>NC_071533.1:26707476-27332476 GCF_026979565.1 Vidua chalybeata | reverse complement strand
TATATGTTGTGTATGATGCAGTGTAAATCACTATACATTAGAAATAATAGATTTCTACTATCATTCTGATTTTGTGTTTTTTTGAAAACACCTGATTACCTTTGACTATTCAAGAACTGCTCCCTTAGAAAGCACTAATTAAGATACTGAAGAGTCTCATCTAATATTTATACTTCTGGTGTTGCACTAGATCATTTTGCAGTGCATGAACAGCGTCATGAAGAAGGAATTAGAAGCAGTATAGCTCTGAGCCTCAGATAATCCTTCACTGATTAGTGAGATTCGCATCATCACCTATTCTGAATGCACTCCTCTCAGGATGTTGATAAAGCCCTTCAGTATCACAATATGGACTTCCAAGCACAGCTACGGCTTTTCTACCCAATCAAAGTGAAACCCTCAGTTCACCTGGTTAAGCTAGCTAATCCTAAATCGGCTTTTAGATTGTCACTTAACAACTCTGAGGCACTCCAGAAGGATCCTGCACAAATCCTGTGGTAAATGAGGCCTAGGCTGAGTGAAAATGAACAAACAAAAAGCTTTAAAAATGGACAGCAAATTCTTTATCTAAGGCATATTTTTATTTCTTTAGAGTGAGAATTAAGATGTCAGGAGTAGTTCAGTTCTGTTAAATTGGTCTTCAAAGGATGATGTATGCCTGCTTAGATTTCCAATGATGACATTTGAGTACATATTAAACAGAAAACCGATGCAAATAATGCGCAGAGGGTTTGGTGCTTTGCAATTTTTGAATATGTGGGCTATGACTAATCATACAAAATTATAGGTTTAATAAAGAAATTGCAAAGTTCTGTAGTTCAGACATATTTGTTAGCTTTGAAAAGGTCTGAACAATTTGAATTTATTGATGAACTCCCCAACATGATATAATCATCTTCTGATGACATTTTTAGCAAAAGTTACACTGCTATGTTAATGGCTGTACCTTTCAGGAAACTGTATACTGTCATCTAAGTCCTGCACACTACAGACACAGTAGCAAAAACCTTTCTTGCATCTGGAAGAAAATGCTGTCCCTTGTAGGCAGGGACCATGTGTAGGCTGGCAGCAGTGTGTCTGTAGCTGCTGACTGGCAGTCAGAATGCAAGATAATGCTTGCATCTGTTACTAGATTTGGGTAATGGACACTGCTCAAGTATGTTTGCATTTAGGCTTCTTAGATTTCATAGGCTACACTGTAGAATTATTTCATTAAATACACTGCAATTTGAAATCTCATACTAGAATTTGTAGTAAGGTAATAATACAGGTAATATGCTTTGAAATTATTTTAGAATTACGTGACAGCTGGGATTTGAACTTGCGACAAAGAATTACACAAGTTTTAAAGATCTCCCTCTTGCAGTGAAATGAGGGAGCAAGATTCCCAGCACTACTTGACAAGTGAAGGCATTCAGAGCAAAATCTATCAGTGGCAGAGAATAAAGGTCTTGCCATCTGAAGCAGATCACTCAAGTACCAATGCCAGATTAAATAGAAAAAAACACACAGAGAACTAAGTTTATTATCTTTCATAGTGAATTGTTTAGAAATAATAAATAGGATACACAAGCACTATACCATGGTAGTTTATTTTGTCTTGTGGGAAGTTTTAACAGTTTCTGGGATTAAACGGCTTTTCCCTTCTGTGAAGGGTCTGATGTAAACTCTTGTACTGAGGCTTAAAGTCTTAAGGTTGTTAGAAGTTTCCATCAGTCAGTCTGTATGTCAATGGATAAAAAGTTGGTTGCTGATCTGACCTGTTCATCGCTCTCTGGAATGATGCCATCAAACTGCAGATACATGTGGCAATGCTGGGCAGGGGGGAAGGAGGGAATGGGAGAATAGGGTTATTTAGTGGGAAAAGTGCGTTCCTCTCTGCATTAAAGTCGGGACACTAAGGAAAAGTCATAGAAATCTGCAATTTAATTTTGTGTGTGTGTTCGTGCTCATTTTGCAATTGAAGCCTCTATTTTATAATTTCCTAAGAATTACATGTATTTTCCTTTGTAACAGAGGAAATAAAATTTTAATTTCTGAGACAGGTTGAAACAGACTGTGTTGTTTAACATGATAGCTCTATGAGTCTGCTGAACAATATATGATTGCAGAGCTACACATCAATTCACCACAAACTAGAAAAATGTCTGAGAAAACTATGGTAGATAGAAGTTATTTTTAAGTTAGTTAATGTCCATTTACCTGGATGTGAATAATAATTACAGCACTTTTCAAATCAATTTTAAATTCATCTCCTAGAATTTCTGAAAGCTGCAAAAACCTCTCACTTAAATCCAGCATATTAGCTTTTTCTTTGTAAACATGTTATGAATTTATTTCCATGGTTGCATTAACCATCTTTTACACAGAGATTGCTTAAATTAATAATTTTAGCTGCTTTTAGCTACTTTTTTTAGAAATATGTTTAAATGACATCCAGCATTTTCTACCACCAATTGTGCTTTTCTTTCTCAATCTTTAGATCCAGTTATATCCATCTCTAAATTCATACTTGTAAATAGTAGAACAATTCAGAATTAAATTCTGAAATACAATATATAGGCAACATATTTTTTTCCCCAGCAATGTGATTCTTGCCTCGAGAAGCTAGCAGGAAGGGATTTGAAGTTTGTCTGCATTTTGGCAAACTTGGATTCCCGCCTCCAGAAATTCTCTTAATTCAGTTGTCAGGAGAGAGTATCTGTAGCAGGATTTAAACTAAAAATTGAAAGGAAATCTATTCTGAAACGTGAGAAACAGTGGCTAGTACAGGCCAGACCCTGAGATTGTGTTTAGTGGCCAGGCATTAAGTTAAGGTATGTGTAGGTAGTTGAATGATCCACAGAACACAGCTTACTTCTTTGCATACCAGTCCTGCTCTGCAAATTTAAAGAAACCTGAAAGCACTGCTAATTTACATGTTTTGGAATACTGGAGCCATATTTAGAGGAGGCTGAAAGCACTTCTAATTTAGGTATTAAAAAGATGTGTCTGGAAAAGAATAAAACAAAAACTATGGTTTATGTTATGAAAGAGAGGCAGCTTTGCTTAATTAAGGGAAAAAATTCAGCAGACTCTAAAGGCATTTTCACAGCAGCCATATACCTTGAGGGCTGTCTTAACAGACCTAACAAAGGACTAATTAATAGAATCCAGTTCACCAAATTTCAGGTGACCACACTGGAGATGGGAGTCCCAGCAGACCACTGACTTTTTCTGTAAAGTCTGTAAAGAGTTACAGACAATTATTCATCTGATCTATTTCAACAACTATTTCAGACTGAGGTAGCCAGCACTGCACTTTGCTCTGAGCGCACAGACTGCCAGCAGCAACCAGGTTAGATGTACACACCTGAGCATGGTCAGACAAGTCCTACTCTGTGAATTCAATATTTGCCTTCCAGATGAGAATGGACAGTAAGTCCAAAGAGAAATAGGTTGTTTATTGCGGTTTGTGAAAGTACCCTTCTGTGCCATATAGGAAGCTATGTCCAGCTCCACAGCTACACTACCTGGTCTATTTTGTAGGCCATGGAACTTACAGCTCATCCACTTCCAATTTCAGTTTTACTACAAGTGAAAGACTACCTAATGCATGGGTCTTTGAAAATAGTATTTGGAGGTCAGCTATAACTATCTGGCATATAGCAGGCAGGTCACATGCCACAAGTTGATGATGAAGGTGCTCAGGTCAGGGTGCGTCTTGTCGCACTCTCTTTGTAGTTGACCAAAACAAGCCAATAAAAGTTAACTAGGTTAATTTTTATAGCTCTATTAGCTGAATGCAGAGTTTATCATTCAGGAGAAAGGTAGTATCATGATAGATGGAAACCAAACATTAAGCCCAGACAGCACAAACAGAAGCCAAGCATAGGTCAATGAACAATCAAATCAGGCAACAACAATGGTTTAGGAGTGATTGGGGGCATAGTTCAACACACAGGACAAACTCATTGGTTTGCAGAAAATAGAATACTCTTTTGGATTTTACAGATTATTATTTTGTTTTTCAGAAGAAAGAGTTGAGTCTTTTGAAACATGTCAACAATTCACTCCTTGTCACATTTTCCAGAGAGTGGTGAAGTACTCCTATCACAACCTTTGTGGTAGGTCACTTTGTGATCATCATTATCTGACAGAGTGGAATAATTTTGTTACACAATGGTGTAGGTCATAATCCCCCCTGTCAAGAATCTACTACAGACAAAATGGGTCAATATACAAAGTAGAACAAATCAGCAGAAAAAGTGGGCCCAAACCATGTCACAGAAAGTGGTTATAAACCAAGGCATGCTTATGTCTGATGAGATAGATGTTCTTGGCATTGATTTGTTGGAAGATTTCCCTATGTGTCAGTATTCAACCAAGCACTTTGGAATAGTGCTAGGAATTTATATCCTGGGGATGCCATCTTTTACACAAAATAAAATCAATGTCTCAGCTAGTCAGATTTTTTTACTGCTTGTTCCAAAATAAAATTTCTTTAGCTCCGGTCTTCATCAGCTTCCAGATCCTGCAATAACTCATTTCTCCCTGCAGTTTCACTTAAGACCTCAAAACTACATTATGGTCCAGTCACACTGTGTATGAAAAAGTGATTACAAACTACCATTGTTCTTGTAGCACTTCATTGCTGTTTAGTATCACTGAATTTGCATGGATTTCTATTTTGTGATAAATACACAAAGGAACATAGTACACAATAATATGACGACTAGCAGTATGTTCCTGCAAAACATCCATTTACAAATCACTATTAAAAAGATCTTTTGATTCCATTCATCTGTTTTTAAATGTTCCATACTTATGAACAGATTAAGTTTGAATGCCTAGAACAGATCAAGGCATGGGCTGCAAACAGCTTATTTAAAGGGAAAAAAGGAAGAATATTACTATTGTAATATACTAGTGAATGAAAATAAAACCCCAACAGGACTGTAATCTAGAACTGCTAAAGTAAGAGGAGCCCACATTTATGAAGCCTAAACAGACACTTGCAGGAATGAAGTGAATGTATTGTCTTTTAACTTGAAAAGAAACAAAGAGAAGGGAAAGGCTGATCTGTATACAGCAAGCTCTTCTGGAAAAGGTGAGAGAGAGAAAACTTACTGATATTGCTGCCTGCTATGCCAGATGCATTTGGCAGTTGTACTTTGTCCAGCTTACATGAGCACTCGTGCATGCCTATATCTATTTATTTGCACTGTACATGTTCAGTTGTTTTGAGCAAAAAGTTGCTTAAAAGGCGAAGATATGACCAGTGAGTGTGGCAGAAAATAAATTGTGGGTTTTTTTTATACTGTTGTATGATCATCTAAACTTGAATGTGCTATAAATTTAATTCCAAGCTCATCATTTCTAGAAAATCTCAATTAAATAAAATTTTGTCCTGAATTTGTTTGGAATGTAGTGTGCCTAGATTTGTGCCATCTCCAATCTATCAGCAGTCCAGAGATATCAGAAATAAGACATCTCAGTGCAGGTTTTAACATAAACTGTATTCCAGGTGATACTGGCTTTTCTGGAAAGCTGTTTCAAAATACATTTGAAAATATGGATAATGAAGCTGCAGTTTACTAAATCTGTGAGGAATTTTGGTGTCTTGTGATACCAAGTTTGCATTCTGTAATGGAATGAATCTTAGGCATTCAAAATCCATGCAACTTTCACCCCCTTGTATTTGCATTGAAAAAAAAAAAAAGTAGCATATACTGTGCAGTTTTCATCTAAAGAGACTTTTGAGCAAAATCCAGATGCCCACACAGATTAACAGACACTGCTTCCTTCTTGTCTCTCAAGCCCACCCCTAACAGCAGCCTCCCCGGAATAATTTTACCCATGCGAACAGGACTGGCTCAGAGACCCGAATCTCATTCCCTGTCCAGCCCTTTCCCTGCTGTTTCATCATGCTCCTCATGACCACCAATAAGAATTCTAATGGTGGAAGACATAGATACTTTTCATTCTGAAGTAATAAACCTAATTCTAACCATTCTAATAATACACTAAGAGACACAAAATAAAAAAAAAACTCACAGAAAAAGAACACCAAACTGCCAAAAAACCCAAACCAAAACAAAGCCAATCCTTAAGAGTTTCTAATCCTGGAAGAACCTGTATTTCCTTGTCAAATTTATCAGTTAACTTTTACTTGCTTTAAACTCATTCTTAATCTATTGTAACTATTATTCTGTGTTTTTTTTCTAAAATGCACCTCCCTGGTCATTATAGGGAAGTGACCCTATCACAGTGAAGAACTGCAAGAAGAGGAGCTGGAAAAGGAAATAACCCTAATTAAGAGCAAAAATATTTCATTGTAGGAATGCAGAATTCTATTTACATCACTGGCATTCTGGAAGGCTGAAGTTTTTCAAAGGCACTACCGTATGCTAGAGAACAGAAGTCACTTGTGGGCATTTAAAAAGAAGTCAGGAATTTGCCTTTGGAAAATTTACACATGTTTGTGGAAACTCACAAGCTACCCCATCATTTTCAGGCATCTGTGATTTTCTTCCCTCAACCCCTCCCTCTTTTTTTTTTTGGTTGTTGTAACATATGGAACTGTCACTTCAAAACATGCCCTTGCATTACTATGAAAAGCATATTTCATTTCTCTAATCCTCTGTGGCAGCCAGAAAGAAAATATATTTTAAAACTTACTGTGTTTTTGGTGTATTTAAAGGGACAGGCTGAGCTTCCTGTAGTGCTTTAAACCTGAAGCCTCCTCACCAATGAAATAAAAATGGCTGGTAAGCATTGCTTTTGGGTTGCAACAGTTCCCAAGTCTGGTGCTTAAAACTCAGCTAACCTCATGACTGAAAGAACAAACAAAGAATAAGGTTAGCTGTCAAGGTTTTGGGATTGAAATGTCAGTATCAAATAAGTGGAATAAGTGTGGCAACAAAAAAAAGAATCTGTTCTGCAATTTCAGAATATTTTATGGTATAGGGCAGAACTAGCCTTTCTCTGACTCCATCATGTTGTGTATGCTTGAGCAATTTACCATATAGTCATACTAGAGAATTTTGATGTGAAATATGAAGGGTGAAAAAGTTTCCAGGTGGAAGGTATTACTGATGCCAATATGCATTACAAACACTAGGAAAATGTCCCACTTGTCAAATAATACTTAAAACCAGTATTGTTTTACAAAATTATTTTCTTTGAGTTCATTACAGAGCTCTGAAGATCTTTACATTATCAGTTTGCACAAAACCCAAGCATCTTTCCAGAAATCACAGCAAATCCCAAGGCACACAGAACCTGTTAACATTATATATGTTATAAATATACCTAAAATAAAGGAACTACTAGTGGTATTTCTTCAAAGTGCCTCCAGCTGCTTCAGAATTTTCAGATGAAAATACCAACTACCTGCCGTGTAAACACGCATATATTGGAAAAAAAACAGGGCCCTACTATAGCTCTTTTCCACTTGCAACACACCCCACAGGGAGAAGCAGCTAAGCTATTCTAAAGTCTCAGCCTGCAAATGTTGTTTGAATGCAGACAATTTGCTTTATTTTCCTTCTCACATGCTACTTAACCACATCATTAGCAAGACAACACACAAATAGCCATTAACAGCACAACACATTAAAGAAAAGTGGTAATTAAAAATAATCTGCACAGAGACCTTGTGAACTCCTTGCATAGTTTTACACACTGGCATTGAAACACATCTGCCTGAAAAAAAAGTAAGTATCCTTATTTTTATTCCTTTGAAGCTTTCAAACTGGAACTCTGAGTAACATAGTGAACTGTACAAATAATTTCAGTGAAATGAATGGGCACAACAAGGCTGAACATGTGCAGTACTATTTGCAGGCTCTTCTAAGTCACTAGCTCATAATGACTCATCTCCATTATACCCAGAGAAATGCTATTGCTAGTAGAGTTTTGAAAGCACCTACAAGAATTCATTTTTCCCATTCAGGCTTAACATGTATAGCTCAGTCTTTGAACACACTGGGATGTTTATTTAGCTGCACACATACTATACTGAGACAAGGTAAATCCTCACTTTTCTTCCTTGTCTTTCAGGTATTTTCAGTGGTTTCTTTGTGTTTGTCCTTCTATTTGAATTTTGCAATCCTAATTCTCAAAACCAGCTGAAGAGTAAACAGATGCTTTGTGGTGTTAAAAATAAGGCAGATAAACAATAAATTGCATATAATACAAGCTTCTTTGGCATTTCTTCCTTTAAACCAAATAAATTTAGAGTGACAGCTTTTCTCAGAAAAAAGGAAACACCGAGAAAAAAAATGTGCAACATGAAATTATTTTAAGTGGCTAAGAAGTTAAATGCCTATTCAGTATCTTTGATACATACTCAAAATCCTTTGTCAGGATTTCCTCAGTGTTTTTTTGCTCAGTGTCTGTTCGAGTTACCTGAATATTTTCTGTCAACAGCTGTTGAAAATACATCCCAATGGCTCCCATCTCTGTCACTGCAGTCCATTCTGTGGATATTCTGTGTCCAGCTGCTCCTGGGTCTCTCTGCACATGAAAATTGTATCACTTAGATCATGCACTTTCATTCTGCTTCTCTCTAGATGGCAGCATTTGCCTTAAGGAATTCCCTCTAGATAAGCTTGTCTCATACAGGAATAACAATAAAGGCTCAAGAAAAATAGTGCCGGGAATCACAAATTCTTAGCCATAAGTTTTGGTTCAATTTTCACACTTTTCACTGGTTTGGGTTTGTTTTTTTCCAGTTTTGTTTGCTGGGTTGGTTTTTGTTTTTGTTTTTGTTTTTCCTGTTGGTTTGTTTTTGGTGATTGTTTGCTTTGGTTTTGTGGGGTTTTTTTTGGGTTTTTTTTGGTTGTTTCTCTATTTTTTGTGACTATTCATAACCCTTTACATTGATAACTGAAGCAGGCAAGGAGGTTCAGTTAAGAGACATAATCTACATTGTCAGGGTGCAATAATCACTGCATAATCAGCCTGGGGCCCACAGTTCAAGGTGGACGTTAAGGTACTCAAATATATCCAGAGGAGAGGAACAAAGCTGGAGGAAGGGCTGGAATGTATGTCCTGTGGAGGAGCGACTAAGGATTTTGGGTTTGTCCAATTTGGAGAAAAATAGGCTGAGGTGTGACCTCGTTGCTCTCTGCAGCTTCCTGAGGAGGGGGAGTGGAGAGGAAATTACTGAACTCTTCTACCTGGGATCCAGTGACGGGACATATGGGAATGGGTCAAAGCAGCATCAGGGGAGCTTTAGACTGGACTTTAGGAACCACTTCCTCGCTGAGAAATTGGTGAAACACTGAAAGAGGTTTCCTAGAGAGGTGGTTAAAGCCCCAAGCCTGTCAATATTTAAAAGAAATTTGGACAATGCCCCTAATAGTCAGCCCTGAGGTGGGAAGGCAGCTGGACTTATAGGTCCCTTCCGACTAAAAATATTCCATTCCATTCCATTCCATTCCATTCCATTCCATTCCATTCCATTCCATTCCATTCCATTCCATTCCATTCCACTGACTGCCATATTTCTTCCCTCTATATTCCACTATCCCACATATTCCGGGTGCTTGCTCCTTATTACAAACAGCTATATATTTTCGCAGTCCTTACTGTAGTCTTATTCATCCTTAAAGTAATTAATTACTAAATCCTTATTTTTACAAAAGTTACACTGAAAACTGCATAATTTTTTATCTGTAAAATTATGCAGATGTGATATCTCTAGCCTCCATTAAATGAAATAAATGAGAATTACATAAAATGGGAAAAATCCAATTTATGATTAGAGCATTTTTTTTTCAACTAAATGCTTTTAATAAAAAAAGGACATGTATTTTATTAGGTAAATACAACATACATTCTTGTTGCCTTTCAAGCAGGTCATAGCTGCATAATATATCTCTCTAGTAAATTTCTCTCTCTGTAGCCCTCTCTGAAAAGAAACACTGCAGTCATAATTAATCTTCTTCATTAGTGCATCACTACATGTGCTCACAGTAGGAAAAGTGTGCTATCAGATGTGTTAATTTTTTAGTAGACATAAATAACTCATTCCCTGTTTACCACCTATGACCATGTGCAGTAATTTTAACAATGTGCCCATTTTCCTAACTTTTCCATCAGTCAGGCTTTCACTGCCAGTTCTGTCTGTACTCTGAATCTCACACAGTGTAGAGATTTTTTTTCTTTAAATGAGCCCCAACTTCATTTTTCTCATGCTTCCTCCCCTCCTTCCCCCAGTTTGCATTTGCCTCTTATTCCCCTAAAACTTCCTGACTAAAGCTGAGCCTGTGGATCTTTGGCTGTCAGAGCCATAGCATTTCCCTGGACAAGATGTGTCTGCTTGAATATACATCTGAAAAGGCTACAATGCAAGGGGAGATGTTGGCATTTCACTACTTTCTATTAGCAACTGAGAAAAGGAAGAATATATTAAAATAAAAAAAAACCCCAAACCTAAATATAGAGTACAAATGGGCCAAGTGTTAACTCATCTAACAAAAAATGTTAAAGTAAAAGGATAAAAATTTAATGCTGTAGCAGTTTGATCCAGCCCTCCTATTTCATCTGCTTATCTCAGCCTCATCTGATGAATGCCTAGCCATACAAGAATTTATTTTCCTATTTCTCAGGAGAAACTTCTGTAATTATTTTTAAAAATAGTGTTGTGGATATGTGGTGGCCAAATGCCTATTGATCATGTGGAAAGATACATTCTTCTTCTGACTTCAAAGGCCACAGTGCTGTCCAAGGAACTAAAACTGGCAGCCAAAATACCAGGGAAGAAATAGATAGGGGTAAGGACAGAAAGATTGTATCTCAGAGAGCAGAAAAGAAATGATCATCTTCAAACTCTTCATTTAAATTACAGCGAAGGTACAAAGCTACTGCAAGGTGCCAGACTTTCTGGAACATCTTTTGAAGATAATATGAACTATTTGAATAAATAGGCTATAAATATACTTGACAAAAGCATCTATAAAGTTACAAAAGCAGCAGTTCTTTCTAAGGTTGATAGAAATGCAGAGGTCATGTTTAATTTAATAACAAGGCAATCCATGGACATAAAAACAAATGGCATACTTCAGATACATATTCAAAGAGGGCAGAAAAAGTCATCATATTGAAATCAGATGCCATGTGCATCACACATAATTTCTTCCTGTACTGTGTTCCTACCCTGTCGTGTTTTTTCCAGCTTTAGAAAGCTGTTTCTGTTTCTTGTCCCTCAGTTGATATGATCCAGTTAAATCCAAGCTTTGGAGACACTTGTATGAAACAGCAGTGATTACTTGATTTCTCAGCATATAAATCTAACTACAAAACTTAGCTATGTAGGACTCTGTTATGAGGTAACTTTTCCTACAAAACATTCTTGCCTCAGCTGCTATCTGCTCTGAAACCTGCATTAACAGAATACTGTCAAAGCTGATCTCCATATAACATATTAAACAACTGTTTTCCCAGAGCAAACTGATAAAGCAACAAAAGTATTAGACAGAGCTTTTCAGTAAGCAGCTTCAATGTAAGTTCCACTTCAAGCAGCTTTTAATTTCCAAAAAATTAAGGCTACAAATAGCTTTGAATCTGTTTGATGCAGCCTGTTTAGAGAGGAAGCTCTATTTAACTTGCCAGCCTGCAGCTATTTCCAGGTTTTGGCTTTATCTTTGCCTGGTAAATCTCCTCAGTCTGAGCTGAGAGTAGTACTAGAGTGTTTCATATTCATGTCCTGAGTTTATGTCACCAAAAAGGAACCCCAAAAGCTGATGGGAGGACAGAAGTTACACAGGCTCTGTGCCCTTCTGAGGGCAGAGCCATGTACATGCACAAACCCTCGTAATATCTGGAGTCCTCTCTTCACGTGTTTAATTGCTGAAACCCTACCCTGATGCATGTCAGAAAAGACCTTCAGCAGGAGCTCTGATAAAGGCTTTACATATTAGTGAGGTTATGTTACTGCACACACAGTTTTTATTCCTTGCTGGTTTACCAAATAAAATGCCACAATGTGGCATTTTTGAACAACTACCACTATTACTGGATGGAAATGTTGGGACACAATGTTGGGGCACAGTTGCCAATTTGGCATCAGTTTACTATAGTATCAAAGGGAATACATATTATATCTGCAGATGAGTAAATCTGAACAAGGTACTAGATTTTAAATTGTGTGGTTCTGTTAACTAGAAAAGACCAACATAAGCAAAAATTTGGAAAACAGGAAGAATATTAGTCAAACTGATTCACATATACAATGGGTGTCTTATTAAGATGTGAATTTCCTGACCTGCTACACATAAAAAAGCTCTATTTCAAAGTCATTACAATCAGAGAATCAGTCCATATCTTGTTTTACTAAATTGATTTTTTTGAAAACCTGAAGAGGATGTTTTGCATTGCTTCATAATTTTGCCTGGTATTTCTTCCAAAAGCTCTAATTACTTATATTTATTGCAACACTATGAGAACTTTTTTTAGATAAATATGTAGTTACTGTTCAATACTATCCTTATAATTTACAGATTTGTAAAACAGATGATGTTTGTTTGCAGCTGAATAATATATGCATATATATAGAGAGAAAGGCATGTAGGAGAAACTCCAAGTAATATATTTTTTGCACTGTTCAAATAAAATAGCCACCTGTCCTCTGGAATGTTTGATGCTGCACTAGAGTTGAAGACAGAGAATGGAGCTTGCAAAGTAGCCACCTTATAAGTGATCTTAAAATCTGCATTTGTTTGTGCAACTTGATACTCAGGATTCCAGTTGACAGACAAGGCTCTGTGTCACAGGCAGATGCAAGTTTAACACTCTGTGATCATTACCAGATGCTCTGAACTGGCTCTGGTCTTGGACCTGTGACAGTTTTGCCTATCCACTTTCATATGTCACCAGCCTCTGCTAGCATTTAAAGGATTGTCTTTCCTTGCAAATGTATGATTTTTACATACTCTTTAGATGCCTGACCTTGACAAATCAAGAACTGATCCTACACCACTGTACTCCCGCTGGCCAAAAAGGAACTGATGTGAATAAGTATATGTGAAATGGCTATTTGGTTCTCAGGCTATTTAGTTTTATAATATTTAATTTATGCATTACATGCATCTATTTTAAAATTTTGTTTAAAGAATAATATGGAAAAAAAATTCCTTGACCTTAACAGAATGCAAACACAGAGCTGGGTTGTTTCTTTTCTTTATCACTAACAAATACTTCTGGCTTCTTCTGTATATTTCCATTAAAATAATTATAGCAACACACTTTCATGTGTTCCTTAAGGCTAAAGAGGCTTTCTTCTCCTCCTCTCTCTACTTTTATCTTTAAATAAAATAAAAATGAATACATAATTACTTATTGATTGTTATGCAAAAAAAAGTTACTGCTTTTTAGCAGACCCCTTTCTTCTCCTTTGAAAAAATGCTTTCAACACAGGGAATGAATGCAGTGTGGAAAAAGTGGAACAAATGACCACATAATAACAAGAGCTTACTAATAAGTGCAGTGATCAAGTGATACTGATATAATGGAAGTGGAATAAGAACTTAGACAGATAAACACTAAAATCATGCCCCATATCTTTCATGGACACTTAGTTAGAGAGTACAAATACCAAGACAGCAGAAGAGTGTTTATAGGACCCTGAAGTTTTAAAACAAATCTTGGGATTGTCTGGTGTATGCCATAATAATTTCCGTATACTAAATCTCTTGAGTTTTTAAAACTGCATTTTGATAGTTTGATCCAAGAGTTATTCACAGTAAGTTGAGAACTCTGAAGCTTTGCAAAAAACTATAGCTGTTTCTGCCAGTAAAAATATAAGGTACAGACCCCAGTTGGCTCAATTCTTTGTTTCCTGACCCCCTCCCCCTCTTTTCTGAAGCACTTCTTGCTCATCTTTGCCCTGGCGCATTGCACTGCAGACTGATCTATGAAGATAACATGCTTTTTATCCATTAATAGCTTATGCCAGAAATACTTCATCTCTTCCTGGAGCTAAGACACAAGGCTGTCAAGACAATGGCCTGGCTGCTCATTTGCTCCCAAGACAGTAGGTTTTACCAGCATTCCCAAATGCAGCAGCTGCACAGTTCTGGAATGGCATTGGCCTTGTCAGTGGCCTCTCATCTCCATCACACAGTATTTCACTATGGGTCCAGGTGGATCAACCTGCTTCTGAAAGGGCTGCCAGGAATGTTGTGGTATAGTTTTGCACAGCAGACAGTAGAAACAACAAAATCATAAAAGACTACACCATCCCGATCCCCAAAATTGTTACACAAAGGTTGTTGTTTATAGATGATGTATAAAGAGATGGTTGATTCTCCATAAGGGAAGACAACTCCAATTCCTTTACCCATAAATATTAAGACAAGGAGTCCTGCATTGTCTATATCCCAGCAATCCCTTGGGCTTTGTGGGCAACAGGAAGATTGATGTGCTCCTTGCTGTCTAACATGAGCAAGTCATTTGGGAGGCCATTTCTGCAAGCTGAGCTCTGCCCTGACATGGTTCTAGAGGTCTCTCTAACACATATCCACGCCAAACATCCACATTGGCTCCAAGCAATTGAGAAGAATCACCTACTCTAGTAGTAAAAATGTACAGAAATCAACAGCAAACTCAAATGAGTCATGGTTCGTCCAGCTGAGTTACTATTTTAAGTTTCAGGGTTTTCATTAAAATATAAATGAATTTCACAGGATCTTAGGCCATCCCCTTCTGGTGATCACATAGCAAGCTGCCCAAGTCCATATTCCCCTGAGGGAACATGGACAAATCATACTCCTAGTAAGTCCATATTCCCCTGAGGGAACATGGACTTACTAGGAGTATGATTTGATGGAGAAGGTCAGAAAAGCTTATGCTGACAGACTTTACACCTGCAAAATAGTGGTCTCCAAATACCCAGCAGTGTGGAAAAACTGAACTTTAAAAAAGATAAATGATCTTTTCTGTATAGAGCTGGTGGCAATAGGCTATTTTCCTGCACAGGTATCTGGAAGTTGTGGAGCTACCTCTATGAGGTACTAAATATGTCAACAGAGAAGCTCTCTGATCACTCCCTGCTCCTGTGCTGGTCTTCATTCTTTTTTATTTATCCTTTTCCTTGTATCTACATTTTTCTGTTACAGGTTCCACTAGGAAATTGCAGACTTTTGAGTGCACTGAGACATCTTCAACCAAATGCCCATTCACAAGGGGAAAACACCACCCTTGCTTTTTACTCAAAGTGATGAGAAATTGTTTTCCTGATGGCTATTCTAAATCTGGCCTCTACAGGTATGGAAATGATTAAAAATCACTCTAGCAAGAGCCTTATTATGGAACATAAAAGCTATTACTACATTCTTTGATCATTCTTCCTGGGCAAGAAGGGGGAAATATTGTGCCCATGCCTCGACAATTTTTGAATAGTTTTGCAATGCAGAGGAGGGAAGTATAACGAAAGACCTTGTCGCTTCATAAAAATATGATGGAGGATAAAAATATGGAATGTTTTTCTACTTTTCCAATCTTACTATATCTTCAGTATGTAGCTGTGGGGTCTGTGAGAGGCCTTTATGATATAAGCTATGCAAAGTCTCTTGTATGAATTGAATTTTTGAGCCAAAGATAAGATGATGCCTGAGCAAGAAAATTTGATTTATACTAGGAGAGGGATGAAATTAAGGTGAGAAAGGGCCACTGGAGTACAACAGCTCATGGAGCAACCAGAAAACAAGGCTATTTTTCCATTATATTTTCAAAGTCAAGGCAGTTAGCTGCAACTGACTGAATGTTTCCAGGCAGAGAGAGTGCTTGTACTGGTCATATAATTTTTGAAAAGTCTTGTACTTCTATTGCTATTTATACTTCTATCAAGACACTGCCTTAAGGAAAAAGGGGTTTCACTGTGCTGGACGTTGTGCAAACAGAGAAAATAAGCAAATGTTTTCCTGATAGTTTTAGAAGTAAAAAAAAAAAAAAAAATATTCTGGTTTAGGGTAAAATTCTCTGCCTACACAAACCTTCCACTTTGCAGATAGAGGATACAATAGAACTAGTCATCTTCTGTTTACAGGTTGAGATAATAATTAACAAGGACACTAAGCAACATTGTATATGGCACCACTAAAATCATCCATATAAGCATGGCAGCAAAAGGGCGTGGCAAATTAGGGGCAGACAGTTTATGATTTTCTCACATCATGACTTCATATTGTAAAAAAGGCTGAATTTAAGGACAGGAACCAGTAGAGGAGTTAACTCAGACAAACACTGGGATGCAAAGCTGTTAAATGCGAGGCAAAATGCCACATCTCATCTCCATCTGGAGTCAGCCTCAGTCACTAATACAGAACTAACCTCTGAAGTACATTCTGGTACTTTGGGCCTCTCTCAATAAATCTCAGGAGAACAATTCAGGAGGGGAAGTTTTTCCACTACACTGGACTTCTGATAAATGGATGTGACACAAACCTAAATTACATAAATTAATGTCTTTAAATGGCCCCTTCACGGTTTCTCAGTAGCAGGTGAAAATAGAGATTTATATTTCTCTTGCAATCAATTTCACTTTAGAGCAAAACAGCAAAGTGTTTGTGACAGGTGCTTACTGAAAGAGGCTGAATATATACTGTGGAGTGTAGATGAATCTTACCCCCCCTACTCCCCAAAGTTAACAGGAACTCAGGTAGACTGAACAAGCCCATAAAAAAGCCCATAGATCAGATTCAGTTTTTGAGGCATTGTGTGCTCCTTGATTTACTACTGTGAACAACAATAAATCCGTTGTTTTCCCTCTTTTCTGTATCTGCTTGTTTTAGTAGGTAGCAGGCAAGATGGAGTACTTCTAGCCCCATTTTGTCAGCAAGATACTCCAAACAAAGCATTTCTGGGGCATTTTTAGATGCCTTGGATATACAGTTGCTCACGTAATGCAATAATCCCTGAGAAATGTCTGAAGTCACTCACTGCTGTTCTGAAATGGGATATGAAGTATTAAAGTATGGAAAAAAGGAAGTGAGAGTCAGAGAATGAATTTGACACATTCTGCCATGTTTCCATGAAGAACACAATGATCACATGCTAAATATTGCAATGGCTGTTAAATGAAATGCTGTCAAGTAGCTCTCCACTGCTTGTAGAGCAGAGATGAGATTGGTTTAGAGCATTTTAGACACTTCCACTATATCCTATGAAGTAAGAATATTTCTACATTTTCTCTTTATTACTACAAACTGCTGGAAAGAGAACCTCTGCTTTATGTATGCTAAATGAGTAAACACTTAAGAGTCTGGAAAAATACTGCTTCTGGGAAATGGTCATTGTGGGACTACCAGCAGACAGGGGGAGGTGGCTGGTAAATATAGAAATGACCAGCGATAAACATCCATTGTCCTACCTAAATACTGGCTGCTGTTCTGATGAGAAAGGATCTTCAGTCAAATAAATGTCATGTTTTTACAAGACCTGCTGCCACAGATACAATTTAAGTCTATACTAGAAAGATCAATGATGATTATTTAATCTAAAACAACATATGGATATCACATTCTACACTTTAAGATTTGTTTCCCTCAAAGTATCTGTTGTCATAACAGTTTGCAATTTTGCCTCACCTTGATTATTAGAGAGCTTTTAAAATCAGGCAGACATCTTTGGTTACCCAATTATACTGTCATGATATTAATAGAATAGTTGCACAGAGACACTAATATACAGGTAAGGAAATAGAAACAAATAATAAATCCATTCTTCTTACTATATTTATGATTTTTAATCTGACAGTAGGCATGCCAAAATCATAAAAGATTTCCATCAACACCAGATTAGTAATGAAAATATTTCACGTTCAATTCCCAAGGTACATGTGGATACAGTTGGCTTTAGACATCTAAATCACATCAAATCAAATACAGTTTCTTTATATTTCAAAAATTCAGCCTCTGAATTTTAGTTTCACAGACTTTAATAATGCTAAGATCCAATGTACATAAAACCAAGTCTATTTCAGTTTTGAGTTCCTTTTTGAAATTGCTGTAAGCACTAATTGAAGAATGCTTTCCACACTTTTATTCCTGTAAATAAGAAAGCTTATTGCATTTTTCTCCTTGGAAGTACCATTCCTCGATGTAAATGAAACTGTAGATAGCAACCTGTTGAGGATACGTGGCATATTGCAGAGTAGAGTTAGTTAACATATATGCTTTCAGTAATATCTTCCAAGAATAAATTTTAATGACACAATGGCTACTACACCATGGCATTTATAATAGCTTTTTTTTGAGTGTGTGTCTGTGTGCACAAGTATTGTTTTTTCATCTTGGTACTCAATTACAATTAATGATATGTTTGTATTTTACATATACTAAAAAAAGCTTTTTAGTGTGTATGTGCATAAGCACATGCCTATCAATCAATCTACAAGTATGTTCCTCTAAAGCTGGACAGGTATATGAATGTGAAGGATGGTCTGGATAAAACTCTGGATAAAACTTAGCTCTTAAATCATTGCACAATATGTATTCTATTATCACTGTAATCACAGACACTATCTTATCTTCCAGTCTGCATTTGCTGACTATATCTGTTGCCATTTCGAACTTTCCTTATAGCTACTATTTCTCTTTATGGAGTTTATCTATAATTTGTTAAATTTCTTCATCTTCCTAATCAATTTAGAATTGTTTACTAATACCCTCTCTGAAACGTCATTGCTCCCCGTTGCCTTTGACCTTCCCAGTATTATTAAATGGAATTTCAAAACATGCCAAAAAAACAGGGTTGGGAAAAGAATTAACTTTATGAAAACCATTCTCAAACATTCAAAAAAATGGAACATTACTTGGAAAATAAATAATTTTAAATAATAAATAATTAAGAAAAAAAGGGCCCTCTCCACACCCCTGCCCCCAAATACAAGTCTGCCAGAAAGAGAATCTTATCAGTATGGAATATATTGCTCAGAGCTTTATGGCTATATGGACTTGATTTTAAGCAGCTCAGTGTACTTAAAACTCTGATAAATGTTCAATAGCACAGCACAAGTCTGACACTTAAAAAAATACAAATTTAACTTCTGAATTGTCCTCCTCTCCTCCACCTTTAAATTGTGAAACATCCTTATATTCCATTTGCTTGAGCCACTGCAGGCTGGAAGTTAACATCTGCTATTGACAGAGAAGTTGGTATTAACGACATGACAACATCTCTTTGGGGATTGGAAGATAAAGAAATTATTGAGAGATGAAGTATAGAAAGTTAAGATACTTAAGAAAGTAAAAGAGGAAGAAAATCTATGATGGAAAAAAATATAGTGCAAGGTTTTCCCTGTTGGAAGAAGAATGTATTTGTGTTAAAAATTTCAGAGGGAAAGCATTTATCACTTTTTTTTTTCCATTACAAAACAGGTGGCAGACAGTGCAAAATAAACAAAACTGTGTATAGCTATAGATTGGGAATATATTGCAATTTCTAGACAGGGACAGCTAACCCTTTAATAGTTCTTTTCCAGACAATATACGTGTTTTTAGTACAAGGTTTAAAATTTTCATTAACCAATATATTCATTATAGCCTACGCATACTGCAAAGTATAAAACATTACATGAATCTAAAGCATCTTCTACATATTTATATAAAATTATGCCATGTAAATATGTTTCAAACTCAGTATTGGGACAATATTGACATACAGCTATTTGTATGTCTCTGTTCAATGAATATTTTGACAGTTCTATTTCCCTGGAAATTTGGTACATATTTTTACATTTGTGCTCTTAGCAGAAGTGAAACTGCTTTTCCAATCCATGAAAAGCACTTCCTTTTCTCACAGACTACTTTTTCCTCTTCCACAGAACCAGAGTAGCAAGCCTGTAGTCAGTCCACAGGCCACATCTGGTTTGCAAGCAATTCAGTTGTAACATTTGTGCTGAGGCAAGGATGTGTGATCAGCAAAGAGCAGCAGGAGAGCAGACAATTTGTCACTGGCAGGAGGAAATGAGCCAGCAGACACTGCTGTCACTGGGTCAGGCTGGGGCTTGGCCAAACTCCCAACTGGTGTGGTGAATGTGAAATGGGCTCTGGGGCACCCATCACCATTTGCCACACTTTTAGACTGCATATTCAGTCAAAAAGAGCTCAGCCACATGAAGATTTCTCATGCAGCTTGTAAGGTCAGACAAGCAAATCACCTTTGTTTTGCAAGGTTAGTGCAGTAACTGTAGAGCTACATAGGGCTGGAAGGAAAGGTCACCTCCCTGTCAGGAGTTGCACAACTGAAGTCTGACTTAGATTACAGAGAATAACAACCAGCATGTACCCCAGCATGTCCAGTCCTGAGATAGAGAAAACATTTCAAACCACACACTCGGTATTTGAATCATGCTCTGGTGAATGAACAGCACACACACCTTCCAGGAACAAGCCATTCTTGAATAACTTTAAGGTGGGTTTCCTCTGAAATTTTTAAAATCAAAGGCACTCTGTTCCCAAAATGGAGGATCTAATTCTCTTGCCATCTACTCTGCAATAATTTAGGAAGGTGTTATTGTACCCCCTATCATCTGCCCTGCATCCAGAAGTGCATAATAAAGACACTAGGTATTTGCCCCAGCACAAGACTCACTTAAGTAGCATAGCATTAGCAAGACAGCTCTGTACCTAAAATTCAGGTCAGAGTAGGGCCAGAGAGATGGTGTGTTTAAAGAACCAGTTTAGCTAATGCTTGTCCACAAAACAACCTTCCTAGTGAGAAACAAAACGAAAAGATAGAACTATAATTAACCTTCATTAGTTTATGTCAGAGATTGGAAGAATTTCCTCATTGTTTTGGAATCAGGAAAGAGGGCTTGTAAAGGTGGAATGCAGTCCTGCTTATGTCCTCAGCTTTGGTACATCATGTACAAATTAATGGCAGAAAATATCCTTTTCCCCTCCAAGTCAGATTTTTGTTGTCAATCCCATCTCATTTCGTTCATGAAACGGGCACCAGATTAGGATACGGTTCAGTCTTTGGATTTGTTTCAACTCTAGCAGATGCTGAAAATTTGCACAGAAACAATCTAAAATTTGGATTGTGTTCAAATTCTTTGGTATCCTTACAAATCTATCCAGATTCACCAAATCACACTGGTAGAACTCATTTTCATCTCCAATCTTAGCAGTATCTCTACATCATAAGCCTCACAACAGGATGATGTCCTAGTGATCAGTTCAGGAACATCTATTCCCCACCTTAAGTGTCTCTACTTGAGAGATCATTCCCCCCATGCAGCTCCAGGACCAGGTGGTCTGTTTCACTTTTTTCCCTGACCTTTGGGATTTTATCTGACTATTCATTTATTTTGGAATGAGACTATGATAAATTGTTATTCACTATTGTAATTGAATGTATTTCAGTAGTGCTACGGATCAGCATTGTAGCAAAGTAAATATAGATGATAGAAAAATCCACTTTAAAAGAAGTAAAAGTAGTGTATCTCTCTCACAATCACCAACAATTTTTGTAAGAATAAAAAAAGTAAATTAGTTACTGTTAAGCTGCAGTCAGCCTCTTCTGATGTGGTATTTTAGAGTAAGAAAAATGCTACTACTTTATGACCACTGGCAATTCCCAGATACATGAATGCAGCCTGTGTGTGTATGTAGCATCATATGATTTTAAAACTGAATATTGGACAGATGAGACATATGGTCACAATACTCTTCTTTTTTTAATAGGCTGAGACTATCCAAATTTCAAAGGCCTAAATTAAGAATACTGTCTATCATTCCCCAATTTCCATCAGCTTCTTTTAACAGTGGAGAGGAAAGCCATTATTCTTTGATGTGGTAGCTTGCAAAATAGCAATCTGTCCCACCATTTCACCAAATACTCTCCACTATGAAAATGGTAGGGTAACTCACCCAACTCAATTCTATCTGCAGTTCCTCTGGGTTGTAAATACTGTTTTTTTTTCAGTTTGGTGCTACAAGTAAACTGTAAACAGCTCAAATGAGGAATTAAGATCATATTTTTACTTTCTGTTATCATAGGAGAAATTAATTAGCTTCTGCCATAAAAATATAGCTAACAGATACTGTGGACTTGAAACACAAGAAAAGGAATGGCAAAAGAAAACAAAAAAGAAGACATTTGCTTTAAGCATTAAGCATTAGGTAAGGCTGTGTATAAGGGGACTCAATAATTTCTCCTTTTGTATAAAACAGCCAAATTCATAAAGCAGCAAATCTAAACATAAATTTATTCCCAGACATGGCATTAATATCCACCCCTAAGAGACAGGTAGATCCCTATACAGAGAACAATTGTGGTGCTTCTGATTGGTCATAGAATCTCTGCTACACAAATTAAAAATAATAATAAAAAATGTGGAAAATAGGATCACAGGAAAACAATAAAAAGGAAAGAAATAGAGATTAAACTGGCAATAAAATCTTCTAGTGAAATTCCTGGAAAGTGGTTCCAGCTGAGTACTGAGTAAAAACAGTGCAAAGTCCCCAGAAGCCAAACAGTAAGTAATATTGCAGAATAATTAAATAAGCTTCAGAGATTCTTTTGCCAAAAATAGTCAGGATGTTTAATCTCAGCTTGACTGGAATATGTAGCTAGGAAAAAAAATTACTGTTTGCTGCAGGAATTGTAGTATTATGTCTCACCAGTAAAGCTAACAACTTCGGGTCAGAAAATCCTCTTTAACTTAGTTTTTAAATGATGCTGTATTAATTAGGGGAACACCTAGTTTTTAAACACAGGTAAATAAATTCTCTATTTCAAGATCAGATGTCCATACTTTAGAAATGTTTTACACGGTGTAATTAATAGCAAATAGTATGAGACTAGCAGAGTTGTATATTTTTCTTTCATATTTGCATACAATGGATCTATAAATTTTCCTACCAATATTTTCCATCTAAAATGTCCTAAATATTGAAGAGAGAGACAATCCCACAAGAAGGGGATTCAATTCTGAATTCTGGTTGTAGAACTTTTTGTCAAGATGCTTTTGACAATTATAAAACAAACACTTCAGCTAGAAAGAGAGGGAGACACTGCAATAATTCATTGTGATAAATGATAATGATAGATTAATTAAAGAAAATAATATTTTTTATTGGTTTTTGAACTTTGTTTTGTAAAAAGGATGTTTGCTGTTTTGCTTTTACATCTTACCTCAGGAAAAAACAACATTACAGCAATATTATCAAATGAATGAAAATTCAGCTGTCATCCAGCCCTAGTATCAAGCTTAGTTACCACTTTTCTTTTTCCTAAATCCCCAGCTGATGGCTTGCCACAAGTTCACTGTGAATTTGCACTATATTTCCTTCCATATTTCCTCTTTCACATCAATTCCTTTTTTGGCTCCATCACAGATCTAACATTAGGGAAGTGTTTCTGGATCCCTCTTTCCATTTCTAAGGATAATTAAAAAAAAAATGCACTTTGAGTAACTGGTACTTTACATTATGTAGTAATAAATAAATTACCATAAAATGAGTGTGAACTTGCAGAGTATTTATATTTTGCTTAATGTTTGTACATAAGTTTATTCGGCAGCAAATGTCAAGTAAGTTTTTAAACTTTACCAGCTAACTTTCTAACAGGACCCTCCTTTATTTTGCCTGCTGAGAAGAGCATATTTTACCACCTGTAATGTCATCTACGTAAGAGACTGACAGATATGGAAATAACCTTTGAGAGAGTATTTCTCTTCCTTCAGAAGCTTAAGACCAGGATTAAACCATGACAGTAGGACTGAGATGCTCACTCATGATTTATATAAGCTTTAGTCACTTGATATATATGAATGTTAATACCTGTAGGAAATAGTCTGATAACTATGACTGCATTTTTGTTTTAAGGGCTTACACATATGTAAAGGGATATGGATGTTGTTTTATGGAGTTCTAGGTCCTGAAATTTTCTATTCACTTTGAGCAGAGATTATAAAAAAAAATAGGACTTTGGCACTGTGACAAAACTAGGATGGGGGCCATTAACTGGTTTTGCATCAACAAGAGAAAAAATTGTTAGTAAATATAGAATGTTCTTTTTTTAATTATTACATTTTTTGCAGAGCTTTGGAAAGAGAATCTGCTTACATATTTTCCTTTTAACATTTTCTATGTTACGTATTTTTGCTGTTTAACAAAAAGAAGTCAGATGCATGTGCCATGTGCTCTAGGATAACCTTGCTTGAGCAGGGAGGTTGCATCAGATGAGGTTGCACCACAGTGGCCCCTTTGAATCTGACCCATTCTGTGATTCTGTGAAGAGTGTGAGTTCTCATGTTAACCTCTAGATTCATAATATTTTCAATTTTCTTAGTAATTTCCCCATTCCTGTTATATCGAGAAGAGCACAAAAAGCATGAGGCTACGAGCACAGCACTTTCAAAGAGGCCTGTGTTCAAGATGTAATCTCTGAATTTAGGATGAATTAATTTCATATTAGGAATTATTTCTTCACCAAAAGTAATGTTTAACACTGGAACAGGCTGCCCAGGGAAGTCATAGTCATCAACCCTGGAGGTATTTAAAAGATGTGTAGATGTGTCACTTGGGGTCATGGTTTAATGGTGAGCTTGGCAGTGCTGGCTTAACAGTCGGACTTCATGTCTGGATTTTTTTCCAAGCAAAGGGATTCTGTGATTCTGTGAATATTGAGTGTTGTTTTCTTCAAGCAGTGAATAGGGTGCTATTGTGCAACCCCTTGAAGTTGAAATCTCCAAGAACTCCTTGAAGATCTAAGTTTATGTTTCCTGAGTACTGACATACAGGAAACTGTTTAACATGGTTTGGAGCTTTTGGATTGTACACATCTTTTGTTTTGTAAGCAATCACTGAAATATAATCCTTCTATTTTGGGTGCAAAATCTCTACAAAAATCAAAAACTTCCAAAAGTTGCAGGTCTGATCATGTAGTAGCCGTTTCTTTTCAAGGGGATGAGTTCTATTTGTACTTATATAGCAGAATCTTTGTGCTTCTGGGTTTTCTCTAGAGGTTTTGGTAAAACATTAGGTTGTGGTAACTTGAACTTGGTTTTTCCTCTTCCTAAAAAGGTCTGAATCTCTATTATCAAGACACTGTTGTAATGAGCATGCAATATTTCATTTAGAGAGAAGTTTTATTCTCCTTCCAGTACACCTGAGATGAGCTCAGTTGGCCAGAGCATGGTACTAATAACACCATGGTAGCAAGTTTGAGCCCCTTACAAGGCATTCACTTTAGAGATGGACTTGATCCTTGTGAGTTCCTTCCAATCCAGAATATTCTGTGAGTCTGTATGAAAGGCTGAAAATTATTTGAGTCTGGTAATAACCACACATGTCAAAAATTCTTTTGGTGGAGTGGTAGTTTTCACTAAGTAGACTTCATCAGGATGCAGCACCAACTGCAGACTTGCTGCTATTATCACTTACCACTTATTCCACAGTAACAGCCCAAGGAGTAGATTCAAACTGGAATAACTTCCATCTTTGCATTCAGAAGCGGTGGCCATCTAGTCCTCAAAACAACATCCTCTCTTCCCCTCCCAGATCAAAGAAAAGCAAACGTGGGAACATTGAAACTTAGAAATTTATCACAGTAGTATGTTCCTTATGTCTCATTTGCTACAGTCTGAAGAAAATTCTGTTTGTACTCCTGGTAGAAGGGATAAGAAGAACAAAAGGTATGCAAAAAACAACTTCATTTCTAAATAAAGTAGGAGAGAAGAAGTTACAGCAACATCTTCTCTCTGCTGTTAGCTTCCCATATTGCAGAATGAGAATCAGATTTAAAAGAGGGTGCAAGTTTCTCTGGAGTCATAGGAGAGAGCCAAGGAAGTCTAAAAAATAAGGAATTACAGATGAAGGTAGAGATCAGTGAAAGAGTCAAGGATTTCTGAAAAAGTTTTGAGAAACTTGGCTTCTTCCTGTTTTAACATATTTTGCCTCTGTCCTTTGAGATGCATATGTTCTTCTGTCCCTAGCTTTTTTCTTTTTCCTTCAATACTTCCATTCCATTCTTCTCCTTTCTACCTTATAAACCTCAGGAGGATCCATAGCCCCCAACCTGACCCAGTGAGTTACCTGACCTGATATATGCCCTGATCTTAAAAGTGCGATGTGACGAATGAGGTGCATACCTCCAAGCTGTCATCCACACTGGTAGCCTACTTCATTCACAACCTGACACTTGGTGTCTCCCTGGGCTTCCTGAGAACTAACAGGGTCTGAAAACAGTAGCCTATGCAGAGGAGATTGTTAGCCTCTCCGATACGTGGGGAAAGATTTCAGCAAAACAGAGAGTTAAGGAGGACTACTGGAAGTCACAGAGAGGCAGGAAAGTATTGGTGTGAGATTTAATGAACCAGCAATTGTTTGCATTTTGCTCAGTACAGTGAAGACTGAAGGAGTTTTGAAAAGAATGATTTAAACCGTATTAAACAAAAAGAACTATTTTAAAAAAGAGTATGAGGGTAAGGAACATAGTCTGAATGAAGTGGAAAGAAAATAATGGCACATGGAAAAAGGTAAACTTGCAAAGGTTTGGATAAATTTGTATGTTTAAGATAAGCATCCTGTTTGGGCACCCTTTCTGAATTAGATCTTTCAGCCTTTTGAGTTTTGGCTGTCGCAAATGTTTACCTCACCACGAAGCGTGCAGAAAAAGTGAGGAGGAGAGAAAGAAAGAGACTGATTTATTAATTGCAATTCTTTGAAGGACAAATTAATTGCACTGTGGCACTTCTCTATAAACTAATATTGACTTAAAGGACAGCAGGAAGAGATGAAGACAATGAGTCCCTGTAGCACTTTCATGTCACAGAAGGCCATTAAGCACACATATACTGAAGCAATAAGTTAGTTTGGAAAAAAGAAATCTATATCCTATAGGTGAGTGAGCATTTGAAATGGTTCTACCCTTTACGAATACCCACAGGTAAAAGGCCTTGGAGATTATCCTTTTGTTTTTATTTTTATTATTTTTCCTCGCCTTGTTTTTTTTTACATACATGTTTTGCACTCCTTTTAACTTCAAAAGGTTTTAGAAAAATCCCATTTATAAAACTGTATAAATTCCCTTTACAAAAGGTTCTGCATGCCAGGCTATTTGTACTAGAGTATAACCAAGTGCCGCCTCCCTAGGACTCTCATAAAAACAAGATGGGTGTTCTCTTTAGGACCATCTCCAGGAAGAAAATTTCATATACAATGTTCTTTTCTCATCAGAGGAAAATAGTGACTTACTAACTGATCAAAGTCTCTGCTCTCTGTAGACAAGAATAATGAAATATTTTAGGAGGAAATACAAATAATATAAATCTGTATGTCTTTGAACCACTCTCTGATTTATTAACTAAAGCAATGACTTCTCAGCACCATAATTTAGAAATCACTTCCACACTCCAGAGACTCTTAGCATTTTCACCTCATGGTCTTTTGCATTAAAAAAACTAAAAATTGCATTAAACTCTAATAAGCTCTTACATCTCCAAATGCGCTCATCAAAAAAACCAGCAAACAAACAAAAACCCCAACCAAATCGCAAACAGCAAACTTTGGAAAGCAAAACCTTGTGTGATTATCTGATCTCATCTTGCATAGTCTGGATTTGAGTGTATCTGCACAAACTTGTATGATTAGAATTGTCAGTAACACTTCATGGAGCCATTAAACACAAACATGTCTGCCAATGCATTTATTTGACAGCTTTCAGTGAGCTCACTAGAAGCATTCTGCCTTTCCCCCACAGTTAAAAAGAAAGGAAATTGCAGTAATAGGATATTATAAGAAGATTTTTAATAGGAGGCTAGAGAAATAAAGGCAAAGGGGAGTTCAGTTGTCATGGAACTAAATATCTCCTATTTCAACCATCTAATCAAAAAGATACAAATGTAGAAGATACAAAAATCATATGGTTATGTTACTCAAACTTACATGTGTCAGGCACCATAAAATAGACAAAGTAAATAAAAGCTGTTACATCCTGTGTGAATGCAGAGGGATGAGAGCTGGCTCCAGAAGCACTCCTTCCCGTCCACTACCAAATCCTTTACCACTTCTATATCTTGCCATGTAATAACTACAGGTTCTTTGCTTTGGAGAAGGAGAGGACATAAAGATTGTTCTCACTAAAACCCTTCAGGAAAGCTGCAATTAAGATACAGGAAGTGTCACAATAGCTTGAAACACTTTGTGCACCCCAGTGCACAGTCATATCTTGGAGATCAGTGTTGCCTGTGCCCTTGGAGCTCTGCAAACAAATGCTACAACATAGAGCATGAGATGAATGCCTCTTACAAACCACTCTCAGAAAAGAATAAACAGGCAAATGAAATGAACCTCAGTGCAGAAAAGATGTTAATAACAGGAGAAAGAAAGGTGAAGAAAGAGAAGGGGGATGGGGGAAGTAGGAGAAAACAGCAATATCTGCCTAATGATCAAGACATCTACTAGCAAAGTCAAACATTCCTGAAATTCAAAGATAGGCAATTTCTATGCTGTGCACCAGGTTTTGGTGGCTGTCTCACTAGCTATTTGTTAATCCAAATTCTTCTGCTTCATCATTTGTTCCTATTCATCTCACTACTATTTGCGTCATCATTAATATATCTGATAGATGTTTGCCAATCTGAAGTTATTCTCCCAAGGTGGTTGGTAGGTAGTTAACGTCTGGTAGACTTGAACATCCATATGTTTTTATATAAGCTAATTTTATGTCCTCTTAAAGTCTACTGAAGTCCACTCCAAAATTTTTATTAACCAAGTAATTACTTGTGACTGCTGCTGCCAGTAAAAGGCAGTAATAGTCATTTTATAATGTCTGTACTGTATGGTACCTCTGCAACTGAGTCCATCCTGACAGGACACCTCCATATATATATGCTTAATAAACCAATAATAACTACTGTAAATTGATGAATAAATTTTAATGCATTTTAATGTATACATGGAAATATATGTGTCAGATAGAGATATTGACTGCTAACTTCAAGTTATTCCACAATATAGAAACTAAGTGCAGTATGTACAAACTATATGATATACGGGAAACAGAAAATTAGATTAGATTAGATTTTGTACATCCCTAGAATCCTTCAAATTATGTAAATAAACCCTCTTCTATAAATCCCCTTATGGAATAAGGAATTTCTTTTTATTTATAAGGAATTTCTTCTGATGGAGAAATAAATTTGTGATACATGTTTTCTACAGAGCACCCCACTTGGGGTATTCTTAGAATCAGAGTGGTAGTGGTGCGACCCTCCTGTCCATCAGCTATCTCGATAGTACAGGGGCACCACCCATAAGCTACTGTGAGTGGGACAATGCATATTTTCTGCTGGAGTTTCCTTTCAAAAATAGAGTTAAAACATGGTTATGGACTGTGCTGTGATGCCTGGGTCAGACTGGGACCCAAACACTGAAGATACCACACTATCACTGTCAACATTTTGCAAGTGAGTCATGTACCGACATCCCAGAGAGGCTTTCAGTGACAATGGCAATGTGACCTCTGTGACTAAGTCCCTCTCTGCTGAGAGGGTTATAAAATGTATTTTTCTTCACAGCCTTTTGAGGTGAGTAGAGTAGGCTGTTTAGAAGCTGGCTGTTTTACAGCTTTCTGAGAGACTTTGTCCCTGTCTATTGTACAAGGAAAGCCTATGCCTTGCACTCAGGTAAAGCTAAATTGTGCCTTTGCTTATGTCTGTTTCTGCACTTGGTCCTGAAAAAGGGACTTCACTCTGTAATCACAAGCTTTGCTCTCTGAGAATCAAACATCAATTCAACTTGGAGTGAAGCAAAATGGAAGTTTGATTTGCATCCCTTATTTTACACCCTCCCCTCCCACCTGATTTCAGTCAAGAGAGTACTGAAGTGGTCTGGCATAAGTAAAAGACAAATGTTTTACAGTGAATCAACCATGTAACTCATTAAAACAATTGGGTTAGAAGACATTGAACTAATGTATAATCCATGAATTTTTAAGCTACCCTGATCCTTTCTCCTCCATGTAATTGCAAAACAGCACTGTACTGGTGGCACTAAACACAGGGAAGATTGTACCTTAACATTTCAATATGTTGATTAATGTTGCTATAAAGATACACTAACAAACTGCAGAATCATTTTACCTCCAGTTTTTTTGCTAACTTAGCACATCAACAAACCAATACTTGTAGACAAAGACATGCTATTTTGTGATAAAATGTTCTTAGACATTGTCTGCTAAATCCCTATAATTAGCATGGCCCCTGGTGAATGTCACTGAGTATTTGATGAAACAGGGCATGAACTCTGCAGCAACACCCAGGGGGGTCGGTAATGCTATCCAGAATGACTCTTGGAATTTTTAACTACTAGATAGGTTCTCCTTATCTAGGAAACTCAGGGGAGAAAGGCATTTGTCCGGTCTAATGACCCCTGTTAGCAGATTTATGCCACCCCCCTCTATACAAGCTGTCTTCTCTTTCCTCCTTTTTGATATTTAATTTGAGAGTAACTATACTAAGAGATAAAGTTATAAAGGATGCAATAAGGGATATTAGAAGGCATATAGCATGAAAATGTTAAAGAAAGAAAGCAGACAAGTTCTTTATTCCATTCTGCTTATGCCATTGCTCTTACTTTTAAAAGAACACAAGAGCAACAAGTTTTTTGGGTAACAAAACCAAAAGACTGCATGAATGCAGCAGGTAATGTCAAGGTTCCTAGTAGAAATAAAATTTATTATTAAAAGACATTCTGCCCTAGGGAAAATAATACTTTCACTACTGTCAGGGACAGCTTTTCTTAACTGTAGAGATGTACCCACAAAACTGAAAGGTGCTGGTAAACAATTTTCAGAATGGTAAATACTTTACGAAGTGGACAAAATTCCTTTTTCTTATAGTTTTTGGTTGTCTGCTGTTTACTAAAATTTACCTGAGACTGAGTCAAAAATCTGCTGCAAAACAGAAAACAGTAGCTGTACTCCAAACCAGGGGTTCTTATGTCTCAGGTGAGTGTGCTAGCAGACATAGTTTTAGCAGTTGAGACAGTCTGATTTTGAGAGAAACTCCAATATAGACCCAAGAAACTCTCTTGATAAAATTTCCATTTTTGCCTGGCACATTTATCTTAACTTTCTTTTTTCCACCATTCTGCATTTTGTAGCCTTAAGGATTTAATGGTAGCTTCAATCTTGCTTTAGAAAACATCATGCATCTTCTGTATTTCAAATGCTGATAATTCTTAGATGAAGAATTATCTCAGAATACTCTTGAGTAACATAAAAACAAATTTCAGAGCATTGTAATATTAACGGCATTTTTTCCTGGAAAAAAAACCCATTCATAATGGATTCAGCTTTGTAAAACTATACAGTTTTTGAAAATCCACCTCTCATACTACAAGGGTTTGTAGGTGGAGTGAAAAAGAAATAAAGTTTTTCCTTTTCCTAATTTTATGTCCTTTCCTAATTTTATGTTCTAAACCGTGCTTGATATCAAAATGATGGAATGAGCTGTAGCTCAGGTTAGGGGGCAGGGGAGAGGCTGTCTATTGTATTAAGGACTAACTCCTTGATTAAATGTAGACTCAAAACAAATAACCTCTGTGCGTGTGTTAACTAGCCTAATTAATCTTCATGTTAGATTAACTTGATAAAATGTTGACCTAATTTGGGATTAAAAGATTACAAGTAACATTTTCAGCTGAAAGCTGTAACATGCCTCATGTCAACACAGTAATGACAGAATTAACCCTGCAAGCCCTCTCAAACCTGTGCACTCGATGTCACTGCTTAAGTAGGGTTTGGGTGACCTGTAAAAGTAGGAAGACAGCTATATGTATAAAAAGGCTAATACTGAAACACTGATCTCTCTCAGTACCTCCTAGGCCTACATATACTGAGAAATACCACAAAGCTAAGGGAGAAAGTAGAGATGCATCCTCCATGCTCCCTTACAACATGCAAACTTCTGTAAACTAAATATATAGTGTGCTTATGTTTAGAGGCAGAGATTGGAAGGAAGCACATTATGGATTCAGTATCAGGAAGAAGAAAATAAAGATGAAAATGTTTGGGAAATATGTGAGATTTGACATTTAAAATTCAAAGGAAAAATCAAAAGCAGAAAAGAACTTCCAGTTTTAGCCCAGAGGAGCATTGCAGCATCAATTTGTCTGTGAACCACAGAGAGGTCTTTCCTGTAACATGTTTTGATGTGATATTTATAGATTGTATTCTAAAGGCTTTTTTTCTGAGCTGAGCTGGAAAAAAAATTGTGACCTTATGAAAAGCATTTTGGTGATCACTTTTCACTTTTCAAAGAATACAGTGAAAGGAGAACAAGGAAGGAGAGAGACAATAACTCTCTCACTTCTGTAATAAGTTGCTCTTTTAGCTCATGCTATTTTTGTCTTTCTACAATTTCATATCTGTTCTTTTTATAGATAAAACTGTGCTATCTCTCACTTACCACCTAGGAAAGCACTGGAGTCTCAAAGATGAGCTCTTTTCAGCTTGCACCATCCTTAGGGCTGTGGTTTTTCCCAGAACTGGGACTCAGAACTTGTACTGGCATCAAATACACACGTAATGCTCTTCCACGTCCTCTATGGTGCTCAGCACTAGTTCTGAGACTACATAGCTCTGAGGTGGCTGTTTAGGGAGTGTCTCTGGCTTTTGCTGGGGAAGTCAGATTAAAAATAAATTTATAAGAAATGGAGCGCAAGACCGTAGCACATGCGCTGAAAACTCATCTCTCAGCAGGTTATGGAACCTAACAGGGAGAGCACAAGAGGGAACACTTTGCACTGCTTCACGTGTGAGTGCACAGCTCACCAGAAAATAACCCAGAAAATAACTGCATCCAGACAACAGTGCTTGAAATACCAGCACAGAGCCTGCAATACTAGAAAAACCAGAATATTTGATCACAGTATTTATGATATGCAAGTAGAAATAAAAAGAGTCTTTGCATGCAACCTGCACCACAACCGAATAGGACTATAATTGTAGTTCTTATGACCAAGAATTGCCTAAAGGGACATCCCAGTAGCCAGCAGGACACTGAGTTACAGACAATGTTAACTAGATGCTGGGAGACATCCTTCTTTTGAGGTGAGGTTTGGAACCAACAATGAATTTAAACCTCACAAAATCAAGGATGAACGATACACAACTAATCAGCTAAAGGAGAACAGGTATTTTACTTAGTCCTTGCATCACTACAGCAGAGCTAACAATATTGTGGCCATATTTTTCAGTAACTTAGAAGGGGGTTTTTGTGTGTACACCTAAAAAATAAGTAATGCAGACTTATTCCCCTAGAACAGGAAGATATATGCAATAGTTTTGTGGATTTATTTCCATTTAAACTGTATACTCCTTGATAATTTATTATTTCAGTTATTTCTATATGTTATTGTCTAACTTTTCCTATATGAAAAGGGAACAGGATATTAAAGCTTTCCTAAAGCTGCTATTACTAATATCACAAAGATGAGCTATCTGAAGTTTTTTATTGTACTCTGTCATTTCCCATAAATTCACAACAAAAGAAGAAATTACTAACCCAAGTTTGGTCAGACAATTTGGACCAAAGCGGATAGGCTTAAGAGCTGAGTAACAGAATTAACAGTATTTCTCTTGTCTGGATTCTCATGGAATGATGATTTGCAGCCATGGCAAAATCTAATGTGATTCCCATCAGTTCTGAGAAGTTTTATGCAAGCCTGGAATAGACCTGTCTTCAGGAAGAACAAACTGTAGCAACATGCAGCTCCTGGTGGCCATCACTTAGGTAGTATTCTTTACTGATTAATTTAAAATACACTGCAAAATGCTGTGCTAGTGAAAATTATGTCTTTTCTCAGTAAACTGCTACTGAAGTCTTGACTATCATTCACCATTAGATGTTGCTTTACATTACTGTGAGCAGCTGCTAATGAAATTCTTCTAGAATATATATCTATATATATATATATATATATATATATATATATATATGTATTTCTGCAGTTTTCTTTGATATTTGGTCCTAATTAATCTGCATTTGATGAGTTTTCACTCTACTTCAGCAGTAAATACAATAACCTCATAACAACTATAGATTATGGAGAGGTTTTTAAGCTATTTTTAAAACATGCAGCATGACAAATGTCAAAGGCATAATCACTAGTTCAAATACTTCAGAATGTGAATATGGATATTGTGAGTGTCCACAGAAATAGAATAGTAAACAAGTGAATTAACTTAGCTCTTTTGTATATAAACAAAGTTGACAATATACAAAGTTGACAATTACTGAAAAATTTGAACTTGCCGCACTTATCTTGGTGGAAAAGGAGGCAAGAAATCTAAGTGCCTCATTGTGGACAACTGGTTAAAAAGCAAACTATTTACAATTTTTTTTTCCTTTTAGACCCATTCTTTGCCACTCTAGCACTCTTCTCCAGACACTTTGATATTTAAGGTAAAACAAACAAAATTACACTGCCATCCCAATCTTAAAGTTTGGTAATTTCAAAATAGTTAATAAGCATTTGCAGAAGCCTTCTTGATGAACAGGCATAACTAGAACAAAGATTTGTAATGTCACTAAAACTTTCATCTAGTAAAAGTTTATAGATGGAAATACAGTATGAGTACTTTTGAGTCATAAGCACATGATTAGTCATAAGCACTGACAATTGTGTAAAATTAAATAATTTAACTTTTATCCAGAATAAAAATACTAAAGCATATTTTTCAGTCTCTAAAACTTCTATGCAATACTATTTTCAAGGGCAAAGAGAAGCCCAGAGAGATTACATGGATTCTACAAGACTTTTATCCATTCAGAGTAAAATGCAGCAACAACAGTGCTTCCAGGACCACATTCAGCCACCCTGAGCCAGAAAAGCAATGAAGCACATGCTAAAAGAAAATTTAATGGGTTGAAATTTGACATGCAATATGGCCAAATTAATCCAGCCTGAATTCTGCTCTGTGCTGTTCTTTCCTATTAAGGAAGCAGTTCTAAAGACCTAGAGAGTCAGCCAACAGCATATAGGAGGTGGAGAGACTCAGCATGAGTTTGCATAAACGTTTTACTCTATAGAGGTATTTTTCCCACTTGCTTACTCAGACTCCCAGCTAGCCAGCAAACACTTGGAAAGCATTATATGGAAGATAAATACCCTGAGATTATTTTACCGATAGGCTGATGTACCTATACACACACACTTACATAACATCCAATATTAAAACAGCCATACTGCGTTACGTCATCCACTGCGCTATTTTAAACTGAGGGGATAAGACTGCAGCATGGGAGCCAATGTACAGAAGTTCCTTCTTTCCCATTCCTTCAGCCAAGAGGGAGTCTCCAGAAATTTTCTAGAAAGAGTTTTTTGTGAACCCAAAAATATTCCTCTATTTTTCCCTCATTAAACAAGGCCGCTACCAGCCAACTGGAATTATAGTTTAACTTATAAAAAACCAACAATTGTATTCATTTTAATCAGAACAACTTCCTAGGAAATTTACACTTTATAATTTAATGGAGATACTGTGATGTCATGCATGCATGATGTCCCTCACTGCAGCAAAGGAAAATACAACATTACTTTTAGCCAAAGCTGATTTAATAACAAAAAGCAAATTCTACAGTGATAAGTAAAAGTCAGTTCATCATATGCTTTTTTTCTACCTACTTTTCAAGAACTGAGTAAATGAAACAGCTAATAAGACTGCTATCATATATAGAACACATTTGAGCAGAATATAATATATCTGGAAATGCTAGCATCAAAATCTTTCTTACATCACTAATTAGGAGACAGAACCTTAATGTATATTTCATATGCTCATCAAAAATGAACCAGACTTCATATTTAATATACTGAATAGCCAGAAAATCTGCATGCAGATATAAATAGAGCAAGGTAAATTCACAGACCATTCTTTCTAAACCAAGTGCATCAATACTACATTTGGATAATCCATCAGCAGAAGAAAAAAATCATATGAATAAAATTTATTTTGCTGCAATATTAATATTCTAGTATCAACACATTTATGATTTTTTTTTTTTGTTAACACCTCAGCAAGGACATAATCCAAACAGCTGTAACTGATGAACCACTTTTTCTTGTATTAAGGATAACATAAAATGCTTTTGGCATTTTAGTAAAAATTAAAGACACTGTGCAAAAAACCTGAACAACTCTGTATACTTCACTAAAAAAGGGTAAATCTGCAATACCTTTTTACAGTCCTTCCCTGACTATATTTGGTCCTTAAGCACTTATTTGCTAGCGTCTTCTTTTTTTAATTGCAAAAAGAATTGCAGAAGACCCCATCCCCCCTCCAAGTAACCTTCCAAAAATCAAATCTGACTGAAGTTCATTGACAACTATTCTATTGCCAAAGAAGTAATTTTTAACAAACTAAATGACATTTGCAAGGACAAACACTACTTTAATGAAAAATAATGGAATTCTATACAGTGGGGGAAAAAAAAATGGGTTTTGTTGTTTGGTTTGTTTTTTAAATGCTTCTCCTCTCCTTTAAGATAATAGGTACATAAAGTACTTGAGCAGTAAAAGAATGAATAACCAGATAAAGAAAAGCAGGTAATCTACTGATATTACTGTGTTAGTAATATCGGTAATTCAATTTTTTTAATGGGGGAAAAGAATGGAATGCTGCTTCAAATATTTCGGAGTAAATTATGATCACAGTAAGGAAACCATAGCATAGGAAAAGTATGTAAATTATAATCAAATTTATCCTTCAGCACAAAAAGACAGAGAGAAAACACGACCTCTCCCCACCTCCAATATTCCACATTAAGCAATTCCAAGTGCTATGATTTCTAGATAATTTTTTCTTTGGTTTTTACTATACTATTGTAATTTTATATTTATTGTGCCATCTGTCACAAGAAAGAACAGATATAGAACAGTGGCAAAATCATGTTAAAAAGACTGTCTTGGGATAACAAAGAGAAAAGTTAATGGACATGGAATTACAAATTATTAATGATTTTTCTTGTCATTTCTTGAAAAATGAAAGCTATGCACGCTGTCTCTTTCCCCAAACAGATTGCATTTTATTCCTCTGCAGTTTGTCCATCAGGCTTCACTCTGACAACATAATCCAAAGCTAATCCAGAGCATTCAGTTTTCCTTGTTGGCTCTCATGCACACTGCTTAGACAAATCCTGCTACCTGTCAGCCCTCCTGTGTGTGCCAAACAGGCTGCCAGGTTAACCCCTGGGGAAGCCGAGAGACCTGCTGACTTAACCCCTGCTTCCCTTCAAATAATCCACTGTAAATACATAGGACGTTAACAGGCTAACTGTTCTAATCAGGGCTGGATCCCTTAAAATCTGTTTCATACACAACCCTTAAGAACTAGGGATCTAAGCATCACTGCTGGAAGAGGAAAGGATTGCTTCCAATAATACAAGCACTAAATAAGCAGATGGATAGAACACACTGAAAGGTTTTAATCCCCTAAAGGAGTCAGAGGAAATATACACATCACTTCAATTGCCCACCTCATTGCTCTAAAATTTTTGCTAATTGTCAGAACAAGATCAGAAATAATTTAGTACAATGAAAGCAAGTCTAATTTAGTTACAATTCAACATCATGATGGCAAACTTTATACCCAGCACTTTTGTCCCTTTTCATTAATATCAGTTTCATACAAACTAGCTTTTCTTTGTGGAGATCCACACTGAACATAATATAAGTCACTAGCTAAAAGAGATTTTCATAAATAGCATACTTTACAAATAATGACATTTTAAATGATTTAACTTTCTAAAGACATAGAATTATTTCCCAGCAGCACTTAAAAAAATTAATTTCTAATGCTTTAAGCCTGAAATTGAGAAAAATCTGAGTTACAAATCTTTTCAAGATACTCACTCTGTACTCAAAAAACCCAAATAAACCAACGCCTTCTCCTCATTGGAATTCAAGGCACATCACTCTATCTGCTGCTGCAGCATCAACAATCCACAGCAGAAAATAACTTGCGTAAGCACGGCATACCGAGGAACACTTAAAAGCCACACTAAGCTCAGCCACATGAGAAATGTAATAAAACATCACACAGCTCATTTAATGTTTGGAAGGCATGATGTCCAGGTTAATATCTGAAGTGGGGGAAGGTAGAGTAAGCCATGGGGAGGGCTCCTGAACTCTGCCACAAACAACTGGGAAGGTCCATTGTGCCTTCTGATAAGAACATTTATTTTACCTCAATTAAATTTCAGGCATTCTCTTGAGAGGAAGAAGGGAAAATTGTTCCTCCCTCCTACGCACTTACACACATTCACATTTATGCTTTACATATACATGCAAAGCACACATCCCAGTCTCAGGAGTCCTGGAAAATGTTTAAAGGGTTTTATTCATTCTTACAAGTGTTATGCTTGTGGCAGCTAATAAATAGATCTTATAAATGCTACAGATTCCAGAGATGTTTAAAATACTCTTGCTGCTTTTAAATGCAGAGATACTTTTAAAATCCCACTCTTTCTAGATGCGTTACTCATTCTAATGCTTTTCCTACTTTTTATATACAGAAGTGTTAATTCTTAATAAACTTTAACATTTGCCCTCATTGCAATTTTTAGATCCCTGCAAGCCCATACCTAAGCAATACAGAAACAAATACTTGGCAAAAAAAAGTTAGTTACTTCTAAAATAAATTGTTCTGAAAAAAGCAAATGGTTTTCCCTCCCAGGTCTTCTCAAAACAACAGTTATTTTGCTGACAGAAAAGTTCATTAAGGTCTCAGGCAGCAGTTTGTCTTTGGGGAATTGATAACTTTGTTAGGGAGAAGGCAATAGTTTAAATCCTATATCTTATCTCTCCATCACATAATTTTGCTCAAAATCAGAACTTTTAATTTTTTTTCCCTATAAAAGCATTTTCCCATATAATTTATTCATTACTAGTCAAAATAAAGTTATAAAAGTGAGATTGTGAATAGATTTTAGAAAATCAGCCTATATACAACAATCCTTTTTGGTTTTGTTTTGATAAAACCCTGACTGTGCAAGTACATAATGAAGCTCACATTAAGTTTTCTATGAACAAGATTTTGCTCATTGTCTAGAAGACATACATCCTTCTGGCAATTAATTGAAACACACCAGAGTTGTATATATAACAGCATGTGCTTGTGCTTACTATTTTGTCTGCAAAATTACAGGTAAAATACTGATGCAAAATAAATTTGACACAGTTCCATAACTGTGGAACACAAATTTCAGTGTTATATCCATAGGATCTCCCGTAAGACATTGTTTCCTCTTAAAAATAATTTAAATTAATTGACATTTAGCAAGTGTTCTTAGGCTCTGTTAAATGCCCACTGCGTCAGAATTTTTAGAGAACATCAGTCAGATAGTCTTTGTTAGTCAAAATACAGTGCCACAGGACTTACAGAGCTGCCGGTCAAGAATTTTATTCATGATTGCCAAATAGCATTCAGTCATTAGAAACAGTGAGCAAATGTGTTTAAAAAGAACCATACCTCAGCCACCTAGAAAATGCCTGCTTTTAAGCAGAAACACCTCATTGGTTTTGTATGTACTATTTTGAATTAGGTTCATAATAGCAAGCACTGTTTGAAAAAGGTCTGTTAGAAAGCTACTAAGTTTATTCTATGGAGAAGTTCATTAGGCACAACTTAAAGGTCTGTCATTGCACTCAGAAATGGAGTTTTAGTGTGTTTGATGATCCAAATATACACGGTTCAGTGGTCAACATTACAACTGTTTAAAATGCAGTGACTAATCTGTAACTTATCAATATATTACAAACCATGGTTGACAATGCCAGGTTCTTTGTTGATAATTTTTCCTTATATAACACCAGCTGGAAAATGTTTCCCTATTATTGATCATGCCACTTATCAGCTATACACAACATATTTCTTTGTACTTGGTACAAAATCTAAACAGTGTGGACTTGGTTCATTAACCTTTTGATATTGGGCAAAAGGGGGAGTAAGACAAGGAGAGGAGAAGCACTAAAAGTAATTTCATTGTTATTTGGATTTTCATTTTGGTCAAGACATCTGAAGGGGAAAAGGGCACAAACTTTATAGGATTGAAACAGCACTTAGAGCCTGGTCTGAAATCTGTAGAAGTAAGAGGAAGACCTTCTGCTGATTTAATTTTCACTGGTTCAAGTACTGAGAAAAGGTAAATTTCAAAAGCTTAAAAATCAGCAACACCCCTATCTTAGCGTAGTTTCCCTGGACACAGATTGGAAGGAGAGCTCAACAAGGAGCTGGCAACAAAATCTCTAGAAAGCAGACAGAATGTGTCTTATAGTTTGAAAATCAAAAGAGAAATTCTGCACCAAATCTCAGTACAGGTATTCAGAAACTATGAAGAGAGTAATACTCTAAGACACTTAAAGAGACCTACAAAAAAAAATCAGTCCTCAGTATATATTCAGATATAGTCCCAGTACATTTTTAATATGATTTATCAAGTGCAGAGTCAGACTGAAATTTACATTTAAGTATACTTGTCAGAAGAATCTGACAGGACTCAACATGCAAATATGTATACATCAGCAAGTAAACTGATAAGAAAAAGAAGCTAATGTTGAAGAATCAAGCATAACACTAACATTTTTTCAGTTCAAGCTTTATATGTAGAAGGCAGCTCATAATGATCTGACCCCCTCCAATCACTTTGTCATTCCTTATTTCCTGCTTAGCCACTCCCAGTAACTTGAGCTCTTCATCCCAGTATGAACCAGTGCTCAGACATATCTTCCTATCCTGAAATTTCTAATGTTTGTGCAAGAGGAAAAAAAACAGCGATTTGCATTAAACATTTTTATGTGTGGAGAATCTGTATGGCAGAAAAGCCACAGTTTCAAGGAAAAGGAAAATAACACGACAGACTTGCAAAGTTTAATCTAAAACCTGAAGTATTTCTACAGTCAGTGCCATCTCCCTGGCTGCTCTGTAAGCTAAACACAAACCCAGGACAATCATGGCCTATAACTAGGAATCATTCTAGAATTAAGGGGCATAATAGCAATTTGTCTTGTCAGAATTAAGTCTGATATTTAGATCTCTGTATACTAATTATCTAGTCCTTATTCTAGCAAACTCCCAATGCTTTCACCTCTGTCTCATCAGAGATATTGTAGGAACAGTTACAGGTTTCTCAGTTACTATGGCAAGGTAGATTGACTAGTTACTGTGGGGAAGACACAGAAACACTTTCCTTGTTCCCTTTTCTTTTATTACTTCATACTTGCATGGGGCTTAAGAATCATCAGAGCCTGCTCCCTCTGGTACATTGCAATGTACTGCAGTACATGAGTACAAAAGTGTGGGAAACTACTCCAAAACCAAATCATCTTTCAGACCACCAATAGCTAACCTCACTGTTACTTACCCCAAGGCCTTCTGCCTTCTCCACTACAAACTTTTTAATTGCTACTTCCTTCTTTTTGACTGTGCTACAAGTTATAATCACACATGTTTTAATGTCAGGCTTAATGGCAGGTAAATAAATTTACTGCATCCAGCATTTATTGTTTTCTTCCCTAATCTAGCTACTAATCCAACTTTTTCCATTAATATGATTTACATACATAACATATTCAGAGCTAGTTAGCATCACAGTCAGAGGTTACTTACAATTTAAGGAAATGCTTATTATTTTATTAACTCCCTCAACACATATACTAACCACGGTCTCTAAACTTATTTTGATCAAGTTTTCAAAGACTGCAGTGAAAAAGTTAATTACATCAAATGATATACTTCATAAGAACCTCAAAGAGGGTACTTAATAAGCAGATAAGGGCTATTATTATCATTATTTAAATTAGTTTATATTTTATGTATACCCAACCCCCTCCCCCTTTTTTTTTTTTTTGCTATTGTGCTACTTTGAAATTATGTTGTAGATCTATACATGCCCTTGGAAACATGACTCCCCACATTTTTCAAGCTGTTAAATTTGAATTACTTAGAAACCAATAACAAATACTTTCCTGGTGTCCCTTTTTTTTTTCTGGGACAGAGTTAATTTTATTCCTAATATCTGGTGGCAGCACTGGTTTCAGGTGTGAGATTAATGTTGATAAAATGCTGATATTTTAGTTGTTGCTCAGTATTTCCTTGACTCTAAGTCAAGGAAATTTTAGTTTCCCATGCTCTACCAGTGAGAAGGTGCACAGAAAGCTGTGAGGGAGCACGGCCAGGACAGCTGACCTGAACTGACCAAAGGGATGTTCCACACCATATAACCTCATTCTCACTCCATGGACTGGAGGGATGTTGGCCCAGAGGAGCTGATCACTGCTTGGGGACAGGCTGGGCATCAGTCAGTGGGTGATGAGTAACTGTATTGAACAACACTTGTGTTTCTTGGGCTACCCTCCCTCCCCCCTGCCTTTTTTAATCACAGTTATCATTATAAATTGTTGTACTTTTTTTCCAGTAATTAAACTCTTTGTATCTGAACCCATAAGTTTTACCCATTTTTTCCAATTCTCCTCTCTGTGCTATGGAGTGAGTGAGTGGCTGTGTGGAGCTGAGCTGCTGGTTGGGGTTCTACCATGACAATGGGTATTGAAATATACTACATATATTTAATTGCATTGCTTTGCAAAGGTAGCAAACATTTAAATCAAAGAAAAAAATTTAGCTTATTTCTACCCACAAAGGATGAACAATCTATCTACCATGCTATTATGTAGTGCACTGAAAAATCATGGTAGCATGGGCTACTTCCCATGCTTAGTTCAAGCCCCATTCTGAAAATACGACTTTAGCTTTGCTTCCTGCTGTTTCCTACAGTTTCATCTAGATTTTAAAACAAAGGAAAACAAAAAAAAAAGGAAAAAAACAAAGGAAACAATATTAAATCTTAATGTAATATTCAAGACTTGTAACATGCCCAAGGCAGTAAGCTGGTCTTTCTTTCGTCTACTTTCTCTTCCCTTCCATGGGCCCTTTTTCTCTTCATCTTGCAAGGAAAATAATAAACATTAAAAAAGAAAAGAAGAAAAAAGAAAAAAAAAAGATAGTGCTAAAAGACAATAATGAATACCATTATTCCTGGAAGTCAAAGGAAACTGGATTACAAGAAAAGTAACAGTGACTTTAAAGCACTAAAACTGGCCTCATTAGCTGCTGCAAGTGGTCTCTGTCATGCCTTTCAATTCTGAAATGTCCTTTCCACCCTCTCTGGCAATCTCACCATTGATGACACAAAGGTTCTCTTGTCACAACTTGTTCCTTCCAAAATTGGAAAGCAATTCCACTCTACAATGACATGTGGACAATGTTTGGCAACCCATCTTTCTGCTCAAAGCAATATATCCATTCTCATGCCCTTCACCCTCTTGCCTCAGTTTGCCCTGGCCATTCATGGAGTCTGCTTGGCAGCTGTAGAAACTGGAGTGTCAAATTCTGTAATGAAGTATTCCAGGACTGGAAAATTGGTGTTAATGTTGACCTACGGATTTGGCTAATTAAAGCAATATATATTAGATATTAATATCACTGGCAGTTCTTAGTCAGCTCTCTGGACACCAATTAGATATTTAGAATTCCACTATATGCAATCAGTGGAAAACATTTGTAGCTTGTCAGCAAAGTTTCATGAAAGAAATGAAAAATACTCTCAACATTTTCAGCTACAGTCTTTTCCTGTATTATTCAAATAGAAAAACTGTTGCATGGTTCACAATAGGCTTACACTAGCTTAACTCATAAAAGCTAAAACTGCCCTTTTCTATCTGAAAAAGCCAATTAAAAAAATTAGTATGAACTAAAATTCCCATTGCATTTTTCCTTGAACTCCTATGGGTGCTTAATTCTGCAGTTGAGTTTCCAATTTATGTTCTCCAGTCTCAAGGTAATAGTTGGCTTAAAAATGTTTTAGACTAAAGGCAGTGAGACATGCAAATATTTATCTCCATTCTGAAGAAGTTGCTTCTCTTATATTAGTCAAGTATGTTGGACTGGGGTTTTTTTTTGAGTTTTTTGTGTTTTTATTTTCTTTCTTCTTTTTTTATTCAGAGCAAAAAGTAAATGTTTCAGAATAATTGTTCAGAAGAAAAATATTTTTATAGGGATATTTCTGATGTAAGGGTGTAAGTGAAAAAAAGAAGAAAGGGAACCATTGATTTTAATGTGCAAAATATTCAAGTCACATCAGTGAAAACTAATTTCAAAATGTTTAAGGGTATAAGAAACCATGGGATCTGTCATAACAAGTGGAAATGGAATAGAGTAAATCACTGCATGTTGTTACATCTATTGTAACACTGTAACTTCAGCTGAGTTCTCAAACTTACAGTGATATGTGAAAACAGTGTGATTACTATGATACACTCCTGCAGGTTGTATATAAAACCCAATCCAGAAGGCCAAATTCAAATTTTACCAACTATGAGGCTGGGTTATTTATTTCATGGGCTGCTACAAAATCTGTTTGGCATTCATGCTCTGTGTAAATGCCAAGGTAGTTATCAAGCACAGTCTCCATTTTCACAGAAGCAATGTTTCCATATTCTTTTGGCAAGCATTGTGCAGGCAAAGTGTCACTGCAGCAGGTCTGAAGTAGATGTGTTGTACTGTATTTGTGTACATCAGAAGTGAAACTTAATTTGTCTTTACATCAAGGGCCAAATGTTTTAAAGCTTCTAAATTAAAACTACATGCTGCCTGCCATGCACAACTCAAAGTGGTAACCACTTCACTTGCTGTATGCTCTGACTAGCGATCATGTGGATTACATTTTAATATTTGGCTGGGAGCTTAATTATAAAGGATTATTAGCAGATCATGGGAGTATTGCAGTGAGATAGGGTCATGCAGTGTAGAATATTAAGAGCTGCTGTCTAATTCTTGACCACTTTCTCCATATTATTTTTGAATGATCGTGCAAATAGAGCTACTCACAAAACTGTTCAAGGCATTTTCTTCTTCTGCCTTCCTCTCAGAGGTCTATTGATGGATCTCCCAAAGCAATCTGATTGTTTTGCTGGTAGGCTTTTTGGGACAGGGACCATGTGTTTCCTTCATGCTTTTGCATCCTGCTAAACATACCCCTGGAGTCAGACAGATAATAACATACTTTGTATGTGGAAGTTCTGTGGCAGTAAAGGCACTTTGGAGGATAGGAGATAACATGTGTGAGGGACATTGGAGTCAAGATAAAACATGCGTGTATAGAAAGTCAATCTGAAAATAGGTCATAATAAAATTGCAGTAGAGTGTAGGTCTAGTAAAGGCAGTTAAGCTTTATTTGATAGGAGTGATCAGAATGCAAGAACACTATTTTTCTGTAGAGGGATGCAATGTGGTTTTAAAATAGCACTTATGTTGGCTTTTGTCACATCAACTGTGGGAACTCTGGTGGAAATACATTTAGGTACTTGAAGACCATAAGTTCAGAGATAAGCTTGGCTGATACCGTGAACAGCTTGCCTGAGAGGTAAATTGCATGCAGAAACTAAACATGACAGCCAAAGATAAAACACTTATTATGATTAATACCAGAAGATGTAACAGGCTTTACTTACTGCAGCCCCAGGAAACCTCACTTTTACCAGATAATGTTTACAACTCCAATTGCACTCACAGGGCAACCACATGCTTTTTTAGTAGATGGTCTCTTATCTGTGAAACTTCTCACCCATGTGAATTTTAACTTCTGCATTATTCATGTGAATGTTTTAGGAGATTTACAAGTCTGTAAGATTTTGTACACCTACTGAAAACTTAAAACAGTCTGACAGCAAAACAGGTTTTTAAGAATGCTGTAGATGAGGAATGTGACAGTGCTCTTGTGAGCAGTTTATACTATGGAGATTGCTAAATGAACATTAGCTTACGTAGAAGGTGGCAAGTTAGGTTCACTTCCATATGTATATTGTCCCATAAATATCTGCACAAATGACACTGTATTCATCTCCTATATGACAAATTATAAAGTAATATTTAATTTAAATGCAATAAAAAATAGAAAATATCAGAATAAAATATTTTCAGCATTATTTTAGCATCTCTTTTAGTTATCTTTAAGTAATTCTAATTTAGACTTTTAGTTACACTTCTGAAATTTATTTTACTTTGGTATACAAGAACAAATCCTGAGGTAGAAAGATTTTAATGCCACTTCTTTCAGCTCAGCAGAAAAATCAAATTATTCTTCTACTTTACATTTTGTTCCATAACCTGATAATAATCAGTGCCTATACTAGAGGACTATGATGCCAATATAAACCAGTAGAACACCACAAGGAAGATTTTCTTCTAATATAGCTTTAAATGTGGCAGATGAAAAAAGAAATTTTGTATTTGCTTTCCTGTTTATACAGAATGAGTAACAGACAATGTATAAAACATTGGAAAGGAATATAAAACAACAGACAACCCATATGGAACATTAGTAGAGGAAAGCACTTTCTATGGTATTTGAAGTATTTTGAGTTACTTAGCCTATTCTAAAGTACGAATTCATAGTGGCTGTTAGAAAAAAAGATTCAGTTTCCTAATGGCTGTATATTGGACCAGAATGGTATTCTGATAATGATAAAATTTAGATAAAGTTCTGAGGGGATTATTGAACTTTCTAATAGTGTTTTTAAAAAATTATTTACCTACCAAATCATAGGATACCTATACATAGGCCAAGAAGAATATCTCACCCTCTTACACATACACACACACACACACACACACACACACACAAACAGAGGACATATAGTTGAAGGAAGAAGCAGCAGGGAACACATGCCCTCCTAAAAATGCTCCCAGAGCCAGGAATCTGCTCTCACTCAGCCAGGAAGACAGACTGACAGTGATGACGAGACATCAGCAACTCAAGGAAAGCAGCCACAGCCCTTTCTGTGTGGCAAATGGAAGCAGAAAGCAGATTGATAAGAATGGAGCTGTCACCCTGGGACTGCTCTCAATCAACATAAGCAGTGCTTGAAAAACCATGGGCAGCTGGATGACTGGAGGCTGGAGACGTCACCCCTCCACGCCTTCATCCCTCCAGCCCCCTGTGACCCCACACTGTCTGCAGGGCATCCTGCAAGTGGAGCTTGCCTGTGACCTGGGTCAGACAGGGCTGATGTCCCCGTGTCACTCCCAGGCCCTTGAGAGTGAGCAGGGGAGCTGTTTTAGCAGATTTGAGTACAGCAAATCTGCATGTGAACTGATGTCTTTCCTACCAGTCTCCAATGGCCTGTGTGACACACTGAAGAGAGTCTAATAGTTGATTTTTTTGCTTCTCTGACTAAAAGAGGCAATAAAAAGGAAATTAATCTAAGCTTGACGTAAAAGAAATTTTCAACGTATTGAGGAAAAAGCAGTGAAATTTATTTGATTCCACAATGACAGGAGAACTATTTCTCCTTTTCTTCTGTTTGGGACTGCCAAGGTTAAGCTCTTTTTCAGAAAGCTAAAGCACCCTAAACAATGGTATATTTCTGAAACCACAAGCATAGTCACACACTTATCTCCTTACTAGTCTTTCCCCAGATGAACAGTTCAAAACTTCCCAACAAATGCAATCTGATTTTATTACGGTTTTCATTCCACAGACTTCTGTGTGGTCCCAAAATGTTCTCTCTCTTATTTTTGTTTTCTGGTCAGTGAAGTCCTGCATGAAACAAAATTTGACTCAGTTCCTGATCTCTTATGACACTGTGCATGTATGAGCAATAGAAAAAAATCACATGAGATGAACTCCAACATTGGAATAAAACCAACAATACACTATCTCCAGAGAATATATCACTTGTAAAATAGGATTTTATTTATCAGCTTAGATAATTGATTAAATTAAAAAATCAAACTATTCCATATGGGTTAAATAATTTTGAACTTGAATCAGCCATATCATTGCTGATGCCATATACATATACAGTCCTCAAATATTTATTTGCAAAAAAATCAGCAATAAATAATAAAACCCAAAGCAATGAGTCAAGAACTCCACACTTTTTTTTTCCTTGATGCCTTTCCAAATTTTTTATTTTTAGTATCTTTTAACCAGAACTAATAATTTGTGAATATAGTTATATAAATAACCCTGTGCTCCATATGTTTATCCACTAACTTCAACAACATTTTCAGTGGGGAGGGTTCCTTAGTATGATGCTAAACTTCTGGTCAAACTGGGCCATAAGATCCACTAGTTAAAGAGTCAGCAGCATGACAGCCAAAGCACTAACCTGGTATTCGAGAGCTCAGCCTCTAATGCCAGCTCTGTACATCTAACCTAGTGAACCTGAGCATCATTCCTTGCTTTCTCTTGAATGCTGTCCCATGCAATGGGCAAAATTTCTTGGAATTCAGTCAGAATGTGTCAGGTTCTTTATGAAATAAAATGATATAAAGTTTATACAAAACATTTCTCCCCAAACAGAAACAACATAGTATATAATTTCCTGGCAATAACTAAACTCCAAGATTTTTTTCCTTAATTAAATTAAGCATTAAATCAATGCAGCAGATTTATTTTCCTGTTTGTATTTTTTATTAATTAAACCTGCACCATCTGCCTCTGTTTATCTGTTTCACAATCCTTTCATCTAGCATTGTATGCTTATATTTTAAATGCATATTAGCTTTTATGATGGATTTTGTAATTGCAGAATGGTGGCTGCAAAGGCAGTTGGCCTGAACGGATCACTGAAAGCTACAAAATAGCAGCACAGAAAGCACTGAAGCACAGAAAAAGAAGGGAAAGAATAATCTTACAGAATTGATAATCAAAATAATGTTTCCTTAACAAGAAGTCATTTAAACACAGCAGCATAACACGGAGAGACCTTTTCTACATGAGCAAGGATGTGGGATTAGTTTCTATATACCCACATTAATAATTCAGAATACAAACAGAAAAAATTCAGATCTGTCAATCTAACACATAAAGCACTCTTTTTAATAAAATAGTCAGCTTCCCCCCCAAATGGATATTAAATGGTTCTGTATCCTGTAGTAGAATGCAAGTGTGCATGTGTGTGTATAATATTTACTCATGGACTTGGGCTCTCATCATCTGATATCAATTTAGTCCTTATTTCTAGAATTTTTCTCTCTTAGAACAAAAATCTCTACAAATTTCCTGAAATTGCATATTGCATCTCTAAGTACGTGGATCATTATACAGAGTCTTTAAGATGAGACTAATTTATCACATTAAATTTCAGGTGGTACCATTCTCCCTAAACAACTGAAGCACTGTTTGCTGCAATTAGTGGAGACAGCCTCATAGTGTTCTTTCAGCATGAAAAATATAAGTGTAATAACTTTTAATGTTGAATGGCTGAATAATGAAACTTTCTGTTCTGATTTATTTCATGGACAGTCATAAATTGTGATTTTTCACACAATTTCGAACTACAGTAAGTGATAGAGTTCATCTATCAGAAGTTATCTGTTGCAAACACATTTCTTGACAATTTTTGGGTTGTTCTGGTAACATATTTTTAATGAAGTTATACATAGAAATGAGACACTCATGGTAAGAATTTAAATAATTGTGATTTGATGCAACACAATAAAGAAACAGTATTTTTATCTTGCTATATAGAGGATACAAGCAATTTCTGTAGGTATCAGTTATTGATTTAAAAGTAAGAGATAAAGAAAAAGCCAAGAGGAACAGGGGAATAATTTCTCAACCAGTACTGATTGACAGAAGGTATACAAAACCCCATATTTTTTCCTCTTTTTATACAACACAGTGAAATTTACCTTTTATAAAATTTAATTTGGAGGACACTAAGGCATTTTAGGTTTTGTTTTTTAATATCTGGAAAGGTAAGAATGGTTAGCACATGTAACAATATAACTACCTATGAGTAACATGAAGTATCAGGCTGACCCTTTCTCCAGCAGTCCTCTCCAGGCCAGTTCCAACTGCAAATACCAAGCTACAGGTGACATTTAACAATAGAAAGAATCACACAGAATGAGCTGCTAGAGAGGCATCATCTGTTTTTCTGTAAAACTGATTTGGAGGAAAATTCCACTGAGCAAAGGCCATCCAGTGGGCAATGATCTGACTGAGCAGTTCTCACATCATTGCACATTAGCAGTAGAAAAATGACCTTGATATGTAACAAAGCCAAGTCCCCACACAGATTTGGAGAAAGAGGAAGGTTTAAGGACTGTACTCTGGCTCCTTATCAAGTTTAAATCTTTACCAGACAAGCTTCCAGTGGAAATCCAAATCCACAGGTTCTGAAGGATCACCATTTCTCCTAAATTACCCTCAGACAGATTGAGACAGGTCTAATTTCACTAAACAAGTGCAAGCCATCCTTTTGGCGTGCTGCTTCCATGTGTCCTGAGCTGTGATGTACATACCACAGCCACTCTCGCACCCCTCACGAAAGCGTCCCACAGGTGCAGCTACGGCGCTGCTGTTCAGCAAGTCAGCCAACAAAATTCCTTCCTCCCCTTGACACATGGGAGGTTTGAATGCATACCTTTCATTAGCTCAATTCAGCAGTCCATTCTGAACTGTCTTATTCTAAGCATAAAGAAAAGCCAAACCTTCATAGCTTCATACTTCTAACTCTCTGTCACTGGCCCACAAATAATCTTAAACTCAGTTTATGTCTTCCTGGATAAATAAATATGCAGGTTTTGTTTCTGTCTACCAGATGTATTCTTTCTTAAATGTGGAATCATTCTAATTTAGGGTCTAATCCCATAAAAACATGCCACCCTGCCTTTTAGGCCTTGCAAAACTTTTTTATTTATTTTCATCGTAAGAACCGTAAGCCTGTCAGAAGCTTTTCAAAAGAATGTTCTGGCTCAGTAGCCAGAAGTTATTTATCAAACCTGAAAAGGACAGTCCTGAAACTGTATTGTTTTTAACCTACTTGTTAAATCTGACAAAATATATTAAAATTTCTTATTTTATAAGTTAAGAATCAGTTCCTTCTTCTTCAGTTGTACTTAAGAAGTTCCACTGATTCTGGTGGAAGATCTGTGGAAGAATATGTATGGGACATACATATTTTAGTTTGCACAATACACTGTGTTTCTGCTAAAATCTATTATTCACTGACTTTGGATGCCTATTAAATCTCCAGTTTTATCACAGGCAGGAATAAACTGATACAAAACACAGACCTCAAAACTCTCCAGATTTAGGCCAGAAAAAACTGTATCTATCTTTGAACCAGATATTTTGTGACTTGAGCAGGAATTATTAATAAAAGAAAAAAATTTGTTATTTAATTGGTTCTCAGTTATGTGTGGATGAATATCTTTATTCACTATTTCACCTTCAGCTTAAGTGCACAAACCAGAAAAATAAATATGAAAATAGTAATAATCGTATAGTTTTGATTTACAGGTGTCCAGGCCTCAGCTGATGACAGAGGAACTGCAGAGAACTTAGACAGAATGTGGTTCTACTTCTCCTCCTAGAAATGAAACCTCCTAATATGGTTTTGAGCTAAGCTGAAGTATTTGTTCAGTATGGGGAGAACTGAACTTCATTGAGTTCAGTGACAAATTAGGAAACCAAAAGAATCTTATTGTCCACAAAATTCAAGCATAAATTAGACCTTACACATACACTTGGATGAAAACCTGAGGGTGCTGTTTGACAAGCTCAACCTGCCCCAGCAATGGCCCAGGAAGCCAAAAGTGTCCTGGGCTGCATCCAGAGCAGCGTGGGCAGCAGGGCGGGGGCTCCTCCTCTACTCAGCTCTAATGAGACCCCACCTGCAATGCTGTGTCCAGCTGATCTTTAAGGATCCTTCCAACCCAATCCATTCTGTAATTCTATGATACAGCCTCAAATTAGTATATGAACATGTGGGCACGCAAATCATGGAACATGGCAGGTGAACACTGGGTTCACTCCAGATCAGCTTTCTGTACAAACACAGGACACAGCACCTCCAGGACTCTGGAGAACAATCCTGCTTGGCAACCTACAGGTTTAAGAACTGGAATTCAGAACTTGCCCACAAGCACACAGTAGCTGCAACATGTCTGACATGGCAGTTGTGCACTGAGAATTGATCGTGGAGGACTGCAGGACTGCATTGTAGGTCACTGTGGCCTCCTGTCTCAAAGGAGAACTGCTTCCAAGACAAGTAGGTATTTATAAATTATTTCTAGGATTATTAAAGCATGCTCTCCATACCAGATGTGAGCTTTGCAGTGGCAGCTGAACTCTGCAAGTCTACCAGAGTGCATTAGAAGAGTGGGAAGCTCTATGACTACAGGAGGAATGTGGGGCTTGCCCATTCCTGCTCAATTTCAAACAGCACTTCTGTGAGTGTTTAGGAAACAGAGACATTTAACTGTACATTTCTTTCTCTCCTCCCTTTACCCTCCCCCTCTTTATTATAGTAAAATGTTCCATGCATTCACCACAGTATTTCCTTTAACAAAATTCTTCCTTCTAACTCAGAACCATGCACAACCTGGCACTTGGGGAAAATTTTCGGCTACTTTACCATATGCATCATGTCTAAAAATAAATCTATGAGCTTTTTCAGTACAAAGATAAAAAGGTCATCCTTCCTCTGCACAGGCTTTTGTTCATATTTGAAAAAGATCTGCTGTGAAATACGACTTTGTTAAGTCTGTTGTGAAATGTCCGTAAATGTAAAAGATCAACTGATTCAGACCTACTAATTTATTTTAGCTTACTGGCAACCAATTTTCTTATAATGCAATTGAGATCTGACCCAAATAAGTGATATTACTTTTAATGAGGTGATGCACAACTTCTCTTTCTCTTTCATTCCTAAGTGTTTAAATTTCAACTGACTCCTTTAGGTGAATGAATTTATTTCTGGGTGTAGGTTTTTTTTACTTCACAATTTACATATCTATTAAAATGCCACATATGGAAGCAGTAACAGTATCTTTGTGTAGACTTCTCATTTTTGCTGATTTTACTCTGAGAGTCTGGCTAGCTTTACAAAGAATCCAGATAAGGAAAATTGCTCATGTCATGTGAAATATCTCACAGAAACAAGTTCTGCCAATGGCTTTAGTGTATCTGTGCCAGTAAACAGTATAATACTTAGAATTTATTATTTTAAACTGGAACACACTATTTTAAAAATCCAGTCAATAAAGAATAAAAATTAATTATCAAGTTTCAGTTTGGGCTGAAAAAAATTGGTGAATTCTATTTGTGCTGGACGTAGCCGATATCAAATTCAGAGAAGTAGCCTGACATTTTCTGGATGGAATGATGAAATTAACTTGTAAACAAAAATCAAGATATTTTCCTGTATGTTAAAAAAGCATTGCATCATGGGGTACTTTAAAAATGATTTAGGAAGGTTGCTCCTTTTAATTCCTTTCAAAACCAAGCATTTATAAATAAAAGCTACATGGGCTCTTGAATGAATTATGTCCTTTGTCAAACATTTCACTGCCAGGTCACAGCCCCCCATGAATCAAATAGGTTTGGTGAAATCTGTAAATGAGTATTTCACTCTCATCTGAGAGAGAGACTGCTATGGGATGGAGGGAGGTTTATTATTAAAATATGGCTTTTAGGCTACAAGACGCAACCAGTCTAAATGACCTGTGCTTTGAAGGTGGAAACTGTGAATGACAACAGTAATGACAAGGAGTATCATGAAAAGACTAAAAACCAGTTGAATGAAATCCTACCAGGAGTCTGATTCTACACTGCTTCACATCATCTCCTAGTCACAGACATCCTTACAAAGCCAGTATGAAATTTAGACAGATTTTTACCCTGATTTTACACTAATCTCTCATACTGAAGGGTGGGCAAACAGCTCAGATTTATATTTACATTTGTTTTGACTTTCTTCACATTTGAATTTTACATATATTATTATCTAGGTACATGGATTTCATATATAAGAATGCTATATATAGATACACAAGATCTAAATGTATATGTTTTAAATATGTATTTAGCTACACACACATATATATCTCCCTTTATTGCTGAAAACTGAAACTCTAGGAAATCTTTTTCATACAAATAAATGAAGAGCAACTTGAGTAACTAGCTTTAGTCTGTGTCTACTGGATAATTTCTGATGTTTGCTTTCAGTTTTAAGCCATGCTTGCATATTATTACCAGTGACAGCAAAGCACACAATTGTAGGTAATGCTCTAATCTCATGGCCAACTCCAGTAATCTTGCCTGTGAAGGGCTTCTGAATGAAATTGTTTTACTGCTGATATGTATGTGAAATACAATAGTTGTATGTACATGGCAAAAAACATAGAAGCATAACTTATGTAAAGTAAAAAGAAAAAGGTAAGCGGTCAATGGTATGCAAATCTTTGCTAGATCCTCCCTCTAATTCACAGGCAAAAATAGTTTGTTGCTGCAAAGAGCCTATTCTCTAAGCCTTCGTTTCCATGGGGAACTCCCTCTGCAGGGATTCAGTGTGACTTTCCCATGTTGTCAGCAACACATACATATCTCCTGTGTAGGCAGCACTCTACAGCACTTTTGTACTCTGTTTTGAAAGTGGGATAATCCCTCCAACCTGGAACTAATTTCATTATTATGTGTGCATGTGGGGAAGCTAACATACCATAGCCAATACTTCATACATTCACAGCTTACCTAACTATGTAGTAACATCCATATGTGTAGAAAAACCTGTAATACCATAGAATAAGACATATGAAAGATTTTCTATTCTAATTTAATTCCTGTTTTTCTGTACTAAGCTATAGGCTTCAAGCCCATTAGTTTAACATGTTTTACTCATACAATCCCCATGCTTTTTGTTAGCTGAATAAATTCTTCCAATACAGGAAGAAAATTTGATGTAACTGCTGTTCTGCAGGGGCTTCTGCAAGTATCTGAGTTCACATTAATAGATGTATGGTCTAACATAAATATATCCAGATGCATAATGTATTGTCATTATCTAGTCTTTTATATAATAATCTAACTAGTGATCTAGTCCATTACATTTTAAAAACATCTCACATTGAAGTTGACTGAATAATAAACAGAGTATACCTGTGAATACAAGGGCAGATTCATTGTGTCCTTTATTCAAGGACCATGTTACCTATGTGAAAACACATGACTACTGACCCTTTGCAGTATCCATAAACCTCTCTAATCATGAATCTGAAGGAACATGAGTGATCAGAAGATAGCAGGGCACAATGCAGTACGGTTAACAAATGCAGCAGAAAAATAAGAGCAGAAACAATACACAGGCCTCTATGAATTATTCCTATACCCTCATCCAAACTGTTGGATTAAGTCTGTTGATAGTTTGTCAGTGACTGATTCATTGATGGAAACACCAACAGAAAACAAAGCACAATGGAAACACTTAGGTTTTGACACTCTGCCTTCACATTGGGCAGAACTGGACAGCAAATCACAGAGTAGCTGAGGCTGAAAAGCAATTCTGGAGGTCTGTAGCCTAATCCCCCAGCCCAAAGTAGGCTCAGCCAGGACAGATGGCTCAGGGCCTACCTCCCCCAAATTCAATCATGTTCTTTTTCCCCCCTTCTTTTCTTTCCCATCCTCTCAGCATTTTGAGTTCTTTGGCTTTCCCTTCTCTTATGAAATATTCAGCTATGTTCTGGGGCTGAACAAAAATCACGTTTGAACCACAGAAGTTCACTAGAAAGCCCTGGTAATTTAGGTTCTTATGTTCTCACATTTAGAAGGTCAAGCATTACGTAAATAAAAAGATACTATGAGACTTACAATATAACCACAAAAAGCGGCCTTACAATACAGTGCAAATAGATGAAAATTTGCATATATTCAGTGGTCTACTTTATATGACTAAAGCCAGTCTTTCAAGTCCTATGCTTCATGTTGCACCTTGTTGAACTCAAGAGACTGAGAAAAACTATTGCCTTTCACCATGTAATTTCATACTGAATTTCAGAAAAAAAGCTGCAGTTACAAAATGGATGGCATGAATTAAAAAAAAAAAAAAAAATTCAGTGGATGCTTTGAGGGTTTGGGGGTAACTCGTCTTGTTCTGCAAAGCTCTACCAACAGCTCCCACTTACAATAACACATTTAATTTCCTTATGTTTGACAACTGGATAATTTCTGTTGGACCAGCAAATTTTGTTAGAAAAACTAAGAATTTTCTCAGAAAGAAGCCTCAGAGAAAAGCTCCCTCAGAGAACTTCAAGGGAAAAAAAAAGACAAAATGAGGTTCAAGATTTAACAGGATTTAGAGGAGGATTTTTGACCACAGCCCAGTGTAATGATCTTAATCCAAATTAGAATAGTAATTGAAATGACACCATGAATACCATGCCATTGCTCTAACATATAATATTCTTGCAGTAAACCAAGGAAATTAAAAATGAGAACAGTACTATTAAGTACTTGGCCAATAGTGAAAAGTTCCAGCATCGTTTAACTAAACAAATGTAATTAGTTTTATATAAAAATAAACCTTATGAGAACTTTAAGAAGCCCAAATCCAATTTTTAATTTGTACAAGAATTTTTCCTTCATCCCTAAAGTGACTTTTTCTCTCCCAATACCAGCAAGACTTTAGGCAAACACACTGACAGATAAGAGAGAAGCAAAGACCCAGTCCATGAAACTGTTTTATGAGAAGAGTCCTGCTGACATTGGAGGGCTGCAACATGCATAACATCAGCAAGCTCCTGCAAGCACATGGGCAGATACCAGATGTCAGGATGCCACCCCACAGTTGCTGCCATGGCTGTGCTAAGAGGGGCTCCTTCCAGCGCAGCTCATCTTGCACCTCTGTTTGTCATGAATTGAAGCTGAATTGATGATGTGCTAACCCAGCATCTGGCCATGAGGAAGTCTTTCCCCTGCTTGCCTCCAAAGGAACTGGGGCATGTTTGCAGGTGCAAAGTTGGCTGCAGGAAGAACTTTCTAAGATGGGAGGAATATGGACCATCTTTCACCCCAAACCCTGACTCTACAAGGCTTCAATAACTGCTTTAACTTGTGCAGAAGGTCAGCTGGACACAGGATAACTTAATGAACTGGAAAAATACAAGCCACCATTAATGAGTCCTCACATTCATGTGGAATGAATTCAGCTTCAATCGAAGGTATGTGGGTGCAGAAAGGCAAAAGAGATCCTGCCAATGAGAATAAACACAATGAAAACAGTCACTTCCATTTTTTTTCTTCCTTCCCTGATTAATGTAATAAATAATCATATTAATAGCTATAGTTCAAAATACAAAACAGTACAACATTTTTCCAAAAAGCTAAATGAAACTATCAGGCATTTCTTATGTATTGATAAGGAATAAGCTTGATAGTTGCTGATATAAAGCAGCAGTCCGGGACTGACATTAACCAGCACAAACTGTGATGTCAATGTTATAAATCATACATGGGAGTCTTCTGTTATTCAACATCCCACAAACTGGAGCACTGGCTATTTTTTCAAGCAATAAAGTTAAAGGGTAAGTAGGTTACATATTGTGTTACAGCACTCAGGCTTCAGCTAGTAAACACTTAAAAATGTACAGATGGATATTGGAGTCTCTGAATCAATTTGTAACTTCTGAACTGAAATTATAGAACCAAGCCTAAAATGCCATGTAGGTTGACAGAGATTTGGAAAAATAAAATGGAAGAGGTACCATTATATTAATTTTATCTGTGAAGAAGAAATACCATTAAAAGTCATAGTTGGATTCCAAACTGTAACATGAAGCTCATATCATATTTTTTAGAGGAACTATAGGAAACCAACACCTAAACGGCTATAGGATACTCAAAACTACATTCTACTTCACCACGTTCAAAGTTCTTTTAGTTTACTGCTTTTACTGATGGGAGAAATTCAGAGTAAAAAAAAATCCCACAAACCAAACAAAACAAACCACCTTTTCCTCTCAAGCAGTGTTTCATAATATTTTTTAAGTGGAGGGAATTGATGAATGCCATTTTAAGTTCCCAGGATGCTCAGGAGCAGGAATAAGTAAAAGAGAAAGGTAAGTTAGAAAGTTCCCTTTCAATAGAGAAAAGACAAAATCCAGAGCAAATCAGCTCTGATCTCTTCTCTTCAATATCTTTGTTACTGTGAAAGGGAAAGCAGAAGGAGGAATGTGGCTACTGAAGGATTGGGCAAAAGATGCTCCAGTCTGGTGACATGAGCAAGAGGTAAAAACCACTGCAACTCCATTGCAGCCATTCCTTGTTTCAGTTTCATACAAATTTTAATGTTGGTATTCAATCTAAAATTGGCATTCAGCAAATGCTCAGTCTCTCCAGATTGACTTAACTGCATGCATGGAATCCAGGATTCCAGTGCCTTCATCATATCCAGGCACTTGCATGTTCAGGAAGTGGATGCGCAACAGTACCAAATGAAAACGATACATCTGTGCAATGTCAGGGCTTGTCCTTGAAAAGAGGTCAAAAGGAGATCTAGCAGAAAAGGGGGGTGGGCCTGAAGAGGAGTAGCATGCTACAAGGATGTCATCTGAGGCTGTCTTTAAAAAGCCAACAAAGCATCATTCCTGTAGACAATCCTCACAGCACTGGCTCACAGGAATTGCTAACTGCATATTGTATTCATGGACTATAACCATGTAATAAAAAGGAAATTTTCCCCTGAAAGCAGAAACCTTGCCAAGTGCTCCAAATCCTTTTCGCATTGGCTTTTCTTGCCTAAGCTGCTTTTACTTTTTTTTTTAACTGAAGGTCTTGTGTGACCTTGTGAAATCCTATCCCTTCACATGTTGACAGAATGATGATGGAGCTATTCTTGTCCATATGATACATCTAATAACTGGTTGAGCTAATACTGCTTTTCAAAGCATACAGATCCATTCTTCTAGGGCTATTGTGTTGTAAACCCATTGTTACAGGTTTCAAAATATCTTGCTAATAGTTGCTTTTCTTTTGCATTCAACACTCTAATTATGTTGTTAATAATTTATAATTGAAGAATATCTAAAACAATGGCCTCTAAAAAACCCAACTACTGACACCTTGAATGATGATGGGGAGATACTGAAGTTTCCATTTTGGGACAACATTGATTTTGTGTCAGGAAAACAGGTATGACTAGTCTCTTGGGAAATATTCACAGGAACAGGTCCTTATTTCACCATGCTGTGCTCTTTTGGGACACAGTGATCTGTCTGGAAGTGAGCTTGCAGATCTAATTCTCTAATTGAGATCAATTCTACAAAGGTTGGCTGTATAGCCTGCAATGCTCACATGCTTGTTAGGGTTTCAGTGGAATTACAGTGAAGCTCATTACTTCCCTTCTCAGAACCTTATGTTGCTGTTATTTCTATTGTTTCAGGGTGTAACTCGAAATTTCCAGCATCCCTTCACAAAATATGTTTTTTTAGCCAAAGGCCTTTCTTTAGTGAGTCCTTATTACAGACAGTGCTTTTCATGCCTACGTTACTTTGTGAAATTCAGTCATATGGGTGCCACATTAAATCCTTTACACTACATCCAGCTGTAAGACCTCTTATTTTTCAGTGACTCTAACTCATAAATGGGAGAAATTTACTTTAGCAATTGCTCATTCCCTTTAGATATAGCAGCTTTACATTGTTTTACTCTGCTAGCACCTCTGTACTGGGTTTTCTCAAAAGAAGACATTGTACCTGCTTGTAAGTTCCAGCCAAGGACTGTGAGCAGGAATTTGGTGCTCAGATCTCTTTCCAATCCTCAGTGCTACATGTGCACACACACTCTCTCTTATACTCTTTTATCCTTTCCTTATCTCTCTCTCAGCTTTGGCTCATAATCCCCACTTCAGGCCACTTCCCCAAGTCTCTCAGGAAAACATGCTATTGCAAGTCTGACTTCATTCCTGCCTTCTTCCTCTATAGCAAAAAGCTTCTCCTTGACAATCCTTTTCATCATACCAGTACAGAGCCCAGTGTTCCTGTTTTCCACTTGGAAAACTGATGCAAACTCCTATTTTTTCATTTGCTGTAGTAACAGTAATTTTTGCTGTAAGACTCTTCAGCTTTATTATTTTAGTCAACTAGCAATGTTACCTTTTTTAACTCTTAGTAGACTGGAGTATTTGAGAAAATTTCTCGTGAGTTCTCAGCTGTTCTGCTCTCTCCATGACACTTGTACACCTACCACAGATTAAACTGTGATTGTGTTTGACACATTCAATGTGTTTGACACATTCAAACAGACAATGTATTGTGAGTTCTTGCAGCAAAAACAAAATCCCACCAACCCCATTAATGATAACAGACCAGCTCAGAAAACAAAGAAAGACATGTGTTTTAGTCCCACTTACTCCAAAATAATTTTGCCCTAAGTCCTAGTACCACTACTCCTTCACAGTGTTACTTACTGGATTCACAAGAGATCTTGTCTGTAGATGCTTGTCATACTACAAGAAAAGTACAGCTAGAGCTATAAACTTTTCTGAGGAAACTGCAGCCATCTGTTGCTGTCACTACGATCACATAGGCCATTCGGGTTATGCACAGGTCATTTCCTGGGCAGTCACACCTCATGTGCTCTACCTGTAAAAATACTCTTTGTGTTTGCAGCCTTTTCATCCCCAAATCAGATTACAGCAGAAGTGTTCCGCAGAGCACAGACAAAACCTTTTCTCATCAAACACTGCTTTGCAATGTCAAAGTCCACAATGGAATGATATTAGGTTGCACCTCTACCTCTATCTGATGGTCTGGGTTGCCAGGAGTATTTGTGTCTGCCAGCCAGTGTTCTGCAGAAATTTTTGAACCTGAGGTCCCTGCACTGCATGTATCAGTCATGCAGTTATTTTCTGTTATCCTTCCAACAACTAACAAAATCCAGTGACTTGTTTCACATGGCACAGCATACTTACACAGTCAAGTCCTGTAAATTCAAACCTGTAAACTGGATTAACTTGAAACCAGATGAATATCATAGGCCCAGAAAGCTTGGTTAAAGCACAGTGCAATGTAAGCAAGGAGCAAAACCATCTATTTGAAGGGTATAATTAAACACATGCATAATGAAAAAACACGTGCATAGGGTCACTTAAAACCAAAGATATATATATATATATATATATATATATATATATATATATACACATATACATGAATCTCAATATATACCTCATAGATGGCTAACTCTCAGATCCAAAAGGCACCTATTCTCCTCATGAAATTCAGGCTTTATGTTCAGAGAGAAATCCTCATTCTCCATCTGCAACATTTTTATCCCATTATGGGTGTAAGGCAATATAACTCTATTCCCTAACCAAGAGATGAAGTGAAGCAAAGCTGTGCTATTGGCTATGATCCATGTTTCCCATAAGAGGAGGAGTGTTTTGATATGCATAAAAACAGGCTGCTCAAGACTCTAAGATAAGACTTTCCTACATTTATTTGGGTGCAAATGTATAAACAAGTGTTCACAGAATTTATACTATATAAGCTGAAAATGCAAAGGAATATTGTTCATTGATAAGAGATGTAATTTTGCATACTTTTTTTGCGTTACTTTGCTTTAAAGAAACTTTATAGAAAATATAAAATAGACTCTGTCTGAACAGAATCAATTACTCTGAAGAGCTGTTACAGTATAGTGAACTAAATTGTTTTTGTGGTGTAGTAGCAAAGCAATAGTATTGCAAACTCAAGGATACAGTAAAATTCACTAAGATATATAATAAATTCAATGATTCACAAGAAAAGGGAAATCAGGTAAGTAAAACTAGTTTTGCCTTGAGTGTACCAACCAATCCAGTGTGCATCATATGAGGTTATGCTTATTGAAAATGTTCTGAAAAATAGGAGAGTACAGAGCATAAATTTAGGAACATAGCCAACTTCTAAGTTGCTGCTGAGGGTTTAAGTTATTATTCAAAAGAAATACTTCCAGCTACTATGTTTCATGAGAAAAACTACTTTCTTAAAGTCTCATAGAACAATACCACATATATCAATGAGTGTTAACCTAGAGTGAAAACATAATGACTTTAAAAGTTGAGTTCCCAAGCATTTACTCATAACTAAAGCTTGTAATGAAAGAATATCACATTATGCAAATTGACCCTGAGTGGAGCAGAGGCACAACAATGCTGCTTAACATTGTATGGTTTAATAACATGGGAGAGGTTCAGGTGTAGGTATCATTTTTATGAATCAGTATTTACTTTTCTGAGCTGCCAAAGACACCAGACTAAAGCATTTGAATAGGAAAATGCGGCATCAGTACTCTTAATTTCAGTTAAAATCTTTTGCTGTTGTCAAACCATATATTTGTGCAGACTTCAGCATGCAGAATGAAGTCTAAGAGAAGTATTCCGTCCTACTGATGAGTTATAAGAATAGCAGTGATGGTTCAAGGTTTCCCAGTATTCAAGTCTTTTTTCATACTGTTAATTCACAATACTTGTGCAAAGTACAGAACCAATTGTATTACAGTCTCTACAAATGAAAAGCAGGCAATGGTCCCTACCCTGAAGTCTTGTAGAGCAGATATAGAAGAAAGGAAAAAAAGAAGGCGAGTGATCAGCAGCAGAGGTGACTACTGACCTCCTCCAGGTTAACCATGTAGGTGTATGACAGAGAAAGAAATGGAGCTGCCACCAAGGCTTCAAAGGAACAGTTTGTGGCCACATTTCTCTTTTGAAGTGATCATCTGTGTCATATCCCCCACACCAAGCAGCACTGCTTTTCCCTGTAACCTATTCAGCACATTGGCAGCACAACAGCCAACAGATCTTCCCAAAATAAACACAGCTTTGTCAGCAGCTGTTTTGGCAGCCATTCACACTGGACATTAGGATGGGCAGTTGCTTTCTTACAGTGTCTCTTCCAGGCAGGTTCTCAAAACCCATCTTAATCCCTTTGCATCCCAAAGGATTCAACCAATTGCAGTTTTCTGCTCTAGAGATGGCACAGGAATTATTAACATGTCCCCTTCATTTTTGACAGGAGGCACATGTAATGTGAGTTTGCTCTCTGATCTGCCTTGGTTAATGAATGCATCTGCTATTTTATTCATCTGTATTTTGTAGGTAATCCTTACACAACTCCCAGGAATTGAAAGAGACCCATTTAAAAATACTTTGTTGAAAAGTTCTATTACTGAAGGTAGTAATGAATCATGACATTTGGGAAAGGAAGAACAGCCATCCAACAACATAAGTTAAATTTAGACTGATCATTTCTATGATACAAATACAGAGCTTTTTAGGATTGCTTTGAAGACCTGTCAAGGCAGAAGTGACAGTAACAAGAGGGAAAAGGAAAAGTCAGTCTAAAGTGTTAAGGATGCAATAAGCTCTGTGACTATAACAGCTTCCTGTATGAAAAAATGTTAAATACAGATCATTGTTTTCTCTGGTGATTATTATTAGAATAGTGCTTCCTGCAAGAAAATATACCTAGCTGGAGTTCTAAAAGCAGCATTAGATAAAGCAGAGTGCTCACAACTTAGCAACAGCTTTGAAACTATTGTCAATAAAACTACAGTTTGAAATAGGGCCAAGTGATAGTACGTGATAATACTGCACAATTGAAGCAGCACTTCAGTATCTAATCTTGGGATTAGAGCAGATCTGGAGGTTCACACTATTGAAGCCATGTCAAGGCTGAACTTATAGCTCTCCTTGGCAGATATAAATAACAGCTACAGATTATTGGAGGCAAACTTTGATATACTTCACAAAAAAATGCCTATCTTAAAACCATGGAAGCTTTCTTTTTCATCCTCTACCCCCCCCCCCCAAAAAAAAAAAAGCCAAACAAACAAACAAACAAACAAAAAAAAAAACCACAAAAAACCCACCAAACCATTCTCAGCCTTTTACCACACACAAGGTCTTCATATGCATGAGACAGTCATCATAGTCATCATATCTCCTTGAAATATTTAGCATAGACAAAGACCTTCAGAAGTCACATAATTCTTTAGTGGTAAAAGTTTTTTTTCTCTTCAGTTCATTAAAAATAAAATGTGCATACACACACATATGTACACACACACGTATATACAAAGAGGAAGGACCCAAAGATAGGATTGGTTTGGAAATCAGGAAAGGGAAATAGAAAAATAAAAGAGGAAAAAGCAGCTTGGAAAAAATGGGGAGATGCCATATTGGAAAGCATTCTTTTAAACACAGTTTTTCAAGCTGTGCTTAGAAGCTGTCCAAAACACAGCCTAGAATATATCTGTTGTACTAATGTTTTCTTGTCATATTTGGTTAATATCATGCATGTGATACTCCAAGAGCAGCTACTGCTATTTGTTTTTCAACAGCTACATAAACCATATTTTTGGCAGAAATTGTTTATAATTTTTTGTTCCTTTTATTAGTGTATTTGCATGGAAATTTCAAACTGAAAATTATTGCCACAAATCATGGCTCCTTTTTTTTTTTTTTTTAGCCTGACTGACAGATGCATCTGTTTGAGCAAGAACAAAACTCAACTCTATTAAACCAGTAATCCTTCCATATGACATTGCCACACAGCACAGATGTCCTTTCATAGGATTTCTGTCAAGGGGACAGCTTGCCATTCCACACTGACAGGTAGGGCTGGGATGATCAGCAAAGAGATCAGAGATTACTTAAAGATGCCTTTCATCAAATTTAATGCAATCTTTATGCAATTCACTGTGAAGCAAAATTAATTATTGCCCTACAATAATTGCTTCCATTTATACATACCTAAATGCTACCAAATTTTGGTAAGTAAGAACTTCCTAAATGGACACAGACCACTTGCCATTAACTCTTCAATGTCTCCTTAGGACTTCAAGTGTGGATTTTCTGCCTTGTTGGAGCCAGAGTATCTAGGATATCTTATGTAAGATGGAAAGATATGCAAAATAGTCACCAATATTTTACTTTTAAAAAGTAATTCTTAATATAGTTTCCCTATGCTGAATATATAAAACACATGATGTTGTAATTTAAGGCAATGGTTTTATTAGCCTGCACATGCCTTGTGTAATTCACCTGCAGCTTCACCACCCACAAATCTTTTTTTATGCTGAAATCAAAAATCCGTATGGAATAGAGCATGAATTGTGGTTTCCGTAGGAAAATTGCAATTTGAAAGTATAGTCAAGAAGCCACAGTAATGCATGCAGTGGATAAGTAGGCAAAAAACACTGCAGGACAATGAAATTACTTATTTGGGGATGCTTCCCTGGTGCATTTGAACCAAAACTGGCTATAGCCAGTTTTGTAGAAGTATGGAGATTTGTGACAGTCAGAAATGTGTGCTTTTTCAAAGCATAAGGTCCCTTGGAAATTTTTCTCTTCTTTTGAAGAAGAGCCTTAAATAAAGGAAAGCACATTTCCTTATTCTATACAAGAAAATCTCCAGGCTAATCGAGAAAAAATCAGACTTTCACTTCTCTGTCCTTTGGTGTAAGGGGAGCAGCCTTTCAAAAAGACATATTAATTTCATTTACCACAAATTAAATCCAGATTTAAAGCTTTTCTCCAGCCCACTACTGTTTGGTTGCTTTGGAGGGAAGTTACAGCAGTGCCAGGCCCTGGGAAGAACTTCAACATGTGTTGGCAATCTTGCAAACTGAATTTAGAGTCCCTCAGATTCAATACTGGTATATTTATTAAGAGCAAGTCTTGCCTGAAGCTCTTTATGGGAGCTTATAGTAAGCTACTGGCACTCTCTTCTAGAGGGAGTTTCCTGGTTTTTATCCCTGATGATGTTTGGAGCAATGCTAATCCCCTTCCTAGGACATCCCACTGAGATACAAGTCATGTTATTAACAGCTAGTAGTGTTGACCATGGCTTCCAACAGGGCCATGCAAATTGGTTCCTGGAATCTCCTGCATAGCCTTTAATTTAGAAGAATTCTCTCTGGTTGGAGAGAAAAAGTAAAACCAAAATGAGAGTAAAATAGGATTTCCTACAGATAGCATTTTTGTACATGACCTGTATTCCCACAAATTTCATGAGGACAATGCAAAGTGCAAGCTAGAATAGATTACTTCCCTTTTGTTTACTCTGTAAACAAGGTATATTGTATAGGTAATCTATCTTAAGGTATATTGTACAGGTAATGCATCTTAAAGAATGGAAGTCACCCTGCCAGGATTCTGTAACAGTGATTTATGATCAAATTCCCAGGTAGTATGGAACTATCTCTATTGAGAAAAATATTAGAATAAAAGTATCAATGGAGTTTAACCACTTTCTACAACCTGGATATCTGTGGTCTTCACTACTAGCTTTAGAGGCTCTATAGCAATTCAAGCCCTGTATGTGTATATATATGCATTCAAAGACTTTTACAAAGAGGAAGCAGCATGCAGCAGCAAGCACTCTTTTATTTCTTTCATTCAGATTTAATCACCGCATCTTTCTACACTGGGGTATCCTGAAACCTCCTGGGCACACCAGAAGGATGGGCACAAGATGCCAGTTCTGCATTTGCATCAGACTGACTTCATGTTTCTCAGCTTTTGAGACCTCCCCTTTATTGAACAAGACTCAAAAGATACTTCTCTGCTTCAGGGATCTGAAACTACACAGAAAATACTGACTCTTCCAGTTTTCCAAGTATGTAGGCAGCAAAAGCATCAGTCAAGTCCACAGTTTTCCTTCCTCTGTTCTCTCTTTGCTTTGGAAAGAAAATATATTTTCACTCTTTTACCACACCAGTCAGGCTATGGATGAAGTGTAATACTGCCATGGTGCCATTCCCCCACTGAAGAATAACTAATTGGAATGAAAGGGGGGAGGGGGGGAAGTATTTTTAGGTAGTAGCACTGAAAAAACAGTCTTAACCTCCTTTACTCAATGTCTCTTCACTTAAATACTGAGTGCCACTTCAGCCATCAAGGCAGTTGACCAGTAGAGCCAGTTGTTGTATCAGATACAAAATCAGAAAGGAACAGTGACTGCAATTTGGAAAAGCTTCCTATTGGCCTTGGGGGTATTTCAGTTTAAGAATCAAGTGAAGTAGTTCCCAGTTTATCAAATACTAAGCTTCATAAACATTTTAGCATTAAGGCTCATAACCATTTTTAACCATTCTGCAACACCTTAATTTTTTAACAGGTTGTGATGAGCTTGATGAAAGAAAAGTTTTAAGGAACTAAGCCAAAAGCCAACAAAAACCACTCAACACATTCCTGCTTGGCTCAAACAGTGAATGCACTCTCAGACGACCCCTTGACATTTTCCAGCCATTGCAGAAAGGGCTGTCCCCTCTCTGGAAATAATCTAAACACTGATCCTCCTAACTGTCAGAAAAGAACCAGAGATTAGGAAAAAAAGTATTTTTCTGATCAACAACCATCTCTTAAAAATGCCAACATATAGCTGAACAAAGGCTGAACAAACAAATATTTGTGCAAAGTAACACCCACAAAAGCAGAAATACCCACAAAAAGTAACTTGTGCAAAGTAACACTCACAAAAGCAGAAATAGACTGGCTATGATATGGTTATAAGAAAGAGTCTACGGAAGTGGTAGGATTGTGAAAATCAGATTGCCTTGTAAGGTGTACCTTTTATCAAAGTGGCAGTGAAAACCTCAGATCTAGATTTATTCTCCAAGTGGGTTTAGAAAAGATTATCACCTTTACATCAGTTTAGCATAAATATATTGCAGCATAGGATTTAAATGCAGCATAATTACAGATTTAGCATTAAGCAAAGAGATAAGCAAACAACTCTGGTGTTAAAGATAGCAATTGCAAAAAGGCACTCGTACACAAGGAAGACCGAATTCAGAAAACAGTTGACCTAAAAAAGTACAACATCATCTAAATCTTTGGGACAGAAAAGACCACAAACTACAGGAAAGACTGAAGTGGGATAAGCTTACAGTAATAATTATATTGGTGTCTAAGCCCTTAACAGAGAATGGGTATCATTAACAGAGAATGAATATCTCTTAACATAGATAGTGGGTTTACAAAAGTGAGAAAGCTAAGAACTGGGAATATTCCTACCTTGGTTTTGTTGCTCCCTCCCCTGCCACCCCCTTGCCCCCCCCCCCCCCCCGATAGGTCATTGTTGAGCAGGACTAATGCTCATGCTTGATATCACCTTCATTATTCAATCTCCATTCAAGAACAGCATGGATTCAATCTCAAAAAGATCTAAAAAGCAAGAAAAATCTTAAGAATATGCCCATTCAATAATTTTTACATATGTCCATTCAATAATTTTTACAACTTTCTGTAATTCAGCGATATTTGTAGAAACCTCTGTCAAAAATTTTTAAGAGTTGAACACACATCTGTCAAATCTAGGTTGTTTCTATACATGAAACTGCAAGTAAAACCAAAAAATATCAGGGATCGTTGTGTGGAACCTTTAGTACAACTGTGGGGATAAGATTTTGAAAAAAGAGATTTTATATTATGGCTAGGTATTCTGGGTATTATTTTAAATAGGATGTTGTATACAGATGGAACAAACTCCACTTATAGTTTCTGAAAGACAGGAGGAGGCAATTATGCAGCACAAGAGAGAATCAGGTCTAACTGTGTACTGCTAAACTTTTTCTAAGTTAATGCAATGTTATTAAGTAGTGAATGTTTTTCAGTTTTCTGGGAACAGGAGAACTTCTGAGCCACTGCTCTTATAGAAAAAGCTTTAATTTTTTAATGCTTATGAAAGGACATTCACTCCATTAAACATTCATCCTTGCTTCTCACAGTTATCAGTATTTCCATCATTGAGCTTAGAGGAAAAAAAACAATTTATGGGTCTAAAAAAATTTGCATTATGGGTGAGGAGAAATGAAAAATGCACTAGAGTAAAAAAATGTGCAACAAATTACTGGAGATTTCTTTAGAATCAAATGAGAAAGGGGAAAGAAACATCAAATTAGCTTTTTTACCACTTAAAGAATATTTGTTGCATACAGAAACAAAATATTGTATATATAGGTATGATCAGAGTTCCTTATTCTGAGAAATCCATAAGTGGTTTAAAGTTATGCTTTTCCACCTTAGCTACTTAGACTTTTTTTTTTAACTGTGAAATATCAGGAAGGTGAAGTGCCCTATATTTCTCTCACCCTAATTGTTTTTTGCTTTAAAGAAAAATCTTAAAGAGAGTACTAATTTATTCATAATAGAACCTGAGCTGCAAATTTTAATGGTGCCCTAGCTCAAAAGTAGGATATATTTTTTTCTAGAAGAACGCAGAAAATAGTAAGATTGCAAAAGATGTTAGGAAAGAAAATCCAAAATTGCAAGAAAAAGAAAACAGAGATGATATATGAAACATCCACACATTTTGTCAAAACAGAAGGGGTTGGAAAAAATACTAATTGCTTAAACATAGGCTTAAATGAGAAATAATCAAATGCTAAAGATGAATCAAGCTTTACTTCACACCTGACACTGCATGACATTGTATCCTTTTTTCTCATAATTAGAGTGATTTTAAGAAGAGGTGTCACTTGAAAGTTGAAGTGTTATCAGTTGGTCTGGGAAACATCTGTTTGAAGGAATTGCTCTGCCTCTAAATTTTTGTCTGTTGCTGTCATCAGTTGTAGTCTAATATCTCATCTCCAAGAATTACAAGCCAGAATTATTGAAGCTCGCGTGAAAAGAAGATTGGAAATTGTCCACTGTGCAATCCATCTTTTGCTTTTTTTAGGAGTGTTAAATGTGAAAATTTACTATCTTGTACGGAGAACTACTGCTGAAAATATCAACATATATTCTAAATTATGAAAAAGATAAAATTGTGGGGGATCAAAAGTTTCCAAGAGAGAGAATTGGGCACAAGGACCCTTCACCTTGAAACAGCAGTGCAAGTCTAGTTCACCTAAAGGACTAGAGACAATGTTTTGAAGCCTTTTCTGTAGCTCCTTTGGATATCACCTGACACCTACCCCTACCTTACCAGCACCTCAGCTGGTTATAGCTCACAACCAGCCTTGTATGAAGGAAGGAACAGCAGGAAGCCTCCTCTCCAGGGGAAGATGCAACATTTGCAAGTCAGTGTGAGAAAACTCATAAATTGTATGAGAACTGCTTCATAAATAATCTGGTACTTCTGAAGACCTGTATGGCCTCTGATAAATACCAAACTCCCTGTTATAAATATATCTAGTGGATTCACAGATCTTTATTTCAGGACTCCTTACCATATTTCCACTGGCTGTTTGAGCCCCTTTATTAATTTCACATGTGTAGCTTGTTGTAAACCAACTACTTATCTGTATATTTTTGGAAGCCACTTAAAAATAGCCTCAGAAAAGTTATGAATCACTGATTAAAAGCATTTAACTTTAAAACTCAGAATTTACTTATGGTAAGATCCATGAAAATCTAATGCTTTTCAAGCATGAGAATAACATTTGGCAGGCACTACCTATTTGTAGACCAGAGAAAAGAAGACATTCATTTATGTCCCTATAGCACTTCATATTTTCAAAGTCTTCTGCAAACATTACTAATTAATCCTCATCTACTCTTGCCAAATACGCTATTGTATTAAGAATTGACCTAACATAACCTTAAATGTTAAACAAAGCAACAGTCTACAGAAATTATAAAGAAAAAATTATTGGAGCAAGGAGCTGGGAAGTGTTCAACTCACTGTTTCATGAACATTTAATAATTTTCAAGATAATAGCTAAATTGATCACTGATGGGAGTACTAGGGCACAGCAGCTACACCAGAGACAAGGCTGGTTCACTAAATAGTATTTCTTTTCTATGAGGAACTCTGCAGCATGCTGTTTCTAAAAAGATGAATTTGATTTAGTGACAATGGTCTCTTTGTTAGTGTTTACAGGTTTAAAGGATTATTGAGCCTTTCAGATTTCAAAACAACAAAAGATCCTAGAGGATTTTATTTTAAACTCCTGTTTATTTGCTAAAACATGAGTTAATGCAACTTTTGGATATGAAATAGACAATGCTGAGTACTCTATTACTAAAGCAGCATAATCTGAAAAGTGGGGTTTAACAATGGAAACACTAGGATTAATCTTTGTCTCTCCTGTTCAACTTGTCTTTGAGAAGCAGAACATGAATCACGTGTGATCTTTAAAAGACAGACATTCTCTTGTACTCTGCAGCATACTAATTGTGTGAATACTATATTTTGCTAAATAATGATGAAGAAATAATAATCAAAATTATTAAGTACAAACCTGAGTTTAAGCAAATGATTTCTATAATTTTCATCTTGTTGAAAACAAAATATAGAATATACCTAAGAGATACAGACAATAGCTAAAATACAGCTACATAACTACAAATTCAATACACATAGTAATTTAGAATTACCTCATTTAGTGTCAACATGTTAAAAAAATGACAAGAGAAACACAAATACATTATTTGTATTTATTTTTTATTATTTGTATTATTTTTTCCCAAAGAGTTTTCATGTGTTTTGAATTTAATGATGTAAACAGAAATTAAGTTATAATACACTGTCAATATTTCAAAGTTCTGTGTTCATATATCATCAAATTCATGACCCAATAATTAGCAATAACTGTTTCCTTTCCCAAGAGATTACTTTAAAAGTTTTTCTATAACATGCTAGCAGAGGGAAAAAAATTCTGAAAATATTGGGAACATTTATGGATTTATTGAAATTAAACCACTACATATTATAACTAAATCCACAGATTTAAAAATTTTTCAAAGCTAGACTTACTTATTTGATGGGTGGCTTTTTGCTTTTTAAAAAAAATATTATGACACAGCCAAGGAGGATAACAATCAACTCCTCTGCACCTGCTGTGCTATGTGTGCACCTTTGTATCAACATGACTCATATAGAAACTCCTCCTGAGTAGCAATATGCCTCTGTTTTCCAGGATAACAGATAAAGGAGTAATAAAATTAAAATAACAACTACAGCAAATAGTGCAACTGGCACTATTAAGAGAAAGGTATACTCTGATGACAGAATTGTTGATATGAGAGCAAGGGCAGTGACTTTATGACAGTGTAGGAGTTGAACATGAATGAGCCAGCTGAACTTTACACAAGCTGATGCCATTAATAAAAATTGTTCCTTGAATTTTGCAACAATAGTGTAATGGGATCAATGGTTTCAAGATATATAATTTCAGAAAATTATTATTGATCTTGGTTATCAACTTCTACCCAGTTTGTTTAATGCTACTGCTTTTAAATAATAACTTTGTCTATAGAGACAATATGGTTGAGCTTCTGATAGACATAATTTCCCTTTTATTCCATGTAATTTTTCAAAAGATGTCTTTAGGCTCAAGTACAACACAGACACATCATGCGAGACGCTCCTCTTAAAAAGAAGCTCCAACTCTAAGTCATGCTGGATTTTATTTGTTCAGCTACAGAAAAACCTCCGTCATTGTCACAAATTTCTCTATGTTTTTTGTTTTCTGTGGATGATTTCCCTTCTATGTAAAAATTATTTTCTTTGAAGAGGCTTGTTGCTTGCAAAATCTATAGAAGAACTAATAAAACAGAAGTCACAGATAGTAAGCTTGAGTGTCAACTGCCCTTAAATAAGGGCATTCATGTTATGCATACTTGAAACAGATGTTCTATCTGTGCACATCTGGATTTGTGTTTAGTGTCTTCTTTTGCCCGCTTCCAACTACAGATAAGAGCCAGGCTAAAAATTAAGAGAAGTTCACAAACTCTGTGCTCCTGATCCATCTGCACGTGGTTGTGACATCATTACTACACTTAATTAGCATTAGTTATGAGTAACTAGTGCTATTTATTAATTACTATGAAATGTGCTGGGAGCCTAAACCTGGAACAAATATAGAGGGCTAATCTCAACTAAAGATAACAGAATGGTGTAGATCAATGAGGCAGGGAAACAAAGTCCAAGGTGAAAATAATCTGCTAGCTGGTTTATAATGTTATATAATAAGAATTGTTATAAGATATTCAACTTCCTCGTATTAGAATAATAGAATCTTGGAATATCCTGAGTTGGAAGGGACCCACAAGGATCACCAAAGTTCAATTCCTGGCTCAACACAGAAAAAACCAAGAATCACACCACATGCCTGAGAGCATTGTCCAAATGTTTCTTGAACTCTGGCAGGCTGGTGCTGTGATGGTCTCAGCTCTCCTCCTCCCCATTCCTTATTTAACTATTCCTCAAATGTAAAATTTTTAAATATGCCAAAGAGTCATTGACATCCCAGCATAACTGGAATCATGAAGGAAAGCAGTGAGAAAGCTGTCACAGGATGCAGTACACCAAAGCTAGTGGAGATGAAATAAAGCTAATCAAGAAAGAAGATCAGGTTGGAGAAATACATAGTATATGCTGAAATAAAATCAACAAGAAGAGAGTGCTAAATTTAGAGGAAGTGAGGGAGTATAATCGGCAGACAGGAATGATGTCTGGAATTTTTCTTTTGCATTATTATTTTAAATATCAATCTAAAAGGATATTGTGCAGTGGCTCATGTGTTTGTAATTCATTGTCTGCTACTTGTGTTTTAACATGAGGGGTCAGGAATGAGTCTCCTGCACTTCCTTCATGACCCTGTCTGCATCCATGGGCACATCACTTTACATGCCTTCATTTCCTTATGAAACATACATTACAAGAGCAGTATGCAGCATTTGGATTTAGGACTAATGATTCCGATTTCAGAACCAGTAAGTATTAAACATGCAACCAGAATGTTCAAGATTTCTTCAAAGCATTCACTTAGCATCTGAGCTGAACTCCATCAAGAAACAGGGGAAAAAGACCTTGGACAAACCAGGAAGCTGCTGACAGGTCTGTTTGCACAGGGATGTCTCTGCTCTTTTCCCATTCAAAAGAGTGTGTCACCACTTTTCCACTAGGCCATCCTCAGGAAAAAAAATTGTGCTCCATATGTAGTTAAGAAGACAGTATTCTAAAATTTCTATAATTCTTGATTATTCCAGTATATACAGACCCATGATAAACACTTGATATGCAGAGGCGTTTCTAAAAAGGTAATTGTCCCCTAAAAAGATGGAAATTCAGTGGTTTTAGAACTGATTACAGAACTGCCACTGCACAATCTCTCTTCATGTACCACTAAAATATTAACATTGTTCAGCTATATAATCAGTAATCTTAGAGTGAACCATATTCTCCATTATGCATTTTGTAAATCACTACTGATATCAGTAGTGATTAATCAATGTGATCACAAGTAGTGATCATCAATGCTCACACATAATCCCCTGCCTCCCAAAATTTTAAACATTAAAAAGGACATGAAATTTAGAACATAATTCTAAGTTTCCTAACACAAGAGCCTGTATTGCAGCTCATAATGATCCAGAAAAATATTAGATTATGAAAATCAGCATCAGGGTGTGGGTATTCTCAGCTCAGTCAGAGAGAAAGGTTTTCTAACCAGGTGAGAGCCTGGGAAGCAGTTGGGAAAGAATGTAAATAATTCTCTAATCTATCTTGTTATTCACATTGTTTATAGATATGTTCTGCTACCGTGCATCATTCACTGCACACCAATGGTGTGAGATGTTTTTACTCTAGGACCAATGAAATTAATCTGCACGATGTTCTCTATATATAGAGCGGTGCATTTGAAATAAAGGGAGAGCTCATTTTCTTAGCCTTCTGATCTGGAGTTCTCTGTTCCCGTCCTGCTCAACAGCGTCATCAGGGAAATGCGGTTTTGATGATACATAAAATAGGTGACCAGCCATGACCAACAGATGTTGCTCTGTAAATCCATATGGGTGGCAGTGAGTGAAAACCAATAGCTGAATCTTTATTGGCACTGCAGCAGAACTAGCTGGATTTATGGCTGAGTAAAGATGGGTGCAGAAGCACGTCTAAGGCTCAGATCCTGCTGGGTAGCTCCCCTACTGAAAAGTCCTACATCAGGAAGTTTCACCTGTTCCAGGATTCCTACTGCCTGTGTTGTGGAAGCTTAGACATTAGAGGCACCATTCACACACGCTCTGTCAGCTGAGTTGTATACCATGTTGGATGAAACAAGTTTTAAAACTTTTAGTCAACCTACTGCATAATGTCAGTTGTGCTTTGAAAGGAACAGGAAAAATTCTAGGCACGGCAAATCAAAGAGAAGCTATCTAAATTTCTGGAGGAGTGGAAGAAATGTATAGCATGCTCCAGCTTTTTTAAAGGTGATCAAATTGCATTGCACAGGTAGTGTACAGTGAAATGAAACCTGCTGATACTAAAAGACTGAGCTGGAACCTGACACAGGACAGAAAAGGACATAGCTGTACTTCAGGACTGGATTAATTTGACACTTACATTTAGATATGTGTAAAGCATTTGAGACATGTTTTTAAGAGTGTGTTCATGAATGAAAGGGGGGTGTGGAAATGAAGATTTACAAGTCCATCCATCACAAGTTTTGTGTCACCTAAAATAAAAAATGGCTATCTGACAGCTAGCTATGAAGCCTTGTGAGATTCCTTTCCCAAAATGGAATGACTTGTATCAATTCAATGCAATATTTTTCCACCAGCACATTGGGCTTACCACATTCTTTTTAAGTTGAAAAATTTTGCAAAACACATTTTGGACTACTTAAAAAATAAAAACTTCCAACCCTGTAATTAAATCTTCAAACCCTTAAATTTAAACTCCATATGCGCCTAGTTTCTGTTTCCATACTCTCTTAACAGATCATTCTAAATCTGAAAAAATTACACTGCATCCCTTTGGTGATGTTCTCTAAAGGAATGTTCTTTTCCTGTCCTCTCCACCAAGCCTCAAAAAAGAGAGAATTATATATGTACACACACATATGTATATAAACATATATCTCAATAAGCATTTATAGCTGTGACAAATTTATTCTTACTGTCAATTTAATACATCTGCTTTCCATTTGAATTTGATATAGAGCCTGGTGTTTTCTATTAGATCATATAAACAAGTGTTTGATTTAAAACAGGATTATTTTTCTTCACAGAGATTGAGGGAAGCAATAAACACCACTCTTTCCGAGAATACAAATGAGGTGGTAATTCCATTAAATATAATGATTTAACTAACAAAAGAATTAATTAAAGAATTTAAAAAGCTTGTCCACAGGTCTGTTCTGTCTACTGGTCTCCTGGACAGAAATTGTTCTTGCATGACTGACTTTTCTAGTGGATTACACCAAAATGAGACATATTTCATTTTTCCAAATGTGCATGCTTGGAAAGATCAATCAGTTTGCTGTCATTAGCAGCACTGATGTGAAGCCCAAAGCAGGGTAGGTACTTCTCTACTCTATTGGATGTTCCCTTTCTGTTCTAGACTTTCTAATTGCTTCTCAGAAAGACAAAAAAAGGACACTTTCCTCTAAACTCATATTTTTACTTTTGTAGAAGAGGACAACTGTAAGTCTGCAGATGTAGTTTTAAAATAAAAAGGATTTGAGTGAGAACATGTCATCTGACAGGGAGGGATTAGGGCCATAATCGAATTTTAATGGGAACAAACCCACCCTCAGAAGAATAGTACATTCCTAAACCAGAATAACCTCATCTCAGAGAGGGCTAATTCATTTGTAAAGCATACCTTTACAAAAAGGGAAAGCAAATGTAGATTTTGGCTGACAGATACCTTGCTATTCTATCCAAAAAGCTGGCCCATGTGGGAGGAATGGGCTGTTACTGAGTACTACCATAGCATGCAGTACTCCAAAAGCACCTAAGCAAACCTAAGGTACCTTGCCTTATTGAACATCATAAAGCTGGATCCATAGCCCACAGATCCAGTCTGTCCAGATCCCTCTGATTACCCTTCCTACCCTTCAGCAGGTCAACACTCCCAACCAGCTTAGTGGCATCTGCAAACTCAGTACGGGTGCACTTGATCCCCTCATCAAGATGATCAATAAAGACATTAAACACAACTCCAACCCGGCTCCAACACTGAGCCCTGGGGAACCCCAGAAGTGACTGGCCACCAACTGGATGTAACTCCATTCACCAACTCTGGGCCCACTCATCCAGCCAGTTTTTTACCCAGCCAACAGTGCAGGCATGAGCAGTCAGTTTCTTCAGGAAAATGCTGTGGGAAACTGTCAGAGTCTTGACTACTGTCCAGGTGGACACATGCAGACTTTCCCTCATCCACCAACCAACTAACATCTTGCCATAGAAGCAGATCAGGTTGGTCAAGCAGGACCTGTCTTTCATGAATCCACGCGGCCTCGGCCTGATCCCCTGGTGGTCCTGCATGTGCCATGTGATGGCACTCATGACGATCTGTTCCTTCCCCAGAACCGACGTCAAACTGACAGATCTGTCATTTCCCAGATTCTCCAGGCAGCCCTTCTTCAGTATCATATTTGTTAACCTTTCTTGCTAATCAGGCTCAACACAATTAAACTGAGCTTCACGTACATTCATCCCAGACAGTAAATCACTTGGAAATATACAATGAAGGAATTGAACTAAAATTCAGCCTATTAGGGAGAATGCTTTGACACCACCTGTGCCAGGAATAGATGTGTTGAGCTGCAGTGATTTACAGAAGCACCACTGTTGATGGGAGACCATCTGTGATTCAGAGACAGAAAGGGAAATATGGAATAAAAAATACAAACAAAGTATGAATAAGCTAGACCAATGGCAAAATTCAAAAGGAGAAAATATTATCTATTATCTGTTTGTTTTTTAGTACATCCCAGTTTAATATCACTATCTGAAGAACTATAGCTTCCATTAGAGTATCTGGCAAGAAAGAAAGGCACAAATGAGATTTACAACCTGGTGTTTTCATTTTCCCCCGTCAATACTGAAGAGATTATGCAAAGCAATAAAAATAATGTTAGAATCTAAGAAATTTATAGCAACTTGCAAAGTCACTTGTCTGACCTTGTCCTAGAAAATGACAATGAGTCAAATGGCAAATGAGTTAGAATAAGAGTAAAAAAATCTTGAAATATGAAATAAACCAGGAATTTTGTTGCCCTGTGTAGATACAGAATAGGGAAGTTTTTGTGACTCTACAAAGCATCTTTGGACTGATGAGGTAGTTTATGTTTACACAAGAAATGGTGAGAAACAACACGTACATTGATCCAGTTTACACTGCAGCAGGCATGAGGACAGATCTTTTGCAATCAAAATGAAACAGAAGGGCTCTGAGAATTTCACAGCTTACTGGCCTTAGCACTCTGGCTGTGAATCCACCCCTTGACACTGGGGCCCAAGTAACCATTTGCCAAGAAAGCCTGGGGAAAGTTCTCATCAGTTCTCAGATCCAAGAGAAAAAATATAAGCACTTGCAAACTGTGGTATGTATTCTGCAGTGCTTACAAAATGTATACGAATAGCATTTTCTTCTAGTGAAAAACTCAAACTAATGAAAGTAGCTATAGTGCATAATAGGTATCTAAGATCCCTTCCAATATTTTGTAGGGTGCTTTTGGTATTTCTGAAGCTTCATATTTTCACACCTAGAATTTAGATGATGATGTTTCCTGATGTAGCAGATAAGATGTAGAAATACAAACCTTTGCTCAATACACGACACTGGACTTTTAGTCACAAATATAGTAATGCAAAGGCTTCAGCTTAAATGATTAAGTACTATTTCTTATTTTTTTAGGGGTAGTTTAGCTTGATAAAATTTAATCTCAGCTCAATAAATTATAATCAGTATTTTTATTAAATAGAATGTTTTCCAAAGCTGAACTAGTGGGAAAAAAAAATTAAATGGAATTTCTGTTTGTGGGAAAAGGTAGTATAGCATATGAAATGTACCCAAAACAAATGGCAGCACTTTGGAACTTTTATTTGGGACTACCAAAACATTTTTATACACTCAGCTAGGACAAAAACATCTTTTCAGAACTGTGCTGATTTTAAGTCCCATGAGACCAGCTCATGTGGGTTCATTTTGCCTTGCCTTCCAAGGGTGTATTCAGTACAGAATCACAGAATATGCTGAGCTGGAAGGGACCCACAAGGATTATTGAGTTCAACTACTGCCCCTGCACAAGACAACTCCAAGAGTCACTATGTGCCTCAGAGCATTCTCCAAACGCTTCTTGAAGTCTCTCAGCCTTGGTGCTGTGACCATTTTTTCCCTGGGGAGCCTGTTCTGGTCCCCAGCCACCCTGTGGGTGAAAAACCTTTTTCTAACATCCAGCCTAAACCTTCCTGTCACAGCTTCAGGCCATTCCCTCGGGTCCTGTCACTGGTCATCACAGAGAAGAGATCAGTGCCTGCCCCTCCTCTTCCCCTCACCAGGAAGTTGTAACTGCAATGAGGTCTCCCCTCAGTCTCCTCTCCTCCAGGCTGAACAAACCAAGTGACTTTAACCACTCCTCATACGGCTTCCTCTCAAGGCCCTTCACCACCTTCACTGCCCTCCTTTGGATGCTCTCTAATAGTTTAATATCTTTCATTTATTGTGGTGACCAAAATTGCACACAACAAAACAGGCTTGGGTTGGGTGCAATTTTGTTGTTTCTGGAATCGTGAGAGAGATGGAGAAAAGATGAGTAAATATGAGTTAAAACAACTTTATATGGGCTTCTTGTGCCACACTGTGATCAGAACTCTTGCCCCAGGAGTTCTTCTGATGTATCATTTCATATTTCCTGAAAGCTATAGAGCTGGTGGGTATTGAGAAAATCATGCCTTTATTTCTAATATTTTATATCTCATCTGTCATCCATTGTGGCAAAGAAATGGACTCTTAGAGGGTGGATGCAGAATAAAATCAAGGATGCATGGATTCAAGCAAAGACAGTTTGCCTTGGTGAATCATTTCTACTAGTGATATTACAGGACAGAAAAACTACTGAACCCTTAAAACCAACAGGTAGCAAGATACTGGTTTACTTATGAACTTGGTATTTTGACTGTAGAATATGCTTTGAGAGAAATACGAATCTCCACATATTTGTTCTTTATAGAGGAAAACACATCAAGTCACATATTTGCTGACTACAATTTTTGAGAAAACTTCTAGTTTTGCAGCATTAAACAGAACTTTCCACATTCCCAATGCATATATGTCAGAAATATCAATACAAGTAATTGTTTTGTTATCCTCAAGGAATAACTATGAATACATTTACATTATACATAATTTATACACATATTAATACAAAGCTAGCAAGACAAGATATGAAATGAGACATACAACCAACAGGTCAGTAGCTGGAAAAACTCATTTCCATGTTACCCTTGAGCTAGGACACAGGAATTTTATATACTTGTTCTTTATGTTCAGATGAGACAGATGTGCAAATTGTAAAGCTTACTGATAAGGAAATGAAAATAATATACCATGATGAGATGTATATTAAGTCATCATCAATGCATTCTCTGTATGGCAGATGATCAGAAAAATGTTAATTTTAACACTGGAGATGTTACATGGTACAGTGTGCATAGAGTTGCACCAATCTGTCATCAAATAGCAAAGGAATGTTAGCACCAAAACATTATGGCTTACATGCACTTTGAATTTTTAGGAAATTTAAAAAGGAAAAACTCATTAAGATGACATACCAAGTTCATATGCTTCCAGTGTGAACTTGCATAATTTATATTCTGATGTCTGTGCCTTAAGAAGAGCTATGCCATTGTTGTTGAAATAGACAAGGTTCGTAAATAACTTTTTCATAGAATCATAGATCACTAAGGTTGAAAAATATGTCCAAGATCAGCGAGTTCAGTAATTAACCCAGAACTGCCAAGTCCACCACTAAGCCATGTTTCCAAGCACCCTATCTACAAGTCCTTTGAAAATTTTCAGGGATGGCCATGGCACCGATTCCCTGGGCAGCCTGCTCCAATGCTTAACAACTGTGAAGAAATTTTCCCTACTATCTAATCTAAATGTCTACAACTAAAGCCAAACCTCGAGGCCATTTCTTCTAGTCCTACTGCTTTTTCCTTGTGAGAAGAGATGACCCCCATCTCATTCTCACTACAATCTCCATTCAGGTTCTTTTGAACAGATTCATCTCTTCACAGATCTTCATATACACTTTTTTTGTGATAAACCAGAAGCATTTTACCAGAAAATTTATACAATGAATCAATTATTGACAGCTACACACAGAAAGTGAAGTGGCTATTACAAAATATTTAAAAACCCCAAAACCAAAACAAAAACCAACCAATCAACAAAAAACAAACAAACAAAAAGCTCACCAAAAAATCCCCAGGAAATAAAGAGCATTGAGCACCATAAAGTACATCTAAAGCATAGTGGAAATTTACCAAACAAAAAGGAATTAACTACAAAGAAATACATACCCCAAAACCAATTTGGTTAACTTCTCTCTTATGAGATATGAAAGTGCATTATTAATTCACAGGCTTTTATATATTTTTGGTCTTCTCAGTGCTTCCATAGACAGAAGTGAGTTGATTGACAAAGCTTCAGAAATTAAATCATATATCTGAGAAGTTTCGGCACTTGTAACTTTATTTAGTATTTCCACCAATAAGTCTGCAACTGTGTAAATTAAGTTAATATTTAAACCTACTCATAAATCTGGTCTGCATAAAAGGCATCTTTTTAAAAATCACTTCAAGCTATAAAGTGTATCATTTTAGTGAAAACAATATGCATTTAACTAGTCCTGCAGCTATGACATGAAGGCTGTATTTTGTTTCTGCTTGTTCATCAGGAACAGAATTGGCCACCAGGGATCTGATCTTTCAAACTTGCTTAAAGTCAAACACACGAAGAGTTATACTGGCTTCAGTGGAACTACTCATATCCCAAAAGCTAGACATGCAGAAATCCCTATCATCTTACAAATCTGCAAAATCAACACAAGATCTTTGTGTGGGTTTGCTCCCAGCTGATGACGGGCTTTCAATGAAGGAGACAAGCATGCTACATTAGATTCATGTAGCATGGCTGTAGCACATCTGAGGGCTGAACTAGAATTGGATCAGATGCTATTATACAAAATACAGAAACCTATTTCTTTAGATCTCTACAGGACCTGTGACTGTGTGGTATAGGGGGTATAGGGATAGACAGAGATTGACTGCCTCATTACATGGTAGAGTTGAGAGCTGACAGCTGCTGTGACCTGCTGGGTGCTAATACAGCACAGCAACAAGTTCAGACAGGTTAATTCCAAGACCTGTTGAAGGAACAGGTCATTGCATTAAATAAGACTCAAGAATGGACCATCAGCTCAGTTTGGGAATCAGCATTCCTTAGATAATTTGTATTACTCAATAAAAAGTACAAATTATGACATACAAAGATTAACGAGATGAGATGACTTAAATCAATCAACAGTCAGGCAAATTTCGAAGCAAAACCAGACAAATGACTGATGGAAAATAAATATGAGCAGACAATTTTGGACTCCTACAACAAATTTCTACAACTAAATCCATCAGAGGGAAAAGAGGTAGAAGGGATTAGAACACCACCAAATTAAGCTAGTAACATTAAAAAAAAAAAAAATAAGGCCATTGAACAGATCTGCCTCCAACAGATGCCAGTTGCATTATTACACAATTTCTCTGATGTAATTACAGTTTTAGGAGAGATGTGGAAGGAAAAAAATCTTACATTTGATGCGAGGAGGATTTAGAGCCACAGGACTTAAATTGACCTGAGGCTGAAAACAAAAAACACAAAAGACTAACAAAAGCCTATATAAAATAACAACAGCAAGAACAGGATAGAAATAAATCTTCCACCAACAATAACACAAAAGAGAAATAAAAGACAGATTTCAAGACTGGCTCACTCAGGCCACAGTGAAATAGCAGTAAAGGCAGTGTGCTAGTAACCTCTGATCCTGGCAAATCCTGTGCTCACACAGCAATGAAAATTGTTAAATGGAAAGATGTAGTAAGACTTGTGGAGCTTGGTGGAGGAATGCACCTGCCTGCAGGGAACAGCCTGGAGGTTGATCTGCACAGACACAGTTCTCTGCATAAATAACAAGCTCACCTGTACACACAGAAAAATTATCCTATGTTTCTGTCCAAATAGGTACTAAATGCAGAGTGTAGGAATCTCATTATACTCTGGAACCTAACTCTTCTATGGCCTTTGAGACCCCCATGTTTTTCACCCTGATTAACAGAGAGGCAATACTGGTGGCTGGATCTTTCATTATCATTACATATTCGTGGGAGAAGTAGTAGTATTCCCAGCTGGGAAAGTTTTTCATCCTTTAACAATTTCCCCTACAGCAAGATTAAGTCAAGTCCTTTCAAAAGTTCTAGAGGGGGAAAGGTGAAGACCAAACTAATAGTCTAGTGTTATTTGTCAGCACATTTTGATTCTCTTACAAACACATGGGACACTGTCTAAGAAACTTGCTGTTTTCAGGTGTCTAGCACTAAACAGAACATGTATTAGGAGTCTTCTCAAAATAAATACATTCAGATGAGTGTACAGACTGATAAGTCATTCTGCAATAGAAAAGCTTTATAAACCAATACTTGACCAGTCTCAACTTAAGTGTATCATAGTCGTTTGAGCATCACACTGTATTTTTTTAATGAACTAGAATTTAAAAAATAAGGCTGCTCCAACTTATCTTTAAAGACTGACACTCTGGGACGTTTTTATACCAGATCTACCTCTCAGGTTTGCATTAGCACTGTCTGTCACATTCAATCAGATGCTTACAATAATCATCCAAAGGTGAAGCCACCAGTGCATCCAAAGGTGAGGATCCTGTGCAACATAACACTGGTAGCAAACTTTCAATAACTCTGCAAATGATGCTGACAGAAGACAGATATCTAAAAGATAGGATTTTATGTATTGATACACATAAGGTAATATTTTTTCAGAACATTACAATAAAAATATATAATCTGTATCCATGATAAATGCTCACTTAGAATACAACACATTCAAATCACAGAATCAATTAGGTTGGACAAGACCTCTGAGATCATTGAGTCCAACCCATGACTGAAACGCCACCTTGCCAACCAGACCACGGCACCAAGTGCCACATCCAGTCTTTCCTTAAACACCTCCAGCGAAGGTGGGTGACTCCACCACCTCCCCGGGCAGCCCATTCCTAATTACAAATCTGTTTCGAAAGGCTAACTAAACAAATGGCCCAGTGATGCGCGAGAGCCCCGAGCCGCGGCGATGCTGCCGCGCGTCCGGCACAGCAGCACCGCCCGGCGAGCCGGGAGGCTCCGGACGGGGCGCCCAAGGCGCGTCACCCTCTGCCAGCGCCGCCGCCGCGCTCCTCCAGCCCTGCGAGTTACGCCATGCAGGGGCGACCTCTGCTGTTCCTTTTGTTTTCAGGCCTCCAAAAGCGAAAAAAAAAAAAAAAAAACCCAACAAACCAAACTGAACCACCCCTTTCCTTTTGCGGAGGAAGAAGATGGGAAAAAGGCTTTCGACATTTTTACAGTGTGTCGCGAATCATCTTCCCTGCTCCTCTGTGCTAGCTTAGTGTGTTGGCCTCAATATTAGACCTCTGAATACGAGTTCATTATTTGAGACAAATATATGGTATTTATATACAAGTATTTACATAGCAGATGTCTTATTTGGACTGTGAAAACAAAAGAAATAAAATCACTTGTCTACACCAACCACAGTTAAAGAACTTTAACAAAAATACCAGTTAGTTAATATTCTACGGGAGCTGGTAATTTCAAATCATGTCTTATTTTCACAGGTTTTACTAGGAATGACATTTGGGCAGCTTGATGCAGGAAAGAGTTTTCACAATCAGTGCTAATTGTAAAGCCTCTCTGGATGTTCCCTCGATAAATCCACAACTTGCAGTACAAAGAAGCCACATTTCACACTGAAAGAATGTAACAAATTCTGCTCTATTCTTTAGTAATGGAAAAAACAACAGCAGCACAGTAGTAGCGCTCCCCATCCCCCAGAATAACCAAAGCTTCCTCTTTATTTCTGTTTAAAGGTGTTTTGTTGGCCATCTAAATCAGCCTTCTAAAACTTTTTGTCTTTCTTTACTATTTTTATTTAAATTTTATCTAAATTGTGTAGGAAACATTTGCCTGCAAGAACACAAACCTAGAATCTTTTTAACTCTTTAGTGCATATAGAAAATTATCTAAAGGTAACTCCAAGGACTTCTCTACATTCATTGTAAGGAGGTACAAAACACTAACAACCACCAGGTGATAATGTAAAGACAGGATCAGGACTTCCTTTTTTCACTTTAGTAGCTAGCCACAAAAAATTAAGGTCTTTGCACTTTCAACAAACTTCTTTTACTGGCCACCAAGGAAAATGAAACAAAAGAAAAAGAAAGAAAAAAAAAGGAGAAATACATTCTATCCATTTTCAACACATCTTCAATTATGTGAAAACTTGCCTTTGAACTTCTACCTTAAGCAAAAAGTATTAATTTCCCCTTTAAATATAAAGCTTTTCCAAAAGCCAGAGTAGAAAAAAACGTAATTGCTGTGCCGTCATTGGAAACTACAGTTATATAGAAACTTGACTTTGTTTCATAAAAAAATCACCTGGTTTTTAAAGCCCAAAAGAAAAGGACACCCCCATCAGCATTCATATTGACAAGAATGTTCCTAAATGCCTTATCAGGGTGATTTAATTTTCCATCTGTCTGGTGGATTTGCTTTGCATGAAGATCTGGACACATACAAGAATGTGTGTGTTTTCTTTTTCTGCCATACTACTAAGAAAGTAACTCAGGATCACAGAGCAGCCTTTTGCTGCAACTAATCCCTCCGGATCTGGCCGAGCCTTTCAGGCTGCGCTTCCTGTCTCAACCCGCCTATGCCTTCTGAAAGCAGAATGAAAAAACCCAAAAATTTGGCAAACAGCCATTTAAAAAAATACCAAAACATTTGCTATGTAGATCGAACTTCAAAGAATGCTTTAACCCCCCCACCAAAAAATGAACAGTGCAGAATCTTAGTTATTCCTTGGTTCGTCACATGGTGTCAAGGTTTTTCCTAGGGTCAGACTGGAACCCTCAGTAGTGGGAGACCCCAGTCTCTGTACAGCATTGGGAAGAAATGGCAGGGTTTGCATCATCAGAGTTAAAACAACTTCACTGAGGCAAGGCTAAAAACCTGATTATTTTTCCATATGAGCAAGAGTTGATTTAGAAATCCAGAAAATAAACCAAAAAAGCTATTTTTTATCTCTTAGTTAAAATCATCAGTAAGTTATTTAAAAAATATGATTCTCAGTATTTAAACACAGTAGTAGTGACTAATAGATGTGAGAACCACATTTCTAAGAATATAATTAATAACAGACCAAAATCCAGGACCAGACTGGCCACCTCTAACACAGTGAAGAATCTCACGTTTGCAAATTTCAACTGATTGAGATAATCTCTATATATGGGCAGCAGAGTAAGGAAGGATGTATGAACGTATACCTCTTTCTTGGCCCCTATTTTAACTTCAGGCTGTTATATGCAAATATATATGATAAATGCAAGGTCTTCAAAGCATTCAACAGACCTCTATAGGTCACCTGCTGTGTTTAGGTTAGTAGGCCTTACATAGAAGTGATCAAATGACTGTCACTTGGTGAGCTCTCCTGTGAGGCAACCTCTTATGATGGAGAGGCCAGAAGGTCTCTTTCTCTCCCTCTGAATTTACGGTCTACTCACTCACACTGATCAGGCCAGCCTTGCCACAGCATGGCTAACTTCCCACCCCACAGTAAAAGCAATAAAGAAAACTTCCCAGTGCCTCAGAAGTCACTAATGTCCATGTCATGTCAATGATAGCTTTTCCAACAGAACTCCTATTATTAGCCTGCTCCCTTCTCCCAGTTATAAAAAGAGAACACAACAGTAAGGAATTGACCAGACCTTACATTTCCACACACAATAAGTTGTACATTCTCCTTTTATATCAATATATGGTGTGTCAACAATACAGGAGTTATTGTTCTTTGTTTGTTTGGGGGTGTTATTGTTGTTATGGTTGGGATTGGGTTTTTTGTTTGTTTTGGGTATTTATTCATCTGGTTGTGCGTGCATTTGTTCTGGTTTGTGTTTAATAGGGCCAAGACACACTTCTGCTTCTTAAATGGGGCAGAACATTCTATTTAGCTCCCAGAGCACCATAGATCTTCCTTCATTATTCTTTGGGAAAAAAGCAGACATACATTTTCCTGACCTTTTTTGTTTTTTATGATAGAAAGGAAAAACAATTACTCTTGCCATGTTCTGAAGTTTTTTAAGCTTACAGAAGTGTTTATAGATAGAATGGCTTTTATTTTTATTACATTTTCTTAATAACAAAGAACAAGCAATAGCACTGCAGGTAATGCAAGAAGGCAGCAGAAAAAGCCTGCTGAATATGAGAAAATTGTGTACATTCCTTCCTCACAACACATGAAATACCTATTGCCCATACCACTTTTCAGCATGGGCATTGAAGCAGGATTAGAAGAGTGCTTAACTAGACTATTTAACCTTCACTGAAAGAGATAGAGTAACCCAGAAAGTTCCCACTCTGTCATTACCCATGCCCTCCAAACCATCTCCCTCCCGTGGTATGAAATATAATTGGCATTTCTTTCCTTCCCAGTGATTTACCGTTCTGCAGATAAATTTAATCCTCCCCATGGTCTCCCACATAGTTTTTTTGCAAAAACTTGGACCCAGGAAAGACTTCTTAAAAGGAATATAGATTTGCTATTATAAAGGAAGGCAACAGCCCTGCTGCCCCTTAAGCTGTGTTCGGAGGGGTGGAAGTTCACTACACATTGCATCAGCACATATTGCTCTGTATGTCTCTTGTAGGTTTAAGATTAAAATATTCCTCGGCAAAACAAGGATAGTGGCAAAGATAGTGGCAAAACTAATGACAGTGGCAAAGAATTGTGATACACACATATTCTGTCATTTTACATGATATTCACAAACATGTTTTATACCAGAATCTCTAATGTAAGGGGAGAATGAAACAATGGTATTTTCCGCTTCACCTTTAAAGAAAATGAGACTTCTCAACACTGCAGAAGTTTTTTTTCTCTGATGAAAAAAGGAATGGACTATTTCCTACAAATGCCAATGGACTGAGGTCTGCCAAGGAGGCTCATTTTGCTTGCATCATCTGACAGGAATGATCCACCAAGGTATATACTGGCCAGCACAGCATCTGGAAACTTCACAGCTGAAATTGAATGCCAGAGCTCACTGAGGCAAAATGTAAGAAAGCTATTTACAGTGACACATATGGTCACAAAGATCAGAGCATAGATTTGGCACAGAAGAAAATTCAACCCTCAACTTTTGTTATATTTGCCAATATCTGGTTTAGTACAATTATTCACTTAACAAGACTTTTATTTATTCATTTCAAGAATGAAGATAATGGCCTCAAGTATTTAATTACTAAGGCAGACTAAAGGGGAAGAAAAAAACTCCTTAAACCACATCTTAAAAAAAAAAAAAAAAAAAGCCATCCCACAAAACCTTTTCAAATATGCTTTTAAACTGTCCCAGAATTCTTTTTACTGACGTCTTATATCCTTTCTCTGGAAATTCTCCTTCTGTTTCTCCAGAATATGTACAAAACGAATTCTAGACAGAAACCAAGTAAGTAATACACACCTACACAAATGTATACCCAAGTTCATTACTAGATAATTTAATACTTATATATTCTGTGCCATGGGAAGTGCACATTCTGTGTACTTATATAGATGGATAGATAAGTCATCAGTTGAGTGGAAAGTACTAAAGAGGAAATTTATGTCTTGAAATATGACTGGGTGATTATATTTAGACTCTGAAAGATCCACTGAAGGGGGAATCATCTGCTTCAGTAGGTAAACTCCTGGAATAAATACTGGATGTACAGGATTCATCTCCAACCTAGCAAATCATTGCAATGTAGGCCATTGTGTGGATTATGAACATGCATTAAATTAAATATTGTTATGGAGTTTTTCTCCCACCTTAGGATGCACTCAACACTCTCCTCCTTCCTGTCTGACAATATGTTGCCATGCTATAAAAGCCCTAATGCCCATTTCAACGATTAGCTGTACATCAGCATTACTACTTCAAATCCACAAGTTTCACATCAAGCATTAAATGGGATGAATATTGATCTGCTAAAGAGGATTTATTTATTTCTAGCTCTATCCAAAGATCAACTATTAGCAGCTTTTGGTGGATCTGTTGAGCTCTCACAGCACAAAGCTACTGCATACATGACACCGGACTTGACATTTCAGTTCTGGAAGAAAACCAAACAGTAAATTCACTGCAATAATCCTAGATAAATGAGATGATCACTGGAAAAGCTGAGATAGTTAAGTGGTCTATCAGAAAAGTCCAAAGGATGATATTGAATTGTTGCTACATAATAACCTCTCTCATGACAACATGGCACAAGATCACCATATCAGATGCCAATATTTTTGCCTTCAAAAAGCACCATGACTTCAGATTATCTTGGAATACTTCACAATTATGTTCTGAGCTGAAAATTTTATACTCAGCATGATTATAATCAGATACATATCAATATCACAATATTTACCCATGCATTCCTTTTTTTGTCCTGTTCAGTCAGTAACGCACTAAGAACTGTATAATGCATTCAAGAAACACAGATATCTATTGCACAGGTAGGAGTTAGTGCTGCCCTCAAAATGTTCTTTTCACTCTCTGTCAGTGGGGATAATTTTTTACTCTTTGGCACTGATAAAGGAGGAAAACATACAAATGGGTGGATGAGGACTGCAGGCAGATTAGAGAAGAACTGGTGAGTTGCCTTGCCTTTTATACTCAGAAGGCAAGGGCATAAGAGGATGCTGTTTCACTAACTTTGACAAGGAGTGTTTGAAATGCCAATGTAAGAAGCCATGAAATTTTTGCTCTGTCACTTACAAAGGAAGCTGAAAAAGTCAGTCAAAATTTTGCCTCAGTGCTATGATTTCATCAAGACATATTGTTTCAGTAGCTAATAACATCATTCCAATCATCTGCTAAATGTTTCACTTTTATTTATCTGATTTCTCTGCAGAAACTTTCCCTTATGAGAGTATTATTTTAAAGAACACATGGAGAAGAAACAGAAACAATGACATACAATGAGAATATTTGCTGCTATTAAAGATTGCCTAGTTTTTGTCTTCTCATATGACCACAGTTCTCAAAAAAACCTTCCAAAAAAACATTAGGAAAAAAACCTGTGCAGCATGTTACCGAGACCAGATCTGAAAACCAATGCTTTGTTTTGTTTGCTTGAACTCTGTGAATTCCTAAATGTCCTTGCCACAAGTAGCACTCAGTTTAATTAGGCTTTCATCTGTAGAACAGCGTCTGCTTCACCAAGGATAGAGAACCTTGGGTCAGTTCCAAGTGTCAATGAAAGAGGAGCAAGATGTATTTCAAAATTAGCCCCGCATGTAGACAAACTGAATCTGTTTTGTTCTTTGTTTTTTAAAAAATATATCTTCCATTTCATCTGTATAAAAAAATAAGACAGGCTGCTGAAGACAGTATTTATATGTTCAAATACACTTCAAATGCAGAAGCTTGTATTATTTATAAAATCCCTTAAATGAAACAACTCAAAAGAAGTTTAAAAAGGTAATCTGAAATCTTTCCTGGGTAATCTCTGCTTGGTTAAATATCTTTAATGGTATATCATTACTGCAGAGCCCCCAAAAAGTTTTCTCTTCCAACAGCCTATTTCATTCTTTTGGAAAAACAAAACAAAATGAAACAATATAACCATAAGTAAATACTGTTCAGAGAGTCAGTTCTATGTTGCCTGAAGGTTTCAGGCTATTTGTATCTGGAACACATGATATGATACCAAATTCATATCCTGAGAAGTAAGAATCTTTTTCCTGTCATTCATATTCTCATAACATGGCTCTCTATAAACTACCTTCTAGGAACAGTGTCTACATTTGCAACATAATTTGGTAGAAACTTAATTTAAGTCACTAATTCTTTCAATTTTTTTCACTACTAAATGAATTTAAAATAACAGAATGTAATATAAGGAAAACTTAAATAAAAAAATCATGCCTATAAATATTGCTGTAATTTGTTAGGAGCATCTGTCAGAAGGAAATAATATCACGAATATTTGCTTAACTCTGATGTAGCACAAAATGCTTTTACTTAACAATAATTCCTTTCTTCACTAACACTTCATAACACTTATCAGTCTGAAAAAGGTTGCACTGCTTATGGTTTGAATATAACTGCAAAATTTCAGGCATGGTGAAACTCTGTATTCTGTCTTTTATCCTGACAGTGTCCTTTTGGCATCCCTATGGTATTTTCTGCCGCTGCAACTTGCTGTACAATTTAATTAAAAAAGGTATAAGCTCTTTCTTCTTCCTGCCCGTCCCCCCAAACCTTTGCACTAAGTTCCCAAACTGCTGAAAAATGCTCACATTTTAAAATTATTTTATAGTGAGTTTTAAATTAACCTTTTTATTCTCCCCTTCTGCCCCCCCTAGATTTACTTACTCATTCTTAGATCACATCTAATCTGCATGCAGACAATGAAAAAACAAAGATGCCATAAAGCAATACTTGGTGTTGAAACAGAGACACTGGTCACCCTTGGAATAATCACCAACAGAGCTATGACCAGAGGCCAAATTCTTCTGCAGAGCTTCCACCAAGTCATGTGAGAAAGAACCTCAGTGAGAAATTTGGCTGCAACTTCTTCAGGCAGCAGCATCTCTCAAATGTGCCATATTAACATGTAAATCACAGATCCTTTTGCAAGTCATATTTCCACACAACAGAACATTTTCTCTTTTGCTACCAAACAAAAAATTATGTAACTTTAAGTGCTAATTAGGCATTTTGTGAAATGTCAGTCTGTCCCATCCCATCTTCCCACCCCCTAAGTACTCAGGTTTTAAAGAATGATCATAAGCCAAACAGCACTATATGATGAACTCTGTGTAATACATAACCACGTGAAATACAGATGAGGATTTTTTTCATGTATTGTGCTACAAATCAAAAATTCTTACACTGCCTAACAAAACTCCTAGCTGCATAAAAAGATGCAATAAACCTCTCTAACAGTAGCTGATTTGTATGCAACATTGACCATAAGGGTAACTCTTCAGTAAACCTGAATCTCATATATAATGCATAGCAGTTAATAAATCATAGTAAAATCAGGTGGCTTAAAGCCAACAATACCCAACTAGTAATGGAAAGGAGGGAAAGATTTATAGAGAAACAGACTCTGTCTGGATTTTGCTTTAAAGAGGCTCACACAGTGCAGTGGGAAGATCTTGCTGTGGTTTCCAAGTGGACACAACTGTGTCATGCTGACTCACTTCGTCCTTCCCCCAACATTGCTTCTCACTTACCGCAGGTGATTCCTCTTCTCCAAAATCATCATCTTTGACCTTCCACTGGATTTTTTTGCCTATCAGCTCCGCAGTGTCTGAGCTGAAAAGGAGAACAAAAACATCCCACGCTAGATTTCAAATTTAAAGACAAATACTTAAAACGAACCTCCCAAAACTGGCTTCTTAAGCCTCAAAAAGCCATGCTATGAATTATTAAAAGTATCAGACCTTTCCCAGATCCAAAATCCAGCTGCATAGAAGGGAGAAAACATACTTCAGCATTTAGGATTGGAAGAATGTTTTTTTGCATTAAATATCAAGTGTAAAACTGTTCGCTCTCTTCTCATTGGAGATCCAGGGGAGCAGGATATTGGAGACGATTGCTGCTGCAGAGATCTGAGAAAATTCTTTTCTTGTTGTTTTAGAACTTGTCCATGGTGACCAGAGGCACTTAGCCAGGCAAAAGCATTAGTGCAAAGTTAAGGTGCAGCACTTTCACATTAAGCATGCTTGCAGCTTCATCAGCAGATAGTGTGATGTCAACTACAAACATGTAAAAACTGGCATGATACACTTATTTCTTAGGAACCACATACTGAAGGCATAGATAACTAATGCTGAAGTTCTTCAGTTCTCAGTTACCTTTGTTTATGTCATACGCTCTGACTAAGGGGAAAACATTTCTCATTTTTGTTTGGTTGTGCTAAATTTATGGTTGTCATTGCTGGGACCGTCCTAGTTCACAATTTAGCTTGGGAAAACTGCAGCAAAATTTCCAAATAGAATTAAAACTAAACCCCTGCTTCTCCGCACTAAAAAGCAAATTACAAAACATCTATTTATGCCAGGTTTTTAAAGCCAATTTTGTTATTAAAAATACCCGAGTGTCAGACCGGTACCACATCACCAAAAGCCTTCTAAAATTAAAAGCCCCTTACAGCGTGTCAATCCAACGCACAAATAAACCACGGCCACGTGTCCAAAAACAAACCAGATTAGAAGAGGGAGAGCTTTTCCCCTTGCCGGGTGCGCTCCCGGAGCCCCGCGAGGGGAGAGCGAGCGCTGCCTGTGAGGGATCCCGGGCGCGGCGCCGCTTTCCCGGCCGGGATTCCCTCGGGGAGGCGGCCCCGCTGTCGGAGGGGCCCGGCGGCCGCAGGACGAATCGGGGAAAGTGTCCAGGAGCATCGGCCGCTGCCCGGGCACCGCGCTCGGCCGGGGTTCGGCGGCGATTGGCGGCCGCCGGCCCGGCGCATTCCCGGCCCGGGCACGAGATGGCAGCACCCGCTTGCGGAATGGCGGGCAGCGGGCACCGGGAGCGAGCGGGCACAGCCGGGGCTCTGCGCCCGGCCTGGGATCTCAGCGCCCGCCTGCGCGGCTGCCGTACCGCCCGCGGCTGTGCTGAGCCGGGGTACGCAGGGCAAAATCAGGATTCATATAAAAATTACAGCCCCCCCCCCCCCCCCCAAACCAGTGAGATGCAGACTGGAGACAAAATCACCACTGACAGAAATTACGTGAAATCTACCATTTCAGACGGAGATAAATATTTAAGTGTCACCTACTGCAGGGGAAGAGAATGGGATTTTCTCCACTGACCTCAGCAGCAGTAGGGTTGAGTGCAAAGAAGTGGGACCATATGTTTTTCACAGATATCTTGTTTTTGACAAAAAAATTTCTTCTTTTCTTTACATGACAAATTATTTTCTTGCAACTTATTTGCATATCAAACAGCAGCAATGAAGTCCTTCGAAATGATGGCTAAAAGCCAGTCTCAATAATATTTATTTAGGGATGATCATGAAGATAATAATAGACAAATGAGAGTTCTTACCAAGTAATTCAAGTTTGTTCACAGTTTGTGTGCAGTTTGGTCTAGTTCATTTTGCAGATTTTTTGTGACGTAAAGCAAGACGACTAGCACAAATAGTTACCAGCCCAGAGTTTTCCATCTCTGCTGTGCTTTAGAAAGGTAGGAAGATAATTCATGTGAAATAACCTTTACATAAAACTGTCTTGCAAACAAACATTTGTTGCAAGCCCTATAATTGGTGAGCTATCATGCAAGCAAGGGGCTCTCAGCTGCTGCCACCCTGTCCTTCCAGAAGCTTGGCAGGGTCCTGGCCTGAACAGTAATCGAGCCCATGACCCCACTGCAGCTCTCCCAGCACACCACCCCCTGCAAAAACAGCTGCAGGCAGAACCCAGGAATTTTTATGCCTTTGCTTCAGAGTATTGCCCATCCAGGGGACAATCACTGGAATCCCATCTTGTGCAGGTACAACTCATGCAGATGCTGTTGGAAGACAGCACGAGCACGAAGGAATCCACCTAGAAACCAGCACCCACTCACTGCCACAGTGAGGAACGCACACTGCTGGAAGGTGCAGCCATTTCCCTGATCTATCAAACTGGGAACAACAAGGCCCAGAGGATGCAGAGGCGCAGAGTATGCTGTTGAATGAAAGCACACTGTTCTTACATGCACAACAACTGACGACAAATAATCATCGCAAACGTTTTTCACGTATCAATGCAAGCACAAAGGTTTTTCATATATCAACGCAAGCACTGGATTATGCTTTTCTGGCAAGAAATGTAAACTTACTGACTTTACTCCACATTGTCTTTACAAGTAGCCAAGAAAGTGTTATTCCAGAATTCATAGTTAGACTTGGTAATATTTTGCAAGGAACGGTCTGCTGGCAGACTCCGAGGATGTACAGTCTGTACAGTGTCTCGGTCTGTGGTTTGACTGTAGCTCTTAGCCAGAATATTCCACTGTCAATCAATTCTAAACAGAAAAAGACACTGGTCTGGCTATTAAATAAAAACAAGAACTTGTACGAATTAAGAAGTTCAGATGAAAAAGATGAAAGCAAAAATGTATAAAATCCTCAAGTTAATCAAGAAATAAATTATTGGTGAAAAAGTGCAAATCATCCTTTTTCCCAACACAATCCCTAAAACTAGAACAGAAAACAGCAAAAATTCTTAATATCTTTTGACCAACTAACTAATTAATATTTTTCAATCAACTAACACCCTCCTTTTGCCCTTATCCCTCAGCTTCTTCTGCAAGAGATTTCATGCAAGTATTCCATGTTCAGGAAGAGTCCTAATGATACTACAAGGGTTCAGCCTGTCTGCAGTGCATTTAATTGTTGTTTAATTCCCATTTATCACTAATGGATGAGACTCCCTGAGCAGGTGGGGCCCCCCAAAATTTGTATTTGCTTCTAACGTGGGTTTTTTTTTTGTTTGTTTGGTTTTTTTTTTTTTTTTTTTTTTTCAAGTCCTTAATAGACCATGCATAGAGTGTCAAGCAGACCTAAAAGATGCAACCAGAAAATAGTACATTAAGCTTTCATATCAACTGCCATTTGGTAATGTTTTTTGTAATATGTGCTGTTTGAAATACTGGTACAAACTCAGCAAAAGATGATGTAAGATTAAATAAAGAGGGTCAGAAGTTTGGGGAGAAGCACTGAACAGTAGCAGAGGAGCACAGCAGCTGTCACACAGCACACAGCAACACCACAGAATAGTTTATGACAGGAAGTGAAGAAAATTCCACAATCCACCTGAAGCTACAGTGGGAATTATGCAGGCAAAATATAGTTATTAAAATTGGAATGCAACCAAGACTTCAGGGGCTAATAATGCTTTTCTTGCAAGAGATAGCAAAAAATCCCCAAGCATCTTCATTGACCACAAACTTGCAAGACCACAGCTTTACGTCTCAATCGAAAGACATGACTTTTTCCATGATAAATTGTTACAAGAACGTGATCTTTCTGGGATGTGATTTCCTGGCCAGCAGTCTCCATTTCCTTCCAAAAACTGCAAAAAGAGTTAGTGATTTTAGGATATAAAAAAAAAAGAAGTAATCTCTCTAATATATATCTCTCTATAAATATACATTCCTTTATATAAGTACATACACACCAACATATATATATAGATAATATATATTTTAAAAATCCTCTTTAAAGCTACTGCCAGTGTTTAAAAAATAATTGGCCAGTCTCAATGGTCTCAATGAAATGCAATTTGGCAGTCACAATGTGAATATATTTACTGTATATTGTGTCTGTTAAATTTCTTTATGCTAAAATTTTATTATTTCTTGCCTAGAAATTGAATTAATTTTACAGCCCAAATAATCACTTCAATGAGGACTTAAAATACCTCACAGAAAAATTAAACTACACAGAGCATGTAGTGTATTTTATGTCTGCATCTATAAAACACATACATGTCATGCACAAATATTTAAGTATATAAATGTGCAGATTCTGAAAGTACATATGCATTAGGACCATAAATACTCCCAGAAGTGGAACACATACATTTATGCAGTGTGTATTTGTTTATACAAGTATGACTAGAGTACATAAATGTAGATAAGCCTCATGTGTATTATACATCGGAGGTGCTTTACTGTTATATAAAAGATTCTTTTATGATGAAATTTGAGATGCATGTGTTTCAAGGAAAACTACATGGAAAATAGCTGTCTAGCTCATCTCAGGACTGAACAGATAATGGGTGCTATTCCAGTTTGTCAAATCCCTTTTAAAGCCACTGTATGTACTAGAGAAAAATAATTCTTTTGCAGATGTTTATTTAAAACAAAACTTGTTCATGTATTTTGCTGCATTGAAAGATACCAATCTCTTGCAGAGATATAAAGCAGCTGTAAAGCAGCATTGATTGTTACAACACCTTACCACATTAAGAAGAAACATGCAATGGTAGGCACACAGTCATCTTTAAAAGTGGCAATTCTTCTGAATGCATTTTGGTATCAATAACATTGGGTGGCTTAGAAACCTCAATAAAATTGTACCCATGGCAAAAAGCAGCAGAAAGAATTTTTTTTCTTTTCTTTAAATGTAGCATAGTAAATACTGAATATGTTGGAAAATAATTATACATATACATATATATATATAAAACCCCAACCCCATATATATATATATATAAAACCCCAACTACTATATAGTCCTTCATTACTTGAAAAATATTAATTTTCCTTACTTTATTCAGTGCTTTGGGTAAGATCCACTCCTAATGCAATTAATGCTGAACAAATAGATGCAATGTTTAAGACTTTGCAACCTTAGTGGCTTTCTTTTATCTTCAAGGGGGATTTTTGAGATACACATTGAGTAAATATGTAAATATTGTGACTTCCTCATTGTATCCTTCCTCCTCATAAATTTCTTGCCTTAAATTTTTCTTTTGACTATCACACTAAGTCTGGAGCATAATTTGGAAGTACACACAAATGGAGTGACTAGAGTCTCTCAGATTCCAGTATCCCTGGTTCTTGGCTATGCCAGACCAGCCAGGTACACACATGTCCCAGAGAACACAGCTGTGCCCTCCCACTGCAGGCTGTCCCAGTTCTGCCTGGGACTTATGTGACCACAGTAGCTTGTTGCAGCTTAGGCTGGGGGAGCTCACACTTACACCATCCATACTGCACATCTCATCATGATAGCTGCTACCAGAAAGTGCAATTACAGGCTTGTCTACAGACACACAGGAGAGTTTTAGCCACAGGGAGCCTCTGTGGGACTCTACCCTCTAGGTACAATTACTGAATTAGGTGCACACTAGAAATCTGGGTGTTATGAGTGTGGATATGTGCTCAGAGTTTTGGAAGTGTGCCCATTATACTGACTTCCCAGGGTAGCATCATACACTGCTCTTGTGCCCAAACTGTGGCATTGCTTTTTGTTGTCATTTTAAGAAAATAATTCTTTTGATGCCTGCAGAAAGAGGCATAAATAACTGGGGTTCAGTTTAATTCCCCAAATTATTTGTTCCTACAGCCTGTTGGAAATTTAGCAAGCATTATTTGTAACTATGAACCAGGAATATAAAGATTTATATGACCTTGGCATTCACACCACAATTATCTATAAATTCTGACTTGAGTAATGATTATTTATCATCTTTTTGAAGTGTAAGCATAGAGAGACTTTCACAAGGCTAAGCAGAAAACCATCCACAACTTAAAATTGCCTAGAGCAATATTTGCAGTACAGAAGATCTGATCCTCTGATCCTAGGGACAGCTATTCCCAAAATAATCTTATGGAAACAGATAGGAGAGCAGACTCAAATGAAGATTATTCACACAAGGACAGAATTTGAGATTGGGTCCTAGTTTGTAATTTATTAATTTAGACTGCAAATCACAAAATACTTGATTTCTTTGTTATTATTGAGCTTTATAGCTTTTTAAGTCCTCAGTTGTCCTGTTTTGTATTTCATTTCTAATTCTTTTCTTCTGCTGTTTTGCCCTTCCCATACCAGTCATTCCTGTTTTCCTTACCTACACATTTTTGCATAGCTCAAGCAGAGTTGGGATGTTTACAGACGGCAGGTATAGGCGTGGGGGGATGAGCCCACACAAGAAGCAACTTGTTGATTCAAACAGCAAGTGAGCAAACAGTTAGGAGATTTGGACTGCTCATCACAGAGCAAGGGCCTGGACAAGATGACAGCAGCAGTCTGCTTGAAAGCAGGTTGGGACCATTACTGGTAATTACAGTTAATCAGCAACAATTGTCTTGACCAAGATACAGATCAACATTGAGCACTAACCTAACAGGACATAATGAGTGTAATGGAGGATGAAGACAGCCTGATTAAACTTGCAAGGCACTGAATGACCTGAGCAGATGAGGCATTATAATTCCCAGACACTCTCTCCCCTTCTCCTTCCAGTCCCCAGTGCTGATGAAAACGAGTCCTGTAGCTATGTGGTGATATAGACTTTTGTCACAATATGCTCACAGTGGTGGTTAATGGAATTAAACCTTGCACTCTGGTGTGACTGGATATATTTATATGCTTTATTTTTATTTAAAGTAACTGATATTATGCTATATAGTGATCTCTTAAAACTAATCAATAATGTTCAGCAGTCAATGCCTATTGCAATACCCAGACAATTTTTAAAACATTTTGGAGAGGTAAGGAAGAGATAAGCATTTAAACATAATTGAAAAAGGTGCATGCTTTTCTATATCCTTGTTGGTAGTATTCTTTCCACTAGAGCCTAAACTGATCAGAGGCTCTTCATCCTTATGAAACTTGTGTGGGAACAAACAATTTTAATCCTTAAGATCCTTGTTAAGTATGTAGTATTATCATAAAATATCATTTTTGTGTCATTTTTGCAGGTAAGTAATTCTATGTAAATTTAGATATGAAAAGTTTCTGATTAAAAATAAAAATCTGAAAAAAAAATTAAGAAACTTTTTTTGCATTTATATAAAAAATTCTGCAATAATTGCACATTTTACATTTAAAAAGGTATTGCTTCTCACAGTATGCGCTTCAAAACAAGTAGTAGTAGCCTTTCAGGAAAAACATGCTATAAGAAATTTTTTCTATTGACTCTTCAGGATTAAGAAAGTGAATGTGCAAAAGAATTAATTACAGTTTTCTAGACTTTCCCAAAACGTAAGCACAGATGTATAGACTATTTACTGAAACACAGCCCTATCAATATCCCTTCTACTTCAAAGGAAGAATAATTTGGCCAAAACAAGAAGAAAACCTGGGCTTCTGGTGTGACACAAGCCATCAAAACATCTAAAAGCCAGCCATTTGGTACACCTGCTTTTTGTCAGGCCATAATGACATGTTTCTCAGCCTAGCCCTGTTTTCACGTATGCTTCACACTGCACCTATAGATGCTTGTGTAGCCAGAATTGTGTAGCCAGTTTTAGCAGTAATGAATAGCTACAAACAAATCCTTATTTAGCAGAGCATTTCTGCTGAGTGTCACTTTGTTTTATGTTTAGGGATTTTTTTTTTTTTTTTGTGTCTGATCCTGATATAATTTTTTTTTGAGCTGAAAGGACATAATTATAAATGAACATAAATACTATTATCTGTTCTGCATTAAATGCATAGCCTGATGCAGCACAGTCTTTCCCTGCTCTGACTCTTTCTCAGTCATTAACCTCCCATTTTCCTATTTAAATCCTGCTCAGACTCCTAGCCTGCTGTCAAGCTCTGCTTGGCCATTTGCTCTAGTAAGACATTCAAGGAAGTTACAGAATCAGGACATGCTACAACTTCCTTATTCTATACCCCAGCAAAAAGCCCAAACAAGGTAAAAGAAAGGGGAGTGCTCACACTGGCCATTTTGTTCAGAGTGGGGACTGTACTGGGGTAGTAGATCTCAAGGTGCTAAGGTAAAAGGAGGACTTAAAAAAAAAGATGGAGAACTTCATTAGACCCCAAAGCCCACCCTGCAGTTCCTATTTCATTGTGTTAATCCTCCTGAATGACCTACATTCCCCTACAAACCCGTCAAGGCCAGGAAATCGTGCTATATCTTATTTTCTGAATAAAATAAGCCAGGTGAATTCTCACAATTGCATTGTGCTGAAGCTTCAGCTACAAACGAGTCTGCCAGAGAAATTCCTCCCATTAAAAGGGATGCACTGACTTAGGAGAATCACACACACACAAGCCTATAACCACTCTCCTCTGCATAATACAGTCAAGGCCAATTCTCCTGTTATCCAAAGAGCTCAGCAGCATCAGGGTCATAATGGAATTCTGGTACCAGTACTGGCTTGTGTCCTTGTGTGTGAGGATTGGGTTTATCATAAGTGTTGTTAGGAGCCACTGTGCTCCTTTGGGCACTCTTTCTAGAAAAGGTGCTGCAAAGAACCACAGATATACTCAGATTTCTCTGTTGATATATCATGCTGAATGAGCGAAGGGTAAGAAAAAGCAGCTCCAGGAAGGAATGGAGTTTTCCCAGAGCGGCCAAAAATCTCTGCACCAGTTCAGGCCAGCTGTGTACCTCATCTACATTTACCTTTTGGGCAGACTGGGCAGAGTTAGAGATTGGGCAATCTTTAAGCAAATGTAAGGACAAAAAAAAAAAATCTATTAAGGAGAAAAAAAAATCTATTAAGGGGTAAAAGATGAACATCAATCTGAGGTTTAGTTTTTCACCTAGACATCTCTGCAAGAAATATGGGACAGAAAAAGGTAATGCCTACTATATGTTAACTCTAAAAAATAGGACCTGTAACCAACATAGAGAGACAAAACATTATTTAACCCATTTGGAAAACATCTACAGTTATGTAAGACTGTTGTTAAGTGGTCCAAGATATTAATGAAGTCTGCTAGAGGTACCTAAAAACCCAGTATGCATATAAGGCATCCCATCCTTTCAACTTTATTTTATGAATACAGAATACAAAATCAAAGCAAAATGAAAACAACAAAAACCACCAACTGACAAAAATGCCAACAAACCAAAAAAAATTTAATGATCTAGAAAATACCAGTCTTTTACACTTTCCTAGAAAAGCAATAAAAGCAACTGAAGTGTGCCTACATTCAATCCAGAAGTCACTTTTTAAGTACAGGATTTGTTCTGGAAATTTCTTTTTAAATATAATGTAAAAGATGGAAAGGTGACTCCTTTGTTGCTGCCAAGGTTTCCCCTCCTACTTGGTCATTGTCTCTCAAACCTTTTTAGTTCATTTTTAACTAGGATATAATTCCATGCTTCTCTACTAGGTTGAAAAACCCTTTTATTTTCCATCCCTCTTCTTCACATGAAGACATTTAACATTGTAATTCAATGATATCTGTGTTTCTGTCTATAAATTAGAGTTCCTTAATTGCCTCACCAGAGCACATTTTCTCCCTTTGTCCATAATTACTTTTTATGTCCTATTTGCCCTCTCCAATTTCCAGCATCATTTTAAAAGTGTTGACATCAAAACAGACTAAACAGCATCAGTATCACTTAATGTTTAGAGACTGCTAAATTCTTTACCAGAGATGACCTAGCCTTGCCTCATAATTTACATGCAAAATTTAAATATTGTAAGAGTATGATCCAGAGAAAGGAAGATTTTGCGCTAGAAATTACAATGAAGAGAGGATACACTGACAATAATTCTTTCTCTGCCTGTGAATTGAGCTAATTTGATACTAGTCGTGTTCAGTTCGAAAAACATGGGGTTTAAGAAACAAGAAAATTTACTTAAGATGTATCTCATAAGTCAAACATTTTTGAGGATTTAAAGAAGCCCATTTACTGTTGTGAACCTATTATTGCAAAATACTGCACACAACTGAGATTCCTATCTCTGTGCAGAACATGAAGGTGAGTAGGTTTAGATTTGAAATTAGGAAAAATTTCTCAACTGTGCAGATAGTGAGGCACTGAACAGGTTGACCAGAGATGTTATGGATGCCTCATGCCCTGCAAGTATTTAAGGCCAATTTGGATGGAGCTCTAGCCAGCATGGTCTAGTGTCCCTGTCCATGGCAGGGGGTTGGAGCTAGATCTTTAATGTCCTTTCCAACCCCAGCCATTCTATAATAATATGCTCCCTGACATCCACAGGAGTGAAGAGTTCTCCCTGACCTTGTGGATTCTGTGCATCTCACTGGTTTGGGCAGCATTCTTTCCTGTGCTTAAATCAGAGGTCGTTCTGAAGCAACTACAAAAGTTTTGGATACCCTGAAAACCAGTTTAAAGAAAACCTTAAGCCTTTACAAAGACCTTATAAGGCCTTATACCCAAGCATTGACAGGGTGGGAGCAGTATCAGTCATGTTCACTATTAAATGTTCCAATGGTTTTCACATCTTTTTCATCCTGGAATTTAATTATTCTCAACGCCACCTTGATTGAAATTGTACCAGCACAAGATTATTTCAGTACAGTTATCCCTGACTCACATCATGGAAAAGAATATAAAGATTCACAGGACTGAATTAGTTTACCTACACCAGTTTTACATAACATGCTTGTGAGGATTGCTTGAAAGAGTGGAGCTCCTCCTCAATATATAACATATTTACAGAACTGGAGATGCCTTGTTTGAACTTTCTTCCAGAGCATCTAGTATAGGCTAGCATGAAAGTAAGATAAATTTAGTAGATCTTATTTCAGTTGCTAAGCAAATTAATTCATGAATCTTGCTATTTGCTTATGTGCAGTTTATTCCCAGTCTAGTTTTTCAGTTTGTGCTCTTCTGTTTGTGCAGGAAAAAAGAAAAAAGGGTTGTATCTCTTGACAGTTTATCAAATATGCCTGTCTTGCACTTCAGTGCTTCTTTTTATCCAATTCTTACTAGAATGATACATTTTCTGAATGATTAAGAGGTTCTCACTTTTACATGAGGGAAGTGTTATTAAATGAACTACAAACTCTGTCTGGATATATCCAAATACATTCCACACTTTTGAAGGTAAAAGCAATTGTTAGATGTTGCTTAACTAATATACAATTTTTAATGAACAAGACACTTGCAGTTTCACTGAATCCTACAAAAACTAAACTGGAACCAAGCAAGCAAAAAACCAGGGGCTCAGTCATGTGAAGATTGAATGTAACAGGAGTAACAGCAAAAAAAAAAAAAAAGAAAATCAAAAAATGTAACCTCAGAAACACCCCTAGCCTCAAGTTCCAAGCTAAATGCGATGAAAATATGAGTACTAATGGACCGGTGAGCTAGAAGGACACCTGCTTTTTTCAAATTTCTTGGCTTGCCATGTAAAGGACCAAAAGAATGCATATACCAACTGAATGTTTCTTTTTCAGATTTTCCTTTTAAATGAGATATCTCAGAATCTGCTTTTAAAAAGTAATTGACAATCAATGTCTGTAGGCTCTGCTTACATAAATATTGGTGTAATAGTCCTTGGTTCACTGCATCTGGAAATGATGAAACCAGTTGGCTTTTAACCCTGATAGCAAATCATCATGATGCATTTGTATGAATATATACAAAATTCATTTTTGTTTTGTCCTTCCATGATGAATGTTTCACTTGAACAGGAGGAATAACTGATAATGCTGCATACTTGGCCTAGCCAAGGTTCTCAAGGTGAACTGCAACAACAGTTTCCAAGGGAGAGAGCAGGATAAACTATGCTTAATTTTAGTTGCAAGTGCACCTGAAACATAAACTTCCAAAAATGGGGATTTTTTTTTAAGATTGGATAAGAACTTGAATCTTGGTCAAACCTCTTTTAACCTGAATATTTGGGCAGAAGTCATGATTTGGACAGACTCCTGTAGGAGCCTAGTCACATTGTGCTTCAGAGAAGGATCAAAACCACTGAGCCAGTTGCCTTCCCCCCAAAAAAAAGTACAGGAGAAGAGATTAAGACTATAATTTGATATAAAAAATATCATAGAATCATTTAGGTTGGAAGAGACATCAAAGATAAGGTCTCTCTGAGCCTCCTTTTCTTCAGGGTGTAGAAGCCCAGATCCCCAGCTGCTCTAAACTTTTTGCACTAAACTTCTGTGGCCATGATTCATCTTAAACCTTACCTGATTCATCTTCACCTTATCAAGGTAAATATAATCTGAGGCATAGAAACAGTCATTCACTGCTTAAGTCTTACAGTGATTATAAATTCCAGTTTAGACTGGAAAAAAAAAAACACCTATTTGTCCAAGTAACTTACTCCATTATTATAAAAAACATTTTTTTATTCAAAGGCTGAAGAATTATTATATAGCCTACTTAAAATATATCTATATATTATTTTTGGTCTCCAGCAAACACATTTTGGTCACTATTTCTCTTTTGGAAATGGAAACCATCTGTCATATTTTTCTTTTTCAGATGCTAGGAAAAAAGTTTCTTAGTGGTTGCTTTTCTTACACTTGAATTTAAAAAAAGCTGATTTTTTTTTTTTTAACAATACCAGCGTTTCCTGAATGCAATTTTATGGGTATACTTTTGTTTTAGAAGTTCCTGACAAAGAGTCAATTGGAAATAACTGAATCAATTACAGTGTGTTCATACTTGTCTAATACCACATTAGTTCAGAAATAACTAACTCTAATCCCCAAAAAAGGGAGAGTGCTGAATTTTCTTTTTTTTTACTTGAACTCTCCTTACAATTATAAAGGCAAGCCTATTGGCTCAGAGATGTGTGTTGCCATGTGCCAATACTGGAATGCCTGGTAATCAGTTTACTGCCTGCCACAGCCAGCCTCTGATTCTTCCAGGAAACATTAAATATTTTAGTGTGGTTGCATCCCCCTGTCCCCTGTTGCCATTTAAATCACCCTACATTCTCTCTAACCTGCTCTGGGATGCTGTGCAATGCACTATACATCTGACTTTAGCTTAGTATGAAGGCTGTGTGTATATAATTTTTCAGCTGCTTCAGTTGGTGTGTGTAGAGGTAGACGGGATCCAGTTGCCAACACTCACATCTGAAATGAAGAATATTCTTGGTCTCATTCTACTTGTTTGTTCTGTCTGGTACATTCTGCCTGTGAGCTCTGTTACAACTACATTTTACAGGATCCTCTCCTAGCAAAGTTTCCGTTGATATATTATTATTATATGGCCATTTATATAGACCCAACTGTGTTATTTCCATTTTATTGCAAGGACATAAAAGCTGGAAATTTACCAAAAGTACAGAAAGGAGACTAAGAGCCTTTGAAAGAAAATGCCTTAGGGAAATACTGGGTATTAAATGAAGTTGATTTATAGCTGTTGCCAGAATTTGTCAAAGCTCAAGGATTCCTAAATACAAAGTTATCCAGAAGAAAAGGTAGAAATATTTATGTTAGCAATACCAGCCATATCACTATTAGATACTCTGTTTAATCATTGCCAGCATATATGCTGGCATGATCAGTGAGATGGTCCCAGCCAGAATGCTCCCTCTACCCTAGTCCCACACAGTTCTTATAGAGGAAGAACTAATTAAAAATAGGAATCTGGAGGTTGCACAAACAAAAAAAGCTCTTGTAGTACACCACAGAATAAGATCTGTTTACCTAGGAAGAGTTCAGATTTGTAATATCAGAACCAACAGCAGTATTAGACATGTAGGAAAATGAGAACATACAAAACTAGTATTCCTTTCCAGAAATCTCTCTGTCATCTATACTAATGAGTCCTGACTCTATTTGCCCATTAGGGGTTGGCTTGTCTAGGCTACAGCCATGAAAACAGGTAACAGCAGCTGACCTGTAACGAGTCACTTGTAAACTCTTTCTCTACATCAATACTGTCCATCCCCGGAAGTGTTCAAAGCCAGGTTGGATGCAGCTTTGAACAGCCTGGTCTAATAGAGGATGTCCCTGTCCATGGCAGTAGGGTTTGAATTAGATGGTCTTTAATGTCCCTTCCCACCCACACCATTCTATGATTCTATAACTGCAAGATAACATGGCTTAGATTTTAGTAATTCATATGATCTTCTTGTCACAGGAAGAGTAGAGCAACTGCATGGAGAGATGTCCACAGTAGAGTAGGGAATCCTTTATAACTGAATTGCGCCTCAAACTCTCAATCTGCACATCAATCATTTAGGAGAAAAAAAAAATAGAGACATATATATATATATCTTCTCATAACCACTAAGTCATGTCTCCCCACATTTTCACATTTTTTTCTCAGCTACTTCTCACACTATTACCTTCCTTTCTCCATAGTCAGCTCCTCTTTCATTTATGCTGTTTGGAGACTGGCTTCCAGAGACCTATCCTTTGAAGACTTCAGTTGCCCATTTAAGGCAAGGAATGAACTCTTGCTCCTATTAAGTATTTCATTCACTGATAGGCATTGATGTTCTGTCCTTCTGAAAGAACTCTCTACATGTCTCAAGCCTCTGGGCAATGCTTTAATGCACATAAATTAAGGAAAACAAATGGTAGAGATCAGCATCACAGAGGCCAAGTTGATAAAATAAAGCCTAATGACTTCACATTGGACACAGTCTCAACATTTAAGTTCTCAGAATAAGAGAATTTTCTCACAAATTAGAAGACTAATAGTTCTTGGGAAATTGTCTTTTCAGGGAGCTTGGTTTACCTTCTATTGTGTGTTATGCAATGCTCCAAATCATGCTAAACACTGTATGTCTGTGACAGAGTCAGCAGCACTTGGGACTTGCTAGTAATTGAAAACAGGTTCTGAAGCAATGATCACACAGTGAAACTACAGTACCCCACATGCTGCACAGAGCCAGCCAGTAACCCTAGCCATTTTCTTTTCATCTGAGAGAATAGAACCATGCACTGGACGTTTTTTTTTTTTTTTTTTTTTTTTGTCAGTCAAGCAGTAAATACACTGTGAACTTCATTTTCAAACTGTGCTGATATCTCCTGGATTTACTAATCATCAAATATCAACTCTGCACTAAAACAAGACACATGGTTACAAGTTCCAAGACAGTAAGTCAAAACACTATTATGTAACTGCAAGCTTCCTAAAAAAGCTTCCATCTACTTTAGCCTAGTGTCAGGTTTTCAGAGATGTGATTCACTGATTCTGAGAAAGAGGTGTGAGTTGTATACCTGGATTTCACAAAGCATTGCATCAGGTTTCTCAAAACAGTTAAAATTCCTATCCAAATTCGCTTACGCACATTTTCACTTAAACACTCCTGAAGATCTCCTTTAAGCATAATTCATCTCTTGAGATTACAGCAAGAGAATCAGCCAACCACCATTTCTTTCTTGGATTTGGAAGGAAGCTGAACCTGAAAGCGGTTGGTAAGGCACCTAGAAATTTGCACACCCGTTACCAAAAGAACCAAGTTAAGACACCCTTTAAAGATTCCCTTTCCAGTAGAGAAGTACAATTCAGGGAAGATAACCAAAAAGTTACCTCAGTGGATGCCTGGGTATTGTGCTTCCAGATATTTCCTCTTTCACATTAGGCAACTCACAAGCAGAGCTCTGTAATAACAGGGTTGCAGGATCCAAGAACACTCTCTTTGTTTATTTCCAGATTTAAGTCATTGCCTACTGAATAGAAAATGTCCTTTCCCCTCTCAGCTCTGCAGATTTCCCTGAATGTTTGCTGTTCATTTTTATTGCTGTTGCTGGGCGGTATTTCAAAGGCTGAGTAAAGCCATAGTTAACCTCTTTATAATGTTATTGCCACCCATGGCTGGCATGGGCAGCTAGAAATAAGAAAACAGCATGGATGATAGAGAAAGTCTGAACTCCCTTTCAAATCGCTGTCGTGGCTTTGCAGAGTGAGCAGGATTAAAGGGTAGTAAGAATTGATTTTCTCACAGGAGTCAGGTATAGCTATCTACACAGCAATCAGGTTTCTGGAGCAAGAGAACACAATTTGTAGAATGACTTGATTTTTCAGGCCAGGACTTCACCTGATATATGTCTGTGCTTTTTTTGTCATTGTCTAGTGAACAAAGAAGATGGCAGATGAAAGTTGGAAGTCTGATGTGTGAGACAGTTTCACAGACAATTATTGAAGTGATCTTTTGGTATTTGAATTGAATTTTACATTCATAATTTTCATATGTCTGTGTGTGTTTGCAGTTGCAATCCTAAAATTATGACAATGTGAATTTAAATTCTGTATTACTAAAATTTATAAAGCAGAATAAACTTGATATCTAAATTTCTTCCTTAAGTGTTAGCATCATAAAACAGCAGCATTGAAGATGTTTTAAATAAGAGCTTTTTACATCTCTTGTAGTTTTGTAAAGGTGGAGTTCATTTTATTTCTAAAGTTTGAACTTCTTAAAACACTTTAAAATTTCTATTTTGAGCTTAAGCTGTCTCTAAAGACTTTTTAAGGTGGTATTCTACTATTGATGAAATGCAGGTTGTCTTCTTGAGGATTTCCATTAGTCTGTAGCTTTCTCTGCTTATTACCCGTAATAAGTAATAAGGAGTGATTTTGAAGGCAAATACTTACATTTGCACAACTGGATCCTCCCGTAAATTTTTTTTTTGTCAGCTGTTTTGAATTTTGTGATGAACTAAGATAATGTGTTCAGCCTCTCAGCTCTCATTGGTTAGTTATTTTTTTAGCTACAAAGCCAAACAATTGTCAATGCCTTCTGGTGCATAAACTTGTTAACCTGAGATCTAGAGCATTTAATGAAACAGAAAAAAGTAGTTCCAGACTATTAAAATGGTCCAGGTGCCTTTCATGATTTTATAGCCAACTTTTTCCTATTCAAAAAAGTCTTTCAAATTTTTCCTTTGCATGGTCTTTTTCACTGAAAAAAAAAAATAGAAGGAAACTTGGAACTGAAATTATTTGGGGAAAGAAGAAGGTTTAAATAAGCAAAGTCAATGATCTAAAAAATAGATCCACATTCTCTTGGCTGCAAAAGCTTCTTTAAAAACCTCTGATGTTATTGAAAAACTAATGGATAAAAAGTTTCACTGGAAAGTATAGTTTTTTCATCTTGACAGTAGCTATTCAAGATGAGTAAGTCTGGACCTGTTTCCATGATTTACACTGACAGAAGGCAGTGGAAGAGTTAATAACGTCTTCTTTTCTCTTCACCTTGGAAAATAAGGAAACAACAGGACACTGGAGAGATTAGGAACTAGATCCTAGGATTTAACAATCTTAAAAAGAAAAGTTCCATCCCTGAAGTGCTGTAGCTTCCCAAGCTCTGAAAAAGAGCTACCTATGATGTGCAAAGAAAGTACACTTTTCCATATAAAATACACATTCTAGTAAAAATAGTTCACTGAATGGGTGAGTCCAAGATGAAGCCTCATTTTTTGTGGCTTAGATGTGCATCACTTGAATGCACACATGATTTTACGCATTCCTGCTGCATTAGCGTAGTGCTGCATGTGCTAGAGAACTTTAGCATTTGTGGGATAACCAATCAATGAAATAGAGAGTATCATAACTTCTGTTCAGTTTAATGGGAAAAACATCACTTTTTTTCTGACAAAACCTGAAGTTATAGAAGCAGGCATAAAAGCAAGTACATCACTTCAAGTTGCAGATACATTGCTATTGGAAGAACTCTCAGGTTCATTTTCCTTCTGCTGTCAGCAGAGGTTTTTAAATAAGGATAGTTTTGATTATGGTTTATTAAGTACTTATTAAGGAATTGGTAAAGGGAGTTGTTAATCTGGATTCAAACCATAGCTCTATCACAGAAATCCTTTGAGCTCCTGGGCAAAACACTACACTTTTCTAGGCTCTCGTTCCAAGTTGGTAAAATAAGAATAACAAGCCTTCATTATCCAACAATTTACACATCTTCTGTGCCTACATTGCAAGTTTTGTGGAGAAAGACTGTCTTCCTATAGTGCCTGGCACAGTGGGGTCTGGATAACCTATGTTTATGCATATGGAAATTCTTAGAGGCTCTGTCTACTGACAATTCCTAGAGTACTGCCTCAAACATAAGCTCTGGTAAGTCATATCTCCCCTTTGATAGTCTCACAAATCCTTGTGATACGCATTATTCACACTAGCACCATTTCTGATGTACCCAGTTCTCATGGGAACTACCTCTGAATGTCATATTTACAGACTTGCTCTAAAGTATATTGAAATAGGTATCAAGCCCAGGGAGTTAAATGCTGCAGTGGGTTAATGCATTAACCTTTCACATCCGGAGACCTGAGGTGAAACCCTGGTTCTGTTGAAGTCCACAGCAAAGTCTCACTGATGTCAGCAAAGCCAGAAACTGACAGTAGAAGTTCAAGCACTGCTCCAGTCATGAATAAAACAATTCTTTAGCAGCAGCCAAGTGTCCAGCAAGCACCCACCCACTTTGCACTGAGCTACCAAAGGGCCTGACACATCACAGTCATTTGGCATGGCAACATATTCCCAAGAGCTGGAATAGTAGAGAGGGCTAGCCATTGTGACATGAAATGCTGTGTAAGTTCTTTGAGAAGCCTTTTACTTGTCTCTTACCAATACTCTCAAGCTTTATGCTTCTGCCTTTGCACAGACAACACATACACATATATCCCATAACCTTTCCAGCACACCCAAATCTAAGTATGATGGCTGCCTGAATTAGAAAAGAATTGTATCTAGAAAGCAGGAAACAAATTCCTTACTATCATTTCCTTTGAGTTATTTGATCAAGAATTTTAGAACAAATTTAACATTAACTGAAGAATTTAAAACTGCCATATGTTTATCTTAGAAAAGTGTGCATCATGTCTTACTCTAAAGCTTGAAGTAACCTCTAGAGAACAGTAGAAGAAATACTCAAGATTTTTTGTATTTAAAAAAGTAAGTTGTGACCCATTCTGTCCAAGATTGAGAATCTGCATCAAAAATAATGCCCTTTCCCTCTGTGACCACTCAGTATGATTTCCACAGAAATTTCTGAGTCAGAGCTATTTTAAGAAAATATACCCTAAGAAGCATCAAACTCAGGACATCAACTTCCAGAAGAAAGTAATCTCTCCAATAACTTCCTGACAGATATTCACTAACAGATATTCACTAACCCAGACAACATATTTCTTCCCTGTACATGGTTAAGTCTAGCATGGTGTGAAAAGATCCGTCTTCTTCTCATAAAATTTAGGAAGAAAACATATCTACATTTGGGATTTTTCTCTGGGAATCCTAAGGTTCAAGGGAATTATTGCAAATAAAAGGTTAAAAACGTATTATGTTTATTCATATTTAAACAGAAATATAAAGCTCTTTGGTAAAGTGTTTTGCAGAATACTGTTTTCAACAGCCATTTATTTAGTTATTTGAACAATAACTTATTGAAAAGCACTTTCTCTCCCACACTCAATTTAATATTAAATTTCTGCCATTTTAATCTGGTAGCAAACCAACATATTGCTGGGACATTGCTCACAAAGAACCCTGCTAGCATGTGCTCTCTAGCCTTCAATAGCTTCAAAAGCTTTGACAAAGAGTATTTGATGTATACCAGACAAGAATCATCCACCCTGTAGCCCTTCTGCCTGGTGCCAATGAGGGTAATGATCACCCAGTGTATTAACAGCTCCTTACTTTCATATGAGTGAGACCTGTGACTTAAAACCATATCCAGAGCTGCATCCAACACTTGGCCTTCAGGGATGAAAGCAAGCAACAGAAATCACAGGTAGCAATGAAATGCAAAACAGGTACAGAACTGCTGCCACCAGTCACACAAGGGCAGTGATGGCATCTACAGTCAGGTGCAGCAGCTGTAATATCTAAAGGAAGCTGATTAACAGTCATTATTAATTGCCCCCAGATACAGTTTCTGAAGCTGCACAGACCCGTTTCTCACTTTAAAATTAATGAGGTTATTATTATTATTCCTGCTTTTAAAAAAGTGTGATTCCCAGGCATTCAGTGGAGCTTTACTTTTTGAGAGGAATATTAAAAATTTGAACCTCTTGTTACTTCTCCAGCCAAGGAGACAAGGCCTATCTATCTTATGGCCATATAATTTCTTATATTCATTTTGAGGGCAGTGCAATTAATTGTGGCAGAATCACAGAACCTAGCAGCAGGAGGATCATGCTAGGCCTGAACACCAACATAAACATATAAGTGTTTGGGGTTTTTTTTGACTAAACTCTTCCTGCCTTGATTTAAAATATTTAAAATCTGAAGCTTTCACCACTTTTTTTTGGGAAAGTGTTTTGCACCCTGATGGAAATGACATCAATTATCTAAATACGTCATAGGATGTTAGAATAGTTGGGGAAGAAACAGAACCACAAAAACCACAGAGATTTTTGTTGTAGCCAAGTACTTAAAGTCTGCAAACCATCTGTGCAGCTACTTTTTCAAAGAATGTGAGTCCCAGAGGTATAACCTGGCTCATGTGAAAAAACACATCTAGCATGTTGTTAAACTGAATTTTCCTCTCTGTTAACATAATTCAATAGCATGTAACAAGGGCATGCATTTAAACAATTCTGATTTCTCATTGTGGCTTGTCTCTCTGTTGACATGCCTGTGACACTACAACTAGTACGTTAGGTGTTGTGGAAAGAACACTCTTAGTGACATAAAAATTATATCTGTTAAATGGTTCCCAAACCCAGAGGATTAGGTTTGCATAACTGAATTTTGGGCATCTAAGCCGATTTTACTCTTATAGCTTGACTAAACCTAAAATAGCACAGTATTATATTCCTGTACTTTGACTGGTTTGTTCTAGGTAGCTCATCCTCCTTACAAACACAGGAGCCAGTAGGAGGAACTAAGTTTCTTGGATCTCAAAAAACGATTTTGAAAGTGTCCTGTGTCTTGAAAATCTCTGTGTTGAGCTGATGAATCATTTAAAACTGTTGGCACTTAGAGCTGTTACTATTTTGGCTCGAGCCATCTGCTGATATGCACCACACACATGTGTGTATATATACACATCCACACCCACAAAGGAAACTAGTGAATTCTGTGAATTCTGTGAACTATTTAGCAAAGGCAATGTGAAATCATATTTGCAGACTGATTGCCAGAGCTCATACGTATTTTGAAGCAAACTCCTGAATTCATCAGTCTTTTTCTGATGGCTTTGTCTCATCTGGACTCAGGTGTGAACTGCTGGCCCAAGATAGAAACAGAGACATTGCTGTACATACTAGACTAGCAATTAAACAGACTGTGACACTGACTTACACATGGAGCTTCCTTACCTCATATGAAGTGATTTTTACAGTCCAACACATTCATACATTCAGGAGTTTCACACGGCATTGGAGAGGATGCAATTTCTATATCTGCTGATACAGGGGGTAAACACTGGGCTTCAAGCTAAATTATTCACTGCTATCTTAATGCATCATGTAGAGATAAAAGTAAAAAATTGAAAAGTAGCATGTAAACCTCTGTAAAAATTAAGTTTATTTCTACATCATGTTTTCTACTGCATCAGGATATACTACTTTTAGCACTGATGAATTAAATGTAAGCCAGTCTGTCAAGAACTGCTGGTAGAAGCATGGGCCCTGGAGGGAAGTGGTCCCAGTTCCCAGCTGGGTACAGCAGGGGAAACAGGTTTCTGTCTGAATGGAGACTCAAGCTTCCCAGGTGTTTGCTGTTCACTGAACAAAGCGGGAGGGATTTTCAGGGCCTGTTGTGAGAACCCTTCATCAAGCTGCTGACAACACTTCCAGATTGGTGGCATTCCAGAAAGGTGGCCTGCAGAGGAAGAAATCAGGTCCCCACTGCAGGGACACTCGACACACAGGCACTGATGTGCTGGCAGCAGCCAGGCTGAGCTCTCACATGGCAATGGCAGAGTTCTACTGAGTGTAAATACACCACAGGACCTCTGATGCCAGAGTATTAAAACCTAATTACCATAAACCAAAGTAAATATTCTAATGTGGACAGCAATCAGTTGTTCATAACTGATAACAGCACACTCCTTCCATCAGCTAAATCCCATCTGTTCAACATTATAGACCAACTACTGCACTGTGATTAATATTTATGATAGAGACTAACTTTTCCAAAGGTTATATCTCCAACAGAATCTGAGCATTTCAAACATTTTTCTTTCTGAATGCCTGAAGAAAGCATCAGTAATGAGAGGTCTGGTCCCGCCACCATTGAAATCCATAGCCAGAGCTATCCAACGTTTCAATGGAAGGGAGGACATGAGATTCTTTGACTAAGCAGAAAAAAATCCAAAACCCCAACAAATAACACCTGGCAAAAATAATCTGAACATAATGATCTTTATACCTGACAGTCAAAAGGTAATCCTGTCTTTTAAAAAAATTTATATACAAAATCAGCCAACTACATTTAAAATGTATGAAATTTTGAACTTTAGAGAAATAAGTTGCCATTCTCTGTGAAATAGATTTAAAAAAATTGATTTGAAAAATGTTCATAGGTTTTGGAAGTCAATAGAAGCCAGTGTAGATTCCTTTGTTTTCCCATTCAGATTACTGTATTTCGTTCATTCCTTCAATTCTACACTTAACAAAATTTACAGGTTTGGAAACACCTGCTTTAATTTGTTGTGTTTTTAAGTACAGGAAGCTAAACAATTTGTCAAGCATAGTATCTTAACAGCTTTTGCCAAGTTCAGATACAGGAGCATATCTATCAATGATATACTTTCACAGACCAGAGAGTGAATTGCATTGTCCCATAGCCAGTTTTGAGATGAATTGCTTGTACTATAGAAACACTGACTCCTTTCTGGAATTGTTCACTTAGTCTCTGGTTTAATTATAGTAATTGCCCAGGAAACATCATCATCCTTATCCTTCAAAGTTGCACTCATGCCTGCACATGGAGGTGCATGATTGATACTTTTCTACATAAGACATGCTGGGAGAATGAGACCAGAAAAAGACAACCTATCATTCTGGAAATTAATATTCCCTTAACAGCCACAAAATAAGCTGTCCAGAAGAACAAGTTAACTTTTGCTACACTAAATAGCAATAACACAATATAGAACTACCTTTCCACATAGCACAAAATGCATGTACATGCCATGGTTTAATTGTTGCTCACACAACATTACAAAAATGTGCATAGATCAAATTCTGAAGTTTTGTTTGCATTGTTTCCATGCCTTTAGAACCACATACAAGTTAAAACCTGTTTCCTGGAAGTTACTAGATATACAGCTATGTAATAAATGAATTATGAAAGAAAAAATTATGAAAATTAATATATTGTTCTTTTGAAGCCAGACAAAAGGGTCTATTATTTTTAGACAGCAATATTAGTGTCTAACTTTATTTCAGCTGGAGGACTGAGTTATGGTACTTTATCTGAACCTTTATGTGTTAATTTTATTGCTTGGGAAAGAGGTTAATGCTTACAGGCAGCTTTTGATTCACACTGAACAATAGTAGAGTAGCTAACAGCAAAACGAGTGCTTTGCTGGTTTCACCAGCAGGACTGCCTCCAGCGTCCCAGTAGCATCTGTAGAGAAGAGCTCTGGCACTCACACACTGGGCAGCTCTGCAGCCCAATGCCCCTGGGCAATGTCCAGGGTAGCACATAATTCTAGCATAGCACCTTAAAGAAAGGAATACTTATACTGAAGATTTTATGTGAGGATGTTACTGGATTGCAGCGTACTCAACCCACTTCAAACACATTGAGGAATGATAAAAACCCAAGGAGTACTTAATTTTTTCCTGATTGTCAGCAGGACATGCAGGTGTGGAGCTGTTGCTCACTGCAGTAGCTGCTTGTCCAACCACTCCCAAGTGTCTCCTTCGTAGGCTTAGACACACCACGCCTTCAGAAAGCTGAAGGTGACACAACTTTTTCATGTATGAGGACAGGAAACCTGTCCTCATGTCACACTCATGTCACTCCTTGCTGAGAGGGTTGCTGTGAAACACCTTTGAATTGGAATCACCTTCCTGGTAAATGCAAGGGCAAAGAAAATCAGGCATCACACCACAGAACAATTGGGCAGCAGGAGCTGTATTAGATTTACCAGCACTGGGCACAGTGCAGCTGGGTTTGAACTCCAGATCCCTGCAAGGCCATTTCTTTGCCCACCTGAGGGGTTTCCTGAGCAGCTCCCACTGGCCCTGCTCCCACACACTCCTGTGCTCAGAGCAATGTCAAGGAAGGGCTCTGAGAAACACTGTGGCTGCTCACTGGGTTTGTTTTGCCAGAACAGTCTCCTCTTTGAAAGCCACTCTGCTTCATTTCTGCATCCAAGTTTGTAAAACAAGGCACAGGGACATGACTGAGTGTCCATGAAGTTCAAGGAATGGAAATCAGATACCAAAAAATGAAGCAAATGACTTAATAAAGGAAAATGTTGACTCCTCCCTTTTTTCTTTGATTTTTTTAAGGTTCAATTCTACAAAGAAAATTTTCAAAGTGCCTTATTTAAATTAGAACCACATAACCTCTTTGAATATTTTGGAAACGTGTTTCGCCCTAGCATCTAGAAAGACACCTCAGAAGGGAAAAAATTTCAAATGCTACAGCCAGGGCTGATCATGGAAGAAGTTAAATGGCCTTGATTCTGGTTTGTGGATGAGTGGTCTCTTCCAAATTTTCTCCAAAGAGACTGATAAACAAGGGGTGCCCTTTTTCTGAGCTAGAATTGGCATTGACAACATTTGTGTAATTAGGACAACATTTGTGTAAAATTTACAAAATTCTTTTGAACAAAGAATAAAATTTAATCAAGAAACAAGTGGCACAGGTTTATTTATCCTTTCATCTTTCTCAGCCAGTAGAATCACTTTTGGCTTAATATTTTTTATTAACTAGGAGCTAATTACTTTCCATGTATTTCTGCAGATATGTCATAATTCATAGCAACTTCATGACCGGGGGTATGGCAGATACATCGTGCACAAAGCTATTAGTTATATTCCCATATCAGGAGGGTGCCCATTCAATCAGTAGCTAATCTTCCTGTAAAGGCATGTTTTCCATGAACAGGAAAACAGTTTAAAGGTTCTGATGAGCATTTCACATTCCTAAAATATCTCCTGACCCATACAGAAAATATTTTTTAAAAATTAACATTATTAATAGTAGATTATATCCAAGACAGTATATTTGCAATTATGTATTTTCTAAACTAATTGCAAGAACACCTCAAATATTTCATCTACTGATTTCCTCCAATTTGACAAAAGAAGTTTACAGATATAATGTAAGATACACATCTATCTAACCTGCAGAATGAGCATTAATGCCTGGAGATACATCATGTCATTATAGGAAATTTAAAACACTCAGTTGGTGACAACAGTCTACTTGACTGTGCTGTGATATGATTTGGGAGAGTTACCTAAAATGGGCAGTGTAGCACTTTTGCCCCAAGTATCATGACTGCCATGTTCTTGATTAATATAAACAAGTGACATTCTCAAATGTTCTCCCCACCATAAAGCCATCCATAGCCAGCTGGGTGATGTTAAATAAGAACTAATCATAAACATGTGCTTAGTGTGCATAAATGTTGCTTTTATTCCAGATTTTCCTAAAAGAAAATATACTGTCAAGCTACATACACATATTTTAGTCATCCTTTTTTTTCCTCCTTAACCACAAAGCTCCATTAATATACTTCAATCTATAGAGGAACATATTATTTGATCTGACACAAAGACTAACAAGCATGCTATGTTTGAGTTTTGGTTTCCCTTTTCTAGCACTTAAAGAGGTCAAATCCCTTGTATCAATCTGTCCAGTTGACAACACCTTTTTTGTTGCTGCCAGTCCTCCCGTGGTGTTGCACTCCAGGGGAGGAACAGCTGACCCACTGCCTGCACCCCCCACACACTTCTCCAGCACCACTGAAAGTGCTCAATGATTTTTGAAACCCGGCTTAGGAGTGAAATCTGATGTGACGTGTTGCATTGGATACAAATGCCTGATTGCCTTAATTTGTCTTTAAGTATTACACTTTCCTATTGCAGACTAGACCAGGTTCAGCCTTGGGCTGCTGTAAATCCTGCAGCTTCACAGCAACCACATCTCCAGGTGCATCAGCCCAGCCACAAACACATCAGGGACCATATTGGCATAAATCCTATAGGGTTTGACCCTCTTATCTAATTTTTCATGCCTTTTCTTTAATTTACGAAGCAGAGAGGAAAACTTGCTTAATCTAAATGTGTGTCCTAAGTGCAATGAACTACCTTCTGGGGTCACCCTATAGGAAAGGAGCAGCAGTGCCCGAAAGGTGACATCCCTGTACCAAGTCTGTAGAATTATAAAACTCCCTATTACCCAGAGAGGGGCTGGCTGAAGTCCACAGTGCCTTTCAGGTGTAGCTGCAGTGGTAACAGTACAGAGGTGGGCTTTTAAAACAAAATTGGTTCATCAGCTATTTTTATGCCTTCAAAATTCACATAGAGAAGGTTTTATTAACTTTTTACCCTTTCAGAAGCTTCAGTTTTTCCTCCTTTACAACCAAAGTCAGTATGCAAAAGTGAAATCTAAACTTTGCCATCACCATTGACCATTTCTCTCACAAAACACAAAAATGTAGTAAAGAGGGAAAGACATCTTCGAGAAGATCCTGTCCAAGCAACTGTCATTCAGCTGAGCTGCAAGTCCCCATCAGTGTTACACAGTATCTCACAATAGTTTAGAAAGATAAAAACCTTGTTATTCAATTGATTTGCTGATCTACAAACTCAAGTGCTCAAGTGATACTCATATTATCAAAGACCAGGCTGGAGAGAGAGAGTCCTAAAGAAATGGGATACTTGCTAAAATTTCACCAAGGTAAACTCTTTGCCATTAATTTAGAGCAGGTGTGGTCTACTACCTATCTTTCACCACATCTCATTTCTAAAGATGAACCTTAACTTGTGTGTTCTGCTTTCAGGGCAAAACTGTCCTTCTTTCCCAAAAAGTGCCCAAGAAGGAATACAGTCTGACAGCGAAGGAAAATGTGGTGAGACCGGAGGGAAAAAGCATTTCATATACCTGAGTGGTAGGCTGGTAGCTTCAGGGTGTGATTAGAGGACCCATAGCTGCTTTTACAGACTTTACTGCTTTTGTCTTTGCTCTTCTTTACTCAGCCCTTGTAACTTTGCTTGAGATTAGTAATTAATACTGATCTTGTTTCACAAAGGTTTTGTGCTGTCCACATGAGGAAGAGCCTAGAGGTTTTCTACATGTGTCTGTCTCACCTCTGCAGGCAGAGCAGTGGTGTGACAGACTGGGTGTCCCTGGCAGCCATTGCGTGCTCTCACAGGGACTCTTCCTAACACTGCTGCTCTCTTTAGAAAGAGGTCAGCTTAGCCCCAGGAAACAGGGCTGTGGGCTGGTGCTACACAGGTGTCATTCTCACATGTATGGAAACAATAATAATTGTACAAAGTGTAACTCTTTCCTGATACAGAACATGATTTTAATTTACTAGTAAGTTGCACTGAATGCAAAATTTTTCTGGGAGAAGGATATAAAATATCCCTATAGGACTTCAAGACTAGTCAGGATTCTGAATCAGTAAGACCTGCTTCTGCCTATTGATAGCACACAATAAAAGCTCAAACCAAAGAGCTATCAAGGATATATCATGGGCTTTGCCAGCTTTAGGTTTGGGACTTGTAGAAGGAAGCTTGCTTATAGTACAAAAAGGCAGCAAATCTCCTACTCCTTTGAAATTTGATGATATCAACTTCTTTTAAAGAGCATAAGCCACACTTTTAAAGCAAGTGCTCTGTCTGAATGACTTCGAAAACTCATTCAACAAGCTTTCTAAAATCAGCCTGTTGACAGGAATTTTATATGTGCAACAACAAAACGTTTCTGATGTACTAGATATCATCCGAATACCCATTTCTAGCAAAAAACTATATAAAAAATGACAAGTCAAAAAATGACAAGTCAAAAAACGACAAGTCAGCAACTTTCAAGGAGGACATCAAGGGCCAAATACCGATTCCCTGAAAGCACAGCAATTCTCCCACAGATATCAACAGGACTAGAATCTGGCCCTCTACGAAATTTATTTCACACTTTCAACAGCTCGGGAACTTTATCTATATTCAGTGAGACAGCACTGTGAATACTCTTCAGTACCACAGTTTGCATGAAATCATCAGCCAAAATTAACTAACAAGACTGTGAAAGAAAGCGAACATGTGTCCAGCTGCTTACTCTTTCCATTTGAACTTTACTTGGTGCATTCTCTTCAGTCAAATCAATTAATCAAGCACTGTAATTTGAACTGCAGGAAAATGTATGGGGAGAATTTATACACAGGGTGCCTGCTATCAGAAAGGGCCATTCACGAAATGAGTCTTGCTGAACCCATCTCTGTGTAATTCTTAGAAACCAGGGTGTGCGATGATGATTGAGTAAACATCTGTGACTCAGTGTCTAAAGCATGGTTATGACAGCCTCTGGGAGAAGTGTTACTAACCACGCTGCCTCAAGTATTTTCCTGGCCAAAAGATCACATGCCGAGTCAAACACCATGGGAAAAATTAATGATTCTTCATGCTTCCGCAGCTTTTCCTTCGCAGTCCCAGCCCACTGGAGTTTGTACACAATTGTTGCAGTTATCTTTACTGGCAGCTTTAAAAGCTCACGTGAGATAACCCAAGTGCAGCAGTGTTGCAGAGGTGCAGCATGGAGCACATCCAGATTTCACATGTTGCTTGTAGGAGCTGCGGGCGCTTGTCACTGTGCCAGTAACATCTGCCCACTCTTGACACAGGCTCAGCACCACTTCAGGGTAAAGAAAACTGTGTATCCTTCTCTAGAGACCAATTACCAGGTGAGAACAGTCAAATCACATATTGTCTTAATCACTCCTGCCCTTTTGCCCTGACACATGTTCCACTGCCCTGGGTGTTTACAGGAGAGCATGGGGCTTCCTCTGCTAGTAACATCTGCACAGGTATGTCTGTGCTGAAAAGAAAAAATTATCCCATTTCAAAAGTATCCTCAGCAGACACCTTTGTAGTCTCTGTTCAGCCTGTACCACTGAGAAAATGATCTCAATTTGATCCAATTCAAACACAAGCTAAAGGGAAAACACATCATTTAAGGCTAACACATTAGGTGCTACAGGTAAGGACATTTAAGAGTTCAGAAAGACCAAGTTTTAAAGTGAATTAAAGTGCATCTCAAGACAAATATGTAATGAGGATGCTTAAATATAATCTGTAATTTGATTTAAAATATCATAATAGATGTTTTAGTAACAGACCACAGCAGGAGTACTTTTTCCTCCTAGATGTTACACATGCAGGTCAGAATATTGTATGCAGCAACACTAATACACCATCTGTTGCTTTGGAGAAGGCAGATATGGCAGTGACAGTGTCCACGGTTGTTGTCCCAGAAGCAGCAGTGAATCTGAAGATTGTTTACAGCTATACTGCTCTAAGTATGACTTATCAAGCACTGGGCTCATAAACTGAAGTAAAGTCAACACAATCTTGCCCTTTGCAAAGAACAAAGTGCTGTTTCTCACCAATACTTCTGGCAAACTCTGCTGTAGGCATCTCACATGGCAAGGGCTGAGCCTGTATTCTCTGAGCTTGGCAATGAGCAACACAATCTAATACTTGCAATCACATAAATAATGAAGAGGTAGGGACGGTGATATCTATATATCTGGAGTAATTACAGACTTTAATTAAAGATTTAATTCATCTTGTTAGCTGCAGAAAGTCAATTGTTACATAACATACAGTACTGGCATAGCCTGGTTTCCCTCAAATTTGTCCTTTACATCTTTAGAGATTCCCATTTAGCTTTGTCCCCTAATGCCTCTTCCCTTTCAAAAGCTGTGGCTGTCAAGTGGGCAAGCAACATGCATGTCATGATATGGGCAGGTGTCTTTTTTTGCAGTGCTTTTTTTGCTTTTTATTTCTTTGATAAAGCTTGTGCAAGCATCACCTCTCCAATCTTCAGCTTTTGTCAGCTTGTATCAAAATGGGCTGGGGGGTGAAAACTGGTAGGTGGGTTGGAAACAGAGGGAATTAGCAAGGACAAGGAAATGTCACTCTGCTAAAATAAGTCTTAAAAAAAAAAAAGAACAAAACCCCTTCACAACCACTGCAATGTGACGGTCTTTTTGTGATCCCCCTTGGATATTTGCCGGTCTTTTTGTGATCCCCCTTGGATATTTGCCTATAACATAACTACCCCGTACAGTTTGACATGTGTTTACATGCCAGTCTTTATACAGGAGAGTGAGACTGAGACAGTACAAGTTTCTCTGGAAGGACAGAGAGAGGAAAGAGATCCCAATAAAAATGCAGTGCCCAAGAGCATTTGCACCCTGTTTTTTAATGCAAGCAGGAGCATGCACAGTTTATGAAAAGGTGAGACAACTATGGTCATTCCTCAAGCTGTCATTTGCACATTTGTATTAAGACTGCCCTCTCATTGTGTGGAAAGAACATCATCTGAATAACCAAGAGCCTCAACTCATGGCTCTGCTGCAACTGGCTTGTTGCAACTCTTTGCAGCACTCAGATGATGTAAAGCAGCTGCAAGCCTGACTTACTTGGAGTGTTAAAACTGAGTTTATGGCCAGGCTGCATTACCAGAACTAAGCTGCTGGAGCTTACCAGCAAATCTTTGTCTTTTCCTTTTCAGTGTTGCCCAATTGTTTCTTGACTTACTACCATTGTCTGCTAAATAGTCCTATCCCTTCTCTATACCTGATTTTTTTAAAAAATTAAACACTTTCTTTCCACTCTCCCTTTGTTTTTCAGACAGCTCTTATTTACTCATTTTGGGAAACAAGTCCTCTCTTCTCAAATCAGTTAATTGATTAATAGTTGAGAAAAGGACTACTTATTTCTCAAACCTTGGAAGGGAACAGTATTCATGCTTGCGTAAGTAAAGAGCTTTTAATTTTTAATAAACAAAGTGAAAGCATATATTTTTAGCACATGATGATACCCTAATATGTACTGAAACATATATCCTGGTGTTCACTAGAGTAGCAGGACTCCTCTCAGCAGCTATTAGAGGGTTTTTTTGAAATTAAGGTATATTTTTCATTTTCTTTTTACCTAAGCTATTTTTGCTTCCTTAAGTCACAGGTGAAAAGGACCTGTTTCTTCTTTTGAAGTTTCAAGTTATGCAGGAATCTACTGGCCATGCATAACCACAGGAGAGTGGATGGTTAATTAGCTTTGCGTCAGCTTTGAATAGACAATGTTTAAACTGTCTCTAACATCAATAAGATGATTGCCATGAGTATGATTAGCAGCACACCACAGCAGACAGCTTTCATCATTCCTGTTGACCTAGTTCTTCGTTTTTGTGGACTGTCATCAAAACCTACAGTGAATGCAGAATGACTAAGTATTGCCATTTCCACCAAAAGTACAATTTGTTCTCTGCTTTGCTGTGTGCTCAATGGAGAGGAGAAAGCTTACTTATTTTGAGAGAACACAGATCAACACCACAAAGTCTTCATTTACAGACCATAAAGGTAGCAGCAGTGCAAGACATCCCAAACTCTTACTCCAAAATGCCTTTGATTTCTCTCTCCTGCAAGGAAACTTCTAGAGTTGAAAGGTTACTTCAGATTTCCCTAGCCAATAGTCAGCCTCTGACATGCACACCTGGCACCCTGAAAGCAGCTGGTACTTTGCTGTTGACCAGGAGATCCCAGGGTTTTGCCAGTAACTCTGCTGTATCTGTTAAAGTCACCCTACAGTGACAAAGGACTTTGAAAAATAGATTAAGTTCTCCACTTGCAACAGGCTGAGGTTAAGAGTATCTAACTAGACCTAAAAGTAATTTTCACCAGTGAACTGACCCAAGTAACCTCTTAAAAAGATAAAAAGATTTTTTTTTCCATACTGAAACCAGTTAACAAAGGAGACTAATACAGTATAGAGGTACACATATGAAAAAATCATTCAACTTTCAGAGCTGAAAAACTCCATTTTGCTAAAAATTGGCAACCCATTCCTCCCCCTCAGTACAGATTCAGATTATTTTCTAGAGTGCAACAAATCAGAGATGCCAACTAAATAATAAGCTGTAGACACAGATAACACCTTATACTGCCATCACATAATGCACAGCCATCACTACCAAAATGCTGCAGGTAAGTGGTCAGAAACATAATTAACTATAAGTCTGTTTTTATGGGAAGAGCACTTATATACACACTTGACTTCATATCAGAAACTTTTATTTGCTGCTAAGGCCCAAGTCTACAGCATTTGGCTCAGCATTCACTGCTAATTTTAAACTGGAGTGAAATAAAAATAGCAGTTACCTGATAATTAACTGCTCAGTTAATCTCAGGGTAGAGTATTTTAATGGAAGTATTTCAAATACTAATACCAGTGGGAAGGGATGTCTCACCACAGTGTTCTTACTTTCTGTTCTTGTCTATATGATCTATGAAATATGCATTTCTAATAAATGAGTATTGAAGATATTTTCCATCCAAGGGTTTAGTTAATTAAGCACGTGAAATAATAGCAGAAGTCTCAGCAAAAAATAAACTCAGGCACTTCGTCTTGAGAGCTTGGGCATGAAAGCCCTACTGGTAAACCACCAATTGCTATTGCTGTGGTAGAGAAATATTGGAAGCATTTGAGGCAGGAGCAGCTATGCCTAGTAGTATTATTTTGTGTGCAAAACCATCCATCTGCAGAAGCTGCTGAGTGTTTCATATCTTTCCATGCTAGTCAATTATGGCATGTCAGGCAGATGAGGCCCAGACCTCTTCTCTCTACTAAAACAAGTTAACTATGATTATTTTGTGCATCAAAAATAAAAAGAAAAAAAAGGGCTCTCATAGCATTCAACCTAATCAAGAAATTATGTTGATACTACTGAAATTCCTTAAAACCATGTGCAAACTTACAAAATGTCCCAAACTGATAGAAATGCAAACTTCAAGATATAAACAGCACCTTATTTGATGACTGAAAGACCCCTGAGTACACATTAATTATTTAGTTGTTTTTTGGTTTTGATCTGGCTTCCCTGGTGAGGTTAGAGGATGTTGAAGCCTGCTACACCTCACAGCTTTCAATTTATTGGTACCTTGGTACATTACCTTCCAGTGATACTATTTTTGGAACCCTACACCAGGTTGTTTAGTTCACATATACCCTCCCACCTTACTAACCCTCCTCCTCAAAAAGCAAGGAGTGCAAACCAAAGGATTCAGTGATATGAATTTACATATTTTAGTAGTATCAGAAGGACAAGTGCCATGTTTGCAGAGTAACATTATCTTCCTCCCTAGCATCAGTCTGAAGAACCTGGTGCATTTTTCTGGTGTTTAGTGTTGCAAAATCTACTTGCACAGGCTACAAAAGGAAAATAGACTATAAGAGAAAAAAAGTGAGTAAAGATTGCACTGAAAATGACATGTGAGGCTGTGTTGAAACTAGAAAATAATAAGGTAACTTTGAAAAAGGGCAGTGGATAGGACAGTTTCAACATCTGAAGAGTTTAATAAGCTGCCTAGCCCCACTTCTGCTGTTGGTTACACTGCTTTATATGGGGGATCAGTGCTTTGAACGTCCCAGAGCTAACTCCAGATTTATTCCAGGTGCAATAGAGAGCAGGATGCAACACAACAAATATGTGGAAAGGAAAGGATATTGCCTTTCTTATCCAATGTCATTTCAAAGTTTATGCTTTAGACTCCATGGAAGACTCTAAAAAAGCCCTCTAAAAATCACAGTCCTTGCTTTAGCATCGCAATAGTTGACTTCAGTTACACTGTAAATAAAGAGCCTTGAACAGCAAATCTCCTCATAATCAATGGCTTTGGTATATGCCCAACCAATACCTCCTGACACCCACTTATGTTCAACTGTAACTTTTCCACCAGGTCCCTTCCCCCTCTCAATGCTCCAGGCTGCTGATAATGCAGAAATGTCACTAAGTGCCCACCATACAGCCCATAGTCACCTCCAAACCCTAGCAGTAGTCTCAGCATCCCAAATGTTTCACTCATCTTTCAGCAAAGTCAGGCAGCCCCATGTAGCTTTAAAAATGAAACAAAATTGCCGGTACTGGTAAAATTACCATGTACAGAGGTTAAATTCAGGGAGAAACTTCCCAGTCACAGGTGTATAGAGCCTCCACACTTTGCATCAAATGTAACCAATACCACCTTTTCTGGACTACACACTCTGACCTTCTGAAAGGCTAAGGAGCCCTCTGAAATTGGACTGAGGGGTGCACAAACAGTCAGATAATCAGGTTTTTTTCCTGTGCAAATTCAGTGCAGGAAGGGGTGTTTTTTCTGAGGCTAGAACCACAGAAATACATGAAAGAGATCTCAATGATGTAAGGTGACAGATAAGCAACATTTTCTCTGCATACCTTTCCTTCCTTACTGGAGTTCCTCGTAATATTGACAAAGCCTTTCTTCTATGCAACAAGCACCTAGGTTAGACATGATATTTACAAGGGCAAGAAATTTGCATTAAAATGATGCTATGAGACCAATATTTTTGTAGAGATGTGCAAATAACATTAGGGACATAAATTAAGCATGGATTCATTTCAATTAATTAATTATTTTCTGATTTCCTCACGTGTTTGGCACTAAACAAGGAACCATGGCACAACCAATGACCTCAGACAAGCAGTTGAAAGTGTAAAAGTTGGATGAGTAAATAGCTGTTTACTGTAGATAGAAGTTAATTTTTATTATAGTTACATGCAAGAAAAAACAGCAACTGCTTCAAAGTACCAAAACCACCCTTAAAAAGACCACACAAGGACTGGGGAAAATACTCTGTTTATGAATAACTTGCTCTTGTTATACACATCTGATAAAAAACTAGTTAGCTAGCACTAACATTTATAACAATAAAATTTACAAGAATTCATTCACATTGTAAATGTAGATGCACATAACTGTAGGTGGTCAATATGCATTTACTCACACAAGAATTTTGTGCCTTCATCACTTCCATGGATATCTAAGACATCTGTATGCTGACGATTATCTGCAGCTAACACAATCCCAAAGTTTTAGGGACCTAACAATCAACCAGCCAATCTTACTTGTGGTTTTCTTTGTCGAGACTTTTTACTTGAAAACTTAACTTTGTATTGCGCTGGTAAATGTCTTAAAAAAAAAAGAATAATTTTGTCAATATGCTATTAAAAAGGAAAGGACTGTAACAGACTAACCCCCCCATTACTTTATGGTTCCTTTATAACAGGAGCCTGTTTTATCTCAGCACAGCTTTGGTACCCTGTTTGTAATTAAGGGGACAGCTCTGTGGGATTCACATAACCATACCAAGAAAACAAGTTTCTGATAAATATCAGAATGATAAGTATGCCATTATTTGGCTCATTTAAGGTTACTGATCAGCGCCACCTTTTTTTAAAGATTATTAACAGCATTTATTTTTTATTATTTTTTTCAGATTTTGACTAATTTAACAAGAAATTTTGTCAATATTGTCCCCTGCATTACAAAAAAAAAAAAAAAAAAAAAAAGCACTTTAACATGAATGGATTGTCAGACCCCAACACTACCACAAATTTTGCCCTATAAGCACAAACCCTTGCTGCTCTGAGGGTATGTCTAACCCTCTCTAGGGTTTCACAGGTTTCAAAGAAATGAAATATATGGGGAGGCACAGGAGTGGGAAAGAAAGAAATGGTATCTTGGCTCCTGTCAATTTTGGCCCAGGAGATATGACCTGCTCTGGTTGGTGAAAAAAACTTTGCTCTTTGTTTCTAGTTTTACTACAAAACACAAAACCCTAATTTTCAGTAGGTTTACTCTCCATCTCCCATCCAAAATATTGTGTGTGAGATTTAAACAGTTGGGGAAAATTTTTGTCTATTATACATAACAAACAAGCTGGCTCAGCTGTCAAAATATTTTGTTTCCTTGAAAGGAATTAGTGTACAAAAACATTATTAGACTGAGTCAGAAGATGGGGAGGAATATTACAAAGACCATTGATAGTGACATTGAAATAGGGAAATACGTATTTATGAATCAGAAAAAATACATCTAGAATCACCCTCTTTGCAAGAAGTTTAGGAAATACAGCAAGAGATAGAAGTGGATATAGGAAAGGTAAGTACATAGTTATAGCTGCATTTCACATACACTGGTCTTTTCACAGTGATGTGAAAGAGCACAGTTGCTTCAGTAGTCTTTCCCTATTAGGCATTTAAGGATAGCTAGGATAAAAAAAAAACCCAGTGTATCATATGCAGTAGTTTTTCTTTGTTTCCCTCTTCACACTTGATTAAAAAAAAAAAAAACTGCTTTTAGATGGAAGTTTCTGAGCATAGAGATCTGGTTTGAATGCTCTGAGGACCTAACTGCAATGTTCCACTAGTTTTTAGGTATATTTTCACTCATTTGTCACCTAGTCTCTTAACTTTAAAACCCCCTCAACAAAGCAAACCAAAACCAAAATCCCAGCAACATGTGATTTTCACAGATTTATCTCCCGTTAGCATTTGTGTGATACAATTTAGATGTCTATTTACATAATATATAAATAATATATAATACTGCATGAGGTTTTCCAATTATACTTTCAATGAATTAAAAGAAGCTTCTGTGGTACAGTAGAAGCCCTGTGTGAAACACAGGCAAGTCACCTGAAACACAGAAAAGCTCAAACTGTAATAAAAAGGTCCATTAAGATCAGCTAATAATACACTGAGGTATTGAGTAATACATCAAGTCATAAGAAGAATAAACACAGATTAAGCATAGCCTTTAAGCCTAATGACATCATGCCTCAAATTATAACACAGATAAACAAACACCAGAGCTCAATCATTGACTACTTTATCATTGCTTAAACTGTAATAAACAAAATATTCCTTGTGTGGAACAAGGCAGACAGCAGGGATTCCAGGCATAGCCTTGTAGATGTCCCAACAAAAAAGTTATATTTTACATAAGCCAGCATTCTACTTTTTGTTTGTTTGCTTTTTGTTGGTTTTAACCTTTCCTAAATATTTTTATATTGATGTAGGAGACTTGAGCCATATATAACCAATCAAGAAACAGGATACTGACAATAATCCCACATTATGCTTTATTCCCTGAATAGGAACCCAGACAGCTTTCAGTGTTTTAAAGGAATGCCAGTGATATTAAAATCATTGTGTGTATTCAAAAACTTTGTTCCCTTCAGTATTAATTAAGTCTTTTGGCTGTGTATGAAGCCATTACAAAGCAACGTGAGGGAGGGATTGAGCAGCTCTGCCCTTGATGTCAAAGCAAGGACCCTTATCTAAGAGTTCCCACAATAATGTTCACTTAAGAAAAGTGTTTCCTCCTCTGTAAAGCCTGCAAGGCAGCAGCCATCTCACATAACAAACATCACTATAGGCCAGATTGATGAAAAAACTCCGTATGATACATCCATAAGAGAGGAGCAGAGGCCACTGGTGCCCTTTCAGATGAACTAATCCAGTGGCAAAGAATGGATCTGGGCCAGTACAACCTTCTGCACAAGTTAAAGTGACCCAACAGATCCAAAACTGGCTGAGTAGTAAGAGCTAAAGATAAAATTAAGAAAGGTAGCAAAAGGCAGTCATGTCCAGTTAACAGTTATTTCTTTTCAGAGCTGTCATCTGAACTGTGGGAACTCAAGACTTTTAAGCACAATCTCAGTGAGTAATATTACATTAATATGGTGCAACATCTAAGGGATGTTTCCTCATCTATTAACTTCCATGTCAATCAGAAATATTTACTGTATTGGCCCAGAAGACTGCTGAGGAAAGCACATTTTCAATCACTGTGAATTGGTTCTTAAGGGTCTTTTGCACAAAGACTTAAGAATCAGTCTTTTGCACAAGCTCTCTTTAAAGTTAATTTCCATCCAGCTTCTCAGCTTTGGTGAGCACTGGGAATCAGCTTGCTTTGCCAGGCAGGGAAATTCATATTTTTTCAATTTTTCTTCCATGAACTTCTACTGAGCATTATCCCTGCAAGTGTCTCTAAACCTGTGCCACTATTTTCTTTCCAACCCTCCCCCTTTGCCCTAGTGATAATAAAAGAACTTAAACAAGACTACCCATGGATGGAGTCCACTTTATTTTACTAACCCATGCTCTCCTTCCAGCTGACAGCCCATACTTTCTTTATACTAGTAGAGGAATGCGCTGCCTTATCCTGCTACCAATGAACTCTAAAGAAATCCCCAAAACAGCAGATGAAGTCCAGAAGGCCTCACAGTTTTGATTCAGATGAGAACTGAGACCAATATATTTTTGTAAGCATTATGAACACATGTGATGTCCCTGTGAGCTGGTGCTGTGAACTGCTCCTGTCTCATCACAGGAAAGTGACATAAATCAGAAAAGTGAAATAGTTTGCTGATTGAGTTGCTGAAAGAACAAAGGGCCATGATTGTTTTTTGTCCTCTGACTTTAGCAATGGTTTAGAACATCCCCAGGATGTAAAGAATTAACTAGATGCCACAAATATTAGCCATGTTGCGTAGGCCACAGTGTGGTTAAAGACAACAGGATTTAAAAAAACCTCCAAAACCTAATATGAGATTTTACACATATACGAGTTTTGTAGGTTGGGTTGATTTAGTCCGGGGTTTTATTAATGTTAGTTAGGTTTGTTTCTTGTACACCCCTATTTTTCCCTCACAGTGGTTTGCTCCAAGTTGTTTACCCCAAGAGCTCCTGCCACTCAGACCTGTCAATCTCCTCATCTCTCCCAGTTTTCCCCTTATTTCGTTCTGTCAGTCAAGGTTTGTTCACTCCCTGTTAGGTGTCAATCTTGTAACCACCCCCAGCTTCTTCATCAAAGTTCTGTATCAATCACCACCTTAGCCTTTCCATTTGTCCCAGGACGCTGTACCCACCTCTGTTATGTTACCATCGGTTGTTACAGTTGATGTCACTCCTCTATCGTTTGTCCCCATTGGGCGAGCCACGTTTCCACCCCTGTCCGCCCACCCCCTACTTAACCTGTTGTTTGTTCCCTGGCATTTGCTTTGCACTGTGCTGAGAGCATTTTGTTCTGACCATGCATGGGGGAATAAAAGTTCTTAGGGCTCCCAAACAAAGCGTCCTTCTCTTGTCCCTTCACCTCCTCTCAGTGTGAAGCCACCAAAGCTGCGCTGCCCACGCCGCAGCGCTCAGCACTTCCAGGCTGGCAGATGCCATAACCCTGGAGTGCCCGCACACACGTGGCAGCCACTCGGCCTCTCATAAGCAGTGCTAGCTGACACTTCTTGACTGTTTGGAGTCATGGCAGGTAGCCGCCTCATACAAGAACTGTGTTTCAAACAGAAGGGCTTTGCTACCCAAGTAGCTCCATATCTTCTCATAATTAAATATTAATATGATACTTGGACAAACATTTTATTAAAGAAAACAAAAACATTTTACCCATTCTCCAACTAGCAGCTGTTTCTAGACACTTCAGTTCTGGGTTTGGCTTTGGAAAGTTACCTGTGAAAGTAACACAGCATTTTTGGAATGATGAAGATACAAATAGAAATAGTTATAGGAGAAAACCTCTTCTTGGAGTTCCAGATCAATGTTTTGGGCAGTTAACCAGCATTTGGACTACTAACTCATGAGCTTGGCTTTTAATTACTTAACTAATAAGAAACACACTCAGCATATTCAAGTTCTTTTAATGAACACAAGGTCATCATCCATGATTCTTCAGAAGAATGTGTAGAGAACTTTTCCTTTTTAAATGAATGGTATTAATTTGTGTATTAGGGAAAAATCATCAACACCTGCAATAAGTTTTATAATACATATGCAGCCTTTATTCATAGTAGAAAAATACTTTCATAGCATTATAGAATATGTTTGTCTCCTGTGTGCATACACACATTCCAAGAGACTGTAAAGAACTGCTGCTGCTTTTCCAGCTGTGCTGTACACTGGTTCAGGAGTCTCATTGGAAAAGACCCTCTCTCTCGGTGTCTATGGTGTCAGATTGACAGAGGCTATTAGAATAGCATGGATAATTTGCAAACCTGCTTTAAAAACCAGATTCCACTTAACATACATTGTTCCATGTTTGACTATTGAAAGTGTTTACTTTTTATCTATATGCAATAATTGGCCAACAATCCCAAGGAGAAAAGCACATTTTTTTGCAAAATTTCATCATCTCTAACTAAATATATATAAAGTAAATTGAGACATCCAGGAATACATCCAGGCATTGAACTGAGATGCGATTTTGCTGCAGTGGCCCCTTGGCTTGCTCCAGATACTCTTTCCCTCCTGAGTTACTCAAACATAAGTGGATTACCACATAACCTCTTTGCTTCCAGAGGACTGTGATAACCTTACTGCATTTAAACAGTGAGATATATATATATATATACACACACACACATATACATACTCTTTTACTCTGTCAAGATATGAACGCTTAAATAACTTCAGCACCCAATGCATCCTTTAACACTAAGTTTGATAATTATAACCCCCCAATTTACTATGGGTTAAAAAAAACCCAAACCACTCTAGATTTACCATGGGTAAGAAAAAACATCTCCTAGTAGGTGTTTTAAATCTGCTGCTTAGTGTTATTTTTAGTAGTACACCCTAGTTCCTTGCATTACAGGCAATACCACTGCTTTTGATCTAATCTCCCTCACAATCAATAACTGTCTTGGCTTCTGTGAACAGCCTTCCCAATTTGTATCTTTTAAATTGAAAAATTAAAATTAGCTAAGCCTCTTCAGAAACTGTCCTGTCCCTCTCATCTTCATTGCTTTCTTTCCCATTTCATGAAAGTATTTTCCTAATGGCTCTATGACAACTTATCTTCTTTCATTGTTTTTTGGGGTTTCTTTGTGGGTTTTTTTTCCTCCCCTTCCAGTGCCTGGATGAGAAGGTCCCCTCCCACTCTTCAGTAATTAGAACAGTGCTTATATGACTTAAGATCAGTAAACTTGTCCCAACCCAGGCCTGAAGGCAGGTGACCCCTGATCCTGCCTCCTTGCCCTGGCAATGTTGGTGTTTCTGTTTGCCTCCCATGTAAAGGAACTCAAGTGTTGGGGCTGGAGACTTGCAAGGATGATCTCTAGGCTGGATCACTGGGAGATACACCTGCCAGTACAGTCTGTAGCAGCCTCCATTGCTGGCAGTTTCCATAAAACCCTGTGGGACTTGTAGTTCATTGTCTGGCTCCTGTGAAAGAGCAATGCTAACATATCACATTCAAAGTGTTCATAAGTTTCCTTATCATAATCATGCCAGATTATTATAATTTTGTTTTTGCAGCCAGTCATACTTAAACACCTGCCACCCTGTGGGCAGTGCCTGAACCCTTCTCAGAAGGCTGTGCTCACCACCTTCCCATCCCCTGCTTGCAAGGCCAGCCTGAAGCCACTGTGCACAGCTCAAAAAGTTTGTGCAGAGTCCCTTTAAACTCAGGGTAAATTCTGTCTGGCCCTGTCAATTTGTAGCACCCATTTTACAGATTTGATCCAAAATAACTTTTTCTGGAACTTTGACTTGATGTGTAGCCTCATGTATCCCCAAAGCCACAAGGCTTCATAGCCAGAGCATAACAAAGTGCCTCCAGATCAAGTGGTACTTGCTGACAGATCATCAACTTGGCTGTAAACGCCTTTCATTATGGCCCTCACAATCCTAAATGCTTGTTTTCTTCTTCAGTTATTCACCAGGTTTAGACAATTCTGCAGTTCTGTGTAGTTTGGTTTGAGTAATTTATTATTAACAATATTCAGTCATTTGTTTTTTAATCTTGACCTATTAGACTGAAGGATAATATTTTAATTGTATCTAATGAAGCCAATTTTTCTCTTTTGGACATCCCTACTAATGTTTAAGGAGTGTCTTTTCACCTGTAACAGAGGATAGTATAATTACTGTTCCTAGTTATCCTGGATTAAAATATTTAAGATTATTTTCTGATTGATACCAGAAATGATTATACTTTTAAAAAGAAGCTCCACCACACAAAGATCTATTGAATCAAGATGTAGATCACTGGTGAGGACTGATAGAGAAATTAGTGTATCTGCAGCTTTAAATGGGATAAAATACCATTCTATATGGACCAAGATTCTTTAAAAGGATACAGTTTGTTTGGGTGGTTTTTTTTTTTTTTTTAATGAAAAGTGGCCTAATTATTGACCTCCCTGCCTTGACAGAGCAAGACAATACATTTTTCTAAGTTTAACTGTAAAAGCCCAATGATGTGTAAAATGAGCCTTGAGTAAGATTATTAGATGCTATCAGCTTTTCAAAGCGAGTGTGTGACAAGATCTGATAATGCGTTGAGGATCAATGCATCTGTCCTTCTTGCATCTCTGCTCTCCTGGAGAGAAAGCAACTGTCAGACCTAGTGAAGAGATCACAGTTGCTGAGCAACAGTAACAACACAAATATGCTCCTGGCATTGGCTTGGCAGCAGAAAAAAAAAAAATAATCTGTTGAAATAATAACCACTGATTCTCTCTAGAAGAGAGAAGGAGCCACATCACACAAACTTAACGCTGAGATATTAGCTGCACTTTTCCATCAGAAATCCTACTACAGATACAATTATCACATGGCAAAGTGTACTCAGAGAGCAAATATCACTGGTATGAAAAGCATGGAAAAAAGTGTGAGAATACATGAGGAGAGATTAATTTGAGTTCTGTGGAAGTTATCCACAGAAATTACTACATTATCTAGAAATTATAACATGACCCAGTAAAATGCCAAAAAAATATTCTTCTAGTAAGTGTATCGGATGTTTTAAATAACCCATAAAAAGATCATAATTGGTATTAGATTATGCAGGGCTTTTTCCTAAAGGATCACTTGCCACTTTGAGTTAAGCGCAGTAGACTTAATTTAATCAAGCCACAGGAGCTGGAAACCCTCTGGACTAATAGCTAATTCACATTATTTGTCATCTTGATTTTGGGCAATTGCTTGCCATTTGGTAATTTGTGAATTGCAGGCTGATGAACACGAGCCTCCCAGAGCTTTCCTCTGTATTGCTTAAATTCAGAAAGTGGAACTTACTGGACAAATCTCCATACGCAAATCAAGCGGGCAAAAATTAAGTGATCTAATGTTACAAAGGAACAAAATGAAGTTATTTCAGTATTATTTGTTTGTCTATCCTTAAGTGCTAGATTAGAGAAGTGTAAATTAAAAGCTGAAATTATTTTTTTCAAAAATGAAATCAAGCTCATGGCTACTTTACCATTTCTTTATGTACTTTCACTTCCTGCTTTCTTCCCTTCCCCTTGAAAGGGCTATTTCAACAAGAGCAAGTAAATGCCTATAATTGCAAATGAAAATGTTAATATAACAGTTTACACAGTTCAATAGCTTCAAAGTTGTTTCACTGAATGAATCCACCAAAAAAGAGACTTAGAGGCAGGGGGCAAAAACCCAAAAAATTGCTACTTCAGTGGGAAACTTTGCAGTGAAACCTTAAATGCAGAAACAAAAAAATAAAGGGGGAGGAAAAAAATAAATCAAAGTCTCATCATCTACCTAATTCAAACCATTTAGGCGCTCTGTGCCTAAGCCAAGGATTACCAGTGATACCATCTCCTTCAGTATGCTGTGCCTAAAGAAAGCATCCCTCTTATTAAAAAGAAAAAAAAAAAAGTTTAAAGCCAAATAATTCAGGCTTGCATAAATCTTTAATAGGAGCTACCCTTCCATGATTGGCTGCACTTTCTTTTCTCTGCCCAAGGGAAACACAATATGCCTTAGAAAAGAATAATAGTAACTCCATCTTGTGTGTTATATGATAGCTTCCAGTAATCCAGAGGATTTTGCCTTTGTCTGTCATAAACAAAAGGCCACCCATACATAATGTGTCCAGGCTCTTTCAGGCTCCTCACCTTAGCAGGTGACACTCAGGAGATGGATGGGGAATACTTAGCCCACCAGTTGCTGCAGGCAACTTTACTCTCATGGCAATTTAGAAATGGATAAAGCGGCCCAAGAGAAAAGCACAGATTCTCCCTGTGTAAGAACAAAGCATTATTTGCACCCTGCAGTTGTCCTGATTTTCCAGAGATCTTTTAAAAAGTTATGCTAGTGGTCTAAATGGACATGATTTCATGATGTTGTTTTATCTTGAGTGGGTTTTTTGATTTTTTTTCTACTGATAAAGAAAATTTGCTTTTCAAAAATGCCCCTCTCTACAAATCATCTGTAAAAACTAAAGAATGAAAGAATAGTTTAGTTGGAAGTTTAAAGCCTCAAGATTGGCACTTAACATTAAATAAACCACTAGCAACAAATAATAAAAGCCTATTCTCCTATTGCAAAGAAAATACCTGAGATGCTCAACAACCTATCATAACAGTTCATTTAGGAATGTAGCAAGGAATGTCGTGAAATCTAACAAAGCATCAGTGTCCAAAATAAGCAGAACAATAAAGAGTGGGCTATATTTTTTGAATGGGTGAGGATGGCAACAGGAGGAACAGAGCAGCCCCCAGATGTGTCACCCTGCTGGAGTTTGGCCAGGAACCATCTTCGCAAACCCAAGGTTTTTCAGCCAGAAAACCAAAGTGCTCCTTGGGAAACAGGGAGTTTAAGTAGTGCTAGGGCAGACGTGATCTGCTGGCAGAGTACAGGGGCAAGCAGGGGCACTGTTTCTGCAATGGACAGGACCTGCTAGGGAAGGATGCTCCCAGACAAGTCACGCTACAGGGGCATGTGTGGCCAGATTATAGAATAAAGGAGTCCCTGAGAATATTTTAAATCAATTTGTGTACATATGCTAAGTAGTAATTGGTGTGAAATGAGGCTTCATGGGTCTTTTGTTGACTAGCATTGAATGGCCTGTTAAATTTTTAGTGACAGGCAGTGGCTATCAAATGGCAGCTACAGAAATTGAGGCCTGTCACCCTCAGCAGCTTCAGGGCAAGTGCAAACAGGCATTAATTGGTTTTTCAGGCCAATGACAAGATAAAGTTTTAGCACAAGTAATGCTTATAACCTGTGACAGTAATTTTGCTACTTGACTGAGGGTGGGTGGATTCTGTCTCATTTGACAAAAACATGAAGAAAAGTGATGTCATACTGCAATCTCCAAAGGCTACCATGAGGTAAGTTGCTAACAGCTTCTAATATTTCCAGAAGAAAATGAGTATCAGAATCCAGTTTTGTTTAGTTAAAAAGTATTAATGATACCACTAAACCCACACCACTAACAAGCTTGGATTGGACTACATCTATCTCACATATTGCTCATAGAATTATATTTAAGCATATACTCTTCCTACAGCATACAGATTTCTCCAGGATATTACATCTACTGTAAATACATGCTTCATGCAAACATCTCTCAGGATAGAAAAGGGGAACAAAAATCCCAGGTATTTAGCATGTCAAAATGCTCAGTGCTACTGTAAGGATTCTTATAAAAGCATCACCACTCTACAGCCACAGGCAGCAAGAGTGCAGTGAAGTCTATCCTGCTGCATCACACCATTTCCCCCATATACTGCCCATACCCTCGCACTACAGCCTCTCCCAAACATCATGCTTCTGCCCTTACTCAGACTTCTGCACTAAAAAGTATCTGGCACACCCTGAGCTGCAGCTGGTGGAGGGAATACAGTAAGGCAATGGTATGTGTGCAAATGCAGTTACAGAGCTGACTTTGTTCCATGGCAGTCCTTGAGCTTTAATGTAATCAAAATTGTGCCAGCAGCCTTTCTGGGCAAATATGTTACTGAGTGAGTTCTATGAAACAGACACCCAGAGCTGACCTTTACATCAGCTCTAAGGTGAGTCTCCAAGGAGCCAGCTTTGTATTGTTGCGTACAGGAGGTTTATGCTTGAAGACTGAGATTTCAGGAGCATAAATAGGGCCACAATGGCTACCTATGAGAAATCCCAACAAGATGTGGGACTCGCAGCTATCAGCATCCTCCTCTGCCTGACTGATATACTACCAGGCTTATAGTTCATTATAGTCCTATTAGCCACCAGTAATCTAGTCACACTGAAATACTGCAGTATTCAATACTTACTTTTCCAAAAGAAAGTACAAATGTAAATTGATTTGATGTTCATAATGTTTGGAATATCAAGTTTTGCATGATTGGAGCTAATTCCATGAAAGAACTGAAGTATCACAGAACTAACTGTGACCTATTACTACTTGTTTAACTCCCATGTTACTCAAGCAGGGCCCATAACTCAAGTCAGGCCTACAGAATGTTTAAACAACCACTGTGCCATGTATTGCTTTAAAGAATTGGTTTCAATACCAGCAACAAAGTGATTGCACTGGGTGGTACTGGCAGCTCTTGCAGGGAACCAAGTACATTTCTGTGCCAAAGGCAAAGTTAGCTCTACTAGATCAGCAGAAACATTTGTAGAACTTGACCTCCTGCCCTCCTACTCTCTTCTTTTCCTTCCCCAAGTGACATGATGGGGCACTACTTTGGATCAGAGGAACCCACTCATTGTGAACAAATTACAAGTATAAAAGTCCTGTAAGTGGTTTCAGATGAATCAAGAAAGTGAGCAGTCTCCAAAGTACCTGCCTTTGATGATTACACAGCTCAGAATTCATCTCAAAGTCAGCTGAGTTCTATATCAGAGAGCACAATTTTATTAGAATGTGAAAAGCAGTTCCTTTGAATAAAAAAAAAAAGTAAAACAGAAATCTTACCCCCTTGGGCAGAAGAAAAGAAACCTCAGAATCAATTAACCTGGAGTTTTCTATACTTGAGCAATACTAACCCAACTCTGTCAGAAATCTTTCACTTGCCCAACCCTCTGATCTGTTCTTCTGCGTTGCCCGAGTCCATGCCCTGATAATCCAACCCAATGTAACCAAAGACTGACACTGCCTTGTGAGGCAGACCTGCTGCCCTGTTTGCTGTGTGCTGTTTGGCAGCTAACTCTTCACCTAAGACACACACTATTGCTTTTGTTCCCTGATCGATTGACTGAACCTTTTATAAACAGGAGTAGGGAACTCAAGATTGTCTTGCAAAGGTTCATGGCATGAACCCTTGCATACATCCAGGGATATGCCACTCCACACAGACTTTCTTGCAAACACAAACACTCACATAAATGCTTACAGAAAATGTTACTGAGGTGAGTTCATCACTTGCTATTTTTCTGCACTATTTGTCTTGTTCTTGTATCAACTCCCATTTGTCACAAGAAACCTAGGAGGCACTGCAAGCATTTCAAGGCCAACATGCACAGTGCTGGTTATGTGTCAGACAAGCCACAGACATTACCAGAATACAGCAATTTTCTTACTTTTTTACAACCACTGTTGTATTTATCAAGCAACTATATTTAATCACGTATTAAAAAAGAATACTGAGAGACCAATTATAAGAGATCAAAATTAACAAGGCTGTTTATAATGCTTACTTGTTCTTCTTTTTTTCACCTCGCTCCATTAATTCCCAAGTTTCATTGATGGTTTGCCCTGGATTTCAGGGATCAGCGAGTTTAGCCTGGGCACATTACAAGGTACAGGCTGTGAACACCTTCATGAAGAAGCTAAGGTTTTCCTTATTGTGATATAGTTACCTAGCAGCCAGACTAGGAGCAAGATTAGGATAGTAGACCCCATTACATCCGAAGAAGTATTGCTACCCAGATGTAAATATCCTCATCCCCTTCTGGTGCTGTGTTTTGAGGATCATCTCTCTCAAAGCCATGCCATAAGTGACCTTCCTTAGGAAGCTGTTTTAGGAGGGTCAGTTGTCTTTCTCATTCTCTTCTCATTGAAAGAAGTTACAGTATGGGACTGCAGTACATGTCAGCATCGTCCTTCTTCATGAGAAGCATCTTTTTCATGGAACTGAGAAATTTCTGGTTTGCTTCATGTCAGGATCCTCATACACCTCTGGTTCCTCAGCAAATTTACCATCACTTACACATCACACAACACAATTTTCCATGTTTCTCCACTGCAAGGACCAATTCCTTTATACAGTTTATCTGCATTCCACAAATATTATCCAGAATTTACCCTCCTACTTTAATAAACAATTATTCTTTTGATATTTAACACCTCAGAATTTCCCATTTTGCTGACATTGGAAAAAAAAAACAAAACCATGGACATTCAAACTAAAACTAAAGCCCAATCCATTCTGGATCAGTCAATGTTTTATTTACTCAGCAAGAGAAACTGTTTAATAAGAAAACAATTTCTTTAACCTATTTGCAAAACTCAGATAATGCATGGCCAGTCAGATACCTCGATAAAATTTAAGCCAGTCATTTTGAAACCACATAGAGGTAACACATCTATTAGATATTGTTAAATGCTTTTGGTTTATCACATGTGAGGAAAGTTTTACTCACCATGAATCATTTTATGTACCTAAGTATCACTTTCCATTATCCACTTGGTTCTTCTCAAAATTTCAGTACTCAAGCCTGTCCATGCACTTTTTTTCAGTTCTTTTTAGGCAATAATATTAGATGTTCCTTTACTCCACCCAAGGGTAGGTCCCATTCCAGAAGAACATTCTCATTGCTGTAAAACCCCAGTTTTTAATTTCTGTGTCAACAGTTTTTATTTTAGAGCTTACATCACTATTTCTAGCACTCTATTGGCTTTGATACAATTAGGCACAATTACTCTATAAAAACCTTTAAAAGCTTTCCTTAGCTACATATTGCTTCTACATCCAGCACCAACATGCCCGTAAAGGAATTGTCGGAGTAACTGGAATTGTCTTCACCCTCTTTGTAACACCACAGAATTGTGTACTCAATTAGGTTGGAAAAGAACCTCTGAGCTCATTGAGTCCAACCTATGATCAAAAACCACCTTGTCAGCCATACCATAGCACTGAGTGCCACATCCAGTCTTTCCTTAAACACCTCGGGAAGGGTGACTACCAACTCCCCGTCTAACCATCCTTTCTGTGAAACTCCTCCTTAATATCCAACCTGAATCTTCCCTGGTACAGCCTGAGGCCATTTCCTTTCTTCGTTTATTTGCATTTCTTCCCAGAAGCCTAGGGTAGAGTGGAGTCTGCCCTCTACACAGCCCTGCAGTTCCTGCTGCACACCTGACCTGAAGGTGGTCTGTCTGTTTTGCTGTAGCTTGGGTTTGCCAGCAGGATTGCAATGCCCAGCAACAATTATTTCCCTGATAGCTCAGCTGTAACTTTATGGTCTGTCTAGTCTGGTAGAATCTATTTTTTGGTGGAGATTAGACCAGGATATTTCAAAAGAAAGAACAGACTGGGAATAGAACTGGGATTAGGATCCTATGGAACTTCTAATAAGCCCATCAAATTTTTGATTCCTTGGGGGATGAAATTATTTTCATCCTAGCTCCAACCAAAATATTATGTCCTTTACTTTTTAGATTTTATTTTAATATCAAGTGCAGAATTTTTCACATTTCTCTAGCTATTTAATCTTTCCATTTCTTCTACTTAACCATAAAATTATTTCATAACAAGAATTTCCACTGCTTTCTATGCTTTTTTACTCCCTCTCCTTTATAAGACGCAAACCCATAGACAGGGGTCACTAAATAACGTGGGGACACCAGCAGAAAACCTGGAGCTTGGATCCAGGGAAGAGATTTAACTGTTGATTTGTCACACTACTTTTTGTAGGCTTTCCCTTCCCTCTGTATCTTTTTCTAATTGACCTCTTGAGAAGCTGCAAATACCCATGTTCAACATGCACAACCAAAACACCAGAGTGTTATGCATCAGCTGACATGAATCAGGCAAACTTGTCTCAAAGCTTTTAAAAGGTTCAGTCCCCCACAGAAAACCTTGAGTTGCTATTCTGAATGTAATGCAAAACCAGGAGAGGCTGTATGTACAGCACAAGCAATGTTTGTTTGCCTTGGATGAAAGAGCTAATGCTACAGTATTATCCCTTGCAAAGTATTTTTCAACATACTTTTTTTCCTATCTATAAATCTTCCATAAATCATTGCTGTGATTCATTATACACCTATTAGTTATTTATAGCAATAAATTCACAGATTAACATGAGCAGTTTGGGGCTATGAAATATTAAAATCATTTAACCGTTGTATGGCACAAAGAATAAGAGTGTGCTTGTTTGTCCCATAATTGAAAATTAAATGAGGAAATTACAAGCCTGAGAGCGAGCAACACTCCAAATTTTATGTTTTGGGAATCATTTCAACAAATAGTTTTGCACCCCAGATAGATGCAAACAAGCCCCATGCTCAGAAGTTAATGCCTGCATTGAGAAACTGGATACTTTTTAGATGTTCATAACACTTGGTTGTACTGCATGCCTCCAAGGTTTTCTATATTTAATAAGAAGGCTAAAAATTTGTTTTCCTGGACTGCAAGCACCAGGCTGATACTCAGCAGGGACCACTACAGAAACTACCATGTGCAGCTAGAAGCAGAGTTACAAGTGGAGCAATCCAAACCCCAGAGAGTACCTATGATAGGAGGAAACACACTGGGTAAGGCAGCACCAATTCAGCAGCTCCCCTGGGGCAGAGCCACAATAAGAGCTGGGTTCGAGCACTTTGGCAGAAGAAATTCATCCCACAGTAGAGGCAGCTTTTGGGACAGGCGACAGGGAAGCACTACTGGGTAGCACTTGCTAAAACAAAGGCCAAGCAAAAATACTGTAGTTGGGCCAGAAACCACTCTCTCTCCAGAGGGACAACTCAGACCAAGTACAGGGACACCAGGACACATTTCTCACTGCAGCCTCCCCTATCTTCTAGGAATAAGACTCCAAAGACACTCACCAGCAGCTGCAGCCCTCCTGGGTGTGTCAGGCATATTCCCATAGTCTTCACACCATTCAGGACTTGGCACGTCCACTCAGAATTCAGTTAACTCCTTTTTACGTTGCATCCCCTTTATAGAGGATTCTTCATAAGCAACTGCAAGTTTTAAATTCCCCCACAGAAACGTTTTCCTGGGAAGCAACATCCCCAGCCACCCCGAGGCAGCAGAAGTAATTTTAAAGAGGCACCCACCCCCTCTCCTTCCCCCACAGGGCAGCTGCTCTAATGCAATAGGCAGTAGCTGCCATCAGGAAGACTGATTGCATTAACCAGTCCTTCTTTACTTGTTCCTTAAAAGGCTTCAGGTGAAGCTTCAGGTAAGCCTTATGCTCTTAATAAATTGCAATCCTGATCAGTGTTTGCTGTTTTGGGTTAGCTAGTGCTACTCAGCACTAAGCAAAGACACAACACAGTGGTAGTGAAGTAACAGTGGGAAGGATTCTGACTGTTGGAAAATTTTCCCTTTGCTTATAGAGGGAGAAAACTGCTTTGGCTCTTTTTTTGGTCAGGTGGTTTTTTTTTTTTTTTTTCCTGCTTTATATAATTCATACACCTTTATGCCAAGCCAGCACTGCTGTTTTGGATGTGGTCAGCCCAGAGTCATGCCAGCACAGTGGTGATGCTCCCATACTCTCCCACAGCTGTTAATCAAGAGAAAAAGCCTATTTCCAGACTGTGCATCCTCTGGAATCCATCTTCACTTTCAGCCTGTGGCCAAGAACCCAGCTGGAAAAAAAATCTAGCCTCAACACCAGAACAAGGAAAAATGTGTTTCTAAATGCACCTCTGAGGCACAGACTCAAGTCATCTACAAAGCCAACAGGTGTTTCTTCAGATGATACTTTTCATATATTACCTTCAGGTTAAAACCATAACACCACTACGGCCTGGCCTTGACTGGAGAGCTCTGTGACAGCACAGCCAGACAAGCAGTGGGCATCCCTTCAGCTACGTGGTTTTACATTGCCAAATGCAGTAGTATGGCTGGGACCTCAAAGACACCAGGGCAGACTCTGGTCATACCAGGTGTAGACTCTTGTGTTCCATCTGACTTCAGCTGGAGTTATTCCACTCTTTACATAGTACTGTCAGGAGGAGATGGAAACCAACACCATTGACTCTATCCTTTTACAGCAGCATATTTATTGAGATTGAATGTAAATAGGGCATACTGCCCTATTGACTTTAGGAACTGGTTTTCCTGGGGCTATCCAGATCTAGCTGTAGGAGAACTACCATTCTCCCTTTTGTCTCTTTTTAGGGAAGTGGTCAAACTTTACTATGATCACCCTTAAATATTCAGCATGAAGGATTTCCACAGAGCTCATTGTAGTCCTCATGGCAGGCACAGGAATCACATCCCCCCCCCTCCAAAAGTCCTCAGCAGCTTTTGTCAGGAGCAGCTAGGGATCATCCATCTGTCATTAAAGTGTTAATTCGATTCATTAACATAGAAAATATTCAACATTTCCCACTTTGGAGGAGATGGGCTGTGCCGTCCTTTTAATAGAACTCTGCTGGAAATCAAACACAATTTTTATTCAGGGGAATGATTACTGTGTCTTGTTTAATTCTTGCCTAACAAATGTCAGCACTAATGTATTACAGATTATTCAGTCAATTTGATGGTTCCAGGTGAAAGAAAGGAACACAAATCTCTTCTTTTAGTGTAAAAAGGGTCAGCTGGATGACTTCCACTGCAGGAGCCGAGATGAGGCTTGACATGAATCAATCAAGCAGGCTCAATTTTACAGTTATAGTGCCTAATGCCTAAACATGAGCGTATGGGTGAAAATTAGCACCCGATTATGAGCATACATGATCTTCCCTTGGAAGACAATAATATTGGCATTAAGCTTCTCAAGAGGGAAGATGCTGCTGGTTTTTAATATGTCTTAAATTATGTCAGGAAAAACACTGGAACATCACACAAAAGCCACAGTCAGTGTATATTGCTATCTCATAGAGCTGGAGATCTTTACAACAATATTGACACAGGAGCAGGCAAGCAAATGTCAGCCAATATAACATATGAAATACTTAACGTAACCAATTTTCAGCTGTCAATCAGCAGGGAATAATGACTGATGCAAGGAATCAATACACCACAATTGAATTCCAGCTCACAAACTTGTTTCGTTCTGCGCTATAAAAGACTGTCAAATGTCACACCCCAAGAGATGCAACAGGATTCCAAAGATTTATTTATTTCAAGCTCTGAAGTCTATTAGCAATAGTGCTCCTTGTGCTATTGGAAAAAGAGCTTTGATGACATTAAATTTTCAGAAATGACAACTCATTGTATCAGCAGACAATTTGTTATCATTGTATCATATTTCAACAACCTTTCACCATTTTACTAATACGTGATTGCACATAATTATGGTCAACCAAATTATTGTGACTTTAAAGCTGCAAATATTTGATTGCAGTATAGGATATTAACTGAATATTTTTAAATAAGTTGTTTTATACTTTTGATAAAAATAGTGTGAAAAGAAAGCTCACTCTATCCGTGGCTCTATTTCATTCAGGCAGCTTAAGTGTTTCAATTAGGAGATAATTTTCTCTCGGCTGAATTAATAAGATTTACTATAGAAATTTAGAAAGCTGTGCATTATCCTGTATATTATCCTGCACTGTTGGGGTTTTAAAAAAATTATTTAGTAAATACAATGGAAAAATATACTAATTTTCATACTCCACAGTATTGTAGTCTGACAAGGCAATGGAGATGTCAAAAGGGAAAACTGAAAGGATGCAAAGGTGGAACCTGCAAGAGTCATAATAGCCAAAGAGTATACACTGTTTTTTTATAAAAGCACATGGAATATACCCAACATCAAAAACGAAAAATTAAATCCATATAGAAGGCTGATTGTAAAGTATCTGAAACATTAAAATGTGCTTGTTCCATAACATAACCTGGTTTTGGTAAGAGATTACCCATTCACTGCTTTGTTCCTGACTTCTTCTTATTGTACCTTTCCATTTTTTATTTTCTGCATTCCTGGAAAATTGCATGGCAGTAGCCCCTTCCTCTCTCATTAGCACAGCTGAAGCTGGGGAGGCTCTGTGCAAGACTGGGTACCCTTCTGCATTTGGACAGTGGAATCTACTCCATAGTAATTATAAGACTGTTAAAATTAGCATATTTTCTTTACCTGAAGCTGAGTGCTAATTAAAATCTGACAGTACATTGCATACAGAAGATAAACACTATTTTCTTTCCAATACATGGATATATAGTAATTCATTTAAGACAGAGAAGCTCATGCTGTTGAACGTGCTTATTAAAAACAGCAAGGAAGGTCAGGGGCAGTGCTTGCTGTATCCTTCATTTGCTCTTCACTGAAAATGATATAACTGAACTGCAAAAGTTGAGATTGAAAAGCCGCTAGCGTGTTGTCTAATTTCAGCCACAGAAGCTGCTGTGCACTCCATGACTTTATGAGGGAATAAGATTACAGGTCACAAGAGCTTCTTTATTTCCCACCTGTAGCTTCTAACAACATTTTATTAAGGATTTTCCCATCTTCTCTCTCTGACCTACAGGAACAAAATTCTAACAGCTGTTACAGGACCTGTACCGAAGTGGCATTAACACAGATTAGCAGTTCTGGAAAGTAGTATCATTTTATCAGGACTCTATTTATGACTGCTAACTAATTTTTTATGGCGCTTCTAAGATAAACACAGCATATCATTATGTAAACAGGAAAAAAGGCATTTAATACACTTAAACACTTAATGCATCGTGCTTGTCTTAATGCATCTTGCTGTCTAAAATCACGCTAAGCTGCTGTTTGAAATTTTAGTACACATTTACAAAACAAACAGTTGAATAGCCCATGAACTCATCTATATATATTTATACATATATATATGTGTATATATATATAAAAATATATTGCTTTTCCATGTATTGCATATGGAGGATCTTGGCTTGTTATTAATCAGGCAGAGTCTATGTTTACTAATACACCCAAGCAGGGATAGACCTTCTGCCAAAGGTTAAGATAGATTAATTCAGGTCCAGTGCTCAGCCTTTCCTTTACCTCTTCAGTACAGGGTTAGGACCTTTTAGTGTATTGCAGAAACAATAATCTTTTTTATCGAGGTTACTTGTTATGCTAGATTTTTTTATTCATGCAGTTGCAACACAGAGAAAAAGAGAGAGAGAAGGAGAAGACGAAGAATAAGGGATGAAAAGCTACATGATGATGTTATAAAACTCAAATGATTCTCTACGAATTATCCAAAATTAGTTTATTTTTTCAACTCTGTATCTTCAAGGAAACACGAAGTACATGTCAATTATATCTACAATTGAGCTTTTCAGCACCTTCTGTATGTGCACTTGTGATGGAAAACCCAAACAGCTAAAAGTTCATATTAGGCATCTGGAAGACTGGGATAGATTATTTCTTGACATCATCCTTCTAAATGCAGCTGCTGGGCTAATCAAGTTGTATTATTATTGCACTAGAGAATTAAGAAACTCAAGTCCAGAGTAATATCAGAAGCCAGACCAAGATACTACATATGCATTGCAACATTCAATGGGTCTGCTTTACTCTCCCCAGAGACATATTTTTAGCTGATATGAAAATAAAATATTGTTAGATTTCACATTATTGTGACTGATAAAGGACTGGGAGGGAAAGTAGATTTGTTCATATGAGGTTGCAAGGCTGCTGCGCAGTACAGAGAGTTTTTAGGATGCCACAAAAATCATAGCTGAGTTCAGATTTTCAGGTCTTACTTGAGTACCTGAGAAGGACACATAATTTCTAAAAATTTCACACCTACCATAATGAGATGTTTTGAAAATCTGCACATAAAAAATGCCATATGATAGCAATAGTTCAGTACTTCTGACAATTTGGCTCTGTGTGTAATTGTATTGAGCCTTTCAGTAATACGAGGGATGCAGCCAGCTATGACCAATAATAAAACCAGAACACAATAAAACTTTTAACACAATTAAACTTTAAGTAAAAATCTGTGATAAGAAGTGATGTGAGACACCTGTTCAGCTCATTGGTCTGTGAATTGCCCCAGAGCAGAGATGCCAAACTTTTGAAAGATATTTCCCGTCAAGAACATCTGTATGCTGGCAGACACTGCAGCCAGTTGTGCTCACTCCTTTGGATGGGCTTCTCCAGTCGTCAGACTACTACTGATAGATCATGTCTGGGCTGGACACGCCTCTTACTTAGAGTTGCTCAGCCTGTCACCTGTATTTTTGATATTGAATCCCCTCAAAAGTAAATTTGGGGCCAAATTTGTGATTACAGGACTTTGGCAGAAGTAAAAAAAGCTGTATTTTATTGTTGTAATACTGATCTTGGCTTTCTTTCTGGATTCCCATCATTATTTTGAGCCTTTTATCTGTTTAAATAAAGGCTCCCATTCTCTGCTGAGAGTAGAAATTGTATTCCTTTGACATGACTGCTGGGAACCTTGCCTGCATTTTCCTTTAGATCTTTCTGGGAGCACGACAGAAATGACTACAGCATTTTTCTGTCTGTCAGTGACAGGGGTCAGGTGGTATCAGCAGAAAACAGCAGAAATATCCTCCCCTGTGTGAGCCATGGGAAGAAGGCAATGCACAGGCACCATTTGGGAGGATGAGAGAGTGACTTGTGTTTTAAGTAGAATTGACAAATTATGAACCTGCATGGTTTATTCCCAAATCCTTTCTTATGAAAACCCAGCTCAAGCTATGACTGCTACAGGAAGCTCAGACTGCCTTAGGATGAGCTCCCAAAGTGTGAGGTACAAACTGGAGCCTGGGTGCAGCCTCTGACCTGGCAGGCAAACACCAGCATGGGTCTCTCAGGCTGCCCAAAGTTTATTTTCAGCAATTGCTTTCTATTGTTGTTGCTGCTGTTGTACTTTTGGTGGGATGCAACATATTTCCTTTGCCAACAAAGCTGTTCCTGTTGTTGTAGTAGTGATTTATGGAAAATAAATTTACAGAAATACACAGTGACATATTATTATCCTGGAAACTGACCAGATGAAATTGTACCCAGTCTACCAGAAATCCTTGGCAACCACCTCCTTCTTGCTCTGAAGTCAGTAAACCATTTCAAACATGTCGAAGTAGAAAAGTCTCTTGCAAGATATAGGAAAACTGCTCATGCTGCTATTTGCTGATCTGTAACTTCTGATTTTTGCATTAGGAATCTGCTTTTACTAAGCAAAGTGACATAATATAAGCCAAGGCATCTGTCCACAGCTCTAGGTTTTAATTAATTTCATTGTTTTTGTGGGCTTTCAAATTCTTATTGCTATTTATTTTATACACCATTAAGTATTGCTGGCTCTATCTGCTGAATGGAGAGGATAGAAGTACAATAAATAGGAACAGGACCAGCTTTCTACATTTAGTTAAGAAAAAGCTTCATTTATATATCTCTAATAAAAATGGACATATCTAAGGTTAGAAATTAAGACTGCTGTAGTATTTTCTCATGCTAATAAATTTCTGACGCACCAGCAGCAGCAAATTATGATGAGGTTACCAAATTAGCACAGATATTTAGTGTTGTAAACTAGTAATCATGTCTGCAAATTTGGGTTAAATCATGGGCCTAATTCAATGTCTTTTATGCAAATATACCTCCCAATGTAGTAATTTTATAAACAGTATGGGATTAAGCCAATATGCTATCCTGTAACTAGTTAGCAATTCCTTGAGGTATTTTTTCTGTATAGGTATATTTCTTAACACACACACTTGAAAAAACTCCAGGAATGTCCAGATTGCATTGTGCAAATGAAGAACATTTTTTTTCCTGAGAACTGTTGAAGGGCTTGCTGATGTGGTTTTCCCTTTTTCTTTTTTGCTTGGTATCTGAGGTTTCTATAGCATTAACCTTTAGCTGAAAAAAGAAATGGTAACAGTAGTTAAAAATAAAAATTCCCTGTAATAAAGCACTTTTTTGAAGCTTTGAGTAATAAAAGACACACAGTTGTGCCAGTTCCAGAACAGCTACCAAGGAATTGCACCATCAATTACAAATAAAGATCACTCAGTGCCAAAAAAAAAATCATAAATTTGTGCAGTCAGTCCTTTCACTAGCTTCAGACATCATAGCCATAAACAATTCGTAAGTCTAGTTATTCATGTTAAGTACTCAGAAGATAATCCCAATGGTCTTCTTGTTGTATATTTTTCTTTAACTGTTTTGATAGAAGGTTTTGATATAAGGTTTTACATCCTTAAAGGATGACCAGCTTGTTAAAAGGCCCAGCTATTTTATAATGTGTAATATCCAGTAAAACCATCTTAATCTACAACACTGTGTGGTAACCATTTCATCCTCCTGAATGACTGTAGCTCCTAATATAGGTGGACAGCATATAATAATGTCATTTGCAGGAATTGAATTAACCAGGGGAAATTCTCTGAGCTGCAGTCCATTTTTTGGAATGTTTTCTTTTCTTTGTATGATGTGGAAGTAGACTTCTAAGCATGCTTATCCTTTAATTATAAAAATAGAAATCAGTTCCTTTAACTCCTATTGAGCAAGAGTTATCCCAACAATGATACAGAAAATTATTCTCTGTACAGATCCAACACATTATACACAGGTATATTTGCATCTGAGGCAAAAAGATGACATCAAAACATTCCTCTCCTAGTTTAACAGTTTACAGAGTTATGCTGTAAATGAATTCCTACCTTCATTCATGATCTTAGGCCATCTGTGAAAATCACTTGAAAAGTTCCAGTGAAATACTGGTATTTTCCAATGGGCTTAGAAGACATGTACAGAGCTTTAAAAGTCACAGTTTATGCTCTCTCCACTGAACTTGTCTTAGTGTGCATACTGATAACCTTCTACTGGAATACTGGTGTGTACAGTAATAGATCCAGATTTATCCTATAGGTTCCAATCACTAAAGTTAGGGAAAGAACACCGATTGACTGTCAGTGGTGGGAGATAGGAACTGCAGTCTAAAGCACCTAAACATTTCCTTGCCAGACCTGCCTATCCTCAGCTATTCCTCCCAGCCTTCTTTCAGCCAGCACAAGCTGATGGAGGCCATTTGTCCTTCATTTCCCTGCCTAGTGATTGAGAAAGCAAAGCCAAAACAAAGGCAGTACAGGTTATTGCTGGCTTATTCCACCTGATGGTGGGAATAATTCATCTGTTGGCTGAGCAGAAAGTTTCTGCAAACTCTACAGCTCCATGTACATGAAACCTGACCTGTGGGCATAAACGTCCTAAGTTCCTCAAGTCATCCTCCAGTGATAAAAAGTAAATAAAGGATTTGCTGTTCTCTCCAGCAGCATAATTTTTTGTACAAGAGCACATGTCCTCTTTTGTGAAGCCAAAACCATGTGCATGTTCTCCATTTTACAAACCCAAAAAATAGCAAGGCAGATTCTTTTAAACATTATCAAGAGCTAAAGATCACTTTCCATTTTATCAGTGTCAAATACCGAACTTAACTAAGCAGAGGGTCTTGTGCCCTATGAAGATTCAGGAGTTAATTGACACAATGGAATCTGTGTCTTTGCGTACTGCTTGGTTTCAGATATGAGGCTACGTCCAGGACACTGTCAGGATCATGGCAGGGAGACTTCAGCGTAGAACAGACATCCCTCCTGCCTGTGAAAGAAAACCTAAGAAAAAATAATAATATTGAATCCTGAGTTTGTTTCACTATGAATCATTATTACTCCTATGTTCTGTCTTATAGCTGAAAGGTGAAAAAAAACATTTGAGAAAGATGCAGCTCCATATTTTGTATTTTGTCAGTAGGCAAGAAAAAGTCTGTAAAACCTTAAGAAATTACATTGTATGTGATTCAGATGAAGAAGGAATGTGTTTTCAAGGTCTGGTTAAACCAGGACCCCAACAAACTGATTCTGATGATCCTGTGGTCGAGATAGCATATTTAGGAAAAAACAAAGATGTTCTGCTCTCCAGCTATCATTATCCTCCTTCTGTGCTCATGCTGGCTTTACTCTTCTCTGGCAGAAACACACCATTAGCTGACAGAGAGCATCAGAGGTTGATCAATTATCTTACTTGTGTAAAAGAATATTTTATCCTTTCTTCAATCAGGATCTCATCTATCAAATAATAATTTTTATGTGTTGGTGCTGGCACTGAGTCATGGACCTCCAGGCTATGTAATGAGACCATGAGGTCTATGGTATTCCAGCTTTTCTCCTTCTTAAAATAAATACATGAAATTGTAAAGAAAAAAAAATTAATATTTTTTTATCTCCTCTACTTGGTTTCATAAACATACAGGACATGCAACCTGGGACTTTCTGGTAAGTTTTCAAGCTACTGTCTGAAGTTTTCAGATGTGATTCAATCATAGGTATATTCTCTTGATTACACATTTCCTTAATATTCTGATTACTTTTAAACACTTTTATACTAAACACAAACTGCTGTTTAATACCTGTTAAAACCAGTCTGCATCTACTGAAAAAAATATCACAGTTTTCACAGCATTCACTAGTTATGCAAACACAATAAAATATCCAAATAGTTTTTTGATAATTGGCACGGATCAGATATTTATTTATCTAAGAACAGGATAGGTTTTCAGTCCTTAATTTTAAAATTATTCACCTCAAAGCAAGGAAAAATACTTTTTTTGGATCAGAAATTCTATTTGCTTTCAGATTATTATTTAGAGTCTAAGCCTTAAAACCATGTCAGATTTCTCTTATCTAATAAAGGTCTCTTACATTTTTATTCATACACCATGCATTGACTCATAACCACTAAGTAAACAACTTTTTCCCTTCCCTTTTTTGGCTCAAGGTTTTCTGGGCAATGTTGCCTTTCCTTTTTTATTGCATTTCCGTGGCACACTTAATATCCAACAAGATTTCTGATGATAATATTTTTTAAGGGCTGTCTACTTGGCTCTTTAAAAACAGGTAGGGACCCGTAAGGACCTATTCTGGCAAATCAGCTCTCTGATAACCTTCCAGGTTATCACAATTCCTGTAGCATGGTCACGGTGGGACCATGCCTGCTGTGCCGAGCAGCCAGCACTCCTGGGAGCCAGGGAGGACCACAAAAGCCGTGTGGTTATTATTAGGAGGGAAGGGAAAAAAAAAAAACAGGATCTGGTTTGGCAAAGCTTCCTGGAAGGCATGATGATTTGATTTTGAAGCAGTTTATGGAGATTTTAAATTTGATAGCATTTAAAATTGCATACAATGTATCGGTATTTTATAGGTATTTTAACATTTTTATATGTGCAAACATTTATACTGTGAGAGGAAAGCAGAGGATAACTATAGTAATGTAAGGCAGAACACACACCAGCATGTGCTTTTTGCAGTTAAGTCACGTAAAAGGAAAACAAGCTTTTCTAGATCAGTTCTCACTATTACAAAAACAAAAACAAAAACAAACAAACAAAAACGCACCACCAACAGGAAAACAGTCCAATCACAAATGTTCAGGTGCAAAGCATGCTAGATAAAAAAAAAATAAAGCTTCATACACTTTATAATCTATGTATCAAACATTAACCTTAGATATCCAGTGCAAAGACATTGCAATTTGCACCAATTAAATAACAAAGACTACACAAAAGTACCTAAAGGGCAAATCTTGTCTTCCTCAAAATAATTCCCTAAATGTATATTTGTTGCTGTCTAGGATTAAAAGACAATACATGAGCAACAAGGGGAAAAAGAATATTACATTTCCTGTGGAAAAGGATGGGTAGTACAGTGTGAAAGTCCTGTCAGCTACTGTTACCTGAAACAAGCACTTCACAGTTTTTTTCTTCATCTCTGTGTTGGAATGATATGGCATTTACCTACACCAGGAGAGCTCCTGCCCCACTGTTTCCAAAAATAGCTATCTCAATAAGACATTTCTGGTTTAAGCCATTTTCCTTCTCCAGCAGTTTCCCCAAGGCTAAGGAGATAATATCATCAGCCAGTACGTCATGACAGGTTTTTAATTTGCACAGAGGTACAGGCAGGTAACAGGCAGCCTGCCAACAGGGCTGTACAGCCAATCCTGTCCAAAGAGAAAGTGTGAAAACCCTTGTGTTTAAACAGGGAAATGCAAACCAACATGTCAGCAGAAGATACCCAACATTTCGAGGGCCCCTAGAGCAGCAAAGAGCAGCAGACCTGACCCCTGGGCTGCACGGGAAGCAGGACAGGGTGGGCACCACCACTGTCCTCCCTGGCATGGCCATGGCCTGTACTTGTTTGGAAATGCCAAACGTGTTTAGGCAGCACCCTGGCTGGACTTTGCATATTTTGATTCAAGAACTATGACACGTGGATGATTTTCCAGCTGAGATGTGCCTATGTATTCTGCTTATGCTGCAGCTGTCTGTGGGTGAAATTTTAAATTTGGGTTGAAATCTGTAAGTTTTGTTAAGCCAAAACAATGTGTTTGAATAGCAACCACATTTGGATAATATTAGAAATATTAGATATATTTCAATATTCATATTTTAAGATATTTTGTGTTTCTTTTAATTTAAGCCTCAAGCCTGGAAGCCTTCTGCCTTTAAAAGTGCTTTCTTTCTTTCTGCTATGTAATGGCCATCATCGGTGTATTCCCATTAAAAAAGTGAATGCTTCAGTAATAATTTTCTTATAATTTCTCATTGTAAGGTTAAATTAACACTTTAAAATATTAAGTTTGGTGTTTTTTCCTTCTATACACCAAAAATTGAACTGTAATTGTAGATTGAACGTGAAGCATTGATGAGCTCATCACATAAAATGAAACACAATTCAGTAGCTAACATTTTTTTAACAACGGAAGTATTGTTTTTATTTTTTAAGAAGAAAATTGATACTATATTTACTTAGAGTAAATAATTACCACTGTAGCTACAAATTGTTAGATAAAAGCTTTCATTTTACTTTGTATGGAACATACTTTTACAGGAATATACTACAAATCTTTATGCAAATACTAAAGCTCTGCAACTGATGCCTGATTTAATGCTTAGAAACACAAATTACAGGATGGACTAAGATCCAGATAACTCAAGCTATCCTCTGAAAGACACCATTTGTACTTCCAAGGGCCCTCTGCTGGGTACCCCTTGGCTCCTTCCCATTCAGCTTAGGAGTGGGAAAGAAAGTGCTTTCTCCTTTGCTTGCACATTCAGTGATGAATAAAAAGCCCCTCAAATAAACTTTACTAATTATTTCTCAGCAAAGAGGTTAAGGCTCAATTAAATCAGAAGTTGTGCTCCAAATTTCCCAAACAGGATAAGGTTAAAAAAAGAAAAAAAAAAAAAGAAAAAAAAAAAAAAAGAGATAGTGGATTCTTCAAAATAGTACTTGGTATCACAAAGAAGTAAAGTATCTGTTCAGGCTCATTTTAGGGACTTGGCATTGAGGATCTTACCCCTACTACTGATTCTACTGGGAATAATCCCAGCATGAAGCTGTGAATTGTTACATATTACAGTTCATTAAATAAATTAATTAACTTTTGCCCTCACAGTACTTTTTAGTTTTTCTCCTTTAAATCATTTTATGTGAGCCTTTCATATGACCCAGAACACTTTGTATTCTTTTTTGCCTCACTTTTTGGAAAGCATTTGTCTCCTTCCTTTTGCCTTCATATTGTGTTATTTCTGACCTCTTGCTCATCTTTTATTACTCTCTAGTTCCTAGCTCTATTATTCAAGCTGATATTGCAGCTGTGATTTCTATTTTTTTCTTTGCCCTTTTTGGCTTTGCCAGGCATTTCATTAGTGGACTCATGGGGAGCATTTATACTGTCTCTCTGCCATGATAGAGTTCAGTGGGATTTACTAAAACTGTTTCTTTGGATATATCTGCTTCCAGTTACGATTAGAAACTCCTTTCCACTGAAGCATATCGAGGAGATCAAATTCAGATCTTGTGAAAGCATGTACGAGCACAGGGAGGCACAGAAGCCATCAGCCAAAGTGCAGCTTCTTACACCACATCTTGACTTGGACCATGGTACATCAGTAAAAATTTTCCTCAAATGATTACATTTTAAGTGCAAACGAAGTTTCTGGAAGTCATCCTGCAGGAGAAAGCTTACATGCCTACAGAATAACTTCTGAGATCAGACCTCAGATACTGCAAACTAGCAGTGGAGTGCCACAATTGGTTCAAATAACTCACAGATGGAGTTTTATTTAGGGCTTTTCAGGTCAATGTATTTATTTTTCCAAAAGAAAGCTAAACATAGAGACATTTCTTTGTCATAGAAAGACGTGATAGCTAAAATATTGGTACATTCATCCCTTTTTTTGCCTCATGCCACATAGGTTCCTGGTTCAGTTTTCCCCTCTTGCACCTCTGCTGCTCCCATGCACCTTTATAACTTTCCTCCTGCCCTTTTTTTTTCTTCTCCCCCAGCCCCTTTGTTGCCTTTTAAGCTTACTGAAAATAATGAACTCTCCTGACCTTCAACCTTTCTAATGTCTCTGCTTATTTCTGTGAGTTAGTTTTGGCTGTTAGGTTATGTTATAATGTTCCAGCAGAGATATTCTTTTTGTGATGACAGTAAATAAGATACACACAGACTTTTCTGTTTATTTTTTCAGCTGTTCATTTATAGTAAATTTTAATAAAAACTGTGAAACAATTTTGTTCCGTGGGGGAGGCTTGACACAAAAGGAGAACAATAATGTGCCAAAAATGCGTTGTTATGATCTTTCAGATGGGTACTGTCACTAGGAGGGGTCTGCACTTCAGTCAGTATGAACATGATAAAGTAGGAACAGTACAGCTGCAAACTCCCTTTGGATAATGCTACAAAACATATGGAAAACGTTTCCTGACTTATGAAAAATAATACTGGGCAGAATATAGCAAAGAGACTGGGTCAAAAGGGTGCATAAAGCGTCAGTGCAAACCTTAAGTGCAATCTTGTAGTCATAAATTCCCTACTAATGAAATGTATATGCAATTCTTACAGCCACTCTGTGTTTGAAAAATCTATAGTGTTAATAAAGTGACATAGTTAGAAATCTATACAGGACCTTATTTATTCATTATTTATTTTAAGAGATGGCCCTGAATCTAAACATTCCCTTTGGGAAAGTTTGGTTTGTGATTTAGGCTCAAAACCATACTTTTCTGGCTGGGACCCACTCCTAATTCTGCTTGGTTTACACACCAGTGTGCTACCTTGTTTAATTCATCTTGCACAAAGCTGGACATTGAACTGGCAGCCCTGCAATCTGGGCCACCAGCCAGGCCCCTTCTTCCTGTGGATCAGGGGCTGGAGCCATTGCATCCCTGTCTGGAGCTGTCTGAATGCTCAGGAGAGGTCTCTGCCTTCCCCACCTGCATAAGGGTAGCGCTGGGAAAGGGTTGAGCATGGTGTGTGGTTCCCTGTGCCCTCTCCCCCTTTGCTCTGATGGGGGGAAAGCCCTTCCTCTGCCTCAGGCTCAGATGGATTTTAGTAGAATGTTGGCTCCCTCACTGTAGCTGCTACTGGCTCTATCCTACAGAGGTGTCTGGGTTTTCCACCCTCTCCAAAGGGGTCAAGCGGAACCAAAACAGAAAATCACCTTGCTGATACAGAGGAGCACACAAGTTCCTGGATTAGAGGGCATGACTCCCAGACAAAAAATTAAAATAGCAGTCACTGGGAGGAGTTAAGCAGCAGGAGCCCAATCACATGCTTGGTAAGCCCAGCTAATTTAACAAATCTCCTGGGAGGCTGCACAGTCCCTACCTGTGCCACTGCCAACAGGATCCATCCCCTCAACACTCACCAGCAAAATAGTGAGAAAACAGGTCTGTGTGAGGCATGGCAGGAAATGCTTCTGAAGTAAAAAAAGAACCCATTTCAGGCTGCAGAAGGACTAGCCCTTTTTAATGATTATGACTGAGTGTCTCTTACTTGGAGTAAGTGCCATGAGGCATGGGATGTAAGCGCTTCTCTGTACTCTAAATTGACTCTTGTCATTTTTCTGTGGTTTTTACTTGTTTTATAATTGCTCACTTGATCCTACAAAAAATAAACTAGCACAATCAATGAAATAAGTAGACCATGGGAGCAATGAATATCCACATGATTAAGGGTTTTCAAGCTTAGGTCCTAAATAACCATAACTGCCACTCTACTATCTACAGAGTTAGAGAAGAAAGAAAGGTGAAGAGAGTTGTTTACTGGGAATTTATGACAAGAAGCTTGTCCTCACACAGGAGCAACTATATTCATCCTTTCAGGTAGCAATAATTAGATTCCAGTAACTTAAATAAAACAATAAAATGCTGTTGAGTAAATAACAGAAATTAAGAATACTCTTCATACTAAATGTCCACAGAATGAAGATTCACCAAAAAGGTCAACTTTTGCCCAGAGAGCACAAGTCTTTGGGACAAATGCTGGAGTAGGAAGGACCCCTCCAAACAGACAACTGAAATGTCCAGTCTTAGACTTCTGCTCTGGATTATCCTCTGTGAACAGCAGAGCTACTTAGGATGAATATATTATTGAGGCTAAATGTTTGTTTTACATACAGGACAAGATGCTGTCAGGGTCCTGATATGCAGTTGTCTAGGTAAGAGACAATGAGGAATAGTTCATTATACAGATATGTGCTGTTTAAAAGTAGTGCTAAGGGGCCACTTTAAATTGCCCACACCCACCTCTTGTTACTTATGGGCACATTCTTGGTAGTCTTATTTCAATTTATCAAATTTATCATAACCGCCCTGTGAATGTGTGGAAAAGAAGTATGACAAAGGAAGAAAGGGAGATTGGATGTTATCCTCTCAGTCAATTTTTTCAGGGTGATGATTAACAAAAGAAAAGAATGCATTTTCTCTTAAAGGAAAAAATAATATTTTGCCCTTTTTCATAATTCACTGTTAAAAACATTCCTTCTTTACAGCTTTATAAACATTGCCCTTAATTAAGAATACTTTTTGCTGAAACTGGAAAAATGCAGTAATGTTAAGTTTTAAGATAAGTTATTAGCGAAATTAACCAAAGCTCCAGGAAGGCTTGTAGCAAAAGGACAATGAAATGAAGTGAGGTAATTGGCCTGAAAAAGAGTAAGAAACACCACTTTCTTTGCTTATTTAGTGGCCTTTTAATCTGATGGGCTGCCTTGTCTAAAAAGACAAAGAAATTAGGTGAGTTTCACATGAATTTCTAATTTCACATGCTCAGATGCAGAAGCATTTATCTGTCTGTGCCAGCTGTGGGGATAGCTCAGCCAACATAGCTCTGGGACAGAAAGTGTCAGGGCCACTCACCTTCCTCCAGAGAGATCACTTCTCTGCAGCACTTGAATGATCAGTTAGTTCACAAGCCCATGACAGGAAAAGAAAGAAAAAAAAAACCTCTCAGAGAGTGAGATGCTAAATGAAAATTTTGTGAACAAATTTGGCCAACATGGCAAGGACAGGCTCGGAATAATTCCTTATTGCTAAAACAGACATGGAGACAAAAAGGGTAAGTTCATTAACATTTTCATTAACACTTCATAGAAACATAGAATGGCTTGGGTTGAAAGAGACTATAAAGATCAGCTTGTTCCACCCCCCCTGCCATCGTCAGGGACACCTACCAGTAGGTCAGGTTGTTCAAAGCCCCATCCAGCCTGGCCTTGAACACTTCCAGGGATGGGGTATGCACAGCTTCTCTGTGCAACATGTTCCAGTGTCTCACTACCCTCACCGGGAAAAATTTCTTCCTGACATCTAATTTAAATCTCTTATATTTTAGGTTAAAATTCCTCACCCTTGTCCTACCACAACCTTCCCTGGTAAAAATTCATTGTCTGACTATTTTATAAGAGCCCTTTAAGTACTAAAAGGGCATGTTTGCATGATCCTTGCAGAGAGAAATGCAGCAGAGGAACACATCAGACAATCACACCACTTGTGCATGTGGCCATGGCTGTATGAATGCACCCTGTGACACGCTAAGGGCTCTCGACCATCATGAAATGGAAGGGTCTCTCCAAGAGCAGCTGGTGAAGGACGGAAGCAGAGTATGTGCATGGAATATGGCCACTCTTATCCACCGAGCAGCTGTTTGTCTGTTTTCAACACTGATGTGGCACGTGCTGGATGTAATGACAGCCTACTCAGCGATACCTGGGCTCCAGAATATTTGGAAAAGGACCAGCTGCTCACTCCAGCACCCAAGTCCTTTGAGTCAGCTCACTTCTGTTAGGAGTATGGCCCTCACTGCAAGTTATTTGATCTGACTGGCATGCAGGTGCAAGAAGGTCACAATGGCAATTGTTTAGCCATTACTAGGAAATTTTAGGAATCCTAGAAAATCTTCCAGAAGAAACCAGGTGTCTTAAGATACTAGTAGGAAGAATAAATTGCCTTTGTTTCAGCAGGGAAACAAGTGGAGAAGATAATCTTTGTCACTTAAGGGTGGATTTATGAATGTCTTATGTTCATAAACCAGGATGCTGAAATCCTGTGCCATATTTATATGAGAAATAAATAAGGCATTTTCAATTTCATGTCTCAATTTCAAATCTGAGAGCTCCATGTCACACAGGAGAATCAGACCTTAGGTCTGTCAAAATAAAAGATAAGGAAGTAAAGAGCAGGAAGTAAAGAGAGGGTGCATATTGTACTACTCTAAGAGGGGAATACTTTCTTTGCCATCTCTGCTGGACCACACTAAAATCTGAATGCAACTAAAAAGCCCATGCAGGAACAACATCTATTAGCTTAATTTTTTTTCTACATACTATTTCCAGTCTTTCAAAAGCCAGGACAGTATGAGGCAGCAGGCCTGCTGCTATGTTGGCATGCTCTCTGCAAGACCTCTTGACCTGGGGTAAAGGCAAAGGACAATAATTGGGAAGCTGATTCGTCAGATACCCTGGGACAAGAATATGGATAACCAAAATTAGGAAATTTCAGCAGCAAAGCTGCAGGTGAAGTGTTGACCATTGTCTCTAAGGGGCAAAGGTACTCCCTGCTGTTCAAGGACTCAGGCCTCTAACACCTTACCTCACTTTCTTTTCCCCAGAGTTATTTCCAGTCCTTTTATTTCTCCAGATGGTGATTTCATGGTTAACATGGAATATATTCATTAGCTCATTGCACTCTGTAGTTTAGTTAAGGAAGCAGAGAAAACCAGAGGCAGCAGCTGTTAGAAGTCAAGCTTCTTTTTCTTAATATGATAAGAGCAGACTGGCTCTTACTGGGGCAGTAGCATGGTCTCCTACAGTTACAGAGCGCTCGGGGAGCACCAGAGTTCAAAAGCATTCTGCAAGGTCCTGGTGTTAGGGTGAGGATATTTGAGTCCTTGACTCCAGTCTTTATCCTTTTACAGGACCAAGGATTTAAAACGTAAGCTTCAAATAGCAATTAAAAATAGCAACTAAAAGCATTCTTTAGGTGTTTCATGTTGTCCTTGTTCTTTGTCTGTTATACACCTGCCATGGAAAATTTTGGATATGAAAAGTGCATCAAGTTTTAACAAATGATTTCTTGTTTCATTAGAGGTATGTATGGTTGACATACAATATAAGATGGAAGTCAACAGATTATTCATGGGATGTCCTCAGACTGCTTGTAACTGCCTGCTCTTTTTCTTGCAAGTTCATATCTGAGAGCTCTCAGACTAAAGATCCCAGAACAATAGTTGCATTTCAAATATAGGTTTGTATTCCTCTTAAGGAAGGTGTTTGTTCCTCAATAAGGACATCTGTCCTTATTGTGCTTAATCATAAGGTATTCCTCTTCTACTTAAAAAGACCCCAACAGCTTATGACAAAAATCACTTTAAAATTGTACAGTAGAAGCTGGATGTATTTTCACTTTCACCAAAAAGTGTTATTATGAATCATATATAAGTTATACCTTCATTTGCAGATCAGAGTCCTACACTCTTTTTGTACTTGTAGAAATTTTATATATATATAAACACACACATTATATATATTTTTTTATAACTATAAAACGGTGATTTTATCATCCATACACTCTTCAAAAAGCAATGTGGGGACGAATGCCAGTCTCTTAGTGCTTCTGCATTATGATCTACTGACCCTGAAAATAGGGTCAGAAGGAGGTCTCACTGCTAACTGGAAAACTAATCAATATAATTCTACCAAAGGGCTAGTATACACCAAGCAATATAGTCCCCTCCCCCTCTGCAAAGTCTGTGCCTCATTGTAGAGAACATAAACATCATGTTTTGATGCTCATGGAAAATTAAAAATATATCAAGCAAAACCAAAGACTTATGATTTGTGAGGCTGGGGATACCACCAAATCATATTGTGGTTCTCAAATTTTAGTTTTGAGCAGTTTGATTGGTTCTGTTACATAGTTTGGGCTTCATTCATTACTAAGAAATGTAGAATTATGCCTCATTTTCTTCTACACTTAAAAAGTAGAGAAAAAGAACAACTGATGAGGAAAAGATTATTTTCTTCCTCTGTCTCTTCTCTCTCCCCTGCTCCCCCCAATATTGCTGTTACACAGTGAGAAAAATAAGCTGATCTTACACTATGTTAAGAGTCATACTCACAGGGCCTGTGCAGCCTGCAGGGATGCCATCATACAGCAGGGCTGCATTTGATTCTGATCAGGTACTTTTACTGAGAAACAGAGCAAGACAAAGGGTAAAAGGTCACTGGTGACTAATTTTCTGAAAACCAGCAGCTTGTGTAAGTAATAGAACATTTATTGTATTTCTCTGTCATCCCAGCAATGAGCTAGAAAATCCATAAGAATTCCCAGCACTAGCCTTTATTAAAGTATAGCCCTGGATTAGTTTAATGTCCAATTTAAAGTCACTGCCCGCACCTACTTTACTTACTTTTCTTAAAGAGAGCTATTTTCCCCCAATAATCTCCCAATGTAAGTTGCCAAGAATATTTTTTTCCCTTAATAAGCAGTAAGGTTTCATTTATTTTGTGTATGTATGTGTGTATGTGTATGTTGAGGAAAGAGCACTGGAGTACAGCATTCTTCCTACATTATGTCCCCACACTGAGATATTAAAGCATATTAAGAACAGGGCAAATACTGCAAAATCCAAGCACAGCCTTCCAAAAAGCAACAGCACAGGAGGTATAAACTCCTTTTACAATGTTTGCACCCTTTCCTTTTGCTCTGTGCAAACATTCATACTATTTCAAAATATTATTTTCCTGAAAGGATGTTAACAAAGCTCACCTTTGTTGCAGATGAGACAGAAATTGTTAACCTAAGTTCTTCAGGTCCATACCCAAGCTACAGGGTCTAAGACTAATCAGCATGAAAAGAAAGAAAAAATGCGCCTCTCCAACAGGAATCTGAAAAGTGCTTGTGATCACTGCACTCCTTGTCTGTAATGATTTGACTGGAGAGCCCGAGTGGCTTGATAGAGCTGGAGATGGCAGTCAGTGTTTTCAGTCCATATACTTGAGAGCTATAAACACTGTTATTGGACCTCCAGTGAGATTCTTGATATATTAGCCTTACAAAATGTACCCTAGACTAGAACAATGAAACATAGATGCTGTTCTGTGTCGAGTGAGTGCTCACCTTAGAGGGTTTTGCTCAGATTGCACCACATATATCCCTAGATGACCTTCCTGATGCATCACCTGAATCACATGTACCCTGCAGAGTGTGCTCTTCTAGCACGGTATCCAGGTGAGCTACACCTGAGCAGGTGCTGCCTGTTCAGTACTGGCCACCCAACCCCTTGGAAACAAGCCCATATCCCTTTTGTGCCTCTAGCAGTGACTGCTCTGTGAGCTGCTTGGTGAGAGCTGCTGCACTGAGAAAACCCTCTCCCATATCAAATCTACTGTGAGTCTGGAAATGCCTCTCCTTCCACTGGCAGAACTGCCAGTTTTGATTTGCTTGTGTGCTCAGGAGCCTTGAAGGGAAGTGGAAGGCAAGAGCCTACCTGAGTACTCCTGGCTCTCCAGGCTGCACTCCTGTTTTAGGCTTCAGCAGCTTTCTTCATCCATGGCCAAGCTCTGTTTTTTGGTCTTTTCTGCTATGTAGAGGCCAGTCCATAGCAGATTTCACGTGCCTAGTTGCACTTCCCACTCCTGTCTGAGCTGCCAGATATCATGGGGCATATTCTAGTGGGGGAATTAGGAAAAAAAAAAAAAAAAAAAAAAAAAGAGAAAATTTTCTTCAGATAATTTAAATTCCTGATCTAAAATCCCTGGCATGACCAGCTCATGGTTCATGCTTATGACATCACAGCCAGTTATCACAGCAAGAGAAGACAAGACTCTAATATTAAAGTTTTACCATATGAACAAAGTAAATTAGATAGTATTAATGTTTTACATTTATTAGCTATAATTAATGTACACTTTGAAATATATAAGAAGCATTATATTCTAAGTTCACAGATTCTGAATTCAATGATTTCTTTTTTTAGGCAGCAAGCCTCTGAAATTGCCCTTCCATACTAGCCAGTTACATGATGGCTGTATGATTGCATATACTTTAAATCAACATGGGCAATACTTTTAAAAATAAAATTCACAGCTCTTGAACTACTAATCTCTGACATTTGTTTACTTGTAGGGAAAAAATGTGGTTGAACCTTGTAGTTAATTCTAAAAAAAAGCACAGGAGATATAACATACAGATAGGCATACAACTGCATAGTCAATATGATGCAAACAATACTGCTGTGCCTAGAGTTCTTCTCAACTAAGCAAAAGATGCAGGAACAGCAGAAATTCGTAAATTAGAGTAAATTATCAGTCTTCAGAAGTGCCACAGCATGGAAACCACTTTTATTTTTACCAGAGGAAATCCCACCAGAGAACACACAATTAAAGAGACAATCACTCTAGCACCAGCAGAATCCAATTGTTTGTTCGGGGCAAAACTTAGAGAAACTAAACCTTCCAATGTGGTGATTTCAGAAAGCAAGAAAATTTTGTTCCTGCTTGTGTCTGACACTGTAACAGATCACGAAGTGCAATTGCTTTGCACATAATTTTAATCATGGAAACTTCCAGTTCAAGAGACAGTGCAGTAGTTCCTTTCTGTCCTACCCCCTTCAAATCTGTGCTATTCAGAGAGCAGGCAAGGTGGAGAATGTGTCCAGGTGCTAAATGGAAGTAAAATTTACAGAGGCCAAATCCCAGGAGACCTTACCAGCTGGTTACAATTACTAGGGTTCAAAACCTGAGTTAAAAGAAATAAGATGGTAGATAGAACTGCACAGGAGGCAACAATAAACTAGTATGGTTTTAAAAGGAGACAGAAAACTAAGTAGAAATGAGAGTATTCAAGTGCTGGATATAATCTGGGGCATATTAAGTGGAAGAAATAAATCAAGCAATAGCTCTGAGCACATGGTATAGAGCTGTGTTTTCCTTTAAAATTTGTGAAATGATAGCAATTTTTGACAGAGTTTTTAAGAATCAGCTGAACACATATTGGAGATGAAGAGGTAAATCTGCAAACCCACACCACCGAAAATCTGGAAAGCCTGACAACAGCATAAGGGCTGAGTTTAAGCAACTTCAGACTGACACAATACATCTAGAGATTACTAAGGCATTATGTATGACAGTTCCAGTTAAATGGAAGCAAACAGTACTTTTTCATGGAAAATGTGTTGGTGAAAAATGACAAATAATATTAAAAAAATTAAATAGATAGGAAGATAGCATCTGCAAAAAATCATGTTTTAAATATGTCCGAGTTTGAGCAGTGTGTGGAGTACCAGCTGAGTTTATATGAAATTAGAGAAAAAAACAACCACACAATTAAAGCTAAGAAGGAGAAACACCCTTTAGTACATCATAGCATTGTGATGGACGATGGCTTTAGTCACAGAGCCTGTCCTTCATTTTTATGCTTCCAGCCAAGTAAAGCAACTTGCAAGATCTTAAAAAATAAAACTGAAATCCTGAGCTTACTAAACTACTAACACAGAAAAACAGTGATGTCATGGGATGGGGAAGACTGGAAAAAAGGTGCATTTTTCAATGTAAACATTTTGCATTTGAAAGTGTTGGAACCTTTTTTTAATCATGTAAAGAGAGTTCTTTATTAAATTTTTGATCAAAGCACGTAGAAGAAACAGCTAATAACCCAAGAGCTAGGGCATGACTTTTGGGAAAGTATTAACCCAAATTTCTTTCTACTGGTGAAGAACAGTGGATAAATAATTTTTTGACTAGAAAAGATTGACTGATCATATAATCTAGTGATTTGGGCACTTATCTGGAATGGGACAAAGAAGACTTGATCCCATATCTCATACAACCCATTTATCTCCAAGGAGTTCTTTAGCCACTAAATTATTGATTTTACTGAATTAACCTGCACATATTGAATTAACCTTACACGTATATTCATTTGCTGTCTTAAGCCCCTGCCATCATACTCACAAACAGGATATTTTTTAAAGTTTCTAGTTTTGTTGTGAGGAAAAAAAATAGCCAATCTAGTCCAAAATATCATAAAAACTTTTAAATGAAAGTAGAAACATTACAGGAATAGCCAGGAGTTATTATGCACGGATTTTTTTTCTCAAGTTTTTATAGAAGCAAGAGGTCACCAAGAAGATCATGAGGCCCCTTATGGCTGATGACAAGACTAATTTGTTGACAGAAGATTTAGCATTACTTAAGAATTATATGAATTCTTTTTATCAAAGGGAAAAATGGCTGATAGATACCAGAAACAGATTTATTTCCCTAAGGAGGAAGAAGAAATGCTAAAGGAAATCAATATCAGATCAGAACAGGTGATTGAAAAATTTGAATGTTCTAGTTGCAGGAAAAAAATATAAAAGAAGTTTTCTAGGGTGCGCTTTTTTTTTCCTTCAAAAAGCTATGAATGTGGTATAAACATTAATCATTTGAAAAATGGAGAATCAAGACCAAAGAAAGTCAGAAAGAGTTAAACTAATTGGTTTACATCAGAAGGTTTTCCAGATAAATGATTTTTCAAAACTGTTTGTTAAGACAAACTTGATGGGAGAGTACATTTTTCACTTTTTTATCCAGTTTATCCTATTTTAAAGAAAATAAACCAGCATGTGAAGGTGGGAGGTTTTCACAGTAAAGGAGTTCTTGGTCTTGGCTTGTGATCTACCAAACGCCAGACACTGTCAGCTGAGCAAGAGGCAGGAGAAATGCTCACAGGCAAGCAAGCTGGTGGCAGAGGTATTCTTGTCCTCAGAGCTGATTTGTGGGGTTTTGCTGCATTTGGAAATCAAGCGCATATATTGTAAGTATTTTCCTGCTTGAGTTCCTTCCTTTCAACAATCTCTTTCAAAGTAATCAGAGGTTTTGTGTACACAGAGCAGGGAGGAGGCAGATATTATTGCAGAAAACACAGGAGAAAAATAAGCTTCTTAAAGTTCTTCTGAAGCAACCACTAAGGTTAAGTGTATTTGTCCTCCAAAAAGGTGGAGCGTGATTGGTAGTATCTGATGACAGCAGGACAGGTCTGCCTGAAACAGAGCCAAGCTTTCCAAAACCACCACTGTTTAATGTGCTTCTTATGAGTATTCAGTATAAGATAACTTGATCACAAGTTTTGAGCACTCACATCCTACAATAATGCCTCAGAGCTCAATATTATTTAGAGAGAGCCACCAGGAGCTGGCCTTTAAAAAGACCAAGTTTTGATATGGTTTTTGACAAGGAAGCTGGACCCAAGATAGATGCAAGATGGACGACCAGTCATGAGTTTTCACACTTTTATAAGTTTTGGTCCATTTACATATTGGGGTCAATTCTCCAATTACAGCTTCAGGTTATGAAGTTCCATTGCCCCGGTTTGCTCTCTTCAATTTGCTGCTTATACTTTTTGGGCCCGAAGCTGTTATGATGTCCTTGGTTCTCAGGCTGGAAAAGGACTGTTTTGTCTAACTAAACTGTGAAGAGAACTTGCTAACATTTTATATGAGGTTCAGAGTTACACACGAAGGCAGTACAAAATCTGAAAAATATGAAAGCTAAAACTTAAGACATGATTATCATAGCCTAGAAATACCCACAGACTTGAGTAAAGAGGCACTTGAGCACTTTGGTTGTTCCTGGGCTGCAGACAACCCTTTCGTGATGGTGTTGCTCGAGTTACCTGGACTGAGGGATCAGTTGGAAGAGTGGCTCTTTTCCTCTTCACCTATTCACCTGTGTTTCCTTCCCATGGAAACAAGGGAGGGGTCATCTGAGCCTTATCCAAGCAAGGAGGTGGAGGCTGGTCAGGGCGCACATCTGGAATGAGATGTCCCTCAGAGGTCCCAGGGTACAGCCAGGCAGTGTCAAAGAGGAAATGCCAGAGCACATCGATCAAAGTGCAGCTTGGTTTCCTGATGCATGCTGCTTTGTAGATTTATAACTTCACAAACAATCCTAATAAAAACAGGAATTATTTCTACACTGAGCAGCTCCCCAGCACGAATAAGAAAATGGGAGTCAAGATTAGTTACCTAATACCAGCTGGTGTTTCTTCAGTCATTTGGGGAAAACTGAAGAAGAAATATGTAGCCTTCAAGTACAACTACAATAATCTATGGTCTCATTATAATGAGCTGTCAGAGAAAGATGAAGAGTATCAAGGTGAACTTTTTTAAATGTTTCAAATAAATTTGGCTTTATGGAGCACTGAGCCCTACCTTAAGATTAAGAAAATGAACTAAGGAGTAATAATTTTGGAATATTATAGAAATAGCAATTCACTGAGAAATTAATATATAGTATATAAAGACACAATTTACCGTTTGAAATTTTTGTAGGAGGACAGCAAAAGAGATGATGAAGATTTCAATAAAGCTACAATGAGGCTGACTTCTTCAATTTGAGCTCAGAAGGGTTTGCATGCAGAGAGAGACACCAAACCTACTGAATCAGAGATACTTGAGAACCAAAGGCACAAGACTGCATATTTAAAGGCAGTTGTGCTTGCAGGCTGCAGTGGAAATGGTGTCAGGCAGCCACTCTTCCATCACAACACAAATAGTCTTTCCAAGATGCAAAAATTATTTAAGGCAGCAGATGAGGCCTCACAGACCTGTCAACAGGCCTGTACCTATCACACACACACAGATAACATCTCTATTCATTTCAAGTATGTACTGATACTTAAAAAGAAACCTTCCTCTGACTCCAGCTGCTCCTACTAATTTGAGATTGCATGTTTCTCTGTACTTTTCATGCAGTAACTAAATGACAGTCACACATGCAAATCCTGGATAAAGGCTCTCTCACATCAACTTACTAATTAACAATCAGTGCTGTAAGATTTTCCTCAGCTCATGATTCATCTTTGATTCCAAGTTGATTGAAACCCCACAAATAATTTAAGTCTTCATCTTTTTTGTCTGTAGAGGTTTTTGAAGATGGCTACAAGCAAATGACCAGCACTCACTATTTCTTGTCTACTTCAAACTCCGTAATATTAATATAACAACTATTTCCTTAAAATTGAGAAAAAAAAGGAAAAATTAAACATCTTCTGGGAAAATCTTGCCTGTGAAATAAAATATCAAACCTTCACATACTAAGAGTATCTACTCCTTGCAGAGGATCCAAGGACAACCAAAGAAGGATGCTTCTCCCCTTCTAATCCATGGAAAACTAAGAATAACCTGTCTTGGATGTTGTGATGAACATAGATGCTAACTTCCTGATTTGTCTTGGGAGGACTCCTTATCCCCTATATATAAACACCAAAATGAGACAAGTGTGCCAAGATAGGAAAATTACTTAAAATCTGTTGCTTCATTTGTTCATTTGCTATGCAGTTTATAGCTTGCAATAAAGTTGCTCCATCATAATCCCATTTTGTACTTTGCTTCCTTCTTTCAAAATTCATAAGTGTTCATGAATGGCTAAGAGCCACCTCTGACAAGCGAGTCTTTCCTACAGTTTTAATGCTAAAATAAAAGTTAATACTGATGGAAACTGGTAATGGAAGTTCTTGAATCAATGTCCATGTCAAATTTTCTAACCAGAAAGCCATTAATAGCATTTTAATCTGCATTTCTGCTTATTGTCTAAACTGAATTTACCTTCTGTCAGGCTGGAGCTCAACCTGGGTTCAGGTTTCAAATTTGAAAAAATAATCTGAAGAATTGCTAGGCACCTGGTGATGGTGGTTCATCGGAGTGGATCAGAGTGAGCGGATGCCTCACTCTAGTAATCTCTTAGGTAATTTTCCTTTTTTGTTTTCTTAATACACCAAAAATTTCAATGTTGTCATCATTCCTGTCGCAGCTTCGTGCTACAATCCCGGCATGTCCTTGTGACACCTCCTTGCTTGGCTGTCACAGGTGGGTGCAGTGATAGATAACCAGTGCAGATACAGCAGAAACCTGAAACTGGACATAAGGAAGGAGCTCTGAGAGAGCTGCCAGCAGCAGGAGGGGATGTGCATCCATCCTTCCCATAGCTATGTGCCTGCAGCTGCATTCATCAGTTAGAATCACGGTGTGTTCTAGTTCACACTTCTAAGAGCCTGCATATATCTGTGGTGAATTATAAAAAGAAAAAGAAAAAAAAAGAGAAATGCTTGAGTATGAAGACAGTTAACCATTTAATAATCTTAACCAGGACCATAAATCATATCTAGTTTTGCTTCTGGAATATTGTTTTGAATCTGACCTTCAGTCTGTCGGAGTACAACACTTTGTTTTCTTCTACTGCTGACCCAAGTTGCCTCTGTACTTCTGTGTCAGGGAACTAAAAGCATGGAGTGCAGATATTCCTGGCAGCTCTTTCCAGCAAGACACCTTTAGAGAGTCCAGCTAGTGGAGAACATTTACCAAAGACATGCAAAGGGCCTACTTGAGGTTCAGTGTACTGCCAGCTGCTGAGCCTGGGAAAGAGTTGGCTCAGCAGGAATGGGGTTTCCCCTCATGGGAGAGACATTTGAAAGACACTTTCACGCAAACACAGCTGTTCCTTTCAAGTAGCTCAAATCCAAAAACTCCATCTTTCACCTTCAAGTGATACCTTGTCCACTTGTCCAAAATGATGAATGGGGCTGTGGATAATACACCCAGTTGTCTCCAGTTTCTGGCACCACCACAAAAGACACAGGATCGCTTTTGTTAGTTAACTCTTTTTCATGACGCTTGCTTCCTCAAGGTGCCCCTCAGCTGTTAGCATTGTGTACAGTTACATTTTGTGGTAGGAGAGCTTTCTAGTTTTCAATGTTCCATATATACCTTTGGGAAATAGCAGTAAAGAAGGTATTTACCAGGTATGTGTCTCATAACAGCTTTCAGAAAATACACCACTGAATTCATGCCTTGCTACGCTTTGCCATGCTCAGACTAAGGAGCTGAAGAGGCTCATTACAACAGAAAGATTTGCAGGCTTTTAGGGCAGCCATTCTTCCTCTCCCTCCTGTAAGATGACGGTCACACTGGCTGTCCTGTTTTGTAAGACTTTTTGAGAGGAGTAGGTTAAGGAGGCAGTGAGGAAAGAGGTATATTTTCATTTTAAGTGGCACACTATGAATAAGTCCAGTGCTTGAGCAAGCAGGGGAAGGAGTTGGGTTTATTTCCCTTCCTTCCCCTCCTCATTGGTGCCAACTGAAACAAAAGCAAGAGAAGAGGGAAGGTTAAATGCTGAGAAAGAGTTTGCACACACCCAATTTTGGAAAGCATCCATTCCTTGCCACTTCAGCATCACACCCACAGGATAAACCCTCTTGGCTGAGTATAAACAAGGTGCCCTCTGGAAACCCAGGGTGTGGCTCTGGTGCAGGGATGGCTACAGCCCTGTGGGAGGCACCAGGAGCCAAGTGCTGTGTGTGAAAGCTGGATTCTGTGACATGAAAGCAAACACCTGCTATTCATATGCTTGACATCAAGCATTGATTTCTCAACCTCTCTGCCACCCAAGAAACAGATGAGTCCAAAAACTCTCCTACACCGAAACAAAACAGTGGTGGAAATCAAGGGGTGCAAAGTGTTGTGTAAAGACTGAAGACCTGTCTTGCCCTTAAGTCATTTTTTGGAGATGAAGCACAGACTTCCTGCTCATCTCCTACCTTACTAGCAGTATTTTTCCCAGCACAGAAAACTGTGAGGCACTGTGAAGAGCTGTTTTATTCAATCTTTCTTCAACTTAATGCTCTGTTTACTTTTTATTGGTAGTGGGGTTTTTTGTTGTATGTGCTCAGGCCAGAAGAGCATGGCTGCTGAACATGCAATTCCCCCTATACACTAAGGCAGATCAGTAGCAGCGTTCTCACTATTAGACCCTGGAGCTTAGTGAGAAGATTTTGTTTACAGGGGCACCTTATCCTATGCACCAGAAGAGCAGTGGGGAAACTGCCAGTCCCAAATCCTGTCAGCATGTTTGGTGAAGAGGGGGAGCATGCAAACAGCAGTGTGACTCATTTTTCTGGACAGCACAAGCCACATACACTAAACTTGCTCTGTGTTTGTTCTTGCCACAGTCCACAGGCATCACACCCTCTGCTCCCCGGGAGCTTGGTGGGTGCAGTGTTTTCACTACTTTGAAAAATGTGTATACTAGGGACAAGGAGAAAACTACAGCCAGTGGGAGCATAAGGAAGCTGGGATGGAGAGCCCCATCACCTTCTGGACATAGGGATACTACTATGAAATTCTTCATAACCCTGGGTATCTTCTGGATTTGGCTCAGTCCCTGAGTGAGGGGAAGATTTGGGATGCTCTCCTCTGAAAGGAAATGTTTATCCCCAGTTGAAATGCATAAATTACTTTATGGGTACAAAACCCTCAAGTGTGCATCTCAGATTCATATGATTTTTTTCATCTGCTTCTCAGGTTTGCAATAGCTGATAGATGTGTAAAATCCCAAGAAGATAGAAACTCCCTTGTGAATCCCAATGTGCAGATGCCACTAAGCAAAAATTATCTCTGCTAATATAACCATTAACTCAGAATTTCCGTCTGCAGATGTATCTTTTTCTTCTCCCTCACCCCCTGCTTCCCTGGCTCCCATATGTTTGTGGAGATTACACCTACTTTTAATTAATTCAGGACAGTTTTGATAACTCTTCTCACAAGAATGTGGAGGATGTGAAGTGCCACACTTTCTGAAAAATTGACTGCATAACAGCAGCTTCTTAATCCAAAGGCCCTGAAAGAGAAAAATAAAACCAAAATTGAAGTGGTCTGTGAGGCTGATAGAAAGAAATTGCCTCGTCTAAATTTTATTTCCTTCAGCAAAAATATTTGATATCTAAATGAATATTTATGCAGAAATACACTTAGAATAAATTAATTCCAAATTATGAAAATTATGTTCCACTACTTCAGTCAGGAAAATGTAAATAACAAAGCTGAACTCCTTCCATTACAAATAGAAAGACCTATCTTTCACTGGTCTCATTGTGGCTGATCAGGTGCAGATAGATAAACACATCTTAATGAGCTGGCAGCTACAAATATAGACCTTTGAAACATTTTCCTTGTTTGTTAAGCGAAAGAGGAACATCTTGCCATTATAGCCCAACTATTTTGAAATGTACCCTGTTGGTGGGCCAGTCCCTGGGTGAGGAGGGGCATTTCGAAATGACACTTGGTAGCTGTTTCTTCAGCCCTTCTCTCACGTCACCACATCTTCCCCCCTACGCATGCACCCAGCCCTGCTCCCCAGCACAGGGGCAGCCCTGTGAACTCCTGGCCATGGGAGCCAACTCCATCACAAAGGGACTCTCCTGACAATGTGTTTTCACAGCATGGAACCCATTTCACACTGCCTCTCTCCTTCAGGTTTCCATCCCCTTGGGCCTAAGTAACACTACTGTGGCACTGACTTCAATAAGTAACTTTTTATTGTGTCTAATCATGTGCAAATGTGTTAAAATTGGTAGTTTTTAGCAAACAGTTATGGAACATATTACCGTAAGGCATTTGTTCATGGCGTGACAATGATTGGCTCCATGCCACTTAAATGTTTTATTTAATAATGTGGGAATTTCAGTGTGTTTTCCTTTCATTATTTTTAACTTGAAAACAGAAACAGAAAGCCCCTTCTTTAAAGTTAAAACTTTACCGCCTAGAGTCTGTCAAAAGCAATATAAGCATCTGGATTTTAAAAAGGGAGCTTTTGCAGGATGTTAATTTAATATACTGGCATATTTCATGCATACTTTTTATATTTTTTATGCTTGGAGCTATCTCTAGAGTGACCACCCAGGAACAACAGACATTTCAAAATTCAAAACTTATGAGCAAAAGATGATGTTCATGTAACGGTGCACATTTCAGGTAATATCTGACAATCCTGGAAAACAAATGCTATGCATAACATTTCAGCTGTTTCATGTAATGCATTTATATAAGCCATCATGTAAAATAAAAGGGCTTACATTACAAACAATCTAACCTTTAGCTGCCAGAGGGTTACACTTCCAAAACAATTCCACTCTTAATGAGGTATGCTATGAATAGGAACATCTCCAATCTCACATGAGTAACAACTTTTCAAGGTAACATCTCGAGCCCACACTTTCTTGGCAAAGATTCCACATTACATTGTATGTCATGTGAGAGGAATTAATAACCAAGTATGGACCACTGTACTAAATTGAGAATGCCACTGGAATAAGGAAAAACATACATATGTCTTTCCCTAGTTTCCTGAAGAACTTCTGTTGAGGTATTTTGCAGCACCTCCTCAACCAGAATAAAGAGCTCTCCATTGCTTAATGTGAGTACTGGTTGCTGGCTGGCTTATGCACTTCAGGAACAAACACACTTTTTGAGAAACATAGTCTAAGAATCTAGTGTGCTCAACAGAGAAGCAGTTCTGTTTGTGCAAGCCATTTCCTACCATATTTTCATGAATCAAGTCTGTAACCAAAAAGAAAAAATTTTCTTCAGTGGAACTCTTGCATTTCAGAACTTGATTTTTCGATCTTTTACATATATATATATTATTGTACTTCTATTTTTTAACAATTTCCCTGTCTTCAACTGTTCTGTGAGCTTTCTTTGGGTAACTGCTGAAGCTCCCATATCATACCATTAAACAATTCTCCTCTTGACTGTGCTGTAAGAGACAGTTGAAGAGGAAAACAAGAATATGTTGACAATTTAAGATCGATACCAGTGACAAATACACAGGACTGTCACAACACACAAATTACGAGAAAACAGGACAGATGGAAAACCAAACAGCAGAAAAAGTGGCATATTTAGCAGATGCAGACAGACATAGAGTGAGATATGAAGGGTTACATTTCACCGATCATCACTGACATAGCATTTTTTCTTAATCTTTTTTTGAACGCTACTGTAGTGGCCTTACTGTAGTTATCCAAGAATTCAGTGTCCTCTGTTCACTATATCACTTTTTGTTTTCTTCTACAATCATCTTAACCTTTTTCTTCCAAAATGACAAGCTGTAATTCTTCAATTCAAAACCCCTATTATTGAAAGAGCAGAGGAAAAAGCAGCATTAGGAAGAAAGACCTGGGGTTGCTGCCTATTCTACAGGTTTACCAGTTCTTTTACCTGACAACTAGAAGTTATGCCAGCTCCACTACGACAGTTTCTGGAGTGAAATAAAGTAACTTTCAAAGATCTTTCTGTTTCTGCCGTAAAAGCATTAGCTGGAGAGCTGGAGAAACTGGGAGTATTTTGGAAGCTGAAGAATCAGGAAGTGGAAGGGTTACTTGATTTTTACATTTTTGTTTTAGGTTTTAAACCCAAATTGAACTCAGGCACTGAGATTCATCCCACTTGAAATAACACAGTTGAAATAATTGTGCTTACTCAGAGCTGCTGCGGGCACTGATGGACACAATTTAAACTACCTGATGACTGTGGTGGGCAGATTACCAGGGAGAGGACCACTCACTCTACTGGTGCCAGCGTGACTCTTTGACCTTTCGTGTAGTACCTGAACAGCCTCGGTTATGTCCTGCTCAATCTGCCTGTAACAGTTGATGAATAGACTAGAATAATTTTAAATTAGTTACAATCACCACCTATACATTTATGTATTGGAAAAAATTAGAGAAAAAAAACCTCCCTGCAATTTTTCAATGTTTTAGAGCTGGTTGTCATACCCTAAAGACAAACTTATTCTATATATTGCTTAAAAAAAAGAAAAATTATGTATAAAATAAGTATTGGCACCAAAATGCTGAAGTTTAGGCATCCAGAGTCTCTCTAAGCAAATGCTGCATTAACAAGCTGCCAGGAGCCCAACAGCTGCATTTGATTTTCATAAAAGGGAGCAGATTGCTTCAGCTGCCCCCCGCAGGAAGGTGAGGCCCAGGGTGTATCCTGGCAGGCACAGCTCCTGCTGTCCCAGCCATCCCACGCACAAGACAGAGCAATCTTACATAATGTCCCACAGTCTACCAAGCCCCTCTCACGTGGAGTAGGAATTTCTCATTTCCCACACATCCGACTAACTAGGGAGTGAGGCTGTGAAACAAATAAGGGCACTTAGACACTTCCTAATCCATCTATACTCCATGGATACAATTAGATAGGACGGAATGTAATAATTGACTAACAACAGCCTATTTTTATGCACTCTGAGAAGAAATATTTCCCTAGACAATAATAGCTCATCTAGGTATCACTTTCAAAAGTCTACTCAGGCTGCTCAGGAGGGCAAAATTTGAGGCAAGAACTGCAGTGCACATCTTTAAGAGGATTTCTTTTTTGCCCAAGTCTACAAAATATTATTTATGATTCCATGACCACTACCAGTTGCTGATGATATCACTCTTGGCTTTTTTACATCTTTTCTGCCACCTGATTTCCAGCTCCAAGAAATCCCACACTGCAGCAAAAGGCAGGAAGATGTCAAAAAGCATGTGCTATGACTTATCATACTCCAAACCTGCTGAGAACACAGACACTATGTAATGCCTGATAGAGTGCTTTTGCATTGGGAAATCAACAGCTTTTCCTTTGTCAGTAGTGCTAAATGAATTGGAAGATCACTGTGCTACAGCTTCTCAGTCAGGAGAGCTGTCAGCAGCTCTCCAATGGCCATCTGGGGAAAACAAACGCTTGGCCCAAAGCGAGATGACGTAACAGATGAGGAGCACTGGCAGGGACATGGTGGATTATATTAAAAACCTTTCTTATTTGTTAGCTAGCTGTAGATGACAGCATTGGCGTGCACAATAAAATGCATTTATGATGCTCTGTAAATCCCTCGGGTTCACCACATTTGTCTACATTGTGAGCTCATTTATTGGCCAGGAATGAAACAGAAGTCAGTTGTGTTTCATTCAAGATTAAAATTGTCAGTTATCTATATCTCAAATAGTAGCTGCTGCATAGTGCAGAAGTCTGTCAACTATATTTTGCCTTTTTTTTTTGCATGCACATTTTCACATAAATTTCCATGCACTTTTTTTGTAAGAGAACATAAATATTTTCCTGACTGCACTGTAAGATAATGTTCAATATGTATTATTTTAGTTCTACACAGAAAAAGAGAAAATCCAAACAGCAATGGCAAATGCCAAAACTCCTGTGTCTGCTGCTTCAGTTTTATGAAGAATAGAACATTCTTTGTGCTTGGCAAGGTTTAATCACATTAATAACAAATTAATCTTATTAAAAATAATATAATCATTCCTACAGAATGGCTATTTCACAAACATGCAAAGGTTATCTGGTTGCTTTTCTTTTGTATACACTGTTAGGTCTTCTCTGACCCATAGCAATAGAATGCATGTGATATGGATCCCACTTGGTGGCTAAAGAAGAATGACTCTTTAGTTCAGTAACCTGACTTGCATCAGAGATCCTGAGCTGGTAAAAAAAAAAAAAAATCAGTTTTGCCCAAACATACAGCACATCAACAATATTGATTAGGATGCAGTGAATCAGCAGACCAAAGTGATTGCATCCCTTTTTCAACATGACACTGGGAAGTCTACATGGTTTTGGCCCAACGAGAGCCTCTTCTAACTGCAGAGATGGAAAAGGAAAAGGAGACAAATCCATGATTCTACTTTTATCTTCACTATTTTGAGAACACTCAAAAATGGACAAGTACTGCAGAGAGTATTTACTGTGTTCAGTGTTGGCCCATGTTTTGTGATGTGAAAGTCTGCACTTAAGAACCTCAGCCAATACACTTTCGACCTGGCACTTTACAATACATGTGCCATGTAATGAAATCTTAAAAGTTGAAAAGCAGCAAGATAGAAGGTATAATCTGCATTGGTAATCAAGCTTACATTTACTCATAGAAAGAAGAAGGAAAGTATCTTGAATAGATTTCAGAGGATCATCTCTGTCAACCAGGACTTCAATAGAAACACAGATTTAATTTACACCTTTCTCAATTGAGAGTTGAACAGTATGGCATATTCTGAAAATTAAATGTCAGTGATTAAAGACATTTATTTATTATGCGTGAGCTTGTTTCTGGACTTGTTTTTTTTGGATAGTGGGAGCTACTGAAAAACACACATTTGCATAGTTCTATTTTTTTGGTCTATTAGTTACCATAGTTTTCAAGCACCTTCCTTTACATGGCAAAAACGAGGTAAAAATTAGGAACTGTGTTACATACAATGTTTCCATAGCTCCCAGTAGTAAATAATTCCTCTCTCCTTACAAAGCAGACAATTTTCTGTGATTTCAGAGAATGCAGGAGAGTTTAATGCTCTGGTCTAGAACCCAGATTGGCAGGGTATTGCTGCCAGTTCAAAACTGAACTTAAACCAATCATTTCTTCCTCTCCCTTTACAGGCCCATTCGCTTCCCTTTGCTTGTAACTTCTTGACCATTTATGGTGCTTTACTCATTCATGAACAGCTGTCAGTTTGCCTGCATTCCTTCCCTTCCATCATTGGGATCAGTTGAGGTTTTGTTCCTAATCACAACCTAATTGGCTCTTTAAAATGCATAATCCTCTTCAGAAGATTACTGTAGCAGAAGCTTCCAGGAAATGCTCTTGCAGTATTGAAGGTCTTTGGCATGAAAGCTTGGGGCTTTCTACCCAATTGCTCCCACCATATCAACAGAGACATTTGGAAGAAAGCACAGGCAGCTTCCAAAATCTTGTACAGCATGACATTTCCTCTGGAAAGCAGTGGTGGCCCAAGACTGAGGTATAGGTTTGCACTGATGCTTTGGAGGAGGTGTCGTAATATAACAACAAACTGGATTAATAGTTGTAATAAATTATTGAACTTCATTCTAAACCATTCACAATATGCATAATTTAAATAACTTTATCAAAAATAGAAATAAAGTATTTACAAGAAATTGCATGTCTACCATCAGTGCTTTTTCTTACCCAAAGACTGAAAGATATGATACCAAAATCTACTGAAGTTCTTAATCAATGAAGAGGAAGAGAAAAGGTGAGGAGAAAAGAGAGAAAGAGAATTACAAAAGAATTAACATTCCTAACCTGCTAAAGACCCAATAGCCACTGTAGGAAAAGGGATATTTTCTATAATAACCACATTTATTATGCATTACTAGTAAAATCCTGACAGGTTTATCAAGTCATTATACAGAAACCCTACCACTAGTGCATGCTCACATACCAAAAGCCCACAATCTAAAATTACATGTTTGGGCATTCATTGGATAAAAATATTCCAGGAGGGAAGACAGGTGAAAAAAAGAGAAGAGGTAAAAAGAAGGAATCTTCTAATAACATAAGAAAAGTCAGGCATATCTGCAATTCTTGACAACTGCATTATTTCCATCATCATTATCTTGGCTTTACTCTATAAGCTCCCTGAAAATACCTTGGAAAAAGGATACCTCGGAATCCCCTGATCTTATTAAATGATGAGTTTTAATTGCCTAAACCAACATTCTCTTCCACAATTTCTCTCTTTACAAAAGATCCTAACAGACTTGAAATGCTCAGGACAGAAACAGGAGAACATTAAGGAACACAGCAAATTTAAACACAAATTGGTTTAAAATTTAACTGAAATATTGCAAATTTTTGAACTGACTTCTGTGGAGCTGGGTGTTCTGATGGACCAGAAACAGCATGGGTGGAAAATGAGGGTGTGTTTTCGGAGGAAAGGTTATGATGACACTTAAGAGTGACATCTGGTTTACCCAAGAATGAGTGCCAATAAACACCTTCAGATGGAGAATTGATCACAGGCCTCAGCAATCATGCTGGAGACATGTGAAATTTATTGTAGGCCTCCCTGTTATTTACCTCAATAGAAAAAGCACAGTGCTAAAAAGGAAGAACAAACAAACAAACCAACCCACCAGCTCATGAGGATGTCAAACAAACTGAAGCAGGAGATGAAGGTGGCGAGACCTCATTCAGCATGGCGACACAGCTGGCGTGGTGGAGACACTGGTCCTTGCTCACAGCTCACATCTCTGACTCTATGTGTCCGAGTCAGTGGAGGCCTGGGAACATTATCTCCCATCTTTTGATGCTTATTTATTCAATTTGTACTGTAACAGCAAAGAACAAAGGCAAAGCAAACCAGGTCTCTTGCAAAGTTTACTAATCAAGTGTGGTTGGATGACATTTCCAGGTCTCAGAATTCAGCTTAGGTGGGTCCTTAATTAATTTCCTTGCTGAATTTGGCCAAAGCCTTCCTTGGTGGTGTGCTCATCAGCAGGAGCCCAAACTGCAGCTACAAGTAAGAAATTGCACAGATGTGTTCGAAAAACAAAGTTTCTAGTGGAGAAGTTGAATAAACTGACCTGAAACAGAGTCATCAGTGCTTCTCAGGAAGTGTTTAAGCAGCAGCAAAAGCAAGGATATTTTTTTCATGCTGGCTCTATTATAAGCAAAGGAAAGGTTTTAGAACAGTAAAAAAAAGTGGACAAGTATCCTGGTTTCAGCTGGGATAGAATGAATTTTCTCCTTAGCATCTGGTACACTACTGTGGCTTGTATTTAGGATGAGAATAATGTTGATAACACACTGATGTTTTAGTTGCTGCTGAGCAGTGGTTACACTAAATCAAGAACTTTTCAGCTTCTCATACATCCCTGCCAGTTGGGGGTGCACAAGAATTTGGGAGGGGATACAGCCAAGACAGCTGACCCAAGGGACATTCCATACCATATGGCACCATGCTGAACAATAAAACTGTGGGGAGTTAGCTGAGATGTGCCAATTGCTGCTGGGGGACAGACTGGCAATCAGTCAGCAGGTGGTGACCAAATGCATTGTGAATCACTTGTCTTGGATATTCTTTAATCATTATTATAATTTTCCCTTCTTTTTCCACCCCATTAAGCTGTTTTTTATGTCAATCCATGAGTTTTACCTTCAAAACAGGGGTATGAAACTTGTCACTCAAAAACTCCCAACTTTTCTGTGCTTCAAAAAAGTTTGCACTGCAGCATGTCTGTTTTTTCTAGAGTTAGAACAAATCAATGGTTTATCATGACACTCTTCATTCATCTTAGCAATGCCACCTGAATCAGCATGGCCAGAGAGCTCATTAAAAAGGCTATCCTGGAAGCATTTTCCTAAAGAAATCTGGACAGGTGGAAAAGAAATTTAATGCACCTAAGTTTTTTTTTAAAAAACAAAGCATTTGCTGCATGCTAGGAGAGATATTTTTGATTTGATTTGATTTTTGATTGAAATATTATCCACAAGGAGGGTTGAGACATTGAGCCTTGATAGATAGTCACAATAACTCTAATAAAGCAGCTAGTGTTGACACTACCAAAGTTTACATATCAATTTATGACAGTGTGATGTTTCAGTATAGTATTGCTTAGTAGCAATTAGTTTTATTTGGACTGATTAGGTGTTCAGTTACTTACAGAGGCCCAGGGTGTTAGCAACCATTCAGAGTTTGCTTGCAAATTTCTGCTTTGAAAAGCCTTTGAGTATTACAGATGTTTCTTGCAATCCAACATACAGAGGAAAAAAAATCATGGAAGCAATGCTTGCAATAAAAATTGTCAGACAGACTAGAATTAATGAGATAAGGCCAAGTTATCAAAAAACAAATTACCTAAATGTCAGCGCTCTGCCAATTTAGCAAAGAGGAATTGGTTTCAGCCAGAGCCACAGCACTGACACACCTTCACCTGAAAAGCATTTCTGAGCACATGCAGAGAGAAGGTCAGCTACAGGTAGACAAACATAAGGTCACCCTTCTTCTCCTATGCTCAGAATCCTTCTATCCTGACATCCTGATCTGTTGGGAGAAAAATCACATGCCCATCCAGATAGGGCTCTGTTTGTGCAAACAGACCAAAGCTCTGAGTTCGCAGGGACTGCACAAATCCAACGGGGTCTCTGCTAATGCAGTGGATCCTGACTACTACTCCAGGCTGGATCCTATCCAAAAACCCCTCAGCATAACAGCAGCAGCATTACAATAATGTTGCCAGTTGTACAAAGAGGGCTGCACATTCTCCTGTGGAGAATTCTAAATCTCATATATAACCTGGTTCCCGAAGAAAGGATGTGTTTTAACCGTCACATGAATAAAATCTTAAATATCAATTTGCTCAGGTGCCAGCGATGCTGAAATTAATGTGAATACAAACTGTCAAAATTTTAACATCCCATATGACTGTGAGATACTTTACCAGTTACAAACGTGCATTTTGATGGACCTGCATCTGCTTGTGGAGCAGAGACCCTTCCCTTAGTTAAACAAGGCATGCATTAATAAGATTAGCATGGTGCTACTCTGGTAATATTTGCCCTTGTATACCACTCATGGATAGTATACAGCGTGTGATATACTCTAGTTCTCTGCATATTAATTCCAGGTCACAGTTTAATTAGTCCATGCATAATATATTTGAGAGACGTCTATTTCTGATGTATTTGCTTTTGTGTTGGGGTTTTAATTCATGAATCATTTCCCCGACCTCTGTTCTGGGCATGAGAAAACTATTTTGGCCCTTGCAAAGGCACAACAGCCTTCAGAAATCCCTTGCTAGTGATGAGAAGCAAGAGTGCCATGGTCTGCTGCCTTACTTTCCCTTCTCCTCAAACCATTCTCTGAAGTTTCAGTCAGTCTGTGTTGTGTGACTACACATAGACACTGATCCCTAGTGGTTTTGGCTATTTCTTTTCCTCATTTTCAAGTCAAAATTGTTTTCAACACAATCTTTGTACTACAGCTGAAGAGTGGCTGATGAATTTCCTGTGAAAATAAGACCTAGTGTGTTATACAGAAAATTGTAAGCAGTGACACTGAAGCTTTAAAATGCTTTACAGAGAATATTTTCAAGAAGCAATCTGTGAGGTCCTCAGAATGAGCCACAAAATACTCACAGATATAAAAAATAGTATTTTACTGATCTCCCTTCTATAATTTATATAATTTTTCTTGTATAAGACATGGTCTCCTGACTCTGTAGCAATTAGGATCAAGATTTTTAATTATTCAAATTACTATTATTTGGTCTTAGAAATAAAAAGTTGTTTAAAGCAATAATATTTTAATTACTTACTCATAAACAGATCTGTAATACTGTGAAATATTTGTATCAATGCTTCTAGTAATTAAGGAACTTCTGACTAAATTAAAGTCACCAAAAGAGAATCCATTAAGTACAATCAAAGACATCAAGAAAACAAAAATCTGAAGAGTTGAGAGCATGACATCAAAAAGAGAGGTATATCCATATAATTATTCAACACCGAGTGTTAATCCAATTAATAAAAGTACTAAGTGTTTAAAGTAATTTGGCTAGCACACAAAAATCACTTTGCTACGATAATCACACGCTCAGACTAATTGTGCACCTGATTCTACAATAAACTCACAGCTTAAAACATTAAGCAGAGGGTTAAGACACTGATACTGAAGGTGATAGGACACAATTATATGTTCACTGTGTTTTAGACAGGTTTTTGTTAAACATCAATGCTAACTTGATCTACAGCAATCCAAGAGTCAGACTGACCATGTTCTTTGGATACACACTCTTTTTTTCCCTTAATACTATGATTTGCATACATGTTGTACTTGATGGGGCTGTAGGGGAAGAAAGAAACAGAACAAATAATTGATGCAATATATACATACCTTGGGCTCATTTGGTTTCTTTAATATTAATTTAAGTTAGTCAGTCACTACTTTTCTGCATTTTTGTGGTCACTGGTGCTGTTTCTCAGACAGTGTTGTTCATAACACAACTTGTGCCTTGAAAAGGTCTGTGGAAAAAACAAGCCATGGAGATTTCTGGAGATGTTCTATCCCTCCTCACAATAATACGTTGCCTCTGAGGACACACTTTAAATCACATATCTCTAATTATGAACTGTAGCTTTGCTGTTTCCAGACCCTTCCATATTGCCTTTGTTCCAAACAAGTGCCACCTGTTTCCAATAGCGAAATACCTTATTAGTCAATTGCTATCAATTAACCTTCAGAAACCACACACTGCATTACAAAAGGATTATGAATGTAGATCAGATCACAGTCCATCACAGGGAGGGAATTAGGTGTATACATAATCAAAGTCCATTACACCATATACTGTGTGTAAATTACCACAGCAGGGCAGCATCAGTGTTTCCACTATATCTCAAAAACCCTTGGTGCATACTAATACTCGGAGCTTCTCTTGTAATGAAGGGACCTAGAAGTAGTTAGCAGTCTGACTCAGACCCCTGGTATTAGAATTTCAAAGAATTTTATTCTCCTTGTCTTTTATCCACACTTCATATCAGAACAAATGTATTTCTTGTGCCCAAAGAGGAATATCCTTCCCCACAAACAAAACTCTAATCTGTTAATGAAAATTATTTACATTAACACAAAGAATTATGAACCTGAGATCACAGAGCTATTTTGCTACAGAAATTAACCCAAATTTACATTACATACTAAGCATGAAGAATCCTTAGCTTTCTCCTTAATTCCTATGTTTTCCTTATTTTCAGATGCCACATTTTCTTTTTGTTCTTGGGTCTGGCAAATCAACATATAGGCCTGAGTTGGTTGTCCATTCTAATTCCAGTGCCATAACAAACCCTCAGCAGCAGTGGCGTCAGCTGACAATTAAAAACATAACAACTTACTGTTGAGAACTGGCAAGGGATGTACTCTGTGATCCGACACTCCTTCATTTCTAAAATGCTGCCTCGGCTCTTAAGCTTCGTGATCCCTGTTAACACCAATACAAATTGAGAAGCTGAACTCAGATGTAATGATTGCAAGCTCTTAGAGATCACAGCCCTGCTACCAGACACCAAACTGAATGGACTGCAGAAACAAGTCATAGCAAAAATGTTATTAACTGTTCCCAGTAGTCACTGCTTTGAGATACAGATTAACCCAAATATGTTCTCTCTATCTGAACCCTTGTGATAAAACAACATGCATGTGAAAAATCATCCTTTTCTGCAGCTCAAGATTTTTGTGTCATCCATTGTATTTCTTGCTCCTGACATTGCCATGTTTCCTCAGCTATTTGCAGTGTTGGTTGATCTAAAGAAAAGTGAAAATCAAATGTGGTACCTTAAGGTAATTTTAAAGTAATAGGTTTTCTGTATGGTAACAGTTTTTTTTTTTTTTAATTAACAGGTTTTCTGTACTAATGAAATTTCTTTTCAAAGACTATCCCAGACTCCTGGAAGCCAGGGACACAGGACACTGCAGCCAGTGTGGCCTAGGTCTGTCCTACTTTCAAGAACCCTTACAAGTGTTTTGAGGCAGTACCAGCTGCTTATATGAGAATTGGTCTTGTAAAGAGCCATGACCAAGGGTACTTATCTAAGATGAATGAACCTCAGGATTATGAGTTGGGCATCTTAGAGTAGAATTGTGGCTACTTTCTCACATGTAGTTTCATCTCTTCATCTTCAAAAGCAAAACCAAACTGCATCATTGGACTTGATCCTGACAGAATTAAGGCTAACACATTTTTCCATCCCACCACACACATGTGTCTTCTGCAGTTGTAATTTATGTGTAAGTGTGCAAGTGTATGGAGAAAAATGAACCTCATTATCACAGCTACCATGCTGACTAAAACCCACATGAAGAAGAGCCTGCAGAAGGAAAAAGTCAGCAAGAGGAAAACATTATTTCTTAAGGTTCAGTTTCATTTAATTGAAGCATTTTTTGTTTCTGAGGAGAGAAGCAAAAATGTAGTTTGAAGACCTAATATATGAATGCCTTTTGTAAGATTAAGTGGAGATAATACAGTGTTCTCTATTTAATCTTACTTCTTGCTGTCTTTCTGGCATAGCACAAATGAGAAATTGAAATCTTTGTGAAATAGCCACGTGCTGAAATTGTAGCACTGTTTAACTGACTGTAGAGTTCTAAGCTGCATAATTTTCTGCTTGCTTTTCTTACAAGGTTTTTAATGTCGCTTCCTAACAGGAGCTGGACAAATAAGATTAAAGAAATGCAGTGACCACTCAGACTATGGATTTTGGCTCATACTTTCAAACCACTCAGTATAGGGAAAACACCCAAAAACATATTTTTCAACTTTCTGGTGTTTTTCAGCTTTGTTTTTTCACTGTGGGCACCTCCCTCTCTATTCTGGTCCTTCCCATGAGTGGCTGAATGGAGGCTGGTGCTTGCACAGCTCCTGACACGCTACATCCCAATTGCAGAGTTTTCTCATGGCACTGCTGAACACACTTGTGTCCATAAATGTGCTGCAGAGGTGCATGACTGGAAGCAAAACTGTGGGTGTGGGGAACACAACACACATTGTGGAGGTTGCTGTTCAACAGAGTTATTTCCCATGCCCCAGCTGATGTCCCTATGATCTGTAAACAATGTCCACCAAGAAGCAGCAGAGAGACATCCTTGGTGTTGAAGTCAGAGATAAAATTCCCCCCCCATATTGGGGATAGGAATCACTTCAAGACTAGGAATCCAGGTGTACTTAATTAGACTGTCATTTGCCATTCGCCAGCTGGCTAAACTATTTTTCCAGATCTTCATTCCCAATTCACACAACTATAAATGAAGGAAGAGCTATGCACTCAGCCACTTGGTTAAAAGCTAGCCATAGTAGACCTACAGAAACAGATGACTAATAATGAAGCAAGTGATGTACGTAAAACTAACTCAAATGTCAGGTAGTGATGTGTGTTATGCAATGTATACACAGCTAGCCTTCAGCCTGCAAAGATATCGTGCAGAAAACCTTTCTTCCAAAATCCCAGGATTTGGTGCACTTCCCATTGTCTTCACACATGAGTACTTTGGCATTTATATCCCAAAAGTGTGAATGACAACAGAACATATGCTGGGGCCTGTCAAATAACCCTGATAGAAGCTCTGAAAATAAATCTCCAAATATGCAATGCTCTAGCACATCATTCAGTCATACAGACATTAGAACTTTATTCCAGTATTAAAGCTGTTAACTTATTTTGGACATACCCTTTTCTATAACCTGTCCCTATTAAATTATTTCACTAGTCCCTTGCTCAGAGCATTCATCCCTCTATTACTCATAATTATTTCAATGTGCTCCCTTTTTGCCCTTTTCTTTCCACTAAGACAGCTATAATTATGAAGCTGTTTCTTGCCCTGCACATCCTTGCATCAGCAAGAGCAGTGGACCTCCATCAGGCTATGTTGTCAATCTTACCCATAATGACAGAACTGGTAATATTATGGAATCAAATCTATTTTACAGCTCATTTTACAGCTCCAGGGTTAGTTGTAACAGTGACAGCTCCTGTGAGATGAGATTAATAGATCTTTTACAAAACATGTAGAGCATTTGATCTGATAAGATTTTCTGGTAGTTTTAATGTTCTCCACATCTTGATTTTTTTTTTTTTTTTGTAACTACTGTATTCCAGACAGAGGTGCAAAAAATGTTAGTTTTTATACTGATGCCTGAAAAAAAATTCCCTGCACTATATTTTTTTAATTTTTTGTCTAATTTTTTTAACTACACAGAGGCTTCAAGACTCATTATGAAGGTTTCTGTTTTAATTCTTTTTAAGTCTGGTCTACAACATTAAATGCCTTTTATAGATTTCCTGACAGCTTAATGACTTGGACTTGTAAAATTTTTTTTTTCTTTATTAGCAATGTTGAAAAAACCTCAACAGCATCACTTCTAACAGAGCAAGAAACAAAAAAGTCCACCCCACCTAAATGGGATTGGACATAAGGAATTTTGTAAGTCTGAATTTAATATGCTTGCTTTCAGTGGCAGGCAGCTTTAGGAACTAATTACACATAACTTAAGTACATTGAAATTGCCACTGTGACTTACGTTTATGGGGTGTGATACGAATAAAAGACCAGCCTGGATTTTGAGCAGAATCATTCAAGGCAGCAGATCTGAATCTCTTTGAAACCTGGGGGATTTAGATGTAGGCTGACATTTGTGGCTTTGGTATCTCTCCACAAGATTTCACAAACCTGAATATCAAACCAAATTTCCTCAGAAACTGGAGTTGCTCTGATCTACTTCATGGAGGCAGTAAGCGAGTTAGGTTCAACACGTGGTTTACTGAAGTTCAGTGAAGGATTTTAAAATTAGAAAACATCACCCTAGATGTAAAAATAAAAATGTTTATGGTTGCACAAGCAAGAAAGCCTGTGGTTTATAGAGGGCAGAGTGCATGCAAGCATTACAAGCTGGTGTGAGAAAACTCATTTTAGATATCATGTACTTTCTTTTACAAAAATCCTTCTGTGAGACTTTTTTGTATTTCATAATCTGAACTAACAAGATCCAGAGACTCTTAGCTTTACCAGAACTTTTCATAGCTGTTGTATTTGAAAACATGACTGTTAGTGCACTGATGCAAGCAATCCTTTTGCTTCTGTTTCCTAGGACTATTCTCTTAATCAGCATAATAATATTATCAGATTGGCTATTATTCATCCCATGAAAATCCTATTGATTTCACTGGGGTAGTGTAAGACTTTGAACATTTACAGATGCTGGATTATACTCCTGGCAGCTTCTTATGGATCTCTTGCATCCTCCTCTAGTTTCCACCCTCCAGGGAGCTTTCCTCGGTAGACCCATGTCCTCCATAACGGTTTCACTCAGTGGTCTTTGCTCTACCCATTAGAGCCCAGGGATCCTTTGGGATAGGCATGAGGCCAAAAGGCAATCAAAGGTCGTTCTAACATCTATTACTGGAAGTTGTGCCTTGTTATGTTGAAGAGTCAATTAGCTGTCAGATATGCAATTAAACAACCTATGTTGTGTCTCATTAAATCAGATATGAAACAAAGAATAATTTTTTTTTTTTTTTGAGACAAAGATTATCCTGGTCTCAAAAACACCTGAGCATCTTCCATGAATAAAATTTATCCTGGAGCTATTTAGGATAATATTTCCAAAATATTACATGTTCTTTGACTCATTAACTTAAATAAGCGCTGAGTGGCTGAATCCTTGTGTGCTGCTTAGAAATTTGGGATAACAGGAAACAAATATCTCTATGAAAATATAACATTGCATGTATTTTAATTGCTCTATTAGCACTTTTTCATCAAGCCAGTCCTAGAACACAGGAATAAAATAGGTACTCCCTAAGAGGAGTGAAGGACAATGTCTTGTACGAGTGCAGCACAAGCAGTCAGCAGAAACAGTCAAAGCTGTTAATCTATCAGCACATCTGACTAATGGCTTGAAGATGGAAACAGATATGGGAATAAAACATACATGAAATTCAGAATTTTCACAAATTTCATAGGACCTTGAACAAAATATCTGAATCCTTTTTGAAGACAATTATATACTTCTGGAATACTACTCATTTGAAAAAGCTTGTTTCCACTGACTTCAGTCTCCAGCAGTTTTAAGACCTAGTAAAGAAGCAGGTATGAAAAGCTGGGAATACTGTCAGAGGATGTGGAAGAAACATAATACTACAAATTATAATTTAAGGTAAAAAATAATAAGAAAAATAATATTGAAAAGATGGATCTGCACTATGATTCCCTCTTTCTTTTAGTTACAAAAAAGTGGTAGTGGGAAGACACCTAGAAGTCTCTTGAGCCTCCCAGATACTTCAGGCAGTATCTAGCTGTTGGCTTGACACGCCCCAGATAGCTGATAAGGACTGAACACAAATAACACAGTAACAGCAAGTAATTAAACATGGCTAACTGCGCTTGTTTGGTCCCTTTTTTTATTGTGGATGTCTATTTTAAAACCTTTTCACCACATTAGTTGTAAATGTTCACATATTCTAGAGCCAGGAAATCTGCCAGGGCTGAAAGGGTCCAAGCAATCACAGAAGTGTCAATGAGACTGTACATTTTCAAGTCTTCTTTTGACCCATATCTATTTCAGTATTAGCTGGATTTGGGCATTAATGAAAATCTGTCATAAAAGGCAACTTCTCAAGAAGAAAACATAAACCAAAGCCATGGATCTGGGAGTGAGCCATAGTTTAAGAAGTATGGCCATATGAGGTTTGAGTACCACATCCCTCTTCTGTGCGGGGGAATCAGCCTCCCCAGGCTTTCTACACTGTTTTAGGGGCCATGCAATAACACCCTGATCCTTATCCTCAGAGTATTGTAAGGTTGTCATCTAGATTAATTTAGACTAATTTAGCTCCTGCTGTGCTCAGAGGCACATGGTTGTTCCTGATGTGCTCATTTAATGCTATGAATTAGGCTTTATCTCGTGTGTACCTTGCAGCTCCTCGTTGCTTCCAGGGAAGATGCAGCAGTAGGATGCAAGATCTGTTGCTATCTTCCTACCAGAGAATATACAAAAGACACTTGGGATTGTCTCACCCATTGGAAGACACAGAAATACAACTTTCGGAGGCTTTTTGCTGCACTGCCAGGAATCCTCAATCTGACAGTCACATTAAGAGAGCTGTAAATACATGATATAATAATCTGGCTTTTCTATGGGTAACTCAAGTCTCACTACTGTTACAATGGACTTCGTTACCTGCTGATGGTTTACACTGCAAGTGCTGTGTAAAACAATGCTCAGGTCACTTGGATCAACACTTTTCTCCATTTTTAGCTTTAGCCACCCTATTGAGCAAAATGCTTATGACAGGCCCCTGGGCAAGTAAAATGTATCAGTTTATGGTGAATCTGCAGAGAATCACACCAAAGATGAACACAGTGCTTTGGTGACCTTTTAACAGGATTGGCTAAGTCAAATACATGGATCACCTGTGGACAGGGATCAGTGACAGGGCTTTCTAACATGTCCAGTGCATGTGGCCACAGCGGTTTCCTGGGATCCCTGTTTTGAGGAGCAAGACAGGAGATTTTAGATCTTGAAATGAGTGCAGCAAAATAAGAAAAATGGTGTTGGGGGGGGAGGTATTATTTCAAACCATTGCAGGACTTGTTTCTTAAGTACTGTGCTGACAATCTCATGGGCAGAGATTTGGGCTGTGAAGCTGCTCAAGGGCAGGGTATTATCTAGGGGGTTGGGAAAACATGGTGTTACACAAGTGCTCCCAAACCCCAGGTGCAACTCAGATTGATTTCTTTATTTTAAATAATAAGCATAGTTAACTTTTTATACTGGGGGACTTCGGTTACTACTGTTCTTGGAGGTAAACATTGGAATTTCATTAAAGATGATTACAGGATAAAACTCTTCCTCCCAAGCTGAATAGGATGGGTAAAGAGTGAAAATATTAATCTTGCATTTCCACTCTTGCTTGTGAACAGTGGAAGCTGCTTTTGCCCCTCCAGCCCAAATGTGCAGCTACCCATCTACACTGAGGTTTTGTGAGAGTCATAGAAGGGTTAAAACTGTGTGAAACCCCTCAGCATACCCCTTGTGTCCTTTCCAAAATGTGTTTCACTTCTGTATGTTTCCAGTCATACTGAAATCAAACAACTCTTTAGCTCCATTAGAAGACAAATTCAGTGAGAAATCCAGCTCAGTTTTAAGGCTGAGGATTTAGTCAGACATTCAGATGAGCTTAACTCAATTTATACTGCATGTAATTTAGCTATAATATTTCTTCCTCTTTTTATCTCATTCTTATATCATGTCAAGAAAAATGTACAAGACACCTAGGCAGACTCTAATGATGTGTTCCTCTTGCCTGCGACCTCTGCTAGTATGGAGTCTCTCACAAGCTATTACTCTGTTTAACATGTGTATGAGTTTCTTGTGTACCCTTGGTACGTCATTATGTTATTTACAACCTTGTACAACTTGGCTTTCTTAAATCGAAATATCTTAGTAAACTGTGCAGCTGTCTCTGTATAACCTCAGCATAATCTTCAGATTAGGAGAGAAATGAAAAATTAGGAAACAAACTGTCCCTCATTTGCTAAAACTGGGCCTTTCACTACTAAGATTGTAACTTTTAATTAGGCAAGAAATAAATATATGAGAGTTGGACAGACTATAAAACTGTGATTACCTTTTTAAATTACTGCTAACAAGCAAATTAGCCGCAGCACAGAATAGCAGCAGATCAATAGGAACAGTAAAACTAAAAAGATTTTGCTGATCGCGTATGTCTTTGGATGCAAACTGTAAAAGAGGTCCCCGCAGGCTTCCCAATGATAACCTACAAAAGAATGAGACACAAAGGGTATTGAGCTCAAAGATGCTTCAATTTCCCTAGGTAGTGAACGCTCGTCCTATCAAACCACCTATTAGTCACAAACTCATACAACCAAGAACTCTCAGGCCTCTTGAGATCTCCTGTCATCTTGAAAAAGGTAATACCAATGAGAGGCACTAGTTCCTCTTGAAGCATGTTCAGTTTATTGTTTTTCAATGGCTCAAGCAATTTATGATGGTGATGCTGCCAAGGTGTATAAATAAGTTTGCACAGCCACTCTTTAGCAAAGATCTGGAAGCTCATTGCAAATTAGTTAACTCAGAGAATCAAAACAATAAGTGGGCAGAAATATTTTAAAATCACAAGATTTTGCCACAGAACAAAAAATCCTCTTCTTTTATTTTTCTGCTATAAAAGTTATTGGCTGACTTACCATAGCAATGGCTTATTTATAAATGTTAAGCATGATTGTTTCAAAAATAATTATAACTTTGCTGCATCCAACTTTGCTACAGCACACTTTTAGTTCTTTCTGAAAATGCTGTATAATGCACCTATGTTTTCTAAAAATGTCCATTCCTCAATACTTAATACCAAGGTTTGTATTTGAGAAGTGGAAAATGTTGCTTTGAGATACCTGAAAGTAGGTTTTCTCTTTTTCTTTTACTCACTATACACTGTACCCAAAATAATGCCAACAGAGAAAATACTTGTTTAGCTATCCAATGCAGTTAATATTTTTTCAAGAGCTATGTTTGCATCTTTGCATATGTATACAATTTAGGCTTTATACAAATGACAACAACAGGTTTATCTTCGAGTAAGTTAAGTACACACAACACAAAATACCCTCTGTCAATATGTTTGCTTATCAGGAAAGCAATAAACAGGCTTAGGAAATCTTTCAGATAGGATATTAACTGCAATTAAGACTGAATTAGTTATATGGTTTGCTGTCAGAAACTGCATAAGCAGCATCATCATTTTAGAGTGTTGTACTGGCCTTGTTTTGCAGTCTTCATGTTATTCTCTACAGGCTGAAAGGAAGGAATAAGGCAGATATTCATTAAAATAAATAATATTTCTACTACTCTAATTAATCTCATTTATTTTTTTAATTTACAACCCTCCTGTTTATTATTAGGCTATGAATTAGTCAGAATATGTTTTAAGTGCCTTTTCTATCAGTTGTCTTTCCTTGTACAACGTACAACAAGGAAGATACGAACATATCATCAATTAAAAGCCCAATCAGCATTTAGAACTCTTTTTTAATTACCTTATTTGAGTTGTCTGCTGTGTTCCAGAATGTGAAAAAGACTAAATGCTTTCAAGTTCACCAGATACATTCAAGTATAGGTGATTTCCTGTAAACAGCTTTTAGACAATTCATCATTCCAGTAATGGAACCTGGGTAAATGGGAATGCTATAGGAAAAAAAAAAGTACTGCATGGTCATATATTTAAAGATATAATACTTCTGGTAGCAAAACAGTAAAACTTAATTCTGCCATTTGTTACATATTGACCACTTGCTTTTGCAAACAAAACAGAGCTTATATGTATTTGCATGATTCTGTGGTTTATAACCTCTAAAGAAACACAGTATGGTAGGGCAGCTGCAGGAAAGAGACAGTAATTTTTAAAAGTCAGATACCCTGTACAAAGCTGCCCACTTGGACAAGTCAAGGAATTCCTTGAGTCGATTGAGCCCCTCTTTTACTCTGGGTAAGGTTCCTATCCTGTGCAGAACTGATGTGGACAAGATGGGGCTGTTCCTGATGGGACCAACTCTGCCCCCATGCTACCAGCCAGGTTGTGGTGGAGCAGCATCCCCAGCAAGAGATGCTGCAGGGCCAGCTGACACAGCAGGCAGGCGGTGGAGTTAAAATCAGGACCCTGCTCTGGGGGTGACTCCCCAAGTGTCCACAAACCCCATGGACCAGAGGAGAGCCCTTAAAGTGTGGTCAGACATCACAGAGCCTGTTAAAATTCACAGTGAAGGGAGAGGTGGATGAAATAGAAGAGTGTAAAATGTCCTGCGGATATGAAAAATGCTGACTAGGTCTCAGTCAGTGGGGCAAATAATAATTGTGATTCAGAGGTTGGTATTGCCTCCATGGCAATAATCAAGGTATGCTTCAATTCATTTTTAATATAAATATCTGTGTTACGCTGTGTGCCTGTGGTTTCATATTCCCAAGAGTGAGACTGGGGAAGAAATACCTGTAAAGGTGACTACAGGGCTTAATTTTTAAGTCCCTAAAGCCTGGGAGATTTAGGCATGGGCTTGAGCCATATGTTTTATTTATTTTAGGAAGGGTCCTCTAGACATATTATTGAACCAGCCTTGGTTACTGTTATTGATATCTGACATAAGGTTATACTTAATCATCAACATTTAGTACCACTACTATGAGGAATCTGAAAAATTCAGTCTGACCAGCCAATCTACCATTACGGGAAATCCTTTCCAGACCCCAACAGGCAACTGCATAAATAAAGCACACAGCAAAATATCAAAGAAATGCATAAGCTGTCATATAAACAAGCTAGCAAAAAACCACTAGCATGTAAAGTAGGAGAACACAGATCTATGGCATGAGAATGAGACATGTGAATCAGGACAACAAATGCTCTTTCTTACAAGAAATCTGAAAATGGAGGGGCAGGCAGAGCATGTGAATTGGAGACTCTGACTCCCTCTTTGTAGTCACACAGTAGAAACAATAAGCAGTACCTTTTTAAAAACAATAAAGGAGCAAATATGTGGTTGTAGTATAGGACTTGGAAGTGTGTGGGAGAATAGATAATCCCCTTTTCTTGCCCATAATTTTGTGGAGGGAATTTTTTGGCTATTTCTGTCTTAGACCCATGCATTGACCATTCAGCAAGCAGATTTTGGTTTTTCAAAGTTATTTAGGTGCGGATTTCAAGAGCAAATACTACCATGGACTTATATGTTCTGAGCTTTGCTTTCCAGTGCAGTGAGGGAGATTTCATGGAAAACCCTCATGCTCTATAGCCAGATGAATATTATATTCTACTTTTTTCATTCCTTCAGGGGTGACAATCACACACATCTTTTTAAACACGAACAGAGCTGAACAGGTAAGTGACTAGCTCACCAGTTCACTTATACTGGATTCACATTTCCAAATTCTAAAAGTAAAGGAATTTTACATTGCTGGAGAGCAAGTTATCCTCATGTCAGGTCAGAAGTTGAAAGAGAATAAACTAAAAGTGTGAAATTGAGTTGTGTCCATGCTGTTTACTTCAGAAAAGCACTTAGTCCAGTAAGCTCAGGCCAGCCTGGTATGTACTCACCTCAACCATATAGGTTCCAAATAAGCCCTTTTCCCATATCTGTATTAAATACCACTTCTCTTATGGCTTCAGTGTTGCTTAATCTGCTTTCCAGTTGAGACTCAAAGGACATTTCAGGTTTTCTGAGGGTATGAGAGAATATAAATTGTGAAGATCATGTACACCACAGTCACACTAAAAAAAAAAAAATTAACAGACCATTAACAGAGGTTTTAATCACAGTGTAATCATCAAATTTTCCCACAAGCCGAGTCTTTAATTACTATGTATTTTCATGAGTCTTGTATCTTAGGCATGTAGCTGTAAAGACAGGAGGTTTTTGTCTTAGTTTTTCACCACTAATGTTGATACATTTTTATTATTACAGTAAAAAAAGAATCCACAAAATGTCTAAAGAAATCCACATTGAAGTATTTTCTAAGAAATTAGTGGGAAAATCTGTCAATGGAAAGTTATTGTGCCACTGGATGTGGTTTTAAAAATAAAAGAATCTACCAGATTTATGTTATTGCTTATGTGTACTTTATTTTTCTTCCAAAAGGAAATTAACTCTTTTAAGGAATAAGTTTCACAAGAGTAATTTCTTTTCTTCTCACACAGAAAAATGTTTGATTTGGGAATAAAAAATGAGTTATTTGACCTGGTGCAATGGATCACGTCTGACTCACTATACCACACTCGTTACAATTGAACTCGAATCTCTGCAAAAAGGGGGAAATACCTGTTTAATCATGCTCCTGCATGATGACCTCTTTATTTTATTTCCAGGAGAAGCCAGTGGCAAGAGCTACATGGCATTGCAAAGAGATGGAGAACAAAAGTAGTTTCCTTCATTCTTCCATCAAGTTTTATGTTCTACTTCACTAAGTTTTATGTTCTACTTCACACCTCTAATTCAAATTCCCAAATACCAATCTGATTTCCAAATGATAGTGAAGCACCTAAATAAGTACTTCAGAATGTAATTCAAAAGTACATTCTGAGTATTTAATTTTTATTCTTACCTCATCTGAAATTTCTAAACTCAGTTCAAGACCATTATGTTCAAAGATAGGGTGAAAACAGGTTGATGAAGTAAGTTGTTGATGAGTCAGTTATGGAGAAGAGGGATTCAGGAAGAAATGAATAGAGGTTGTACAGATAGAAATGAAAAGCCAAAAATATAGCGACAATAATAAATATTGATAAAATAATAACTTTTTGAAGGATTTAATTAGTTTTGTTATTATTATTTTCTATTTCATCACTGAGATAAAATAGGGGAGACAATACTCTCTCTACCCTTGTCAGGATCAGTTCTTCTGGCTGTGGTAGACTAAAAAACCACCTATATCTGTTGACCTGTTTAACCATCCCACTTGGAAACCATGGAATATTACAGTTACAGAAGCAAACTGAGAACATCACAGAAATGACTAAGTTTGATTTGAACCACTTAGCACGGGCCTCTGCACTATGTAACTCGGCCACCCACAAGAGTCATAAGAGCAAGGACTTCAGTATCACGTGCTCACACAACCTGCCTTCTTCGCAATAGATTAATATCCTTGCAGAGTCATAAACAAGGTCAGGTAAGTGATTTTCTACACATGTTGTAAAACCTGTGCATTGCAACTGTACTCAGCAAGATGTCAGCAATTGTGCAGCTTTTGATTCAGTTGATCCTGAGCGATTCTCCTGACCTAGATTTGTGGCTCCTCTGCACCTGGTTCTTTTTTTATCACTTCACTTTTTTTTATTTTGGTTGTCCTTCTTGGCAGGAGCCTTTTCATCCCTTTTCTCAGCTTTCTGTGGAGAGCCTGGATAGGGCAATCCTTGGATTTCCTCTATTTTGCACCTTTACTTGGGTGTTGGAAACACTTGACTGGAAGGACTTGCCTTTTGATCTCTGTTTATACAGCAATTAGTCAGACAAGTTCCTGACCCATAAGTTCTCTCTGATTCATGATGATAGTGAAAAGAAACAACAAGAAAGAGTAATAATAACAGGAAGAACAATAATAGAAGAACCTAAGAAGGCTTTAGGTATTTAATACCAAGCACACTTCATTGCAGTTTTCTGGGATATGATATAAAAAAATCACTAGCAATGCCAAGAAATTGGTGTGTGGGTGGGTGTGTGTCTGGTGGAAACAAAGCCAAATGAAATAAAAAATAATGTCTTAAGATGATATTTTATCTTTTAGAATAATTCTGATCACAAAAGAAAAAAAAGCCTCAAATGCCCCCCACATTCCCCCTGCTCCCGAGTCCCAACAAACAAGCAAGAACTAAAAGCAGGGAGCAAAAGAAACAGTCATAGGAAATTAAAGGGAGGAACGCAGATGACACACAGCATGTCAGACAGGACAATAATACAAAGCCAGGAAATTACTGTCCTCTAGTGATGACTGTGGCCCACAGTCATGCTTATCCCATCTTCCAATATAATTTGGATGGTTAACTGTGATGCGTGCTATAGTGTAACTTTTTATATTTATATTTCTTCATTTTTATATGATTTCCACTTTGCAGAGCTTTAGGAAAACACATTTTTCAGCTATTGTTTCTTTAAGGTGGATGCCACTCTGTGAAGAACTAGCTCACTTTTATTGCCTTTCATCTCCTCATCTCTGACATCAATGAGAAATAACCATCTGTGTAACTACCAAATACATCTGTGAGAAAAAAAAAATCTATGCCTGAAAATAATATTACACTCCTAAGAAACATCCCCTTAAGCAAGGAAGTTGGTGATGCAGACATCTCTCCGTACCTCTTCTCTGCGCCCACACAAGAGAGACGGAGACAGATGAGAACCTGGCTTTGAATGCTTAACTTGTATAAGGCTCTTTTGGCTTTTGCTGGCACCTTTATCCCTGGTGCTTACCTTGTAGCTTTTTTTTGTCCCTTGCATCTGTCTATCGGAGCAGATGATAAGAGATTTTTCATTACTAAGTCTTGTGGAATTTGTACTCATATCTGAATGCATGCATTTTGAAGCTCAGGCAATTTGTTCCTCTGTTGAGTTTTTGGGAATCTTGTCTGTAATTTAAAAGAAGAAAAAAAAAAAAAAGGAGCTAGGAAAAGATTAAAATAACAAATAATAAAAAAATTCAGGCTCACTACCAAATTTCTGGAATGACTTCTTGGCTTTAGGTTTAAAATTGGGATGTTTCACAGTAGCATTAATATGGCATACAAAAGCAAACCCAAACAATTCAAAGGACATTAATACTTGATGTACATACACATATTTAAGGAACAGCAGGAATTTTTGACTAAATAAGAGCAGAAATAAGGAGAGACAGCTGGGAGAGGCAAAGAGGAAGGACTGAAATTTTGTGCCAACAAATGATAAAGTACAGTATTATAAGCCTACTTACTTTATTCTCTATTCAAATAAAAGAAGCATTTTGCTACTGTCAGTAATGTTTATGCACTGACTAAAGCTAAAAACACACCGGCTGTGTGAAGTTTAGTTTTTTATTCAGCAGAGCCTGTCTAAAATAGATGTGAAAAAACCCTATTGTACCATCCTCAAAGTTAAGTTTATTTTTAAAAATAAATATGAGGCTGATCTTGCAACCTTTTTACACACGAGTAATCACTTCAGGTCAGTAACAACCATCCAGGTATTTCAAAGCACTGCACATGCATTCATTTATAAATGGGAACATTTATGCAAGTCCAGCAAAAAAAGGTTTACAGGATCAGGTCCTAATTTTTATCTGTCATATTGAAATGGATTTAAAACTAAATACCTTCAAAAGCCTGAGGTAAAATACTGTACATATACTTATGAGTTAATCAGGCTGTAGAAAGGACAGAAGTCAAACCTAAGAAACCAACAGTAATTTCAGTGTCTGTTTATAAGCTTGGAGTTTAGCATCCATATGTTTCACAACTGTTCAAGCTTTTCCAGCTTTCCCTTGCTTCAAAATACACTTTAAAATAAAATACACAGCTGTACATGTACAAATACATGTGTGTAATTCTATACAAGGTGAAGAAATTTATATAATTTCATTGATATCACAAGCCACAGATTAGAGCATAATAACATCATAAGGTAAAACATAAAAGGTACATAGAGACACATTTTTAAAACAGGGCCACAGACAATGATGACAGCCTTTCTTAGAGCTCTTCTTTACTAAGGAAAGTGTATATCTTCCTTTATGGTTTCTTGTGCCAACAGTTTTTGAGCAGAAGTTAAAATCAGTGATTCACTCTGCCTAAGAAGATTGGTGGCTTTTGTATTACATTCTACAGAGGAGTCCAAGACACACACATGGAACTGCATCTAAAAGCCATCATAGTAGCCCAGAATTGTTCCATGACTTTATTTCCATGAATTACACCCCTCCTTTGTTGCAGTTCCCAATAGTCCAGTTCTTTTAGAAAACCATTCCTCTTTTGCAATGAAGTAACGCACACAAAGAAACTTTTTCATGGACCAAGTATGTATATTTGTAAGCTTTATTACAAGCACCATGAATCTTGGGAACTTTGGCTAAAGCACTAGGAAAGGTAACTTCGTGCTAGTGAAAAAAGAATCCCTAAAGCCCTTCATGATCCCGGCTGAGGCAGCATGTGTCATGGAGCCAAGCTGGCAAACAAAAGAAATGGAGATGGATCTAACTTGGGGCTGTCAACACAGTAGCAAGAAGAACATTCCAATTGTAAAATTAAATCATATTGAAGCTGTATTGCAAATGGCATTTTAAAAGCACCAAGGAGAGGAAAAACAATCACTGTTGGTGCAAGATGGTAAACAGCACCATTAATGACAAGCATTTCACTAAAAATTTGGTCTACGTTTAGAACAGGATTTTCTTATACTTTCACTTTAAATCAATGCTCACAAATGAACATAAGCAATATTAGCCCAGATTTTGTCCCAGCTATTAAACAGAACCAGTACAGACTAAAACAAATTTGTCATGTTGGGAATGAATGCTGCTTTCCAAAAAGCATTCTGATGTGCAGCTACAGCCCCACAATAATCAATCATCAATTGGTCATAGAAAGAGCTTATTCTTACAAGAATATTCTATTTTTATAAAGATCTTCATTTAATATATGTGCACTGTTCTCAAGAGATAAGAGATAAAGGTTTCTTCCAATGAATAAAGCAATAGTTTCCATGGAATTGATACATTTAAATCCAGGAAAATACAAAACAGGAAAATACAAGGCAAGAGAAAAATACCAAAATATGTAGATTGAAGCAGCACTGGTAGGATTCCTATTCTTCTATTTCTTACTTCATTTAAAAAATGCAGTATCCTAGCTTTTCTAATTTAGGAAAGGGAAATGGATATTATAATCCATACCAAAATATTCTTGAAGAATTTAGAACTTAATATTCCCTTCCAAAATGACAGGAAATATGGTATTGATCCAAATTTTGTCAGTGGAAACTGATCCAGTGAAATGTGTACCCTTTCAGAGTAAGCAGAGGGCTATTTCAAGCCATGGAAAAAAACCTGAATTATATTAGATGGTTGATACTAATATAATTTAAGGTAAAGTTTAAGTATCTAAATAAAATACATAAATTCAAAATCAAAGTACAAAACTGGTTTGAATCTGACAATTTTTTAATATTCAAATTCAAAACTCTTCAGCTCCCTGATAATAATGTTAAATCCCCTGGAAAAGGAAGGGGATGTAAGGAGAAAAAACCCCAACATTTCTGCTGTTTATTTTTGAAACATAGGCATTTTCTTTCCCTTAAGTGCGCTTACAACCACCCTGGCATCTATTCTGCACCACTAAATAACAACTGGATGCTCATGCTTGCGGAAAGCTGGGTGAGGGAAGCAATTTAAAATTTATTTTCATAGTGGAAAATAGGTTTTGCCAAAATAGTTTCAGTTTATGAAAGGAGAGAACAGCTGTATTTGGTTTATAATAAATCTTTCACAAATCAGTAAAAGCAAATAGACAGCACAACTGTAACCCATAAAAGTGGAAAATATTAGACAACAGACAGTGAAATTGTTAAACTTTCCCACAGATGCTGTTGGTAAAATGCCTCTGCAGAATTTGTACATGAAATGTGCATGAAAATCAAACCTGAAGGCAAGAGGCATTGGAATGAGGCAGAATTACTTATTAGAGGAATATCCTATTAAGGTGGTTATTCTGGGTATTGAGGAAGGTGTCTCCAGCAGCTTCCTGCTCCTATTACTGAATGTTAGTGCAGAATAATTACTTGCTTGCCAAAAATGAGAGGACATTGACCCCGCAGACTTATTGAATTCGTGCTGCTTGCCTTCGGGCCATGTCGGGGGTTATTCAATTTTGCCTGAGGAGGACAATCTATTATGAGAGATGAGTCAAGAAGGCCCCTTGCCTGATTGCCCCCCAAAACCATTATCGCAGTGTGGAGGGGGCACGAGCAGCGAGTGGACGGACAAGGCAGCGCTGATCCCGATTACCGGGGGACCAGATACAATTTGCATTGTGAGCAGCACTGCAGCTCTGGGCAATCAGCCAGGCCCGGGCCGGCAGTCGCACGAGCGCCGTGCCGCTAATTGCTTGTGCCTGGCGTGGCAACCTTCACCCTCACGAGGAGGAGGCTCAGTGGCTTCGTCTGCACCTGGGTGAATATTTTTATATTGACAAAGAAACACAAGTTGTCCCCAAAGGGAAAACCCAATATTTAAGGTGCAGTACATTTTTACACCTCTGATGCTGCCTCTTTTTACTGTGTTAATTGTTTGGTGTTGATGTTTTCCAGCAACTTTATGAGACAGAATCAAGTCACAGCTTCATTTAAAATGACCGGACCTATAAAACCAACAAAAAGGTTTTATATGTGGAGTTAAAAACCAAAACAACCAATACAAACAAAACCCCAGTGGATTCATTTTTGTTGGAAGAGAAATATGTGATCATTTGAAACAAGCTTGCCTCAATATCAATGGGAATCTTTCCAGTGAATTTTAATCACTTTCAATGAGGCCACTTTTTCACGTGAAGGTACTGTTCTTAAAGATTTTACAGGTTCCTCAGCTTTGAAAGGAGGAGTGCTGTATTACGTACTTGAACACAGTTGCTAAATTTATGAAACTATTGGACATGCAAAATAAATCAATGTTTTCCTGTTCTCAATGAATATACTCTTCCCAATGTTGCCTGCTACAGGTTAAATTGATCTGAATCCTGACTCAAAGCCAAATGAAGCCACTGGAAGTGTCCTGTGACTCATTTAAATGTGTTGGGTTTAATTTGAACCACATTAAACTCTTTGCTTGTGAGAAAATAGAAACCTAGCAGAGAAATACATGTGAAAATATAGGTGTCAGCACAGAAAAATAAAATTGTTTCCTCAGTTCTGTTAATAAAGTGGGGAATTACCCTCCTGTCCTTACACCCTGTTTTCCAATATTTTGTGTAGTTTGGAATTTTCCTAACATCTATGAAAGCCTCAAATATCTTTCTCTAGGTTTGAAAGTTAGTTAAAAGCTATGGCTGGTAAGCATACAAGATTAAAGTGAAATATGCCTTTTAGTATATCCTAGTAACCATAAAAAAATCTCATTTTCTAATGTTATGCTGTCCATGTTAGCATCAATGATGACATTTATAAAGAGAACAAAAAATTCTACTGTTGTCTATCAATGGACCACCAAATGAAAGAGCAAGGCAAAGTGAGTACAAATATAAGCTAATTTTTTCTGGCATGGTGACTGGTCTGTCACTGGTCTGCAGGGATGGTTTGAGGGCTACAGTGTGTATCTACATACAAGTTACCAAATTGATTCCTCTTGAAACCTCAGCTTGGATTACATAAGGGCAAACAAAAGAAGATGAAGACATTGTGTCAATCTTGTTTGCAGTGAATAAGAGCAGTCCATATTTAAGGGCTTGGTTTAAGACCTCTAGGTGTATTCAGACTGATAAAGTGTGTCCTTTCCTCATGAAAACTCAATCTTATAATTATCTGCTCTCCTTAAATTAAAAAATAATAAAAAATTAAACAGTTCATAGTAATTTTCCATTCACATATTCCTTTCCTGAAGCAAAACAGTAATCTTCAGAGTACACTATCAGATATTGAGTGTCACTTGGGCTACCTGGGGTATCCCTTTCAGCCAATTATTGCAGAAGGACTCCAACCTCCAATCCATCGTGTGTCATCTGTACCAGCCTCACATCGATTGCTCCAGTTGGGATATCTAGAATGACTCAAGGTCGCTCTGTTTGGCCACTTGATTTGCATCATACAGAAATATTAGAGAAATACAGAAATAACAGAACTGTAATAAAGCATTATATAATATTAAGAAAACACTGAAAAGAATTCAAAACTTGCTCTGAAAGAAAGCTTTCTCAATTTACTCCCCATCTTTTCTGGAGTGAACATTCATCTAACACCAGACAGCTTCAAAGCACTGGGACAATTTCTGCCTGAACTGAACTGAGGCACTTCTGGCCAACATTCTCCTTGTCACATTTTCCATGTGTCCCAAAATGGAATATATTCCACACAATGCATGATGAAAAGTTCCTGAACACCATATTACTATAATGAGATAACGATTATAATAACATTTTGCATTCTCAATTGCTTATTCAGTTGAAAGTTAAGTCCCAAGTTACAATCATGAAAGAACTGCATTATTAAAAAAGACTCCATTTTAATATTTACTAACATCTTAGTGCATGACTTGGCAACCACCGTAGCATTTTTTCTACTGAAAATGTTTTTCAGGGCTTTGTGCTCTTTGAGTAGGATTGGGAAAAGCTCTGAATGGATTTCCTTTGTTTTATTTTCAGGCATGCTAATGAAAGAAATTTCTCTGTGGAGCATCATACAGACATCCAAAGGTTTCTTCTGCCATGTTGAGGCTGTTTGGGGTACCTTGTCACACAGGAAGATACATACAGCAAAGGGTAGGGAAGAGACTTAATTCTTTTACCCTAGATCACAAGCAGAAAAGAAAGAAGCAACTGGCTATTGCACTTTGCAGATAATTGCTAACAGCAGTGGAAGCACGACAGCTGACACTCTTCCTTGTCAGCAGGGGAGAGCTGCACAAAAAGGTAACTTTCCTGACATGCTGGTCTTCTGTGCTTGACCTCTTTAGGTCTGCTAGGACAGCAGAACATATTACCTGAGGAGAGGCATGGTGCTAAAATGGTTCTGCATTTTTCCAGCATAAAGATTACCTTTCTAGAATATTTAGCATAACCTACTAGTGTTAAATAGTAAACCTCAAGTCCTTTGTGTAGTCTCTACACACATACACACCATCTATCCACCCTTTTCACAGAGAACACACCTATACACATCTCCAGACTGGGTTGGCATCACTCTGATCTTTGTATGATGACACCAGAAGTTTTTTCTCCAGATAAAATACATTTCTAATGATACATTCTCCATGAAGGCCTGCCCCACCAGCTCTAGAGAGATCAAAAATCTTCAGCAAAACCTCAGTTTTGTTCCATTACTAAATATGCAGCTTTTCTTGCAGAAGTGCTAACAGATAGGTAGTGTAGCAGAACATTTCCGTGGCCTCAGTAACATCACTGTAGATGCCAGTATTTTTCAGATGATAGTCACAGTCCATGGCCCCTGGGGAATGTACTCTAGCCCAAGATGGATGTGCACAACCTGTAGAAAAGAAAAAAACTGCAGGATGATCACATACCTTTAGAAGGGCTGTTTACCAGCAATATATAGATGTTTATGGCCAGAAAGACAAAGCTTTAATGAATCAGGAAGTGTTCCCACTTCTTAAATCTCTGACATGGATATTTTAGAAGTGCACCAGATAGATTTCTATACTTTTCCTGGCTTATTTTGCTTTCTTTCCTGCTAGGTGAACAGCCTTGGCAACATCCCCAACACCTCATCTCGAAAAATTAGTATTTTGTAATATTTCCTTTGTGAGAGAATCAGATAAACCAGAAATTATAGGATGGAAAACAGAGACACATGACTCAACTATGCCTTTTAGTCAAAAGTTTCTCAGGAAATTTTTGTATGACTAAAGACAGTAGGATTTGGCTGAGGAGGTGATGATGCTGAGCTCTGTCCCATAATGCAGACACTCAGCCCTTCACATTCTCCTGTAGCAAAAATGACTCTTTAAGCATTTTGCGTAAGATAAAGTTACTCTTCTGAGGAGATTGGCTCTTTACTTTCAAAAGCAACCCCTTTCCTACCATTTCAAGTGACTGGAACTCAATCAGTACCTCATCTGGAAAGATTGACTTGAAACATTGATTCTTGAGGTGCTGGATTAAGGCATCAAGAGCAAGGCAGATTGATCCCATTTGTAGCTTTTTCTCTCAGCTTTTACACTATAGAAATAATTTTTACATTTTTCAACTCCTTTTCTCTGTCTATCTTTTAAGAAAGAAAATGCTTTTCCAGAGATCATTTTAGATTTGCAGATATAAAAACGTACCTTAAAGCATTTCAAGGAGCTGACCAACTTAAAATGGAGTATAATTTGATAATTCAGTGAATTCACTAATTGCATCTAATGCTTCAGTTTTATTTGTGGTTTCATATTAAAAAAAGGATTTTTTAAAAGCATGTTTTGGGAATAAGCTCTCTTAGACCATCAATATGCTCTGTTAAGTAAATTACTGTTTAGAAAATCTTGTTTAGAGCTTTGCCTATCTAATGCAGTGCAACAAGTCCAAATGAGCTGTTATATTTTGCTACAGAAATAATTGCCGTACTTTACTCTTTAAAGCATGTTAAAGCTCTAAAAAAGAACTTTTCTCTCTGACTCCAAGTTATAAAGATAGCTTTTTGTACCTGTTCACAAGAGCAAGTTAACAGAAAGGCAATGGGTCCTGTAAATGAAAAATACCTGGGAGCAATGATGAGCAGCACAGAACCAGCAAAGCATCGTTCTTCACTGTTCCTGTGCTAGGGGGAATTTGGCAAAAATAAAGGAGAGATTTTCTTCCCAGCAATCCCTGCGTGCCAGTGCAATCCTTGGGAGCCATCATCGGCCATACGTTCAAGTAAAGCATAAATATGTTAAACCTGTCTCTGTAATGAGTAAGGTCTTCTGGCACTGCATATGTCACTTCTGGTCATGGACCATAATTCTGAGCTCAGCAGTGTTCACATACCTCCATTTGGGAAAGCAGCAGTAAAAAAAGAAAGGTGTCTGGTTTCCACATGATATTTTCTGGCATAGATGAATTTTGTTCTGCATTGGAGGATTAGGATTAGAGTACAGACATAATAAAACTTCAGGGCTTCTTTTCCAGCATGGGTTCTTCTTATTAGAATCACATGGGGACATAAACGGATCATTAAAATAGTAATCTGTTATTATTTCAGTTATATTTATTATTCATTCACAGGATATATTTTGAGAGGAATTAATTCTGGACACGTATCAGCAAAGTGATATTAATAAATAAATCACTCTCCACTTGGTTTCCCAGATATGAGAAATGCTTAAGTAAATAACAAACTTGAAAAGATCAGCTTTTGACTACTTGCAGTATTCCAAATAGCACATCAAAACGTGAGGTAAGGTGAAGTCCTTGCTAGGGCAGGACTGCTAAGGTTTAGACACATAGAAGACAGAGACATGTAGCTAGAAAAGAAGGCCGTCAAACTACCAGATTGAAAAGAAAACTTAAAGAAAAGTTAATCTATGACAGTAGGTGAATGAGGATAGGAAAGACCTGAGCTTATCAGGAAGAACATTGTCTCCTAGGCTTAGACATAGCATGGATGAGAGGACCTTGGCTGGTCAGAGATGGGTGGGGTGAATAGAATTGACTGACAGGCTGCTGTTGGAAAGTTAGACCTGACTTGCTTAACATGACTGAAACAGGAGGCAGTGGCAAGAGGAAATACAAGTTATAAATCTTTGAATGAGAGGTGAGGACAAAACATGTAAGGGGAAATGGCAAAAAGATTGGCCAAGGTACCAGCTTGAATAGAAGAAAACAGATCCAGGGTAATGAAGTAGAGGTGATAGCTTGCTTAAATAAAATTGTCACTCAAAAGACAGAAATAAAGACAAGAATAAGGTCCTCTGAGTGTGAATATGCACTTCTGGCCTGACTGCAACCACAAATATTGTAACAGAAAAATCAGCTCAGCACTTGAGATTTGAAACAGAATAACCAACTTCAGTACATCAGGGAGCAAACCTTTTGAGCTCTTTTTCCTCTCCTTAATTAGCTCCTTTGACAGTATTTTCCCTCTGTTCATAGTGATTCTCTGATGTTTTCTCCCAAAAGTTTTCTCTGGGCTCTTGCATCACCACTGAAATGCATAAAATAACTGGGGAGCGAAATCATATTCCAGAACTAACTGTCCAGCCTTGATTTCCCAAGGACATATCATTAGCACATTGCTCACTCAGCAGGTTAGGACCTTGCACTCAGATAACTGCAACCCAGTGAATCTCTGGAGGACACAAATGACTTTTCTTGCTTAGAAATATAAAAGAAAATAAGAATGTCACTTTGTGCTGTTTACAAGATAAAACCTGAAGACATTCTTCTGTGGATTCCCATGTGAGGCATCTGAAAGCACAAAGTAACCTGGTGAAATGTCAGGCTGCGCACACTGACTGCTGTGTTCAGACTTTTCATGTTTTGATCAAGTCTGAAACAAGTGTCACAACTCCCAGTGGCCTCCAATTACTGGACAGCCACAGATGAACTTGCAAGAACAAGCACTAATCCTAGGACAAAGAGAGACCTGATATAACTCTTCCTGGGGAATGTGAACTGAGCACAGAAAATGATGCTCAGAGTGGTGAGCAGAAATAAGGAAGGCCAAGTATTTTAAATGTGCTTTAAACCAGGACCTAACAGGACAGTGGCTCACAACCTACAGATCAACAGTGGGAAAATATGATATGGCAGGTGGGTCATCTCTGTTATCTGTGTCATTTGCTGTCAGATGCTGTAACACTTGCAGGCTGCTACTTTCAAAATAACTGTGTAAATGGGGGCAGGAATGACATCCAGTCTAGCAAATGCTGTCTCCTCCCCCAAGCCCAACACCTCTAAGAACAAGGAAGAGAGTTCACCTCCCTTTTCTGCCACCTGGAATTCTTGGGGGTTCATGCTGCATGTTGGGTTGCAGTCCCCCTGCAGCCCCTACATCAGCCCCACCCCAGCCCTGGAAGCCCAGACCAGAGGAAAGTTCTTCACAGCACTACCACTGTCAAAGCAGCCACTAAAGCAGGAGACAGCTCCTAGCTCACATTCTTCTCCCAGAGCCTAATACATTTTTCATTTTGTATTTATTTGCTAAAAGCTTTCAACCTTGTGCTGCTGTACAGACATTAAATACAATTGCCATATCTGACTATGAGCTTTGAATGGAGTCAAATTATTCTACAGAGTTATTTTCTGTTTCTCTCACCTTTGTCAAGAGGCTGTATGAATTCTCACCATCAGAAACATTCTTCTGTTCAGGTTCAACACTCTTCTGACCGTTCCTCAAAGGACATCTTAAAGAAAAAATAAATAAATTTAAAATTCTGTATTGTGATCTAGCAGCTATTTTTCCCTCTTATTAGGGGAACACTACCCCCTTGCTCTGTTGTTTTTTGCCTAATGTTCATATAAGTGTATGTGTAAGTGTGCTGGCTTATAAAGCATCAGGCTAACATTTGGCATTGGAAGAGTGTAGCAGAAATGAATAGCTCCAGCTTGCAGATAACGTTTGTATTGACCACTGATCTATTGAACTGTTATATTTAGAAGGATCATTTAAAGGAAAATCTCATAGGCTATTGAATTTGAAGCTGTTCCAGCTACTCTGTGGGACTTTTTTTCCCTTCCTTTTCTCTTCCCTGCAGTGAATTCTCCAAGGCAAATGGTGTAAAATATTTTGCTGGAGGGGATACTTTGCTTTCAAGATTTATTCCTTTGCACCACAAATATATCAAGGAAAAAAAAAAATCAAAGACAATAGCAAAAATGTTGAAAGAACTGGAAAGGTTATTTTCAGTCTCATTGTGAGGGTTTGACAGTCAAGCAGGGATTATTTTTTTTGTCATGGAGGGAGGTTTTATGATAGGCAGCTATGATCAAACTGAGATAACTCTCAGTATTTTATTTTAATATTAGTTGTTTCTCCTTTGATGCAATGTCAAGGGAAGAACTGTCCTTCCTACTTGGACATGTGCTACAGAGGAACTGTCTGTTAATTATCTTGACAGACACAACCTGCAAGTTTATTTTGATGAGCAGTGATCGATAAAATATAAAATATATCAAAGTATTATGTGTACAAGCCTCCTTGGCATGCTAATAGCATGTATTTGGAGATGCTTGGTCTCTGTTTTTCTCCTATCAATAGTTTGTATGTTGAGCTAACACTTGGCTCTTATTTGCAATATGATGGTCAGATCATCATGCACACACCCTATTACCATCTGCCTTTCTTTGAGGGGAGAAATATGCATTAGACTACTTAATAGCCTGTGATATCCAAACCTGAGGGAATGTTTTATTGGTCATTTCACCTTGAGCATTCTCTTCCTTTTTGCTCCCTTCCTAAAGCATCTTTTGTGACTTTTTAGCCGTATCAAGTGTTGATAGTGAAAACAAAAAAATACATCTTATTATTAGAAAGATTCTTGCCAGGAGGTAAAAGAAATATGTGTTCCTATGAGATTTGCTTACATATTCTGTGGATTGTAGGTAGTATAGCTTTACATTTATTGAAATTGTCTTTACCCCTGAGTTCTAAGAAAATATGCCTAAAGCTATTATCGCATCTATCGACTCTGTGGGATTTAATGGACGTGGCTCCTGCTCCCAAGTGGTTGGAAAATGACCTCTATGAAGCAAAGTTCAAGCAGAGTGAAAGCTCTGAGGCTGAGATTAGAGACCTGTCAGTTGCCTGGTAGGATAAAAGTGTAAAATTATATGTGACGCTCAGTTCAGTCACATCAAACAGCTCAGAAATGTTTACTGAATGAACTACACAGTCGTTAATTACACTTTCCCCTTAAGTATTCACATTATCATGGGCAACAAACACCCAGAGAATCTGGAAAGGGAAAGCTGCTAATAAGTATGCAACAATTACACCAGGCATGGTTTTGCACCTTAATTTTCCTACAGTGATTGTTTATAGTGAAGAGGCAAATTTGGCCAGTCATTACATACAGTATCTCTGGGAAAAAAAAAAAAAAAAAAAAAAGAAAAAAAAAAAAAAAAAAGATAAATTTTAGATCCAAATATAGCAAAAGAAGCACAACTATGAGCAATAAAATAAACACAGCTTCCTCAAAACACGGTACAAAACATTGCTTTAACCCAGTGACCCTTAGTGACCAGGCTGTTCAGAGTGGTCACATATATAATGTCAAATGATTACAGCAGCAACTAAAACCTGATGAATCAAAGTGCGTTGAAATTATTCTTCCACTTCTTTCTGGAGGAAATGCATTAACCTTGCAAACTGTGGGGTTTTTTTTCAATTATTGCAACTTCCTTATATTAAAAATTGCCTTTCTCTTGATACTCGCTAATTCCAAATTTTGTAACAGTGCAGAAGACTACAGGTGAAAGGTTCTCCTTCCATAAGTAAGGACCCTGCACTACACTTTAACTATCACCCACAAAGACTTCTGATCATGAACAAGACCCAGAAAGCAAAAGCACGAGAGCCTAGGGATGTCTGAGCTGAGCTTTGTAGGGCAGTTGTTGTAGGCTGGCCTGAGACACTTCAGGTGAGAAAGGAAGACAAGGCCAGGGCAGGCTTTGCTGCTGGTGTTCACATGCTAGAAGAAAAGTGCCACCTCATCCACTTACAAGGCATTGGAAGCCCATTGAAACTCCAAGGTCATTAGTAAATCCACAGAGCTAGAATCCTGGGATAATCCATTTCCAGTGGCAGACAGGTAATGAAGGAGTCAAGCACGGGGCTATAAGAAAGAGAGGGAAGTGCTCAAGCTCCTGCTATCTGTGTGCTCTCAGTGGCCAATTTATGGGTCTGTTGGGTTTTTTTCCTACTTTCTTTCTATGAAAATGCATTTTACACATTAGAAATACCATTTTTTTTCTTCTCAGTAATTTTTTGTAGGCATATTTTATAGTTAGGAAAGAAAGAATTGATTTGTTTGAAGGAATAACTACAGCAAATAGAAAATGATACACAATAAAACTCAGACTTCTGGTAAAGTGCTGAGTCATTCTAGAATATTTTGATGTCTGAATATTTTGCTGTCTTCTCAAAGTATAGTTTAGTTAAACTATATTACATTAGCAAGTTTAGACAACAAATTATTTCACATAAAGATATTTGCTGTAACAGTTATCATAGAATAAATGTAGCTTTATCTCTGTATTTGACTTTAATATATAATAATTTTTTACTCTGATTATTTTTCACAGATAACAATTAGCTTTTTCCTCATCTTTTTTAATTCCAAATTCTTTAACATAATAAAAAAGACTAATTAACAAATTCAGAACAATAATCTTCTACAATATATTCAATAACTCTCTACTAAAAGAAAAGTACTTTTTCTTTCTACTTTTATATGATCTCTAAAACATGTGTTTAATTAAAATTGATCTCTCTTACTTGAAATCTTTACAGAGTGACTTAGTGAAACATGGCCTCAAACACAGTTATTTGAAATTACATTAGCAGGAGATCTAAGCAATAATGTGTAATTACTGTTACATAGTGTCACTTACTGTTACTGTCTCAAGTATTTCAATCATGAAGAAGTATACATGGTTTTCAGCTGATTTTTACAGACTTCTAGATTAAACCATGTACTTGGCCCGGTGATCAGAAGGTGGGACAATGTAGTTACATTTTTAAAGGAGGAGGATTTTATTTCTCAGTATGGATATTCTGGAGTGATGGGAGTCTGGTGCCAAGTTCTGGAGTCCAGCTCACCCTTAGAGGTCACAAGAGGCACATCCCACAGTATTTTCCCTATTAGCTGAATTAGCCACACAATGAACTCTGAAGAATTAACCTAAAATGGCAGGATATTCTGCTTTTTAAGTATGTATGTTTAAGGCTCTGTAATAATTCTTGAATGAAACACATGGAAAAAAAAATCATTCCTTAATTTCTTCCTGTGTCTGACTCTAAATAGGCAGTAGTATCACTGATTCATTACCTTCCCTAATCTCTTCTGGAATGCCTATTTTATGCTTGGTCAACTACCAAACTTTACAGATTCCTCTGTTTCATTGACAGAGGTGTTATTTCTATCAAGAAAATACAGAAATGCATGCCAGAGAAATTAAAACTGTACTGCTGCCAAAACACATTAAGAACATAAGAGCATTTTCCAAGACATTCAAAGTAGCTCAGAAAAACTGGCTTATGTAGAGAAACAAATGCAAATATGTGGAAATAAAAGGACCACCTCTTCTCCAATTGATTGGCTGCACTCTCTCCAGATATTTTGAAGGTAGATGCCTGAAAGACAGTTTGACATAAGAAATGCAGGTCAGATCATTTAGCAGCTATCCACAAGAGCAGAGACAAATACACACTCTGGACTGGCTGATGCATGAAAAATACCCCAGGTCTCTCACACATTCAGTCTTCTTAGAAATGGTTTCATTTTAACACTAAACCTGATCAAATTTTGACTGAGTGGGATCAAAATAGACTGGACAATTGGTTTGGTAAAAAGGCTTGTAAATCTTGATGAAAGAAAGCACTTTTTAGAAACTGTGCACATATTCCATGGCTAGAATTTAAAATCTGTAAGGAAAGAAGACCTTTTGGAGAAGGAGATTTCATTCAAACTTTTCCCTTTATGGACAATTTGCACAGCTGTCCCTGGGCAGAGTTTACAGAGTCCTGAATCTCTTTATAGCTCTCCTATTCTTGATAGCAAAGAAAATAATAATCCCCCATAGTCTATTATTTGGAAATTATTATCCAAATCTTCACCTCCAGTCTCCTTGTTTTCTCCCTTTCCACTATTTTGAGGGTATTAAAATGGTGAAAACATTTCCAAAGTAAGTGGTGAAAAACATCTCCAAAGGGTTCTGCTAATCTCAGAGCAATGGCAAGTGGATGGGATGCCAAGGGAGTTCCACAGTGATGGATCCCAAGCGGTGACTAGAAATTCTTGTTTGGTGCACATTTTCTGTGGTAGGGATGCTGGTGTATCAGACAACATGACCTGAGGCAGATATAGTAAGGATTGGATCCCAAAAACACAAGTCTACCTTTTGGTTCTTGGAACTTTTCCTACTTGACTGATAATTCCTGTCCTCTGCAATAACTGTTACAAAAAAGACATTCTCAAACAAAGGGGAGGTAATTTTAGAAGATGGAAAGTGGTTCTAGATGTTTTAAACATTTTTTTGTAGAAATGGTCTTAAAAAAAAAAAAAAAAAAAAGTGCAGAATATGTCCTGAGCTTAACTTCCTGTGGATAAGAATAGGATGAGTTATGTCTTGGCTTCATAGAAAGGTGATCTTTCCTCTCTAGCAGTGCTATAAGCATCTGCAAGTCTGTATCCACAGGGAAAAATTAATTTATTCCCAAGTTTGCTCATTAAAGTATCTGACTATAACTTTATTTATTTCCAACAGAAGGTGCCCTCTTTTTGTAGCAGATATTGAAATTGAAAATAAGTTCCTTACACATATGCTATTAGAGTTGAGGAATATCAAGTGTAGACTGCCTCCCGTTTGTGCTGGAATGAAGCACAGGCTCTATCCCTGGTTCTCACTGGGAAGCTGTGACTGGCTAATTGACAACCTGAGAAGGGACAGAATGAATCTTCCAAAATATTTCCTTCATATGGAACATAGTGTCAAATATCACATGATGAAAACAAAGAGATAAAAAAGCATTCCCTTTGCAGATGCTCAGTCTTAACTCTCCCCTCCCAGTAGCACCATATCCCCCCACTTGCTGGCCCAGACAGAGCCTTGATGGCCAAGGAAAACTGTGATTTGCAATGCCCTCTCCTGCCTCCTCTGTCTCTTTTTTTTTCCTTAAAAAAATCATATCTGATATTCTTTCCCACTTAGCAAAATATCTTTTTTCTTTGAAATTCACCCTTAATATAATTCTCATCCTTCTCCTCTTCCTGTACCTCTGGATGAACCTGTAGATTTCTTGCACTGTCAGAAGAGAGGGCACGGCAACCTCACTGCTTTCCTCACCATGACTGGTTTGAGAGAGTCCTCCAGGCATTTTAAGGCTTCCTCCCTGCCACAATAAACCACTTTATAGTACTCTTATCCGATCCAAGCTGAACAGCAGGACACATTTCCGTAGCAGCTTAATTCACTTTCTCCCTTCCCTCAAGCTGAAAACAGAAGGACATTAGTTGCTGTATAATGTGACATCCATGTCTTTTTTCTCCTATTATCTAGACTAAGTAAATGATAACAACAGCAATATAGTTGCACGCTGATTTAAATGAAGAAATATGGTTTGATGTTAAAATAATTCCTCTAATTTATATATAGCAAAGCCGTGCACAAAGTCTTTTGTCAATGGCATCCCAAATCAAGATGTGCAGTCTTGAGAAATTGTTTGATTAACTTCTGCCTTGTAAAACATCTTCTTGTGGCAAGTGCTTAAGCCTCTAAGAGCTGCCAAGTTCAAGCCAGTGTGGCTCATGCTATAAGTCTTCCTGCAGCCCTTTGGGCCACTCCGTAACGAGAGCGACCATTTTGCTGTCACTGTCACTTCACATATCCACTCTCTAAAGCTCTGTTTGTTGTTTCATTCTGTTCTATGTCTCCCTTAGGAACTTCTTCATTTTAATATAAATAGAGCGCTTCATCATGCAGTGCCAAAGACTCGTGGAAGGTATAACTCTCAATATTACTGAAAATGATGCATACAGATGAATTTGGCCAGCAGATCACAAACAAAGAGCCTTAAGGAAAAGGGAAAAACTTCCTAATCCAACAGTATGGAGGGTAAAAGGTTGAAAATAATAAAGGAAAGGAGAAATGAACTCCTCACTCTGCTAACCATTGGTTTGATTATAATTCACAAACATCACTGGAAGCAGATAGTTAAAGCTTTTCGCCATATGGCACAAATGCATGATGCAGTATGTATATTTTTAATGTTAATTCTAATCAAATTTCTAATTGGAATTTTTGTTAAACATGGAAATTACTTTTCCTTCTGAATCAGGAGGATTCTAAAAACTCAAACCATAATTATAAATAACAAATTCTTAGTTGTTTTACAAAACCGTGTTTTAAAAAAAAACATTAATTTTGGAAATTTTAATAGTTGGGGTTTAATGTTTAAAATTTTATATTCTTTTCAATTTTTCCTTTTTCTAATATACACTTTTATATGATATGATCAAGGATTTGCTAATAAGATATGACCTAGTAGTATTAAAATGGAAAAATTAGGATAGGATAGTAGGATTAAGAATACCCAGACAGATCAATGCATGAACCTTGATGTAATATATGTTGAGAAAACACAAAATGAAAAGGCAAATTCTAACATTTTCATAGTAACAGCAAAATAATAATAATAATAATAATAATAATAATAATAATAATAATAATAATAATAATAATAATAATCTAGACTGTCATTTGTATTATCTGATAGTTGAAATATGTTACATTCTGGTCATCTAATACTTGTAACACTTGCAATATTTCAGAAGAGGTGAATGAAATCAGGGATCAATATAGTTCTGCAAATTCTACCTCTCACATATTGGTGTATAAACCCAGTACCACTGGCAGATTGGATCTAATCCCATTCTGTAGAAAGTAACATGAGGGGATCAAATAATGGTTGGGTTTTGCCCATGCAATCATTTCTAATGACTTCATTACATTTTAACCACCTTGCCCACAACCCTTTGGCTTTAGCCTCTTGTTTCTGTTATATCCATATGGAAATGCTTTGTGGATCATATCAGCTCATGCTTGCATATTTAACATGGTTGTTCCAGTTTAATAGCTAACTGCACAACAGTTCTTAGCATTTCTGTTCCCTTTTGTGCCCTCTACAGTGAACGCTCAGGCTCTCTCTTATTTTTACTGTACTTTTTCGAAGGCTACGTGTGCAGAAACATCCCAGTCATTTGGAATTGCTAATATCCAGTTACAAATTCACAAGTGGCAAATACGCAACCATGAAATCCAGTAGTTACAAAGCAGAACATTTGTACATTGTAAATTCCTGTGCATTTCTTAAGTTGCATGATGGGGAGCAGCAGGTGACATTATCCAGTTTTATGTGCACTTTACCTTTCTCTAACACCCTTCTCTCTCCCTCCCCTCCTGCTGATGTTGCTGAAGTATAGAGTTTCATTCATTCACTTTAATGCTGAAACCCATCACACTAAAAAAAAACCTTCCCAGAGACTGGAATAGGACCAAATAGGACCAAAACTGATCCAGACTCTTATCTGAACATGTATATTTGTATGGTTATATATGTCCTCATGTCCTTTGTAAGTCTTGGCACAGGCTGCCCAGAGAGGTGGTGGAGTCACCATCCATGGAGATATTTGGAAGATGTGTAAGCACAGCACTTGGGAGCATGGTTTAGTGGCAGACTTGGCACTGCTGGGCTAGTGGCTGGGATCAGCAACCTTAAAGGTCTTTCCAACCTAAACGATTCTACAATTCTCTATAGTTATGTAGACAAGGGTGAGCACAGAGGCAGGATGGAGAGTGCCTTACAGTGTTTAATTGGGTGTGTGGTACTTACCCTTTCTGCCGTCTATCCTTTCTCCCCCTCACCACAGAACAAAGAACCTTAAAGGTATTGGGATATGTAAACTCTGAACACTTCAGTGGGGCAAAGAATTATTATTATACCTTTTTTAGAAATCAAAAATTCCGTCTGGAGCCACCCGGTCAGTTTAGCATCTCCCACTTTGCTGCCCAGTAACAGAATGCTGGGCAGGTTTCATTTTTGCAGCTTCTCCTGCCACATAGGAACATTTATCAAAACTTTCCAACTAAACACTAGGGTTAGGGCTACTCAATTTCCTAGTAGTGGTGGTAAGAAGAGGTTTTCATGCCCTGATGTCAACCCAATGAGTATTTCAGTTACTTTGTGTTGAGGAGCACAATTGTAAGCCTTCCTACCTACAAATCTACCTTAACACTGAGGCTGCAGGATTGTGATCTATCCCTCTCTTTTGCTCAAAAAAGCTGCACATGGAAGGCTCAGACAGGACCAGCCCCCCGAGCCTCTAGAGTAGCATAAGGATGACAGAGACCCATGGCCAGGCACCTCCCTCCCAGGGGAACACATCTCCAACAAAGATAATTTTCTTTTGCAGAACTCAGCATTGGCAAACAACCTGTGGAAATCTGTGGAGCAGGATGGTCTGATATGAAAGTTATTTCTCTGCATTGTGGAACTGCTCTTAGACATGTGTGAGGACTTTTACTATAGAAGTAACTCATCTGGTATATTAGCCTTAGGTTCTTTTCATGTAGCTGCAAATTCCACGATTTTTTTTTTAACTAACAAATTAATTAATTGTTAGAGAAGATGTATTATAGGGTGCTTATCAAGGAAATGACAAATCTTGCAAAACAGACTTGCAGAGAAAGGAAGAATGAGGTGACTATCTAATGTCTTTTTATACATTTTTTTAACATAATGATCGGCTCTCCAGTTGCATTTAAAAATCTGTGTAGTCTATATATATCTCTAAGAGCTATCATAGAAAATATTGCTTGGTAGCTGTAAGATGCCCTTTCACCAGACCAAAACATAGAGCTATGTAATTATTATTTTCAAATATACAATATTCTGCTTCGTAAGTGGCCCAGCATATCTTCAGTCACACCACTTGCAAAAATACTGCTTGGTGAATAAAGAGGGATAGAGTTTCTCTCACGTTTATGAAAACCAGTGGAACATAAGTAAATGTTGGTATTCAATCATCTTCTACCATAATACATACTTTTCAATGAGGGAGAGCAGCAGACACAAGCGTATTTACTCAGAAGGCAAATAAACTAGTAGAAATTTTAAAATAATTGTGGTCAAATTCTGTTGTCACAGTGCAAATTAATTGGTGGCCAAACTTGGTTTCAGGTGTCTGAATCAAAGTCTCTTCTCATTACATTTTTGGTGTATAAATAATACATGGTATTTTTGTGAGGAAACAGTTGTGTCACTCACACTACCACTCTATTTGTGCCTGGAAGTCTTTGCCTCACCTGTGTCAAAACATCATAATCCTGCAGCTGGTAATTGCAGCAGAGTGGCGCCTTGAGTTATTTTTGTGGTCAGCATGAGATGGCATGTGACATTTTATGTTATAGTAACCCTCAAAGAGGCCTTTCTATCATAAAGATTTTAATGCAAAAAGAGGAGAGAGTGGAATCTCCCCACATCTCTTTGAGTTTTAATGTTCTTGAAAATCGTGTAAAATTAAGGTGATTTGTTTATTTGTCAAATTCATTACTTCAATGCGAATACATGGTGGTGTAACACATTATCTAGCTAATACTTTTAAGGCAGTTTATCAAAATAAGTGCATATTACTTCAGTTCCAACTATGCTGGATTTTTGCCCAAGCAGAAAATGAGCAAATAAGAGCAAGATTTTAACATGATGAGTCATCAGTCCTATTAAAGCCTTACCTTTTAGGGAACACATTAGGTGATATCCAGGATCTCATATTTAGTAACCCTCTCATGGACATTGGCAAAAATTTTGCTGTGTAGGAGCCACGTAGGGACTCTGGGATTTGGTTTGCTCTGTTTTTAAAATGCCAACAGATCAGATGTGATTTGAGAAACACAAACAACTGTATTTTTTAAATGAGCATTTTTTAATCTCTACCAATTTCTTAGTAGCCTACAAATAAGCTTATGCTGTTTCAGCTGAGAGTATATATCAGGTTTCCTGGAAACCATCCCACTTGGGCATGACTATAGCTCCAATATAAGCAGTGAAGCACTTAAAAGGGGGCTAATTAGCTATTTGCTGTACTTGACAGATAAAAGATGTATGCAAGCACAGAGAAAGGACTGCAAATATAGATATCCCTGATTATGTTATTGTCCAACATTTTAATTAATTTCTTAGACCACCTTTGTGTAATGTAAAAAGGTTTTGAAAGATGTGACAGTAACAAGGCTGTGGTGTTTCTTTTACTAATCACCATCACTGCAGGGTGCTGGAAATTTTAAATCACATTTTATATGCTCCGTTCACTGAAAAATTACTTTTAGTTCTACTGGCCTTAATTTTTACTTTATTTGCAGAGCAGCAATGAGAAAGGTGTGATTTGATTCAACTATTGTGCTGCCTAGAAGCCATTTTGGCATGTAAGTCATCTGCACAGGAGACAGACTGGCTGGTAGCCACAAATAGGGGCAGATGATAAGACCTATGGTGTCCATCAGCAACTCTTTCACTGGGTGAGGAAGTAATGCAGCTTCTCTGAGACTTATTTTAGCTACCCATGAAATTAGGAAATCATATTTATCCATCACTTGTGAGCATTGTGTAGTTTTCCACCCCAACAACCCTCAAGTTCTTGGAAAGCCTGAAATGGAATTTCCTCACAATATACTTTTGCTTCTAATTTTAGCCTAAACCAAATGCAAAGTAGCCTACAGTGTGAGGCTAGCCAGGCAAATAAATGCATTAAACAAACATTCTGAAACAAAAACATTTTGGCCCAGGGTTTAGATTCCAGCAGGAGTTAGTGCTCCTTCCTGGTTTACTGATACAGTTTCACAGGTTCACAATGATACACTATATCACAATGATACACTTATAGCCACCGTGGCTATAAGTCGTTCAGGCGTGCTGCCATCGATGTCGTAGGAAGGAAGGTTTTGGCCCATGCCATATAAAAATAGGGGTGTATGTGGGTAAGCAGATAGGCACCAACAGAGTAAATAGCAGTTCAGAAACCAGCAACATTTTAAGCTTTGTTAATAGCAAGGAGCCAGGTACATTAAAGTAGCAGACAATTTGTTTGATAAGCAATTGATATTTGACAGGCCAGTGACAGCCATGTTGTCAGGAGATCACAGCTCCTGCCTCAGTATGTGACTTTAAAAACTTCACTAGGGGAAAAATTACAGTCAGGCAAGCAGCAGCAAGGCATAGCCTAAGGCACTATCTGCCAATAACTAAGTCCTAGGGAAAACTGATTTGTGGCTTCTGATCACATGAACCTATAGCCTTCACTATTGACTAATTGTGGTTCATCTGGATGTAGATCTATCTTGGCTAACAAGAAAGCACTAGAGGTCTTCATTTAGCCATTGAGCTGAGTCTCTGGAGACGTGTGTGCAGCTGTCTTTACCTTCTTACCAATCAACACATCAAAAGCTGCAGAATATATTTCCACTTTCAGAAATGCAAACTGCAAGTGAGATAAAGTTGCCAAACTAGACTTGGAAAAGAGTGACTGATTATGACTCTCCTCCAAATACAAAAGATAAATCATTTATGACCGTGCAGAACTTTGCTATCTATATAAATTCAGAACAGATACGATGGAATCAATTTATCAGCTGGACAGCCACATCATTTTAATGTAACTGTAAAGGATTAAAACAATTTTAGGCGCCTTTTTTTTTTCTACAAAGCATCATCCTAGGGAGAACACAAGCAGACAAGGTGAATGCACATTCCCTTGCAGAAAGTGGCCATTGACTGATGCTGTTTTGATTTATCTTAATGAAAATAGTATTGTAAAAAATAACCTACTTGGTGCCATGAAAATCAGCTGTTAATTACCGTGCAAAGCATTCTACCAAGTCCAAACATTATGCTAAAATTGGAAAAAAAAAATTATAAAAAATACTATGGATGTATTTGAAGGTAAAGCTACAGAAGAGATAGGATGAACATTTTTGGCTTGAATCACTTTCTTGGCATCTGTTCTAGTTAAAAATTACAGGTATTACTGGCAAGACACAGATCACCACCACTCAAGGGGCTGAGCTCCTTCATACTCCATCAGTGCTCTCAGAGTTTAAAAGTCCAAGCAATTTTAGAGCTCAAATATAGTTTGACTTTAAGTTCAGATTCAAGTCACATTTTATTTAATAGGAAAACAATGTGCTTCAGGCCCAAATGACCAGGATTTTGTGGTGTCTGTTAATCAAGGCAGGACCAGCCAGTGTGGATCTGACTCTGTCTTATGCTGCTTTTTCTTTTTTGTACTGTCTCAGTGAGTTGGGAGACAAATTTTTCCCTCTGATATTTGTATTTCCTCCCAGTCCAGAAGAATGGGAGCAAAAAAGGTAACAAAAACCTTTGCAGGCTTTCAGTAATGTCCATGTGCCATCTTGACTTCAACAGGGAAATTAATATTTTTGCCATACCACATTCGGTGCAACTAAATTGGGATTTGCAATCTGGCAGAGAAGAGCCAAATTCATCACACAGAATTAAAACAAATATAAAGATCCCCCTAGAATGTCCATCCTTAGGGTAACTTTGCTCATTTTTAGTTATAGTAGTGAATACATGTTACTGGACTACCTATATTAACCAAGTTGAAAGAGGATAATAAAACTAGATGAGCAGTCTGGTACTAGGAATTACTAGGAATTTAGAGCAAGAAACAATTTAAATTTAAGACCTGTTCTTCAGGGCAGATGGTGCATGTTGGTAATGCAGAGGAAGCTTATGAGTGTGTTTTCAAAGTTCTTCGCATTTAACATAACAAATTTCTGCATCTGTCAAGGTGTATCTATTGCTGGTTGTTATATTTACTACCAATTTTGACTTAGCATATAGATCCACTTTTTTTCTAGCTAAATATTTATATCTATATATCACATTTCTTTTTGTTGGACTTCCACTGTGAAGCTTTTGCCCAATAGACTTATGATAAATGACAAAAAAAAACTCTTAAAGGGAGGGCAAGCAGTTCAGCCTGTTCCCAAAACTGCCACATCCTTGTTGTTATAAAACCCTCTTTACACATTGCTCATAATTTTGCAAAATTAACTCCCAAGGATAACATTTTCCACACTGACATAGTAACTCTGGAAAATATCTCTACATCTGCCTCTTGTTTTTGAAAGACAGAAATGCCTCTATATTCCAAGCAAGGATGGCTTGTTACCACTTACTCAAAAATGCCTTCAGTTGGCCAAATTGGAAAACTTTGTGAGGGAAAAAAAATAATCACTACTTCAACTACTTCAGAACAGTCTTAGTAAAAATAGCTTCCACTTTTAAGAATTCTTTTTTAGCATGAACACTCTGAAGATTTTACCTTATTAATTGCATTCTGACCCCCACAAAAGACAGGATGGGCACAAACTTAAGGAAAGAGTGACCTGGAAGCATTTCTAAAATTTTCTCTCAAAGATCTCCTTCTTTTCAGGGTTGTTGCCAGGTCCTGTAGCTAGGAGCAAGGCATTACCAGCATTTCTCATACTCCTTATCAATGCTCCCACACGCCTGGTGGGTATTTAAGCAGAGGAAAAATAAAATGAGCACTTTATAGATAAAGGGATAGGAATAGGATAGATGAGATTTAATGTGAAGTTTGCAGCTAAATGTTTTTCCTCAGAAAACACTAGTTTAGCAAGCTTGTAACTTCCCTCCAGAAATCACAGTTTCATTCAGAAAAGTCTAACCATAGCACTTCCTTACTCCAGTTCCCCACTCCTCCACCCCCCATATCTTACAGTTTTAATAACACAAATTCAGTTTTTAATAACACAAATGTGCCTTATTTTCTCAAATCTCTTTCCTCTCAGTGTACAGGACCAATCTGCTCTGGACAAGGATCCAAATTTTGAAAGCAACAGCTGTAGTTGCTTCATCCATTACAAAAGTTACCAAATCTACAATAAAGGAAGGTGACCACCACAGAATATGACAAGAAGTGATCTTGTCTCATTGTCAGAACAGTTCACACTTGTGAATTAGGTTCTTCAGAAATATCCATCTCTAAAAGAACCCCTTTCACAGGCAGACACAAGCCAGGCATTGCTATCTAGGCACTTGAACACGAGCTGAAGGTGCTGATCTGCAGAATACCCCACTCCTGGGACATTTTATGCATTTTAAATACATAGCATATATTCTGAAGAAAAGGAAAAAAGTAAAACCAGTTCTGAATGAGGAGGCACAAGACTTCTTTAACCTAAATAAAAAGTTGTTTTCATAGGAGGAAGAGCTGATGATGGAACTGTTTACTTACAAAGAAGTACACACAAAACAAGGATACAAGTTATTGTGTTTTGTTATCTTAACCCCTCTCAAGTGTCTTGGAAATTGCTTTGCAAACTGGATGGCTGCTTTATGAACAAATTTCCTTTCTTCCCATTTGGAATTTGAACTCTCCAACTTTCTGGAGGGATTGCACTGAATCATCCTGATGTTCTGTGACAATTTAAAAGCAAATGAAGGAAATACTTGGCACATCATAATTTTTTTAATACCTCTGCAGCAATTTTAAAATTGTTTGGCCATTTCTCCTCCTAAGAGTTGCACATTTTGAAGTTACCAGAGAAGTAATTTCCACAATAAAGACATAAATCTATCTATACAATATAAGCCAAAATATATATATTTTTATATCTATTTGCAGAACTCAAACTCCAGAGACCTATAACATAAATAAGGAATATGAAAAATATGAAAAGTAAAGCACAGACAGTTTCACCATGCTTTATAAACGAGATTGTGCAGTTTGGGTAAAAATATTTTAGCAAGGGACAGTCTTCAGAATAAGAAGATTCAGCAACAGGCTGGCAGATGCCAGTGCCTGACTGGGAAGATAGGTCTGGTGAGGACTGGAGAGCATTTGGAAGTTTAATGCGAGGTCAGATCTCCTCTACCTTTCCCAAAGAGTCTTTAGGAGGCTGAAAATATATGTAAATAACCTCTGCCAGGAATACAGAAGCCACAATACAAGCCCAAATCCTTGCTGGGCACAGTTTATACTTAGCTAACAGGTACAGCTGTGGTTAGAAATGGCAGCTTGATATTCAGTTCCATTTCTCCCAAGCTCACGTAATCCTTTTGCAGGAAGCCAAGTCAACAAGGCCTGAAATACTTCAGGAATTCCCCTTTCACGTGCTGAGGAAGACACAAGATCAGGATTTGATAACAGATGCCACTTGCAATAACTAGGGCATGCAAGGTGTTTTATATGCAGACCCATGTTCTCAACAACTTTCTCTTTTCTTTTTCTATCCCAAGATTGCAGATAAACAATTCTCCCCATATTTTATTAATTTTTAGAAATGTATTAATAAGAAGATAACTTCAGCACTTTCAGCACAGTAGACTCGCCATAGCAGAAGAATGATTAAGTGTGCCACAACTTATAAAACCTGAATGCGTTACCTCATGAATTGTCTCTAGAGAATGAGTGACCCCTACCTACAACAGCTCCACACAAAAGCCCATTAAGAAGGATTGGTCCAAAGCTTTGTAGTAGGACATTCCTTGTGCCTTTGTGGTCACAGGGACCAGAGGCCAGAAGTTCACCCACCTCCATCTGCATAACACACCGCCACCACTTCTCAACCAGTCTCATGAAATTCAGAGCCTTCAGAAAAAAAAAAAAAAAATCAGTCCAAAGCACAGGAACTATTTATCTGACCACTACCACTAACATTCCCACTCTGTTTAAAATATGTCAGGTGATTTAAAGAGACCACTACTAAGCATTGCAACGAAAGAAATTAATTTGAGGACTGGAACAAGTGTCCTCAAAATCACACAGCATGTGTGTATTGGCTGCCTCATATTTATGCACTTCTCCCCTTTTTCTTAACTCTGTTTACCAAGAGACATTTTATTATTTTATTCCCCCACAGGTACAGTTTTCCAGTTATCTTCTGCCTTACAGATTAAGTACCATATAAGAACAAAAAAAGACCCCACCTAGTTTGGTGAAGGAGACGTGTCTTACACTTTGCTAACATTATAGCCAGATTTCACGGTCATGGGAAAACAAAACACCCCAAATGGAGCAGTTATTAATTCAATAAATCCAGCTGCTTTCAGTGCTCTGGGCAAAAGGCAAAGTTAAAAGCAGCTGCTTGTTGACGACATGTGCGACCTGACCAGGGGAAGGTAGCTGTTTTAGCACATCATCCACCACTTTGAAGGCTGACTGCACTCAATTTCTTAGACAATCTACACACCATTTTCAGTTCTGTACCTCCATAATTTATCACAACAATACCTCAAGCATACAGATTGGTGGGGGGGCAGGGTGGGGGATGAAAGCAATTTACAGTATAAAGATGAAAGAAGCTGGATGGCTCAAGAAGACCTACTATGTAAATCATATCCACCACTTAAAGGAATGTAGCCATAATATTCTGGAATTAATTTTTCCAGCATTCCTATATAGGTCACACAAAGGTAAATGTAGTTTCCTCCTCCCCCTACCACTATATCTGGAGTTGTTTATCAATATGTTAAAGAGGAAATTGATTTTACCTCCCTTTCTCTACAAGGACAATAAGAAACTTATGTATAAAAACTTTTGATAAAAACAACAGCAATCAGTAAAAAATGAGTGGGCAATCTATCTATATGTCTTCCCTTCAGATTCTTAGGCACATCTTTCAAAAAATACTCTTCATGGTACACAAGATTGAGAAAGGAAAATAGTCTTTTCCCAGAAATAGTCTAGATAACATACAGTGTATCCCAGATATATCTCACCAATCCTAGCTAACTTCAAAAATGCAAAAGTTATGTGCAACCTTCCTAACATTTCTATAGTGTGATTTTAAAATCATTATTTTAAACTCGACTTCAAACAGATGTCTATATTTTCAGAAGGTTTTCTAAATTATAATTGCTATATATGTTTGATTAATCAAAGGTATGTTCTCTGACAGGAAAAAAAATATTTTTTACAAGACTATGTGCAGATTCAACTTTGCTTTTTTACTGATGGTTTGGTAGCAATCTTTTGCACACAAGGATTTATTTCTGTATTCAGCAAGTGCACCATGTATCCCCAGGAGAACCAAAAGTGTGTGTGTAAATCTCTTTACACAATTTTACCTTTTTTCTCAATGATCAATGACATATTTATCTGAGAAAACTCTGAATTTACCTACATTTACTGTGTGCTTCTTAGCCCTCTAACTGCAATCTGATTCTCAGTCTCTTTCCCCTGGGATCTACTTTTAAAGGTACAAGCATGTTAACAGTTTCAAACAGCTGCTATGGAAAAAAATCATCATGAATGTTTCCTTCTTCCTCCTCAATTGTGGACTTAAATCTCAAAATACACAGAGGCTGAGTTGCAAGAAGCAGTTGTAGTTACAGGATTAACTCCAGACACCTCCTGTACTAGCAGGCTCGAAGTTGGGGCTTATATGAGTGGAAAGGTGATACAAGAGATATTCATCTCTTGCTTTTCACACTGGTGGGTCCTGACATTTTGGGTCAAGCAAACTTTTAATGAATGGGAAAACTATTTCAAGGTATATTTAAGTATTTCTAAATATATTCTGTGTTTTTCTCTCCTTCCATGGAGACTTCAGGCAACCAGTTTTAAAGACAATAGGTTTCTAACAAGAACACAAACTTAAGTCTACATTTCAGTAAATATATAGTACATTCTTAATGTGTGGTTTCACACAGAAAAGGTAACCTATTCCCATACAGTGGAAACAGAGGATAACATATTAGCTTTTGAATGGATAATCCCTCAAACCATGCTTCAGCCCAAATCATGAGATAACCTTCTGCGTGCACAATGTGCATATCCCACTGAATGTTTAAACATCATATTTCTAATGCCATCCTTCACATGGTCTTCACGTGTGCAGACCTCATTGCTCCCTACCTAATGCACTTTGGACACAGGCTATTCAATTGAACATAACCATTGCCTCATCATTCCTTTAGCAAAATATATAAAACCGTGGTTGCAATCATCTCACTCCTAGATGAAATCACCCACTCCCAGTTTGAATCACTGTACCACAAAAATTGGCTTTAAATTAAAATTTTCCTTTTTCTCCCCATCTACATTTGATATGTCACTTCACATCTCCAGATTTCTTTGGATTCTCATGTGGTGAATCCCCTCTGCAAGACCCTGACAAGCTTGCCAGTGGTTAACTCTCAGCCATCAGGCTACCCATAACAAAACTGATGTATTATGGGGACTGATCATCATACCCCATTTCATTGACATTCCACTGGGATGCACAGTTAGTGAATCACCAAATCTAAGGCTGACAATATCACAGACAAGCATTTGCCACCTTGCCTGGCTAAATGATTTTGGGCAGTGAAAGCAAACTGAACAGGGAGTATTTCACAGTTCTTGTCTAAACAATAAAATCTGTCCAGACAATATTTCTGGCTTTCTGTAAATCCCAGACAGTCCAATGTGCCTCTTCAGCCTTTGCAAATAATCAAGTGTAAATGGTTCTAAAAGGACTTCTGTTAAAAAGCAGTTGATCACAACTTTCAATAATGAAAAATAGGATGGCATCTCTTGGATCTCCACATTAAATGGCAAAGATCATTCCATACAATAAATAATCCTGTGCTATTGAGTGACTAAATCCATTTCATTATTCATACAGTAGTGGATGAATTGATATGAATAAAAATGAAATTGTGCCCCCAATACTCAGCTTCCACATGTGCATAACTTAGAATTTTACTAATAAAATCACAAAAATATAACAAATTCTTTGCAAACATTTCTATTTTCTTGCTATATGTAATTAAAAATAATTTTTTTAAAAATTTGCTTTTATAGAGAAAAATACAGAAAATAAAGTCTCACCTGATTCATAGGACCATATTATAGCCTTAGCTTGAGCATGCAGAGGGATAGGGAATGTTTTCAGCCACTTTCCTTACAACAGAAGGTAACATTCCATTGTCCATCTCCCACACTGCCTGGGTAGACTGACTGGGTGGACAGGATACCTGGGGTACAGGCAGAAGGAAAAAGAGGCGCTATCATAGGTGCTGTCACAAGGGGCCTAAAGGACAGCTGGTCAAGACTGATACACATGTTAGATTTAGAGCACCTACACTAAATTTGCAACCTCTCTGTTCAGGTATGAATGACATCCTACAGCACTTGGGACAGTCATCTCTGAAGAAGGGAGGAGCTGGCTGTTTATGTGCAATGAATTTGTTCAATACCAAGCCCAACATGGTTCAGGAGCTTGGAATTCATCTGTGCTAGCAGTATCTGTGTCTGCAGGGTTTCCAGACTCTGCACAAATCCTCACCACCCCTGGCATTTCAGATACATGAAAATACCTGCTTAAGAAGATGGCAACAAACACACAACGCCTCTTGTATTGTACAGTGCCACCTGCCTGAGTGCTAAGGGGAATGTAAAGCTGCTCATCAGCTCTTTCAGCATGTCAAAGTTTCAAATATGGGGAAAGACAATCAAGGGTGGAGAGAGTAGTAGAGGGTGACAAGACAAAGACAATCAAGGGTGGAGCTTGTGGCAGTCATTGGAGTAGGAAGCCAAGAAGAAGTTGGTACTCTACCTAATTTCATTTTGCTCATTGAAGTGGCGTGAATCTGCTGGTCCCTGTCAGAGATGTACAAAAGTAGAAGAGGGAAAAAAAGGGGAGTTTGGGGTTGCCTGTTGACTCCTCAGGACAAAAGGGTGCTTAGACAGCATGAACTTCCATTGTAATGCTACGGGAGCCAGGAGGAGATGGTAGACACTGTCCGCAGACCTTGGTCAAGCCCAGGCAGAGGGTATGAGGGACATCTCACGAGCCCTCCGGGGAGGTTGGTTCACCAATGTTCAGACTATCTATCTTCTGTAGCTGCAGACAGTCAAAATACATGCACACTGTTTAACTCTTGTACCAATCTTTCCTTTAGAAGCTCTTCTGCTGAAATAGTTCAGGAGGCAGGGAAATACATTTTTTTTCCTTATGAAGAGTTTGTACTCATTTCAGATGAGTTTATTTTCTCATGTGGTGATTGCAACCATTCATTTTCCGTATTCTTGGACTTAGCTTTTTTCCAGTTTCATGATCCTGGGTTTTGAATGCTTTTTTTCTCAATCTGGAAAGAGTGGCAGAAAAGTCTTTACTGCTTGACAACTTCTGAAGTTCTTATTTCGCAATTCACAGCTAAGATATGTGTATAATTTGTATTATAATTATTGCCAAATAATCACAACATTAATGTTATATTTCTGCTGTCATAGGACAGCTGTCAAAATTTAAAGATGGGAAAACAACAAGGAGCAAGAAAAACCCAAAACACAGTCATTTGTGCACTTTAAAAGCTTCCATTTTCAGTAGATTTTGTAATATAAAATTTTCCATGCAGGTTCAGAGGAGGGAACTTCTTCTTAGGCAACTTTATAAAATGCTGTCTACTCCTTGTCAATAATCTGGGATACAATTTTAGCTCAAATGCACCTATTTATCACTGCAATATGTTTTTTACTTCTAATTATTCCTCTTCTTACAAATACAATCAAATGTCTGAAAGACAGTTTTGTTCTGTTGTATCAGCTGTTGTTGTACAAGGAGAAGAAAGGAAACTGTGACACTTATGCAATCTCACTTTCAAGGAATAGATCGTTCTATGGATAAGGAAAGAAAGTCATGACTGCATTTTTTGCCATATGTGGTACTAACATGAAAAATCATCTGCTTTTTCTACAGCTGGCTGAACGCTGTGGGGGATCCCCAGCAGATACAGATTAGTGTATGTATTTTTACTTTATTGTTACTGACAAATAACTCCCACTAGCTCACAACAGTTGATGGGCAGTGTCACAGTAAATGGCAAGGCTTGACTCCTCTATTATCATCAGTTTAAATTTGGTCATTTTTCCTGTGTGAATTCTAAAAATAATATTTCCAAGTGTTTAAATTATGTTTAAGCTGATATATTGAATACCCCTGAAGACTTACTCTATAATAGCTTTCTTTAGAAAGATACACTAACTCCTTCCCCTCCCACACACCATTTTCCCTTTTCTTTTACATAACAAATTTCTTTAAAAAAATAGAGTGTGAGACAGAAAGCTTATATTTCAGGGAAGAATGGCGTGAGGGGCCGGGGAGGCCACATAATTGGGTGTGATGTGTCAGTTTCTCTAGTGACTGTCGGGACTATTCTGTCATCACTTCCGCAGCGCGAAAGCGAGAGGACTGCACAAATCCCCACGTCTCCCGTGACTTAACCAAACACTGGAGTCTCCTCTAAGAGAAAGTTAGTCAGGAGGCATGCAGGTGTTTTATACATTAGCAAAGAAAGCAAGAGATGGGAGGGGTTGAAGAGAAAGACAAAGGATGAGATAGTGTGACATGAAAAGAAGAAGGGCTTGCCAAAACCAGCATATTCATCCAGGTTCTGTAAGAATAGGGAATTGTAGCAAATTTCACTCCTAAAAATAAAATAAGTAAAGATAAAGTAAGCCCCAACAGTCTAAAGTTACCCTAGCTAGAGGCAGATATAGGTATATCCAGCTGTGGGCTGGATATAGGTATTTTACAGCTGTGGGCTACTCTGCAAACACAGCTTTTTCATTATTTCTCTAGCTGCTCTCTTTTCCGTGAAGTCAAAACAGAAAAAACTAACAATACATCACACTTCACCTACCTTCTGAGCAATTTCTGAGTGGGCAGATAAACACAGTAGGTAGTTAAGAGACACTGCAGCTGTAGTTTTTCCTCCCTGAACCTTCTGAAGAATTATCCTGTCAGTCACAATGAGCAGATTTCATTGCCCCTACCTTAGGTGCTAAAAATACAGACCTTCAGATAGGAGCTGGTCATCTCTTTATATTCAAATTAAAGAAATAGGCAGATGTCCAGGATAGTTCATCTGACAAATTTTAGGTATCAGTCTTAAAAGAAGAAATACACCGTAAGAGTGTAATTGGATTTCGATGTATTTGGAAGAGTGTAGGCTCATTTTTCAGATGCAGACACCGATATACGCAGTGCATTATAGTCACAGCACATGGTGATGACTCAGTGGCTCCCTGTATGAGACAATGATGCATCTACATTCAAAGAAGCAAACAAAGGAACATCTCAGTTTGTTTATTTCTGTTTTAACAAATTCACACTTAAACCATGCCTAGTTTTGTGGAAGAAAAAGATTATATATTGTACTTTGGTTTTGCTACACTCCTCTGCATTTATACTACGCTCAGTTAAACAGGAATCCTCACTAAAAGCCATGGACCTGATCCTCCCCCTTTCTGGTTCTGGACCCCTACAAGTACAGAATGTAAATTTAAGTGGCAGAAAATCAAATTATATTCACTGCATGCCTACTGGAACTCGATTACCTAGATTTTCTCACATAAATGTTTCTTTGTCTTTGGAAACAGTCCCATATCAGAATGAGTGACATTAATTAATACAATACCAACTTTATTTCAGGCACACAGTGTGTGTTTCAATCTGTATCAAATCGTGGACCAGAAATGACTTTTTGCCTTTCTGTACTTAGACAATTTCTGATTTGGATAGTAAACTAGGCATAGACTAAGAGGAAGAGTTTATACTTGGCCCCTGTGCTTTCTAGCACCTGATGCTGCCATGATTTATATATTCACATTACATATTCACATGTAGTGAATCCCACAGATCTCCAGAACATTAGGAATGTACAAAAATTAGGGATATGCTACTACCTTTGAGGTGCTTAACTCATGACATAAACTTCAACTCTGTGGACTGACACTATATTTCACAGAGATCTAGGAACAGCATTTCAGGCCACCATCTACTATTTTGAGTCCCATCTCTCATACACAAAGGTAACTGCACAATAAAAGAGCCCAGAAGGACTTACGGATTATGAGGTCTATACAATACTGTAACCTGTGACAAATCGAGGCCCAGAGTAAATTTAAAAAATTAAAAGAAAATAAGAGGGAAGGAAAAAAAGAAAGGAAAAAGAAATAAAATAGGGAAAGAAGAAGGAAAAGAAGAGCAATAGAAAGTCACAGAAAGAAAATAGAAATGTATTGTAACTATTTTAGATCTTTGAAATAAGAAGAAATTTGTAAATGGAAAGAGTAGAGTGTGTGTACAGTGCCACATCTCAGACCTGTTTCAAGGAAGAGTAATCTCAATTTTTTGAAAACCTCCCTCTTTAAGCTGGGGAAGAAAAACATACCCAAGAGCTTATCTGAAAATGAGACTCCTAATAAATATATCATATGTAAATTATTTCAGATACTACTAGAAATAACCTGAAATAGCACTTGAAGTTCCGAACTTTATTTGAAGCAAGCAGATAAATTTGGTTTACAATTTTTTCTTTTTTGCACATTTTTTATTATTAGGATGGGACTCAGGAATGCATAAACAATTTTGCAATAGTAGTCCTTTGATCAGAACTAGAAAGCCGGAGAAAACTTACAAGAAATCTTGTTCTTAATAGAGGAACTTCATCTTCATTGAAGCAAACAACATCCAGACACCACCAGGCACATGAGAAATACCGAAATGAGCACAGCCTTGTATCTTGCAGTATTTGAAAGACTTGCATTTGAAGAGCATGCAAAAACAGAAACAGATTTTCTTTCTACTCTCTCTCTCTGCATTATATATTAGATTATTACTGCCAGACGTGAGACCTGTGGAATTTGCAAAAAGCTTTCTTTATGGGCATGACAATGAATAGGATGAGCTCCAGAAATACTATGCCATTGGGTACGTGTTCTGGGACAGGTGTCCCAACCAAAGAAAATTTCTTATTTGACTTTGCTAGTCCAAAATGTACATTAATCACCTGACAGGGTCATAGCAGAGATCATTAGATTTATTAGTTCAAATATCAGACATTTAGTTCAAACATTTCACATACAATAGGACATAAAACTATTTGTTTCATATTATAAAAATGACCGTAAGTGTCCCATTTGGCTTGCAAGTCCGAAGCCACAATGGAATTGAGAGATAAAAAAAAAAAGCCCTAACACCAATAATGCCTTGAAACACATCATACATGGGAGATTTTCTATTTGAGAGGGAACCCATGCAAATGTAGGGAACACAAATCCTTTTTTTCAAATGCCATAACTATTGATTTCACTACAAAATGCCTTTGAATTAATTTATTTTAGAACAGGAAACATTTATTCACTTAGCAATTTTATACTTGCAAATTCTACAAAATAATTTCCTTTAGTTTCTCTTTTTAACAAGAGGAAAGCCTGCTTGACTCAAGCATTCATGGTCATCTTGTGTTCAACAGCAAAGCTCTCTGTGTAAAGAGATTGTGAAGAAGGCAGAAGCTATAATTCATCAGTACTAATACGGAGCAATGAAACAGAACAAACTACAGAACAAAGCTATTTGTGTTTAATTTAATTAAATTTCTATTGTATATATACATTTGTGTCTATTAAATGTAGTTTCAGTCATTTTGCCATTTAAAGCAGAAAAGGTTTTATCTTAAGTAACAGTACTTTTAGAACTGTTGAAACTGTTAACTGTCCATTTTAAAAAGATATCCATATGTGTACACTAGTAGGTGTGTCTGTGTTGTTACCCCTCTTGTTTAAACTAGGAATATTCAGATTTCATTAAGCTAATGCAGGAAATATTTACAATATTTACAAAAAAACTTTCTGGAGTAATGAACTTTTGATATACAAACTTTTCTAAAAACTCACCTCACTAATGAGGATTTAATGAATAATCTTCCAAGGCTGATTCCAAGTAATACAGGAGTGGAGAAACAGTAATCAAAAGACACAGTTAAATAAATAATTTGATATTACTTTTTGTTTCAAAACATAGACTATTGAATTGCATATAAAGGAGATACTTATGATAGAGAGCTTCAGGGACAACTCAGTGCTATTCAACATCCTTACTGAGACAAAGATTTCCAATTTTGAGGAATCAAATTCCTGCATATTTTATTATTCTTATTAAAGCATCAGCCAAACAAAATGGCAACCAAACTGACATGCTACTCCCAACTCAAACCAAATGTAAGGTCTGATCCTCTAACTTAGAAGCCAGCCGTTATCTTCCCAAAGATCTTGGGCAGAAGTAAAAGTTTATCTGAGCAAGATGAGCACTGACTGCAAAGTAAAGCTGCATACAGCCTGTCCAACCTTTTAATCAAATGTGTCTGTGCTCATCTAGAGCAGAACTAAAAACAGTTGTCTGGCCAGGTAAATTGGCTGGAAATACATTAATTTAATAAAATAAATTTTAAAAAAGGGGGTCCATGCCTGTAATTTTTAAAGCAATCTTCTGCAGAATAAGATAAAAGGCCATGCAATTAAAATAACATATTTTTAAATAGGAAAATGGATTAAAAAAAATTCAAAATGGAGGACATTTGTCAGTGGACATCCATAGGATTCTGTGCAGTTTAACTGCTCCATAAATTACTTTCAAAAATAATTTTGACACCACAAAAATTAATCATTTGGTCACCAAAATATTTCATGATTACAAGATCGGGAAAGAAAAATTTACTTTCAATTAATATAAAATAAAATATAGACAGGAAATGCAATTGAAATTATAACACAATGGATAATAATGTCAAGTTTAAGGAAGGCTACTATGGACAAATAGTGGACAGTAAGTACCAGCTCAATGTTTAGCAAAAGAAAAAAATACAGGTAAAATATTTAATTCTTTTTTTTAAATAATAGAGGGTAGTAGAAGTCATTGGTGTAGCAACCATTTCTTGAAGATTGGATGCTGTTCATAAAAATATAGCAAAGCTTCAAAGTAAACAAAGAAGTGTAGTGAAGATGACAAGGAATGAACAAAAATATACGTGCCATTCTCTAGACAGGTAAATTAACTAGACTTGGGACTCTTCAGCACTGTAAAATCATGGTACAAGAGAATTTGTTCCCTCTTTATGTTCTCAAGTAAAAATTTCCACTGTCTCACAACAGGAGAACTAGGGAATATCAAATTACATTATTAGGCAGTCCATTTAAAATAAGCACTTTACCAGGAATTTTTTTTTTTTTTTAAATAATCAATGATTATATTAGTTGCTTTAAATCATCATGCCAAAATAGCATCAAATAGCAACTAGACAAATTTAATGAAATTTAGTGAAGGACCCTAAAATACAATGATGTAGTAAAGCCTATGAAAAGAAATCTCTAAAGCTTAAATCATTAGAAGATAGAAAATATTCTCTACTGGTCATTTTCTTGAACTAGTTTACTGGCCACTGTCAGAAACAGGCTAATGGACAAAATGTACTTCTCATGTGATTCAAAACAATCACTTATACTCTCTGCCAAAACACCAAGAAAACCAGTTTATTTTTGTCTAGTGGGATGGAAGAATAAAATATTAGAAATAGAATATTCTAATATAACTGACAAAACCAGATATATTTTCTAGAAATAAATACATTTTATGCATTTCCACAATTCTTGTTTAAAAACCGCTTCAATTTCTTGAGAGTTAGGAAACTTGAAGTATGTTCAATGACAATTCCCTGAATTTTCAATTTGCTTTGAACTAGTCTTGAACACAAGTAAAATTCCTCTTTCTCTGAAACTGAAAAGCTCTGTTGGGTTACAAGAATAGATTAGCCGTGACTAATCTGCACTGGTTTCATGGCTGTCCTTGGGTACCTACTTCTTTCTTAATTGTCCATGGTCAGTAAATTACTAAGCTGTCTCAGAAAAAGCAATATTCTAATATTTCTTTCTGTATTATTTTATAATATTTCATAAAGTTTTGGAACACTAATATAACTGGTTGATGCAAGTTAAACATGCAAGTAAGTAGATAAAATTTTAACTCAATAAAAGAACTGTTTTATTATTGAACATTTGCTGGTACACTAATGGAAGTTACAGAAGATCATAATTTTAGCTTAAAACCCCACTAATCCTGGGAAATTAGAGAAATCAGCCAAGGCTTTTTCCACTGACGTATGGCTTCCAGACCTCAGAGAGGCTGAACAGGGAAGCAATCTGTTCACCCTGTAGCAAAAGTCAGCCTGATTCATCAGAAACTCTTTTCTTATTCCCTGAGCTTCCTGGGATCATCACTACTCAAAAAAACTGACAGAGTTTGGTCATCCTTCAACACTGAAGCTGCTTAAAAGTGATAAATGTCACGGTTTTACCAGCTACTTCAATTTCCTCAGAGCAAAACCTTCTTTCTTCTATAACTATTTGCAACTTGATGTTTAAATTATTTCATTGCTTCGCTTTTGATAGATCTAGTTATATTATCTCCTTTTTGATAATTACTATTAGTTTCTATGATCCCTAATACTTAAGCAATTTCAAGCAACTTAAAGAACCCAAAGTTACAGATGCTGGTACACAATTGACTGTGGTCTTTGACACTACAAATACTTTCACAGGACTTTCTCTCTTTTTTCAACACATGAAATGTGGTACCATTTTGTTTCACTGACTTTTTAATTTTCTAAAACTTTCAAGTTTTTTTACTAGTGGTATTATTTTCCTTATAAGCCAGTTGAGACATTTCTGTGACTTAGACAGTCAACTGTTTACTAGTCTACTTGTAAAATGCAGAAGGGGCTGAGAGTACTCAACTCTAAATTCTATCATTTCATTTTCATCCTAACTCATCTTTTCCACTAAGGAAAACTGCACTAACCACCTATGTCCAGATGTTGCCTTCTCTGCAGTCTCTGAAGGGACATTTTGCCTTATTAGCCAGTTTTTCCATGTTAATATTTTCAGAGTCAGAATTTGCATTAGCAATTCTACATTTAGTTCTTATTGCCCTTTATACTGTGGGAATTTCTCTTACATTCCTCTTTCTCTAACTTAAGACTGACTATGTTACATGAGACTAGTGGTCCCTTCAGTATCAATCACTAAAAGCCTTTGCTGAAAGGTGTGAGGAAACTGTGCTATACACCCCCATAATGAGCTATCAAGTGGGGAAGTTTCTTCCTCTCCTACTTTAATTAAAGTTTGACTTCTATTCTAAAGCTTGAAAACTTAAATCCCTGCCCTAAAATCTTTTCTGACAAAAGTCTGAAATCTTTTCTCACTGACATACACTTCCATTAAACATTATTTTAAAGGCAAGGAGTTTAGGATGCAGAAGAACGCAATAGTTACATAGACAGAAATCCATAGGATATAATTTAGCTTTATAAATAACTTAACTCTTACATGTGATGCTCCAAATGAATAATTTTTACATTAGGAACAAAACTTAGGAATGTTATACCTCTTGCAGAATTTACTTTTAAAACATAGACCAACATAAACATTACCTAAACTGCCTTTCAAGAAAAAGTAATACAGTTATAAAAAATACTACAAAAATAAGGTAGAGAGTTAATTGTAGGAAGTTTTAAAACCAGGAACAAGTCTTATTGAAACATACTTTATTAAAAATCCAGAAATGAACCTCAAATAATTTTAATTATTCACAGAGAAGATTCTAGATCAAGTGTGTATTAAAGTACTTCCCTCTTCTTAGCTTTTGCATTCCATTAATTACTTTTTAAACTATTTCCTTACCTTAGTCATGCATCAAGAAATGCTGCTTCCAATTTTCCAGCAAGGATGAGGGAGATCTGCATAAATGTATCACTTCAGAATAAATGCATGCAATTTATTACAAAAATTGAATAATAAGAAGATAACTCTCTTTAGTTTATTTTCTATTTGTACAGAAACAATGAGAAAGACTGGACCATGCAATTAAATTATCTGCTGACAACAAATATTTCCTGTACTGTTTTTGAATAAACAGCCTTTCACCCTCTTATCTTCTTCTTTCAGCAGTGTTATTCCCAATTAGTAATCACTGTCATTCAAGAGCCTATATGTTTACATATAGTTCCCACGCGTACTGTCCTTTGAGCTGTCACCATTATGTCCATATCTATAAATAGGGAAGTCTGAAGCATCAAATCCTTTCTGCTTCCAGTATGTGCTATTACATGCATGCACCTTTTAATGCTACTTTTCCTGCATTCAGAGTGAACTTGTTTTGATTTAGTCTTGTTAATTAATAATGGATTTCTGAAAACGGTACACCTTCAGAGAGAAAAACATCTGCAAACCTTATCCTTACATAGACTATATTGTTATGTTTTTCTTTTTCTTGTAATTAGTAATCCTACAAAATCATTATATAAACTAAAATAGAGTAAACATTTTGTCTCTTTTAAATTTTTTATTGGTCAATTTTTATAACCGTGTACCTGTACCATTGTACACTACCATACTACATGTAGATGCACAGAGTGTTTCAAAAGGGGAGCTCAAAGAAATATGCTTAATAGCACAGAGAAGTGATCATTGAGCAAATCACTCTGCATAAGTTACCATCTATTTTCCATGAAACGCAGGGTAAAGCATGTTAATGTAAAGTACAGATATTGCAGGGCAGTGTAGTATTACACTGTGCAGGGAGAGCCCTGCAGTCTGCGGCAGCCTGAAACCGTGCACAAGTGCTTACAGCTGCAGTGACATGGTGCTAAGCATGTTTTAAGACTAGTCCCAGTCGAGCGGCATCTTATCCAACCAGAAACAATCCCACAATCCAGCTCTTTTTAAGTGATCATCCTTGTATCATAACAGATTTAGGTTGCAGCTACTTTGGATTATGGTTAATCTAACCTTTATCCATTCACATCTTCACCTGAAACTTACAAGGACCAAAAGTCAATTGCCAGGGCATAATTCACAATGACACTGATCTCTCCTTCCTCACTCTAATTATCTGGATTAAGAATAACACTTTTGAGTAATTATTTTCACATTGGATAAACATTAAGCTTTCCTGGATTTATCTGAGCTTTTTCTTAACATGAAATAGATCCGAGCAGGCTTATATGAACATAACTGACAGCGGTGACAGCTTAATCAAGGAAACCCTAAACAACTAAAACAATAGGAAATGTTTGTTTCACATTGTTTTGAATAATCAAGAGCCAGTAACTTGATAACCCACTAGCAAACTATCTACTCAAAGACCAAAGAAAAAGCAATATCCAAGCAGATAAATTACATTGACTCGTACTGTCTTAATAAACATGCAAAATTTTCTCTGATGCAGTTCCAGCTCAAAAGCAAACATGAGTTTTTACCAGTGGCAAAAACTGTACAAGACTACAAAGCTGCTAATTTACACGACAGGTATCACAGGGATGAGAAAGAAAAAAACATATTACCAGTCTGTTAAATTTATAATTAAAATGAATCAGTTACCAGCTGTATCACTTCAGATGACAATTTCTGAAGAGACTGCATTGTCCATCTCAAGCTACACAGACTCCCCAAAATTGATATCACAAGCAGGCTAGAAAAATCTTCCAACCTTGTCTTTGAAACTACCTACGATCATATACAATTACTCACTAAAATCACATCACAGAACCCAATTGCACTTTGGCTTTGCAGATCCACAGATAACCTCTTAAAGAGCAAACTCCCTTACTGTGTCGACCCCTGACCTCGAGCTCTTTTTCCAATCTCTAGTAGCACCACATGTTTCTTTCCCAGAGTGAGCCAGGACTTGGAGTTGCAAGGTTTCAGAGGGGTAGCAAGTGCTCCAGCTATCATAACTTTGAGGTTAAGGGAGCACACTGCTAATATCTCATTTGCAGACTTTAATGCATTCCTTATACTACTACTTAATTTAGTTTGAACATTATTTATGAAGGACTTTTCTGTAAGTATTTTTCCATTTGTGGGAGGCTTTTAATAATTTATAAGTAATAATTTTATTTGGCTCTTAAAAGGCTTTAAAATGTTATGCCTCAATTGAATACTTTAGCAGCCACTGGAAGCTGAATTACAAACAAAGAAAAGTATTTACATCTTAATTTTAGGAATTATTTTAGAAGTCGATCAAATAAGGGGCACAGACAATTTTGTTTAATAACTTGACTTTCCTGGGGCTCCACAATAGCAATTAGACCACTGTGATTTTCTCTTCTCATGCTAGGCAATAATAAATAGTAAAACTGGGCTTTTATAGTGGTTTATGATTTCTGTGATTTCTTCATCATGCCAAGAGTAGAACAGGAGCGATGGAAGAGCATTTTGAATTGGCTTTCAAAACACAGAGGACAGAACACCCCAATTCTGGGCACTTAGCTGTGGCTGAGGCAAAACAATATGAGTGATATCAGGTGCAACCTCTTTCACTGCGCATGTGCAAACTCCTGCTTATTTGGAATTACATTCTGGATGTGCACATAAAATTATCTTAATGAGATATGAACAGCACCCATGAATATTGACATATATTCACCTGTATATTACTGACAACTTACTGTGATGACAGGCAAGGATTCTTGCACTCCCAGACAGAGACAGCCTTTTTTATTTCCTTTGAATGCCGAGTCTTTCAAGTGTTCTCTCATCTGCTTTTAATGGATACTGGAAAATGGTCTCCTCATGCATTTTGCAATAATTCCTAAGGGAGCAAAAGGGGCCTGAAGATTTTTAAATGATCCAGGAACTGAGAGACTTGGAGATACTTCCTGGTGTGACAATAGCACTACTTCCTCAACTGTAGTGTGCGATATCTTTAAAATTGAAAACCCTGAAATCTGTTAGAGAATAGTTGAGATTGGAAGAAATCTCTGGAGATTGTATTGTCCAACCATGCAGACATGGTACTGAGAATTTCTGGGTGTATTGAATACACATTTTTATCTGGAAAACACTAATGAATACTTTAACTTTTTTATTTGAAACCTATTCAAAATAGTCCACTTCTTCAAAAATCTAAGGTTTCCAGAAAATGGTAATAGCTTTTACAAAACTCCTAGATTTTTACTTTAATCAACACTCCACCCACCCTGTGTGAATGATTACTTTGAAATCTTTTGCTTTCACACTTTTTTTTTTCTTCTAATAGATGTTACTACATTATTAGGCAGATGTGCTCCTCATACTTTAATTTACATCTACTGTAAAATCACCCAGAAGCATTCACCTACTGAAACTAATATATGCATCAGTGAGTATGCTTCTTGAATTTGCTCTTAGCTTCAGCAAAATGTAGATACACTGAAAAGCAAACACAGACTAAAACAATCTTGAAAACTGGTGAAACACTCTAAAAATTAGTTAGGAAAAATGTAAGGTAGGTATCAATAACTACACAAATGGAGGATGAGAAATAATTGGTGCTTTTTATGTGGACCAATTTCAGAGTGTTCAAGAAGAAAGAAGAAGTCCTATCAACATAGTACAACAAGGAATTTAGGAAAATCTAGACTAATTTAGTTAGGAAGAGAAGTAGATTATAGGTCTTGAAATAGCTGAAGACCTTATTCTACTCTGAGTCTTTGTTGGATGAATGAGGTAACTAAAATTACTTAAAGAGGTTATATGTTGGAAAATATAAGGATGGCAAAAAATTGCAGTAGGCTGTTTTGAGGAATAAAGCATCTCCCACACCAGGGATCTTGGAGAATAGATTGGACAGAAGTCCATCAAGAACAACAACATTACAGAGGACTTTTCTGTGGCTTAGAAAGGGAGTACATGACAGCTGCTTTTAGCCCTATATTCCAAGACTACAGTGTTAGGTGAACTCCAGGAGAAATTGAGTGCATTCTGGTTTTGGCTGGGATAGAGAGGATTTTCTTCAGAGCATTTGATACAAGGCTATGCTTTGGACTTGTACTGGAAGCAATGTTGATAATACAGAGATGTTTTTGTTACTGCTGAACTCATACAGAGTCAAGGTCTTTTCTGCCTCTCACCCCACCTCACCAGTGATGAGGCTGGGGGTGAACAAGCTGAGAGGGGACACAGCAAGAACAGCTGGCCCAAAATGACCCAAGGGATATCTCAGACCATGTGGTGCCATGGTCAGCACATAAAGCTGAGGGAATAAGGAAAGAGGGGACATTCAAAGTGATGGCATTAGTCTTCCCAAGCCACCATTACATGTGATGGAGCCCTGCTTTCCTGGAGGTGGATGAACACCTGCCTGCCCAATGGAAGCATTGAAGGAATTGCTTATTTTGCTTAGCTTTCTTTTGGCTTTGTCTAGCTGTTAAACTGTCTTAATCTGAAACCATGGGTTTTCTCACTTTTGCCCTTACCATTCCTTCCTCCATCCCACCAGTGCGGAACGAATGAGGGATTGTGTGGTGCTTACCTGCCAGCTGAGGTTAAACAGAATGAACAGAATGAAACATCAAATATCCTTCTTGGCCTGGTAAAAAAAGTGGTTTTAAATAAAATAATTAAATAATTTTTCTCAATAGAAAATGAATTGATGACTGGGTATTTTTCCATAGATCATATCTGCCTTCTACATAGCACATTGAAGACTATGGTTTTCACTGGATTTATAATAATCCTGAGACCACTGCAATCTCTAATTAAAATATTTTCCCTGGTTTTGTTTCCATGCTATATTCCCTAACTTGGTTTTCTACCTCAATACTTTCCCAGTGTGGACCAATCCTTTTCACTTAATTAACATAAAGAACATAATTTATAATGAAGATGCTTCATACATACCTTGTTTAAAGACACATGTGTTATTTGTCCACACAATAACACAGTCTAATTCAAATTTATTAATTCAGACATTATATGGAAAACTGAATCAAACCTGAATTTTGGCTAAACAAAACCAGGTGTGGGACTGCTGACTTTCCCCAAAGATGTCAAAACATAAACCACTCCATTTATGGTCAAATCAATAGTGCATGTGTTAAGGAAATGCTTAATTTTTTGTCTTGTATTTATAGAACTAGTCTGTATTTTCTACAGACTAGAATATTATTCTCTCCTGCCCCTTCTTTCACACTGATTTTTTTTTACTGGAAAAATGAAGAATTTTTTGATGATTTCCCCTCAGATATTAGGAAACTAAGAGGAACTAGAAGGAATTAACAGCTCTGCCAATGGTACCGTCATGATTTCGTAGAGGAGGAAACTTTTAAAATTTTACAAGTACAAAGGGTGTGCTTCTATTGTCTTTGGAAAGAGCGCAGTTTGATTTTTAAGTACTCCTCTGTGTAAGTTAGGAATAAATTTATAAGCAGATGCATGGATCCATTCAGCAACTCCTGAAAATATCAGTGCTGAATTCTAACAGGAAACCCCACTGAAAGAGATAGAAGGGCTGAGTGGTTGCATTCTTTTACCCCTTGGACAGGCTTAGCACTTCTCTTATTATTATTTTGCTGTTCCAGTGGTACAAAATTTTCTAGCAAAGAAGTAGTCTGAAGACAGACCCTGACAACAATCCAGAACATATTATGTTAACTGACAAAAGGTAACATTTTTCTATACTCATGAGGAAGCTGGGCAAACTGATTCAGATGTAAGAAGTGTGCTCAAGTTAAACATTCTTTGATGATCATATCTGCCTTCAGGGAACCATTGAAAATGTGGCTACCAGGCTTCCACCAGAGGAAATTGATGAAATCTCAAAGAGGATGGAGGCATGAGCCTTTTGTAGTTGAACCACCATGATCCCCACTCTGTCCAAGTGCTCTAGAGACTGGTTTTATTGAGGGGACTGGGTAGGAGCTTTATAAGAAAGACTGTCTGGTGGGAGTGTTTGCCTGATACAGAAGGCAAATACACAAAAATACTTGCTTTTAGCTAGGAAGGACTTGTGTCCCACAACCTGAGCCCTGAAAACTAAATTGCTGACAAAGCATTTCTTCAAATTCAATGGCAAATGGCAATAGCAAATTCAAGACTGGCTGTAGTGGAACATCATCTCATTTCTTTAATGTAAGTTCTCGTCTCTTTAGTTCACTCTAAAAAGCCCACATAACTCTCACAGAAATAAAAGACAGACCACCCTCAAAAGAAAACCTTACAAAGCTCTTTCTGGAGACTGTTTTTTGAGGACAGATGCAACTTAGCAGCTTAATGTCTCAGGTACTAAAATAATACTTCCCATTAGAAGCAACAATATAGTACTGTTGTCAGAGAGGAAATAAAATATGTGATTATATAAAACAGCAATCTTGTCTTTCTGCAGGAACAATGAATAATCAAGTCCCAGTCTGCATGCAACTTCCGTAATACAGTACTATTTTAATTCCAATCTCTTGATAGAAGACATTCTATTATTTTTTATTTAGGCAAAACTAAGCCTTCCTTGACACTTGCAGAGGATAAATAACAAGGCAGAAGAAATTTTGGGGGTTTTTTGCTTGTTTTATTGATTTTGCTGGAGAATGGTGTCATTGCAATATATCCACTTTGATACAATATTGGCTTTAGAAGTAATGATAAATAATCATCCATGTAAGATACCATCATTATTTTTATATCATTTATACTTTGTCAAAATATGTGCCCTTTTGGTGAGGTTCAGTCATGACACATTCTGAATAGTCTAAAATCCCAGAGCAAAATGCAAAAAATAAGAAGTGAATTTGCATGAACCACAATAGAAGAAAATTTTCTCATCAGAGTAGCAGCAAAGCAGAGATAGGGCTCCAAACCCAGTCACATGCAGGTTGCAGTTAAATTTGAGCCATAAGTAATAGCACTGCCATATTTCTGAGAAGCACTGAACAGAACATCCCACCAGAAATATTTTCTATCAAATCTACTGGTTTTAATATATTAACGTATATAGGCAAGATGGTTAACATTCTTTTTCAATTAAAATATCATATATAGCAACTATAAGAAGGATAAATTCAACTTCTACTTAGAAATGACAGTAGCTTATTCTTTCACATCATCAGCAAGTCACCCACAGGTGCAGAGAGCTCTGGCTTTCCAGCCACGAGGATTTCAGATGCTAGATTTAAAATGACATATAGTAATGCAGAAATGAAAATTAAGTGTCATGTATTCCTTCATATAAGAAGAAACACCTGTCACTAAGGGGAGGACAGCATTTTTGGGTCGTGGTGGTGTTTCATTTTTTTTCCAAGTCTTTTGTATTCAACTGCTATTTCAGTTAGTAATACAAGTGACACTTAGAAGTCTATAAACAAAAGGTTCTCCTTTCAAATCTAACCCAGCATCCTCGAGTTTAACGTATGCTTCACAACAGGCTGATTCAGAAACATTTTGTTTTATAGACATGCTTTACATTCAGAAAGCATTTTGCAAAACATTTCTTGCTGCTCAAGAACCCTCTTACTTTGGGTTACCAATGTTTTATACCAACAAAACCTTGTCACTCTCATCCTCTGCCTCAGGAATTTATAAAACTGTGATCTTATTTCAGATATTAGGAATTTGAAATTGAAAATTAATCACCTTGGACTTTTAAGAAGTTGCAGCTATCATGAAAATAAATTTGAAATCAACCTTTTTTCATGTCCACCTGCCATTTTTATAAAAGTCAAAACCATATGTGCTTTCTCTTTGAAGTCTGTTTTTGCCCTCTAATGATAGCCTTCAAATTCCACTGTATTGTTCTGTTAGCTATAGCTTTCCATCAGCCAACGGGGGGCAAGGGGGGAGAAGAAAAAAGAGAAAAAGAAAAAAAATCAACAGCAGCATGACAAATGCTTGTGCAGATGTCTGATGCTGATGTGACAAATGACTATAGTCTATGAAGTTACAAGTACAAAATAATGTCAACAAGTTGCAGTGATAAAACAGCCCATGAAATATTTCAATATATGTTCAACAGTCAGGGCAATTTCTGGTTTGAATTACCAATCAATTTTTTACTGGGTTGAAATTATTTTTCTTACAGAGGAACCATTGTTTATGTGGTTGGGTTTTTTTCAAATTTCTGTCACAGTCTTCACATTGGTAATTCTGATTAATGTGCTCTGATTCCCCTATTTTCTCAAGGCTTCACATTTTATTAGGAAAATAAAAGCATTCACAGCACTTAAGAGTCCAGGCTCTAGGCTGGGCAGAATGAAGCTGTCAGTGCTGCAGCACTTGCAGTAACTCACCTTTGAAGAGCAACAGAAGCGCAGAGGTTTGCTGCTCTGTTGGTGCCCATTTGTGAAAAGCACAAAACGTAGCGTTGGGTCATGTAGAACACGGGCTGATTTTGGTCTCTGTCAAGACTTAAACCCAATTATAAGTTTCCGATTTTTCTGTAAGAAAAATAAAAGTTCATTGGGTTTTCTTTTTAATGATTAAAGCAGACGGGCAGGAAAATCGAATGACTAGCTGCTTTCATTTGTCATTCTCAAACTGCCAAACAGAGCACTGAAATCTAGCATGCCTTATCCTTCATTATGATCTAGTAACTCAAACATGCAAACAGAGTGAGGGGAAAAAAGTAAAAAATTAAAATAAAGTAAAAAATAAGTGAAACAAAAGCACAAAGAATTCATCGTGTGGCTGGATACAAAACCAGGCATGCATGAAAGAATCATATGGCCCTTTAATTGAGAAAACACATTTTTCTCAAATACAAATTTTAAGCTGCTTTAGTCAAACCTAGATCTGTGCAACACCACAACTGATTTAAATCACAAAGAATTATCTTTTTTTTTTAACTGAGATGTTTGTGCTGTTCTAAACCAAGTCTACTAAACTGACTTATTTATATTCAACAAAACAGGTGCATGACAATCTGCAGGTAAGCCTTCAACTCAATGAAGTTTGTAACTTCTAAGTTTTACCCCCAACAGTGACATAAATGATCTGGATGAATCTGGAGGGTAACTAACCATAATGGCAAAACAAGAAAATAGTGGAGAGTTTCCTTCTGAACAAATGAAAACAAGGTTCACTCTGATGGATTTTTTAACCAATGTCATCCAACTTTTCTAACTAATAAAAATAACAAGAATAAAACCATGCATGAGGTAAGAATGGAAACCCATTGAAGTTTAATTCAGACTTTCGATAATCCTAGACAATTATTTTATACATGAAAGAAACCTCCTTACACTTTTAATGAAGGTTTAGAAAAGACTGCTTTTTGCAGTTCACAGTGCCTGCATACTCTGTCAGCCTCATAGAAACTATTTTTCATATTAGTCTGGAAATCATAAAGAAAGGACAATATCCTCCTTCAAAACCTGTGCTCATAGAGTATCTGTGCCCACTGTACTCCTATGAAGACCCATTTGCTCCCTGAACTGATAACTATTTAGAAAGGAAAAAAAAATTAAATCACCACTTTTTCACCTCCTCAGTCCTGCATTTATTTTTACCATAATGGAAAAACTGTATGGCTGGTCTGAGGCTGGCTTTGACTGAGATCCAATCACATCACAAAGAGCAGGGTCATTTCATCACAAAACAGGAAAAAAACAAGACAAAGAAAGAGTAGCCTGAGAAATTCCTGTTCCAAACCTCCAAAGAAAAAACTGCAGGTATAGTACACACCTGTTTTGTCCAAGCTGAACCGATGCTGAAAACAGCTGTTGACCACCAGCATTCACTGTGTATGACCAATTTTCACTATTCTTCTATTTGAAACTCCAGAAAAATTTCTCAGTGAGTGTAAAGACCTGCTTCTGATTATATGTGAAGATTAGTCAGTTGTTTTCAGCTCATAACAACATCCTTTTCTTAATTTTAATAATTTATTCTTTTACTCTTTTCCATAAAAGTGTATGGCACTAGTCATACGTAAAATCTCTACTCAAAATAAGATATTATTGAAAAGAAATCTGTCACAATTTTTACAAAACCCTTTTCCCTATTCTATTATTTATAAACCATGAAAAACATGTAATAAAAACTAAAAAAAATCCACCCAAACCAACAATAAGAAAAATCTCCTAATAACCAACCACAAAAAAAACCCTTGAAGCCAAAAAAGAACAACAACAAAACTAAACAGGTCAAAATCTTCTCTACTATGGCCACTTTCCTGGTCAACACATTGGCAGTCAACAAAGATACAGCTTGCTTGGCATTTGGTTGCACGGGCAGTATGTTTCTACTGCTTCAGAAAGGGACAATAATCTCATGATGGCACCAATAATTTCACACATGAGAGCTCCTTTCTAATTAAGTCGAGGACTTCGTTAAACCGCAAAACAACAATTTTTTTATATGGGGAGAAATTAGTTATTATTATTATTATTAATAGTTAAAAGCATTTTCTGAGTCACAGAGGTAGGAAAAATAAAGCCACGGTGGATATTTCTGCAAGCAAAGACAGAGTAGACTGCATATCACTGTCTAATTCTCTGTGCTACCATGGGAGCAGCAGCCACTGCCTGGCTGTTGAGCTAAGCAAGCAGGATTGTATTTGTATGCTGCATATGCGTGATGCCGTGGCTCTCCTGGGTCTGGAAAGAAAGCTGTAGAATTTGGCACCACAGGAATGAACTGTGATTTAGCTGGAAAGCAAGCCCGAGTATTTCTCAAGGAGAGGTGCAGCCAGGACTTGCTCTCATTTCTATCACTACTGTAAGCCTTCCAGATCGCTGACAAATTTCTTGAAGGAGGCCCAGCCATTACTAGTGAATAAGGTCTTCCCAACTGCTGTCTGAGTACCTCTGAGCTTTATCCAAGTCCTCCCAGCAGTAAATCTCACAAGGAGGCACAGTGGCCAAGAGAACTAATACAATCCTTTAATGCATAAGCAGGGAAATAGCATATAGCAAGTAGGAGTAATGAGCTGATATGACCCTCTGCATATAGCATTAGTGAGACCATAAGTAGTATGCTGGGAGCTCCCCAAAAGAATTCAGCAAACTGGTGATAGCTCAAATGAATGCCACAAAGTGATTCAACATCTTGAAAATACTGTCTTATAATAAGAGATGGAAGAAATTAAACCCACTTAGTTCATCACAGGCAAATCCAAGTGGTGACTGACCACAGACCCCAGGTCACAACATAAGGAAGACATTTGTGATAGCATGGAACTCTGCAGTATATCTTAAAGAGAGGAAGACAGAATGACAGGTGATATTAGAAAGACTGATTTCAAGAGGGTTATTGACTGTTGGAGCATTTCATTGAAGATGTAGGGGATTCACCATTATGTCACATACTTAGACCAAGTCCCTTTTCTATCATTTAACCGGAAAAAAAATACCAGGCTCTCAGAAATGTATATGAAGGTTGGTTCTCTGGCTTGTGTAATGCTATTAGGGATAGATGATCAGATTGGATTCCTCTGACACTAAAAATAAATAACCCTGTATGTGAGCTACAGGCTCAATGATCACAGGACAGTAAAAGCTCCACGGAAGTATCTCCCCACATGTTACCATTCAATAAAAGGCTGTGATTTAAACATTCCTAAAAATTGCCCAACAGCTTTACAAATAGGACATTCATAGATGTGTCTGTAACTTCTCTTTGTCCTGATAGTACCACTTAGAAGCTGCTGCCCTTTTTTCCTTCCTCAGACCTAGATCCAAACATTCAGCCACTTTACCATGACTCTCGGAGGGAAAGTCACGAACAACTATCCAGGAAAAAAACCCTTTTGAACAGAATTATTTCTCTTGAGATCATTCTTGTATAGAAGTTGGAAGGCTGAATTTCAGGGGAACAAAATAGGACTTAAATGCCAATAGAATGAAAGATTAAAGTGTGTTTTAAGAAACAAAGATCTATTTTAAAATCAAAACACAAAAAGAATAGTTTACCTTTCCAAGGGAACCTGCTAATTTCAATTACACATTCATTAATATTAATATAATATCTGCACACCATAAGTAAACTCAGCATTTTATAGACATTATTATAAAACATTCTTCATCCTCAGAAAAAATTATTCCAGGCTCAAGATCCATGTATGGGAGTGTTTATATAATCATATATTGGACAAAACAGTAAAAACTCAACAGAAATAGAAAGATAAGTATTCTGAAAACAATCAGTAACATGAAAATATCCTTGGGAGACAGGGAAGTTTACTGAAAAAATATGTTGAGAACTGTTTCCTATTCAAAATAACTTTCAATATGACACTCATCCCAATGAGAAGTCAATAATCCAACATGATGTGGTCTTTATGTTACAAAACAAATGAGACATGTTGGGAAAGTTTGTAAGTGCTCAGAGGAGAAAAAGAAAAGTAAAGTTAAAAAAAAAAAACCAAAAAAAAACCAAAAAAAAAAACGGAAACCAGTGGTAACTTCAGAAACCGTGAAAGGCAGTTCTGGAAGAGACAAATGAGTGGTCAAAGATGCCTAAGAAACATACACTAATTACATGGCTCTCACCACCACATGTGATATCACTCACCCAGAGCAGTACAAGCTCTTGGAAACAATAATCAACACATTTTCCAAGGGGCTTCAAGAAAAAGTAGTAAATCCAACTTCTGACTTTTTAGATGATTTATGTTAATACACTGCAATAATTTTTTTCTATGTACAGTCTATGGAACAACTGAAATTTAAACAAATGTTTCCCATAGAATATCCAGCATATCAAAATGGCAACAAATTAATTTCACAAGATGTTTCTTTTGCTTTTATTAGAAAGCCCAATTTTCATATCCTGGGCTGGAAGTCATGATCATATTTAGAACATGCTGACAGTAATGCGCTGTGTCATGAAGACATGGGTATGCTCCTCAGAATGGATTTGCTGACTTCCAAAGTTTAGTGCTGAAGCTTTTTTCTTTGTTTTACTCAATATTATTTCCTTTTGTTTTAAATGAGAGCCAACTTTTTATTTCAAATTGCTCTTTTTCAAATGCCTGATGAATTATACAACTTGTACATATATGCCTTACATATGTTTATTGCATAACTACTGTAAAATCATTTTGCCTTAAAATATAATACAATTACAGGCTGGAAAACTGCCATATTTGGCTTGGTCCACATTTCTCAAATCTAGTCCCAGGCAATACTTTTCCCCAAAGGTGCATAAATGATATGCAAACCTCCCAAAGGACGATCTTGGAAGGGAAGTGCACAAGAACCATTCCCAGAAAGAAATAGAAATAGGAAGAGTGATGCATTTCAAAGATGCACACTGCACATGTAGTAGAGGGGAAAAAAGATGCTTACCACTGCCACCTTTGTTCAGTAAGAAATGTAAATTAAATTAAATGCAGCTAGATACATTCTTCACTGTCCATGGATTTGGTTCCCTGCCCAACTGCTTTAATACATTGCCATTGCAGGGGTTTGTTTGGGAGCTGAAGTCATAAATCACACTGTGAAGCTGCTTCCTCTCTCCTTGCACACACCTGCACAGGAAATGTGCCAAGGGGCAGAATTAGGCATGCTCTCAGGACTGTGGGCAAAACACCAACCCCAGAAGCAGCCTAGGATGGGCTGCCATCATTTAAAGCAACCAGCAGCCTTTTTGACCTGCAGAGCAGCTGAGAATCTAGAGGATGTGAAGATGGCACAAGTTTTCTAGAGGCAGCCCCAGGAGAGCCCCACACAAGCAGCTGCTGGAGGCCCCAGCTGTGTGCAGCAAGTGCCCACAAGCACCTTACAAGAGCAGGGCTAGAACTGAGGTACAGACGCTGGGGAATGAACAGAGTGAGCTGCACTTGCAAAAGGTGTGAGGGAGATATGGGGAGTTGTCACACCTGCCTTAAGGGTCTGACCTGAATGTGCACTGCCCTACAAATGATTCCAGTGCTGCTGATTTCCAGTATGTGTTGAACAAAACGGAGTGACCAGTGTTTCTTTGGTTTTTTTTAATTTATCCTAGCTTTGATGGCTTTGCCCTAGACTCCTCCGGAGGGATTCCTGTTTTGAGAAACATTGCTCTAGATTTTAGCTGTTTTAAATAAGGCCATTTGTAATGTAGGTGGATAATCTGTTCATCATAATGTAATAGTAATGCATTGCATCCATTTTACTAAACCTATCATGTCAGCCCCAGATTGAATATGCAATGTTCATTTGTCTCCTACCTCATTGGCTATATAAAAAATGTACAGTATCTCTCACACTATCTCAAAATGTCTGTTTTATCTGTGAAGTGTTGACAAAGTACATATTACAAATGGTTATTCATAGTGAGTTATACACAAAATTATTGTACACACTGTTATAGAAATGTAGCGTAGCAAGGAACTGACATCCAGTATTCAGCCATCATCATTCTGTATTACAAGACATAAAGGAGCACTGGAACCAAGACCTCTCTTATTCCTCCTCCCCATTAGCTACCACCATGCTTGCACCTTCAAGGTGCTTTTGTAGCATAAAACCATTACTCTGATCATCCCTGGTAGTCCACCCCATCTTAGTAAGTTCTGCTTCTATTTATTACATCTGACTTCTAAGTTTCCTCTTTGGAAAATACATCAGTTACCGAAAGTAATGCAGCATGATCTGATTTGTAGTAATTTTTTTCCCCTTAGTTATCAGAGCTCAGTTTAAATCAAGAAAACATCAAGTGTAGCTTTAAAGACTAGACAAGATTCAACATATGATTATTTATCTTAAAACTCCACTGTATGGTATCCAGCAAATTAAGTGAACTGGATTAACTCCCTGTGTTGGTATACCTAGAACCTTAAACTGCAATTTATAACATGTATGACACCCTGCTAAAGGCTTCCAAGGCATGGTAAAAATCCAAAATTCTCCAGGTTGGAGTCCCAGCTATTAAGGGCAAAGCTCCTTTTGGCTCCAACTACGATCAGAATCTATTTCAAACACCTATGTTAAATTATAAAATAACCTCCAGTTCAGATTCCCATAAAATCATCATTAGTAGATCTACCCAAATTAAATGATATTATGTTTTCCATTAATTCTTCTGCAACAGCTTGCAACTTGTGAAAATAGAAAATAGACGTGCCCACAATTTCTTACAGGTTTAATAGCCAAGCTACAGTTTTCATAATTTTACACCTCCTCTTTGGCTGCTCAGCACCATTTAAACCAATACCAGAGATTGATGTTACTTCTGTCCCAGTGAAATTACCAATCCTGCATTTTATCTAAGGTTACTCTATTGAAATACTTAAAATTTCTTTGCTTTGAATGTCTGACAAAAATCACTACTCAAGGTGATGTGGCTGTACAAACATATTTAGCTGAGGTTTAAACTGTCACTGAGATGGGACAAGGCTTCATTCCATATAACACACAGAACTGAAGATATAAATGTGGCCTCAGGGATTTCTTTCATGACTCAACAAGTCTCCTTTTGGTAGCAGCAGAAAATGCAAACAGGTGTTATCGTTCTAGAGGTGCTGTCTTGACATTTCCTTTCTGCTTCTTGCCATGTGGCCACACCTCAACATGCTGAACACAGTTCAGCAAAGTCCATCAAAGCCAACTTGCAAATACTCTGGAGAAACTATAAACAATACCATTATCTTTAGAAAGCATTCAGAGAAAAAAAAAAACCAAAAAGCAGTTGACACTTGACACATGGACTAAGCCTAACAGTGTTTTGAAATTACTATTTCCTCCTTTATAATCCACTAACTTCTTATTGCTAGTTTTCAATCCAGTATCATGCCCAGTCTGTTTCTTTGTTACCTCTGACCAGGTTTTGGGAAAATTATAAAACTCATCTTCACATGTTTCTCCAACTTTCTGCAAACTTCTAAGCCAAATTATATAAATAGCACAGTGTTTTTCCTCTTTGGAGTTCAGACATTTTGTGTCCTTCAAATAAAGCAATAGTCCTACAGCAAGTAAGTAAGAAATGTGTTACAGTAGGCTAATTTATAGCATGAAATAGGACAACTGACTCCTTGTAAAGCACACTTGAAACAAGAACTTGAAACAACCCTTAGACATATCTTGAAGGGATTTCATATGGATGCATACTGAGTATTATTTACAAGTACATTGTCATTATACATATTAAAAGACTATAAAACTGTAACAGAGAGCCACTAAAGAACAGAAATGATCTGTGGCTACTAAGCCTCAAAAGCTGATTGTGTGAATATTTTAACAAGTGAAAAGCAGCACAGCAATGAAAAAATCCCCAAGCACATGACAACTTCTAGAAATTTTTATGGCTTACTGAGCAAACAGACCTGGGAAATAAGTTATATTAAGTCAAATCAATTCAAGGGCATTGCCTAGACCACTTGCTTTATTGTCACAGTAGGGACGTTCTGCTCTGTCACAACCAGCAAGTCTTGGGTGCATACTGAAATCAAGTATTTCATGAAGTATCACCTCAGTGAGTTTTAACTGTATGACTACAGTATGGCAGATGTTTCCACACCCTCCTCAATTAGGACTTCTTCATACTACATATACATATAAAAAGATAGTAGGGATTTGGTGCTTGTATGAAAAGAATCCACAATTCAATTAAAAAAAAATGAGGAAGATAATAACAAGCAGCATTTGCAAAATGGAGCATATCAGCCTACTCCAAAAGACTCTGCAGCTTAATTTATTGAGAATGTTGTCAGTAGGACTGACTGGAAACTGCAAGCATGAACAGAAGACCTGGAAACAGCAATTTCTCCAGCTGACAACACCCATGGGAAAATATAATGCCTGAAAGCAGCTTTTGGGTATAGCCTGAAAATAATAAGGCATGGTGTTTTAATTAAGAGCATTTAATCAATGGACCAAAATCCTTAGAACCATAAAAGCTTTCAAAAAAATTAAATATTTGGCAAATGTGTATCAGATGACTAGATGATCATGACCCCTTGTAGATTAACTATATTTAAGAAAAATATTTTTGATTTATCTATAGGATAAATAACTCTAGGAATAAATTTGATTTTGTTGCAAGCACTGCAAGACAGTCACCAGAAACAAAATGCTAATTATTTGGATATCAACTGCCACTGTTCCAACAACTGAGTTATTTTTAAAGTATTTAATATAGTCAAGCATCTAAAAGTCAGCACTGTTCACATCAGGAATCAAACTTTTCCCTATTTACCAACTAAACAGAATACTACTGCTAATCTAGTTTTATTTCTGGAGATATATTGTAGCTCAAAACATTATAAGAATATTATTCTTGATACTTTGACAGCAAAAAAGCATTGAACATATAAATTTCAGTGTCCATTTCATGCTGGAACTGTCTGAGATATAAAGCTCTATTCAACAGAGGGATGGCAAAATTGAACATGGTATAAATTAAGTATGAATTCTGCAACACTTTTAAAATAAGCTTTAACATGAAATAAAAAAATATTTTCTTTTGAGCTTTTGACCCCTTTATGTTAACTGTAGTTTTTTTCAAATAGTTATAGGTTTTTTCAAATAGTTGTAGGTTTTTTCTCTCATATTGCACAGAGACACTTGGTAAGAGAGCCCTCCCACAGCTAACACAAATCCCACAAATGTCTTTGGTATCAGCCAAACACTGGGTGGCCTAATGGATAAAAAACCCATTCAAAATTTCAAAACAAGCACAAGTGGGTACATCTTACACAAGCTGTAAGTGTAGTTGTGGCTATGGAAGGGAGCACAGCTTTGACTATGGGGAATACAGGAATGTCCACAGGTACCTTCAAACAGCCTCCACCACCATCAGTGTCATGGTTTTAAACTGTAGCTTTTTACAATCTACACAGCTTCCAGCAATGCACAATTCAGCGGTGTTTTCAGCCTACATGAGAATGCAGCTGAGAATCTTAAAGAGTATGTTAAATTTACAACCATATAAATGTATTAATTTCAGCTTCTAACTAAATATGCCAAATCTGTCACCTGATGTGCAAATAAAATAAGAAGAATAAAAGAACTACTACACATTGTGAAGGGAAGATAAGATGATTTTAACTTCTTATTCATAATTCTACCTGCACTTCATACACTTTCAGGATGGGTGTGTGATGCGCCCTGAGTTGGGAAGACTTCTGCCTTTCAGAATTCCAGAAGTGACGGGGGATGGAACTAGCTGTCTCGGCACACACACCAGTCCCCAGTGGATTTTCTCACAGGCTAACATTTGATAGAGGAGGGAGAAAGGGGTTGTGGTTGGGTCAGTGAAAGATAAGCAGTTATTTTATTTAGTTATTCTGGGTTTTTTTCTCCTGCAGGAACAGGAAAGCTTGTTTGGCAACTATTCAGTCACTTTGCTGAAGCCAAAACATTAGCAGCAATTGAACGGTTTTTATTCCATACTTTTCCTAGCTAGCTGACACAGGAAAGGAGAAGCAGCAGTTGAAAACCAATGGATAGTGTCTGGATGACATCACTCTTGGATCAATCTCAAGAGTAAGGTTTTCCAGTGTGATAAAGCAAACACATCACTGGATAAACATCTGACCACAAGTAATTCTTAATGGTCATAGTTAAACCAGCAGGGAGGGATCAACGATTAAAAAAAAATAATAGTTGGAAATTATGGTTGGAAACATATTAAAAACACTGAGAACACAACACAAAAAGCACCAACACAGATGGACACCACTGATCCATATATACTGGGAAGCCTAATGAAACAGAAAATTTAAAGGAAGGAGAAAAGATTAATATACTTAGGGACTTACAGCTGACAAACCAAGAGTGCTGCTTTCCTGAAAGGAAAATGCAGCTCCTAAGCTTCATTAGTAAAAACATTGCAGCTTAAAAAAAATTATAAAAATCACACCCCAAATTCAAAGTACCATTTCATCTTTGATTAAATTATAAACAGATATTGAGATTCAAAGACACATATTTTCTAGAAAAAGAGAACAAACTAAGTAATTTTGGGTGATGAAAAGAGGGATATAAAAAATGCTCCTGGTCTAAGTATCTAAAGAGTAAAGCTGTAAGAGTTTCAGAACCTGGTAGGGAAAAATCGGATGGAATACTTGATAATTGTAAGAACAAACTATCCAAAGGTATAGCTTTGGGGAATTACAAACTTTTGGGCATTTTTCAGGCCAGGCTAAACACCCATCTGTTATGGAGTACTTAGGGATAATTAAGTTAATTCTGTTGTAATCCCAGGAAACAAACTATGAAATCTGTCAGGCACCTTTCATGATGAATTCTTCTATGAAATGCTTCACACATTATTTACATGGCAGGAAAAGAAAATAACTTGGGAGTATTCTAAATGGAAAGGAGCACAAGTGCAGACCACAGATAATATTGGTTCTTCTTTATCAAGAATAAGTAGTTTATTGTCCCCATGTGATGTTTCTTGGAAAAAGGGAAAATTACAAGTTAATAGGAAAGTAAGCAAATTGAATGAAATACTATAAGTAGCACTAAGGCAGCAGGCCAATAATTTTGGCATCAATATAGAGCATGTAACATTAAGCAGCAAGTGATCAAACATTCTGTGCAGTCAGACTTTGATGTTGGATGGTGGGTAGGCTCCCAAGTCATCTCATGTTGCCTCATTGCATTTCCTTTAGAGCATTCCCCATCCTTAGCACATCCTATTCCCTGAACCAGGGGCTACTTCTTCCCTGAGTCCTCCTTAGAAGGGTTTTGACACCCTCTCTCCTTATTTTAACTCTTTCCCTCTCCTGAGATGTCTTCCCCCATTTTACGTTATTTGACAGGTGGATATCCCCCAAGTCTCGCAACTCTACTCAAATGGTCTCTTATCAGGGTGCCCCTGAGCAGCAAGGACTCATAATTCATTTGAATGGGAAACAGTTGGGGGCTTGCCACACTTCATCCTGTGAGACTGTTGACACTGTTAGCAGCTGTCAGTGTCGCTCTCGTTCTTACCAACTGGAAGCATATCAAAATGTTACACGCACATTCAGCAGTGTAGTCTCTCCTATTTCAGTTTAATGAAAATTAAGAATACACATCAAGGGGAAAATACACTCCACAGTCGCTAAATAATTTATACTTTTTTTTTTTTTTTTTTGAAACTTACTTGTTATAGGGAGAAAAGGTGAATCTAAATTCAAGGAACCCCATTAAAATCAGTTAATACCAGTAACAGCATTTTTTAACTATACAAATCTTTATTTCACAGCGGGGCAACTAAAATCACTGTAGCACAGTCTTAGTTTAGGGAAGCGCAAAACCTTACCGAAATTTCTTGGTAATCCAGAAAAAATGAGATTGGCAATCTCCATCCAATTCCCACAGTTCACATTCCAAAACTGTGAAAACTTTGCTGGAAGATTAATTTTGGAAGTCAAGATTAGAATTTCCATGAACTCTGCACACAACCATAAACAAATGAAGAAATATGGATAAACACTGAGATACTAGATTGCTACTTGCTGAAAGATATGGCTGCTTGTCCTGAAAAGAAAGTGAGAGCTTCGATCTTAGATTAAACTAGCATTTTCATGACACATTCACATAAGCACATCACTTGAAAATAAAAGTACATGGGACATCACCCATTTAGTTTATTTCATTATCAAGTGGTAGCAGCCACAACTTGTGTATCTTTACTGCAGTTTTTGTTTCACACTTTGAAAATAAAGATGCATGACTTCATTTCTTTGTACAAAAAAGGAGTCAGGATAAGTAAGTTATACCAGTTGTGTCATTACTTCACTGTTTACACTTACATACATGATAGTGACATGCAAAACTGTTTCATCGATGGATCATCTAGGCTCTGGGTTGACACTCAGCTCTGGAGTATTTAGATACTGTGATTTAAGATGTCACCGCTGGCAGCTGTCACCCACCTCTAAACTTAGCAGCAGCAGGAATAATTTTGTGCCAGACCTTCAGCCGCTACAATTCACAGCCTGACATATTTTCTAAACCACCTTCATTGCTTAGTCAATGCTTCTGTGTTCCAAACTTACGCACCCGCCTGTGAATTGTGGCAGCTGAAGATCTGGAGTCCATTTATTCTTGCTGCCTTTGCAATGGGGGAGTAGTCTTTGGTTCAGGAGTGAACAGAGAGCTTCTGGTGACAGCATCCCAATGTATCAACTTTAGGACTACCATTGAGTGCCTTAGGAAGAGCATTGCCAGCAGGATGAAGGACATGATCCTACCCCTCTACTCAGCCCTGGTAAAGAAAATCTGGAGTGTTGTGTCCAGGTCTGGGTTCCTCAACACAAGAGAGACATAGAGCTCCTGAAGCAGGTCTGACAGAGGGCTATGAGGATGACTAGGGGACTGGAGCACTTCAGTTATGAGGATAGTCTGAGGGATCTGGGCCTCTTCAGCCTAGAGAAGAAACAAGTGATAGGGGGCTACATCAGCATCTATCTGAAGAGGATGGAGTCAGGCTATGCTTGGTGGTGTTGAGCAATAGGACAAGAAGCAGAGGGCAGAAACTGATGCACAGGAAGATCTAACTGAACATAAAGAAGAATTTCCTTACTATGTTGCTATAGCACTGGAATAGTTTGCCCAGAGGAATTGTGGAGAAAATACCTCACTGGAGGTATTTTCAAGAACTGTCTGGTCAAATCTTGCTTCGTGCTTGAGCAGGGAGGTTGCACCAGATGGCACACCGTGGTCCCTTTCAATCTGAGCGATTCTGTGACGTTGCAGCTACCATATTTCTCTTGGGGTGCAGTCAGTATGCACTCGTGTGCTCCAACCAGTCAGTTTGACAGTGCTGCAGGAGCATGCTGCTCCCTCCATAGTGCTGACATGACTAACAGATTCTCTTTTGGGAGAGAACATATTGCAAATGTTATTCTAAACCATGAGCTCTCTCCAATTGGTCCCTTTCAGTAGATCTTGACAGTCTCATTCATCTACAATGCTTAACACCCAGATCTAAATAAAATTATTTACCACAGAGCAGTGGTTGATCTATAAAATCACTGGGAAAGCTGAGATTGGCTATAAAATATGCACTCTGACAGCTTGCAAGAATTGTTTCTGATAACACACATGCAGACACACACAGTCAAAAAATAATCTTTCATATCCCAAAGAAACTAAATTAAGTGTGTTTTGTTCCTTTTTCTATCTCCAAATAATAATTCTTCCTTCATTTCCTGTTCTCTGCTCCTCCTTTTCTTCATTGAAATTAAAAGAGCAGAAAAGCAAAAATAAGGAAAGCAGTTAAGCTCTATTAGCTCTGAATTGCTTAGCTAGGACTGGTTTGAGATGGTAAAAAAAGGAAAAGAAAATTATACTGGGAAGATCTCCTAGTCCTTGGACTACAGCTTGTGAGGAGTAAAAATGTACTTCCAGATAAGCTGGGAAAACCCAAGCAAGTAGCTTTCTGCCAGATAGTCACCCAGCTGAAAAGGAGCTAGGAATTGTTCTGGTTTTGGTTACCTACACAGCTCCGACACAGCTGGTTTCTTCCCCCAGAAACGAGAACGCTATGACAACAAACACCATCCCAGAACTCTCCTCTCCTAATCATGACCTCAAGCTTGTTTCCACACCACCCCTTCCTGGATGCTGCTACCTCTCACTGTGAAGGCTGTGGTTTCCCACCAGGTCTGGTTAAGTAGAGAGTTTCCCAGAAAGAAGGCACAAAACCAATAAAGCAATTAGTGACCAATTAAGTTCATTAACACTGTTTACCTACAGGAGAAAGGCAAGCCTTAAATAATTAGCAGTAAGTTTATTTTTTAAGAGTATAAAAGCCTTTTGAAAACACCTTCTGAGTGACAATGTTTGTTTATAGACAGCCATCAAGGCATTACATTTTTCCACCCTCTCCTAACTTACTTCAGATGTTGGGAGAGCAACCGGTCATTCAAAACATAATATGCTTGATTCAAGCAAGGGAACCATTTTTTTGCAGTAGCAATGGTTTAGTGCTGTGATTTTGAACACTGATCATGAGCTGATTTTAGATAATGATTGCAATCCTGCTGAGACTTACAAATTATCAGCACCTCTGCAACAGACTATTAACTTTCTGTTCAGCTCCCTAGATGGAACATGAGGAAAAATATTTCCCAGCCTTTAAAAGTGTCTTGTCAGTGTACTAGAAGTTTGCATACATTTTGTTATATCTTTCTGCTAACTCGGCTTTACTGAGGAAAAATTCCTCTTCACAGAACAGAACTCTTCACAGAACAGACAAATGTAAAACTGCAAATATAAAACTATCTTGCGTATAGCTGTATATTGCCACGTACATATTTTTTATCCTTTGCACTTAGGGTGGGAGAGGACAGGAGAACAAAACAGGTCTCATTAAGACGTTTCTGTCTCAGCTTTCAACATAGAAAACACCCAGAGAAGTGTGTGGCTCTTGCAGCTGGAAAAATGTATGGATTTTTGCTGTACTCACATGAAAGAGAGAAGCACCATGAACATGGATAGGACTAAAACCATTAACCCAACCAATTCTGAATGGAATCTGATTAATTAGAAAAGTTGTTAATATTTACACACTTCAAGAATTTCTTTTTTTCTCTACATCAAATTTGAAGTGTAGCATCTTTTTGCTTCTGTTACAAACCTTTCTTTTCTTTCCTAGTGTATTGAAATGTTATCTTTTAGAAGGTCTTCCCTCTGCATCCATTGCCCTTCAAACAGTTCCCTTAAATACATCAAGCATGACTAAAGAGCCCCCAGACTTGAAAACCCATGCAACAGATACTTCTTTAAAAATGTGACCAGCCAATGCTCTCGTATAACAAGAAATGAAACTGACTGAACACAGACTTCATTTAGCTCCACAGTCAGAGCATTACGGAGTAGGACAAATCTGATCTCTGCCTCACATCAGTCCAACAGCATATGTACTGTGCTTATGACTTTGAGGAGGTGTAACACAGAAAATTGATTTCATGTCCATATATCTTCATATATAGATGATTTGCCAGCAGTGGATATGTGATACCAGAAATCCGGACTGTTTGTCCTCAGTAGCTTGCTCGGCCTTCTGTTTGTTTAAATTGTTTATAAAAATCAGATAATTGTGAAAAGTGGTTTTCCTAACTGCCAACCTGATTTACCTTTTAAATGCATAAGATCTACAAGATGCCCGTGTTAGGGGGATAAAAACAGAGACTTCAATTTCATAGATGAAACATAAGAAGCAGTTCTTCTAAAAGTGAGAGAACTAACATATCAGTCTCTCAGCCCAAGAATAAAGACCACATTTCTAGTATGCTTTTAGGGGAAGTGAATCACATAAATAATTATCGTGTATCTAATAAAAGCACTTTGACTAATTTTGATGAGGCTGAACCTTTTTTCTTTCTTGACTTTTTAACATGGAGGATATTTTTCTATATTTATTTTTGCTTTCAAATACATTCTTAAATATATTTTGCTGATGGAAGAAATTATTAGACATTTTCATAAATTTATTAAAATAGCTTAATCTTTTATCTTACATCTTTCAAATGATGAATTAAGCCTTTTGTAAAGAAGGATTCATATTCATTCTTATCATCCCTGGAAATTTAAGGATATTATTTAGATAAAAGATCTTTCCTTAATTTACTTCAAGAATGTATAGATATAACAAAAAACTTTTAAAAAATATCAAATATGTGGGACTTTTTAGAACAAAAGATCATGTTCAACCTCTTTTTTGACTATGTCTTCCTAGAATATCGACATGCTTAAAGAACATACAAAAAATCCTGGAACATTAGACTTTTAAATAGTTTGAATTAAGAAGCATTATACACATTAATTATAAAAAGACAGCACTCATTGGTCTTGTTATATTAATTTATGTAAAATTAAAAGGCCAGACAGGGTCAGGGGTAGAATAATACTAAAAAAAGTTCTTGTCTGATGTATGTTCTTTTCTCTTAGTTGTTTGGTTTGCCCTTCAGTGGTAGGGCTGCAAGAATTTTTCTGCATTGTCAGCTTGACCAAGAACACCCAAAATTCTGAGGTTTTATAGCCAAAGCCTTCATTCATTGACTGTTTGCACTAAAATTATTTGTGAGCCAGCAGCTTGAATGTTCTCATCTATTATTCTCGTTCAGTATTTCATTGAACTCAGTGTATCAGAAATCATCAATGTTTCCCATAGATTTTTATCTCTACCATTCATTTTGAGAATGCTTTTGATTGAATATTGTGTCTCTCTTTAGTAATAGGGAAAAAGAGACATCAAGCTCTTAGAAGGCAGCTATGTATATCCTAGGATTATAATTACTCAATTTGTGATATTAAAGAGATTCTAGACCCTAAAGGTCATGGATATCTGCCACATCTGTGTGGGCACATCACAACTAGCTTTACACCAATTCTGCTCTATAGCCATGCAAAACCAGAGCAGAGCATGAGTTAACCACCTGTCTGCTCAGGCACTTTTGTGGATACACTATAAAATTCACCTTTTGTATACACAAGAATCAAGTATCACCACCTTATAGTGGAAATACAAGAACAAGAGTAGTGTTCTTACCTGTAGCATTTAAACCATTTTCAAAGTTACACTTTGAAATCCAAGGGATATTAAGAGAGTGGATATTCTTATTGACTTGCTTCATTTCATCTCTAAGAGTGGAGTTGATCATAGTGGAAGTGGAGTTGGCCATAGTGGAATAACACTTTCTGAAGAAATAGATATAAAATAGAGAGAAAAACCATGGTATAAGAAAAGATGGGGCTTGACTTGCTGTTTCTAAAATCCAGGTGAGTTTTACTGCAAAGTCAATGACAATAACATGAGGCAAGGGTCTTTTGGGAAAACCCACCTGAAAAGGAGAAATTCAGTATCTTGTTAATGTAATTTTGTGCACACAAACTTCAGTAATAATCATCAGTGTTATTTTTCTTCATTGTTTTTTCCTGTATCATAACTGCATCTCTAAAAAAATTTCACCAGAGAGTAGGTGATCTACTAAATTTTTTCTACCAGTGTGGCATTTCTGTAAACTTTAGAAAGCCCCCAAAATGGCATAATTTCAACTCTTAATATTGTGAGAGCAATGCAGTAGAAACCTTAATCAGGGCTCCTACTCACATTGAAATACATCCCTATTTAGTGACCATCCCGTTTAAGGAAAGCTTTCCTGAACCGTCACTTAATGTAAACCAAATGTTCTCTGCAACTCCTTCCTCCTACTGAAGCATTTTGACCCTTAGCCACCATATTAACACCTCTAATTGTAACTGACAGGGCAATTTCCTGGTTGCCATTGCGCGAGACAAGCAGCGAACACTAGCCACAAGCAATTTATGACCTTTGACTATCATATTAACTCTTTTAATTGTAACTGACAGGGCAGTTAGGCCAAAAAGTGTCCCAGCAAAGCACTCCAGGCAGTTGTGAATGTCCCACTAAAGCCAAAGAAGCAGTATCCACTCATTAATGTGGAGGGATTGATATGGAGAAAGAAGGGGCAATACCTGAGGCCGCACAATCCTCAAACTCCGTGTAATCATCACTAATTATTTTTTGCTTCAATTTACCCTAACATTCTCTGCTAAAAGCCAGAACTACTTTTACTGAATGCATGGAATTTAGTTTTAACTTTTGAAGAAAATTTCCAAAAATGTTCTCAATATTTCTGTTCCTAATGAAATTATTTTTAATGTCAACAAATTTCAAGTTCTTTGATGAAAAAGAGAGTTTCTCAGTATTTTATGTTTGAAAATGCAAATGTTCTTATATTGTTTAAATAAAACCAACTTTGTAGAGTCTTGGAAAGCATGTAAAGATAATGCACCTCTGGTCAACAGCCACTGAAGCATGCTCTAACATGAGATTAAATAAGCAAGAGGTTATCTCAAGTGGAAGGGGTGGGGGGTGCTGCAGATGACTCATATCCACTTTTGGTAAATTGGCCTCTAGAGGGTGAAATATTGTACTCACAAACACTTTAGCAGGTCTGATAGCATCCAGCAGCAGGTGAGGGAGCCAACTGGATGCTAAAAGATTCTCTCTTATTTGTTATTTATGTTTGAGTCCTACATGAATAAACACTGATCATTAAATTTGAGTATTTTGTTATATTTTTTGATCTGCCCTATGGATGGGTTATATTCAGATAAGGTAAAAATACTGGCTACTTTCTTATTGCAATCTATCAATCCTTTTTCCTTCCAAGGAAGAAAAAAAAAAAACAGTGAAATTGAAACAAAACCTGTAAGAAAATAATAGAATCTCTTTTCAGTTTTATATATAATGTCAAACAACTTTTGTTAAATTCCAAGCACTTTCTAGCTGTCCAAGATTTCCCTTCCCAATGTGAGAAAAAGGAGAAATCCACATTAAATCTAGAAAAACTGAATAGCCTGTGTTACCAAACACAAAGTCAGAACACTGAGGAGCTGAAAGAGATCCTAGTCCATGAATGCATTTTCACAAATGCCTCTTTTGACAGCAAACCCAGCTTGCCCCCTACATTCATCATCTTGTTCACAGAGCAGGCCTACAAACAACATGTCAGCTTAACTGAGAATGAAATTACACATTATAGACAACATAATACCTTGCAGACACCAGAACAGGAAGATCTTCCTTCCCTTCTTATTTTCAGCTACTCTTCCTTCTTCAGGCTTGACCTGACCCTTTCCATGTGCCAGCAGGAGCATGTCTCTGCTGAGCCAATTCAGCCCACTTTCCCCTGCAGAAGCACACAGACACTTTTTGGTGGGTTTACTTTTCTGCCAGCTTAGTGAATGGAATCAGCTCAAGTTCCTCTGAGAGAGGGAAGGTTACATGGCCATCAGACAGGAGACAAGGGAAGAAGGGATAGAGCTCTCCTTTTTAGAGACACTGCAACAGATTTAGGGCTAGTTAAGCTCAAAGTATAATGTGCATTATCATCCTGAAAGGCAGTTAGGCAGAGCAATGCCAAGGAAAGGAATATGTAGCACTGCATCCTTAGTTTGGGTGTTTCATTATTATTGCCAATAGGTTTTATATGTTCTCTTAACATTGACATAAACATCATTAGGTAATTTTAAAAAATATTTTTAAAGTATCCAAGTAACAAAAGACTCTGTCGCATTTTAAGAAACTGCCTTATAATGATCTCCACTGCAACATACAATCATTCTGTGATTCCTTCTAATGGGTCTTCAGTGTCCTTGAAGAGGTTTACCCTCACAGAAGTGATCATAAATGAATGGATTTATTCTCTTTCAAATCTTTTGACAGACCTTCTCTGTCTCCTGCAAACCTTCAGTTTAATTTTGCTTCCTAGATATCTGTTCAGATTTGAGCTACACTGCTTTATTTCTAAAACCAATTCATGTACATAACTTCATTAATACTAATAAATAAGACAGAAAACCTTGTAGAAACATCACAAAAGAGAAAATATTTATTAGGGCTGCTTCTTGACATTACCAGTTACATTAAATTCTGAATGTTGGCATTCAAGTGCTTCCACCTTGCAGGTATTCTCACATGTAAGGATAAAGGAGATGGTGGCATTATGAGCTTTGATCTCAGGCCAGCTTTAAGCAGCAAATTTTTGCACTGGTGCAGCTTCTCAACAGTGGTTAGTATTGAGGAAAAGGAAAAATTTCACATCTCCTACTTATGCACTGGTAAGACCAGAGTTCTCAGCCATGCAGCATGAAAATTAGCAATAAATGTGGAGAAGACCAAAAGGGAATTTTAAATATATATATATAACAAAAATTACAAACATAAAAGAATTTGAGGGGAGGCTTACCCCAAATATTTGCCTGCTACTGAAAGGTTTTCTGTGATAGGAGAAAACAAATAAATAGGAAGCCCTCATCATTAATAACATTTTCTAAAGCATTCTTATCAGTAAAACTAATATGCTCCAAACTCCCTTGCTTTAAATGGTTTCAACTGATTTCTCTCTTAACACAAATACTGCATTCTAAAAAAGCCATCTAAAATACCTCATTATGTCCTTTATCAGTAGCACAACAGACTATCAAATTAGAAAAACTGAAAGTGAGAAATAAATATAGAGTAAGTTGAGATGAAAATCACTATTTCTCACCTTTCTCTGTCATTTCTTTTTAGCCAAATCATCTGCTTTGCTTCTTGTATTTAGACACATAGGTCTGTAAATAGGCTCCTAATTTTCTGATTGCTGTATGTATGTGATAGTAATTTAATTAAGAATTTAATAGCACCTTTTTTTAAAATTGTGTTCTTAGGAACACAAACCTGATTGAAGCCCCTAATGTCAGGCAAATCTTTCTGTCTTTGCATTATTACATGAGAGAATATAAACAAACTCTTACACACAACTCTTTGACAGGGACATACTCTAAATTGCTACCTGCTTAATAAACCTCTATGGAGGTCCTAAGCTGTTTCAGATGAGAGTAGATGTTTGATCAGATGCAGGAAGGTTATTTTAAGTAAGCATGCAACTATCTTGTCTGGTCTTTCAACAGCCAGATACTTCTACAAAGACCCACCGGAATAGGGGAAATTCTACTTTAGTAGACTTTGCAAGGGTCCTGGAGGACTTGGTAAGAATGCTAAATAAACAAGGTCTCCCATTCCACCCAGCACAAAGAGCTAACAAGCCCCGTGCCCCCCTCCCTGTCCTCGGGCAGGCTGTACCTCCCACCGGCAGCCCACACTCATCCATACACAGGAGCAGCAGATATCACACACCAGATCCTGCTGTGATGAGCAAACACCAATCAACAGCCCCATTAACCTCCAGAGGACGGTATAGTTTGTTTACAGTAAATACTAGAGCGCTGCCAGCAGAAGGATGAACAGGAAATGCTGAGGAGGCTTTTCCCCCTTCTGTTTCAGGAACATTTGGAAGTTTCGGGTTTGTGTGCAGGCTAGTCTTGGGTATCGCTTTCTTCCTTTTAAAAAGAAAACAACCTGATGAAAATTCAGTTGTTTAAAATTAACAGTAATTTAAGTTTGGTTGGGTTTTTTTTGTTCAAGAATCTTCAATCAGAATGACTACATTTTCAAAAGCAACTGTTGACAAACAACATATATAGCATTTTTCATGGGATTATCAAGGAAGAGTGCTAATCATCATTAACTAAGCATTATCCAGCTTTATGCAGATGTTTGTTATTGTTCTCCAGCCCTTCAATACTTTGCTCTAACATGTACTAAGTGAACTAGAATCACCAAGTTTTGCATCCAGGACCAGCAGACTGTGGAAGGGATTTGGGTGAATATTACAGTTTATAGAAAAGAATGAGATGTTGGGAGAGGTTTAGGGAGAAGATCCAAGGAATTCTGAAATCCACCCTGTACGTTGTTACCACCTGAGTAGCACACTAGAGTGAGTCCCCCTCTCCTAGACACTTCAGGGGCAAGATTGCTTCCTCCTCTGTATACTCTTTGCATACAGCTGATGGACTACTCTGTTTGGAGACTGGATTTGCTTCTGACCCTTTGTTAACAAAGACAATATAATTTATTATTCACACATACCTGCAGTCGGAAGACGTACACTGCAAGTAGCTGATTTCATTCTTTGCTCAAGTAACATGTGACTTGGACACTAGTCCAAATGTTGCTCTTTTTTGCTTGGAACCAGTGATTGAATGGAAAAGAAAGTCTTAGTAGCCTCACAGAAATTAACTTGAGTTTGAGCTCAGGGGGAGAGTTGAGTTTCTTATCTTGTGAGGCTGAGGTGAGCCTGAAAAACAGTAGCTGAAGGATGATTACTTAACCAGTCTCTAGGGTGGCCTGGCAAAAGGGAAGGGGAAACTGTTAGATCAGGCAATGGAAAAGTATCTGTACTTTTTATTAGTTATTTTTTCAAAATAAAGGACCAGAAAATTATTCATGCAAAATGCCCATCATATGTGGCATTTAAATTACTAATACATTAATACAATTTTTTCTACATGACTCACTTAAGTTTCTATACAGGACAGGCATCAATTTCTTCTAAAATCCCTAAAAGTTTTGAATCCACTGCCAAGCATGTTTGTAACACTTCAGATGGGCCCCAGTCATCACCTCAGAAATGAGGGGAAGTCTGTTATGACAGTTAACCAAAAAACAAACTACATGTCAGCAGCTACATGACCACAGCATTCCGGTGTTGAATATAACTGAACAAAAGCATTCAAATTTCAAAACTGATTTTCAGAATGTTTCAATGTTGTGGTATATATTTACCTCTGTAACCCCTGGCCACTGGACACTTTTCCAAGTAACATTTATAATGCATTCAAATTCACGTATGTTTGAGTCCACCAAGAGAAGTATTTGTAAGACATAGTGTATGATGATAAGTGGACAAAAGTTACATGGTAAAATGTTTATAGAAGCCTGGTTGAAAGAGCTTCTCAGTGGTTACACCTCTTCATCCACCCTTCCATTAACTTAATTAAGCTAACCCATAGGTTTACAAGCCTGGGCGACCTAGAGAACTTGATCTGAAAAGAAAAATAAAGGGTTTAATCACCAGGACAGGTTTTCCAAGTTGTCATGGCTCTAGTGTTTATAACCTGCACACTTACATAAACCCAAACTTCCATGACTTGCCCGAGAGTCTCAGATCAATATTGCAGATAAAGGTAAAGCTTAAAGTAAACGATTACCCTATAAGATGATGGGAATAGTAATTTTAGTGAACATCAGACACATTTGGATACAGTAAGCTTGCACAGACATAATAAATTCATCAGCTATTTCTGCTGATTGATCTGTATTCCAGTTTAATTAGCCATGAAAGAGTCAATTTTTTTTCTGAAGTCTTTCCTCCCCCCCTTTTTTGTTACAGATCACTGCCACAAAGGATAATCCCCAGCTGTCAAGTTAAGGAAATTTAAAAGGTAGGTTTTAAAAAAAAATCGTTACCAGTCATGAATTCATTTTCATATATATTTTCATATACATTTTCAGTTATAATTTATTCCCAATGACTTTGGTTGGAAAATCACATCTGAAAATAAAGTGATGCCCTTAAACTATTGTTTTAAAAAATGCTTTAAAATACTTTGAAAGCAGAGTAGCTTGATATAGTGGAAATAATGATGTAGGAAGCCAGAAGTTCTGTGGAGTGGCACAAAACCTAAAATCTTGCTGTTGGTTAACTTTCAGCAAACATCTTTAACCAGTGCTAAATCAGCACTGCAGATCTGTCTAGCAAAAGAAAGGGTAAATCTATTTCATAGAGAGGATACTACTGCATTCCTGAAAAATAAATAAATTTAAAAAACAATGCCACAAATGCAATCAGAAAATTCACAGACTATCCATGTTTGTTTTAACTTGACACTACAAAAGAAGAGGCAAGGAACAATAGTGAGGTCCAGCTGTTGTTTTTCTTGAAGAAGTCCCAGCTCCTCATGCAGAGAAACTACACTTGAGATGAGCTGGCTGAGACAAATGTTCTGTCTACACTTTAAATGGCAGCTGGTTATTAAATGACTCCCAATAGGATGAACACTTGCTATTGACAATAAGGTAATATAAGGACCATGCAGTGCAATCAGGATGGGAATGTGAATGAAAAATCTTTAATCTGAAATTACAGCTGTCAGGGCCATATTATAAAACATGAAAGTTGCATCTGCACTTAGAATTAATGTGTCCCAAAAGCCAAGTTTCTCATAAAGGGCATCTTGCAGATACATCTTTTATAAATAGACTACTGGTCTTCCGTAAATCAAACCGAACTGTAGCCTATACTAAGGAATTAAAAGGGTCACCTCTTCTGGGGTTGGTATTTGTTGAACAGTATTTGGTAAAAATGAACATTGATTTACAAAGTCCAACAGATACTGGTAGTAGTATTACTTTATAATGATATTCGCTGACTCCAATGTGGCAAACAAATTACTTCAGTTCTTTTATCATCAGCCTCCATGTGTAAAAGCACCTTTTCAAAGTAAGGAAGCATTTTCAAAGGAACTGCTATTTAACAATCTGAGTTAATAGAGCGGTGAACAAACAAATATAGTACTTTTTATTCCATATGGTTCAGCTAAATGGGCTAAGCTCCCTGCACAGGCATACTAAGCCTAGTTTGATGGAGCCACTTTAAGATCAGACACACGGCAAAATTAGTTACCTGCTCTATTCCATGGCCCCACAGCTCACAAGGATCCCTCCAGTTCATTTCCCATGAAACAGCAGAGCTGTCTCCATAGGCTGAATCTTTGCAAACATTTTGTTACAGCTCATCTTGTGATCAAGAATGAGTCATATTTCCACATTTAGTGATAATGTGTTTTGAACATCTCAGGAAGCCAGGAAGAAAAGATCCCAAAAAGCCAAGATGTCACAGTGTCTTTAATAACTCATGAGGAAAAAACCCACCTTTGACACTAGTCCAGTGTATACAGTAAGAGGTGATGGAATTTCGCAAAGGTGAATGGCTCCAGCTACCAAAACTTTAAAACTAATATGCAGATTATTAAAAAGATGCACATTACTACAGTCTTTGTAAGAGTGAATTATTGAATGAAATCCAGTAACAAATATGGGCCTAAGAGTAGAATGCCAGTATTCATTCTTTCTTAATTGGGGTTTGGGCAATGTTTGGTGGAAAATGAGAGGTCACAAGTTTTCTGGTCCCTTTGCTCTCATTAACCAAGTCTTCCACACAAGTCTAAACATATGACAACTTCCTTTTAAGAGCCAATTTTTTACCATTTAAATTCTTCCTGCCTTCTTATGCCCCACCCAAAGTGCTGTCAAGATGTAAGAGCTAATCTCCTGCACTGAATCTGCCTCTTTGCCCCAAAAGCAGCCAGCGTGCTGATTGCCAGTGTTAATAGACCACTGGGTAGCTGAGATGAAACAAAACAAAACAAAGCAAAAGAGCATTTCACTGATGATAAATTAAAAATCACTAATAAAAATTAAAATCAGCTGTACATGCTATGATGGGCATATTCACCGAAGAAATTAATTAACCTTGCATAAATATTTCTTTGTACTCAGATACAGTGATGTTATCTTTCCTCAATAGGAGTACGGTGGACACCTCAAGACCAAGTGATGAACTTTTAGAAAGGAATTGTAAAAATCAGCTGCCTGATTGCAAACCAAGAGGTCTGCCTTTTCTGTTACATAAAACTAAAAGTCAGGTTCTGTAATCCCAAAGATGATGATTAACAGGAAGATATAATTAACACATTTTTAGAATAGCAAATTGAAATAGTGTTCTCTGCAGCCTGATTAATTAGAGTAGCCATACCGTTCTCAAATTAACTCTAAATTCAATTAAGAGCTTTTTTCCCCTTCACCTCACAGCATTCAGAATGTTACTTAGATGTTTTCTGCCATCATCCAGAAATCCCTAACCTTTAGAATGTGGTAAACAAATTTATGGGAAAGGGCCCTGAAAAATAGGCAACTGAAGGCTCAAAAATACATTTTTCAGAAGCGAGTTTTCTTGTACTCTTTTACAGCTATGGCGTTTTTTCCTCACATTCCAAATTATTTTATAGTGCCTCTCAACTTTGTTAAATTCATCACATTTCACCCTTGAAGTATCTCAGAGCAGGGTGTTGAGTTCCCCAAAGGGATCAGCTGAAAAGGGCATTAGCATCTGTGCTGCAGACACATATAACAGTTTTCATTTGTCTAACATTTCTCAGATAACTCTCCCTGAGAGTTATCATATACAAGAGTAAGTCAGCCTAGAATAATGTGAAACAACATCTGTGAATATACCTTTTAAGGAAGAAATCATATTTGATAAAGAAATTAAGTTGCCTTAAGGAAAAAATTTCAGGCTTATGAAATTGAGAGAAATCAATGAAGAAGGAAAAAGAATATTTTTAAGGGTTCCAACAAAACAAATGAAGATATTAAGCTCTCAGTGAAGTCAGTAAATTAACACAATCCTCCTAAAAACAGGTGAAAAAAATTCAGTGTAAATTCATTGTTCAGTCAGTTCCCCCTGAAAAGGGGCTGCGAAACTAACAAAGATACTAATTCATTATCAAATCTCTGGGTATGAATTTATTCAAGGACAGGTAGCCCCAAGCATCCCTCCTACTTACCGTAAAAAAACCAGAAAATCCACAAAATCAAAGATGAAAAGCTGCAAAGGCACATGTGCATTTGAGTTTTGTTACCTGGCCCATTTATTTGTCTTATCTATCTGGGAGGTCTTGTCTTTTAAACATTTTAAGCTCTTAAGAGTGGAGGCCATCATTAGCTTATATGTTTGCTTAGTGTCTAGCATAAGAGAGTAAGACTGGCTGACAGCTCTAGGCCACAAATACAATTAGGATTTAAATAAAGAGTCAATTTGGGTTTATAACGAGACTCATGTGAAAGGGCTCTGCAGCAGTCATGCATCTATAACAGATAGGGAAGCAAAGATAGATTATTTCATAATTTCTGAACAGCTTAGTAATTATTTTCAATGGGAAAGAGATAAAAACAATTACAACAGAAAAGGCCTTAAGACAGATGAAAGAAATAAACGATGAAAAAAAATTTTGAAGCCCTGCGTATGAATACAATTTTTTTCACCTGGCTCATTTCTTTGATTCCCAAGCACAGCAGTATTCAGCGTGGTCAGAAATCCATTAACCAGTTAAATAAAAAAGGTAGGACCATTTTCTTGAGAGAAGCATCCATTCTAACTGAAAATTAAAAATCTTATACATACGCAAAAACCCAACCCCAAATAACTAAAACCTACAGCCTGTAGCCTCATGTATCTCCATTAAAGCAGAATTAATGTATCAGATTATGGGTCCAGCCTTGCACCACATATGGCCTTTTTGAGGCTCTCTGAGAGTGCTGCTTTAGGCCACTGGGTCATGTTTATGCCATCAGTCCATTTAGATGATGATAAAGCTTTGTTCTACCAACATTTTTAGTGCTGTATTTGTCTTCCAAGAACTTTGAAGCACAAAGGGAAAGGCTATTATGTAACTAATTCCTACATTTCTCCACAGTAGTATATGTATGGGAGCACTTCCAGCCAGGAGAATTGATCCCACATGCATTTAAGATGTCAAGCAAACCTTATTTAGTACCCAGTCACACTTGAATATTTTCTATTCCACTTGAAGCAAAACTGCAGACAATCTTTTTGCTCTCTGTAACAAATGCTACCACTATTGAAATATCAAAGTGCTCTTTGTATCTGAGACACAGCTTCTCTGGACACCATGTTTCCTACTGAAACAACTGATCTCATTTTTTTCTTAATCGTAAAGCAAGGGTCAGAAGTCCCACAGTGGGAAATGTGCCAGGAAAATGAATTACACAAAAAATGCAAACAAGTTCTTCCCTGTCTTTACCTAAAGGTTGGCTGTTTCTATTAGTAGATGTTTCAGCCAATCTCTGACTTGAAGAAGAGAAAAGGAAGAGAAGAGAGGCAGGAGCAAGGGCTGAATGTCCCAGGAATGAGCATGGCATTGTACCACTCATTGAATAAAAAAATCCAGACAATTTCTAAATGAATTCGTTTGATAAAATTAACTTCCTTGTGAACTGAGAGGTGCATCCTCAAAATGAGATCTGCCTCTGAAGTAAAGCATATGGATACAACAGAATACATTTTGCCATGGTAAGTCTGGACCTGGAAGATGAACCTCCAGACAGAAAATACATTATTCCTTGCCTTTCATGTGTTATCCTTTTTGTCCAGGGAAAGAAAACTGTATTTAAGTAATACTGCACAATTCTGGCAAGAAGTACTTCCTAAAAGAATAGATTTTCAGCTTTAAAGAGCTTCTATTATTATTGAAGGTGAACATTTTTGAAATTACTTTTCCAACATTTCCTTAGTCTTAGACTAAATAAATCAAAAGCTAAAACTTTCAGCAAACCTGGCAAAGCTGCAGCTCCTAAATCTGATAGCCTGTCCCCAGTATCTTCTTTTTCTTTCTTGACCACAGGGCAACCAGAAGGAGAGGCTGCAGCTGGCTTCTGTGCAAAGGCACTGCCCAGAGCCTGCCAACTCTGGGGCTGTTCAGCACCTTCAGAAAACCCCAGCCACACAATTCTTTCACATAAATCAGATTCCCAGAGCATTCACTATGGGATTCCCTGGCTCAAATCACTGTCAAGGAAAAAATGAAAGCAGTTGTTGCACTTGCAGAGGTGTCCAGATGGGGTGGTGTAGTGGCACCTCAGTAGACACATTTTAGAAAGGGAAGCAGGATTCCATTTTTCCCCTCTTGCCTCCCCTGCTGTTCAAGAAGCTCACATGGAAGCACGGGAAGAATGGCTGCCAGGGCAGAGTAGGAGAGGGAAGATGCCACCATGGCTTTGTTTCAAAGATTTCAAATATGACCTTTCCAATTAAAATTATTTCTTCCTGGACTTATATATAAACAAAGTTGTGCAGCCCTGCCTGGTGAACTAACTGTATTTTCCACACAGGCATATATTGCATTTAGAAAGTAATAGTTCTGGATATCTCTTTCCGGGAAAAGTATACCAAAAATCTTAAATACGTTAAATGTCATCTTACTGTGAAGCAAGTTAATCTTGTGAAGTTATTTTACTTGTTAACTAGCTACTATACTGAACTAAATTACCAAGAAAATCAATTACAATCTAATCAATACAATCAAATTTGTATTACAATTCATACTTTAAATAAAAAATGTTCTCATTGAAGCTTCAGCTTATTTTTCAAAAAGGGTTGACATGGCATTGTGTCTTGTATTTGAAAGCTATCTTTTCCTATTAATTTGCTTTGAACAAACAAGCAAAAAATGATGAAAATCAAAAGCAAGTTCTTGCTCATGCCTCTCCCACACATTTTCAGCTGTGTGCGCAAGCAGTTAAAACATGCAAATGCAGTTTGGAGGAAATTCGACATCTCTATTATAGATGAAAGGTAAACAAAAGCAGATGAAGGATTAGTGCAATTCCAAATTTAAGATATTGCTCTCAGTGACTTATAATAAAGTGGTGTTGCATACGGTGGCATGTTTTAGATGACATTTCAATTGTACAAGCAATTTGCATTCTATCTGACATTAAATAACGTTCTCATTATTATGAATTCTGGCAGCATCCCTGTCTCCATAGCATAAAGATATGAACTACGAGGCACATCTTAATGAAGGGAGTAAGTTTTCCTGTCAATCTGAAATGCAAGACAAGGCTGTACCTGGGCTAAACCTCTGGTAACATTATTGTGAGTTGCCCACTTCTGACATAGTACAAATCTTCAGCTAAAGCATTCTTCTTATTAAATAAAGATCTATAACTGAACACATGTATCTGTAATATCACTACAATCCAAAGAAAATTAAAAGACAGATTATGTCCAGGATATTACATGCACCACCACAGAGCACTGTGAGAATCTGGTATGATCCTGTTGCTAAGATACCTGGCTAATGCCACGGAAACAAGCCCTTCGTACTAATCTAGCACAATCCATGCATGCTTCCACATATTTTGGCAGGGGAAAGTAGGAGTCCACTGACAATGGCTTGGGATATTGCTAGCCAGTGCTCCTGAATTTATACATTTTTTATCTCTTGCTGGTAAGCTTCAGCAATCTGAGCGAAATAAGAAATGTAACACTCTGTTAATGGCATTTGGTTGCTTTACGCCATTTAAAACAAGTAAGATTACTTTTTATCCTCCTACATAGTCAATAAAAGTTGCTTAAAAAGGTAATTATTTAAGTGCTTTTGGTTGCAAAATTGCAGTAGTCCCAAAAATGACTGATCTTAATCTTTGTGATTTGTACTGTAATATGCACATAAATGACTATCTGCATTTGCTGTCTCCATTGCTGTCTTCAAGGAGACTCCTCGGGTGCATACTGAATAAGCAATCGGACAAAGTGGAATTATTTTAACACAAATAACTCATAAGTCTCTACTATTTAAATCTGCTTTGAGACTCTTAGCCCACGAATAGATCTTTGCCCAGTAGACTGAAAAAAGAGTGAGGAAAAGGGAAAGGGGAAAATAACACCAAAAACCAAACAAACCTAGTCATTCCATGATGTGTGTAAAAATCTTACATGAAAGAAAACTGCTTCATCAAGCAGCCTGGCTAGACTGCAAACTTATGTGCTATAAATATTCTTTTTAAATATAAAAGAGGCATGTCTTCACTGATGAAAAAGTGCACTAATAAAAAGTGCACTAATAAAATTTTCCGAATGTAAATTCAACAAGAATTTAAAAAAAGAGAATATAAACACACTCCCCATCTTTTTTGCAATGCAATCTCCCCTAAGAATCAGTGACAGTAGCTCTGCTGAGCTCAAGTTATGATAACAATAACTTTTGCAGATGTTCATAGCTGTCAAGTATTATTCACTAAAATGACAGATGTGATAAAAAGTAAAAACAGAAGAATTTCTCTGTAGTAATCAGTTGAAGTTAAGAATGCAGAGGTCATACATTAATCTGTAACTATAAAATAGTATACTGTAGAGGAATAGTGGAAATACTATAATGAAACAAGCACACAATTGTGCATGCCTACGTGTATATTAATACAGGGAAGATGTTTATTTTTCCACCCTACGTCCACTTCCAATTCATTAACAGAATGATTTTTTTTTTAATTAAGCATATTTTTTTCTGAAAGGAACACATGCACTTCAGATTGCAGCACCTAGAAATCGCTATTTTTATTCACTTTAAAATTACTCTTTGTTTTGTTTCACTTTCTCAGTTTTATTCCATTCCACAGACTCCAAAGGCCATTTTTCAAGCTGTAAGAGGACCTTAAAAGCTTCCAGCATCATTTTCAGGGTTATGACAATTGCACGTCATGTCATACTCTTTACTACTATTAGAAAAAAAACACTAAATTTACTGAGACAGGCCATATAAGATGCAAAAAACCTAATGTATAGACAAATGGCTGTTCCATTATTCAGAAATATTTTTTATCTTTTGGAGTCTTTTGGGACTTTTTTGTAGTAAAACTATTTGTGAATAACTACCTTAGGGCAGCATACAAGGGTAACTGTATTATAAAACAGGAGCTTGTTCATGACAAAGAAGAAATAAATCAATAACAGGTGCAAGTATCTCAGAATCTGTTACTTCAACATAAATTGTCCCTGTAAGAAGGACAGAAAAATGTTTTTACAAACCTTTTACTTTTTTCAATTCTCACTGGAATCCAAGCCAGAAGAGAAAATGGCTGTTTGCTTAGAATAAAGTGTCTGAGCTATCTATGTGAACCTGACTGTAATGGCAAAGGATGGTGTGGATCAATATCCATCTTCTTCATTCCTGAAGTAATAACTTTCAATAGGAAAATCTATTTACTTTTACTTACCTTTATTTTATTTCATTTTGCTTTAAAGAAGTCCATTCCAGAGGGAGGGTTTAGCTTGCAAACAGCAGTTAACAAACTGATGATTTAACTAAGGACTATAGGCCAGTAATCACGTTATCATTCTCTATAGCCATTGGTCAGGGTTAAGAAGAAACACATTTACTTGGAAAATTTATTTATTATATAAGCAATCAGTATTATGAGCCATTTAAGGCATACAACCTCCCTATGTATAGCCCATATTGGAAAGGTCAATAAGAACCAAAGGGTAATTTGTCTAATCCTTATTTACAACGTGCCCAGAACTGGCCAAGCTTCTCTCCTGCAGAAGCAAATACTCCCAAGAATTACATGCCCCCAAAAGGCTGCCTCTGAGCACCATACCCGTGACAGCCAATCTGACCTCGAGCATCAACACAGCCTTTTCCTAGGAGCTGCTGGCCACCAAAGCCAGCTCGTATCCTTATTCAAGAGAAAGTCTGCTGTGTGCAATTTGGCAGTGGGAAATTGCTTTTTCTCCATTAAAATGCAGGGATGAATCATTCAGCTCTTCTGGACAAACTTCTCAGATCCAAATGTTTTTTAAAAAACCAAATGAAGCAAGGGTGAGAGGGAGAGGGGAAGAAGGACAAAGCAAACTTTTGTATTTTCCAGTTAAATTAATTTGCTCTCAACAAATATGCATTCTCAAGATAAATCATAAGGCTCATATGATTTTTCATGTTATATTGCTTTTATCATCTAAACAGTATATTTATCTACTTTTTCAACTCTGTCAGGAACAAAACAAAAAATTATGGCAGCACTTTTGGTATAACCCAGTATTTTTTATTATTAGGGGTGTTTATTTTAATGATTCTCTAAAATGCTGGATCACACAGCACAGCATCTTTCTAGTAAACACTGTTTTCAAGCTTCATTCATTATCTAGGGCACAGTAAAAGGCTTACTCATTTTAAATTCAGTTGAGAAGCTGAAGCTCATTAGAAATTTAAAATATTTAAAAGTACATTTGTGTTTTCTGCAGTCACTGATTTCCCTCCCTACTCCTAAAATCACCTAATCCAAAATTAAATCAAGACTGGAATTTGCCCCTTGCTTAATATTAAGCAACCATCTGTCTTTCCTTAATATAAATTTTTGTGACTGTGGTAGCAACAGCATCCCTCACTGTTCACAGCCATGTCAATATTGAAGTCCAAATAAAAGAGGCTGCAAGAGAGACTAGAAAGACAACACTTTATTCACTCTGCGAATTTTATTAATAATAATTGCTAATTAATCTTAACTGAAGAAGCAGTGTAAAACCCCATGTCTGAATTCCAGGTTCTTACATAAATCTCAAAGCACTCAGAATGTGTTTTTGTAACTAAGAAAGAGATCACCAGCATTAAAGGCCTGCTTATATCAACTGCAGGATGGGAAATAAATTAGAGACTCTACTCTCTTTAGAATTTGAAGGGAAACATATACTAATATAGATGTAACCTGGTAAGACAATTAATTGCAAATTAATATTTGCAGAATACTAAGGGTAAGCAATATTTCATCATCACTAATGTGTGCATATTTATTGGAAAGCAGATTGTGTGAGTGTGTGTGCAATGAATAAATGAACCCAAACTGTACAAATTTCCATGTAGGTTATACAACTCGAATCTTCATTTTTACATCTTTATTTTCATTGCTATCAGGATAATAGAAAAAAAATGCAATCACATACAGAAGTATTAGTGCATATATCGCTTCAACACAGAAGTCAACTATTGAAGATAAACGGAAGCCACAATAAATCTGAAGAAAAGCCATTGACAATTTTATAAAAAATAAAGAATAGTTTCAGTTGTTAAAAGGCACCCAGGGATTAGAAAAAATATTCAGGGTCTTAAAGGTTTTAGAAGGTTGGTGGGTTTGGGTCTTGAAAACAGTAATTTTTATTCATTGGTTTTTACCTGCAACAAATTTTGTTATGAAATTTCATCCACCATTTTATTTCTCCTTAAATTGAGCTGAAACTCAAAACAATTGAAACAAGGTAGAGACATCAGGAATTAATTAAGGTTATTGCAGGAAAATCACAATATGTAATCAATGTTTCTGAGCTTAAGTAGTCCAGGTAAAGAATTAGTGCTGCTGTACAGAAGGAGCTGTGTTACAGTAAAACACAGATGAAATATCTACTAGGGTAAGTAGTGAGTTAGAGGCTTTAGACATAATTATGCTATATATAATTTAAAGCTCAACTTCAAAGCAAGTAAGTGCTATTAATTATCCTCTGCCCAACACAGCTCTTAAAATGTCAAATTAAAAAAGACTATTGGTAATTGCATAAGTTATTGCAAACTAGCTCCCTCCAGCAGTGACAGGAGACAGCAGGAAAAAGCAAGCAAGATATACCTTTCCTCTCTGATATTTACAGCTACTTGTTCTTCATGCAGATCAAGAAAGCAATAATGATTGTACTGAATTTCCTCAGCCCTCTTTCAGGGACTGATGCTGCACATGATCCCTCTGTGAATAACAGCTGCTAGATCAGGCTTTTTTTGGAACTTCACCAAACACTGCTGACCTGCCTTTTCCCTGCCACATCACCGGGACATTCATACCTGTGTGCAGGGGAAGCAGAGCAGGCGCCAGCGGCATCTGCAGCAGGAGGGGGCAGGTACAGGCAGGCAGCCTGGCCCCCTGCTTCCAAACATGTGGCTCAACTCTGTTCCCAGCTCAGCTCCAATGCCAGGGTAAGGGACTTAATTTGCTCCTGTGCCTCAGTTTCTTAACTTCCTGACTCAGTTTCTCTTCTGCAGGTGGTCAGAGCAGGATGCACAGCAGGAAGAGCACCCTGGGTTCACCACACAGCTCTGTTTCCTCATGGCTCAGGAGCTTTACTGAAGTCTCTTTGCACAGTGAGAGTTTGCCAGATCTCAGTGCCCTGGGTAAAGGGCTAAATATAATAGGCAAATATAAACATACGGGTTACTGTGCACAGGACTATTTACTTCTATAAGCATTAGCCTAAAATGGAGATACTTGCATATAATTAAATTTCAAAGGGGAGGAAAAGAAAAAGGAAAGCTTGAAATTGCATGTTTAACCTGGGCATTTTTTTTCCTTTCTGAGGCCTGTGTTCAAAATTTAGCTTGCATGCAAAGTGAAAAGGTTTAGAGGCTTGACCATATATGTACTTATACATATAAAACCAGCATCAAGTTTGTAACCTCAAGTTGTGGGGGAAACATTGTCATAACAGAAGAAATAATGTGCTGGGCAGGAAGGCTGTGCAACCTGCCAGAAATACACATCATATTCATCCTGGCTCTTAGCCATTGCTCACTCATAACCGCTATAATTCACAAAAATTATATATTAAAAGCACGTAATGAATGTTGAGTTATTTTGAGTTGAGTTAGAAACTTAATAGGCAGTTGTCATCATGCCAGATTACTAAAGAGCTAGCAGATCCTTATCCGAGAATGAATCTTTTAAGACATGGTTTCTGAGTAAAGCTGACATGTACAGTAACTTGTAGATATCCTCCCAATTCAGATCAATTGGGTCTTTTGTGCATTAATATTCTTCTTTAAGAATACTGTCCTGGGAAATAAGATCATTTGGTGTAACTTTTGTTTGATTTCAGGGGGAGGCCGCTACCTAAAGATCTTTAAGAATCTGGCCCTTAGGCACTTTTGAAATTGAGAATTAGACGTTCCAATGTTGGATTAATGCCTAAATACCTTTAAAAGTGTGAGCTTTGGAAAATCCCTTTGGCAGCCTATCAGCACCTGTAGGCATCTGGATACCTCTAAAAATTGCCCCAAATGCTGCTTTAATAGCTCACACAGTGCAAGAGGGGCTGACACCCCTTTTCTTTCTTCCACAATCCCACAGGTGACTGCTTTCCACCTCAATGGCTGCTGCAGGTGTTGGACCGAGCACAGCACTAAGCCCTCTCACACACGCAGTCGGATGCGAAGCTGCCTCCAAGGCGTGAGGAAGGGGCAAAGCAGCGAATCTCAAATGTCACAGGCTGCACAGCTGAGTGGGCCCTAGTTTTTAATAATGTCAGGCAAGGGAGAGGGAGAGGGAGAGGGAGAGGAAGGAAATGCCTCTCAAACTCATAGCTCTTCCCCAGGCTTCATTTGACATGGCACAGCTCCATTTTTTTACCTTACAACTAAAGGTGCCTGTAGCAGCACAGTTCCACCAAAATGCAGCTTTCAAGCATTACCCACCCCAGTCTGGCTATCCTGCAGTGTTTGCTTAGAGGGAGCACTTTACCAAAGCAATCATGAATCCTCAGTTGCAGTTATAAGCCTTTTTAAGGGAAAATCAGAGATGCAGAAAGTCCACAGTCAATGAAGTCAGAAGCAGTTAAGGGAAAACACATAAATAGCTTCTCAATAACCTCATAATTCAGTGAATTGCTACTTGCAGTAGCTCCTGCGAACAAATGCCAAGCAGCGGGCTTGGAGGATCAAGAATAAAGATGTCCTAGAAAAGCAAAAAGCATGTGTATATGTATAAATGGTAGCAGGATCTGGACTCTGTAAACAGCACAGACCACCCCATTTCCTGTCTGGTTGCCATTTGCGCCAACCTCCTACTTACACAGAGCCAGGATTGTCATGTGCCACTCAGCCCCTTTGACTGAAGCTTCATCTGGCCCTGAAAGTAAATATTCATTATCAGTTTCCACTGCTTTAACTTTGATAAATATTTCCAATGCAGGTGTTAACAGCTACAAAAAACCCACATGAGAGGATTTTAATACCTGACAGGTCACAGAAGTTGCCAAATGACCATGTCTGTCTGCTGATCCCAAACGTGGCACTCCTCAGCATACACGAAAGCAGAGGCTGGACATATGTGAGCATTAGTCTGGTTAAGGTGTATTTTCAAAATCTCTACTTCCAATGCAAGTCCCTTACAATTTCTCATGCTGCTTTCTGTATTCATAACTCTTTGGTATTAAAACTGCTGAAAGTTTTGGAACAATGAGTTGAGCAAGAGGTGAAGAGAACGTGAATGTTACAAGGGCTGTTACATTACCCTGTGCTTCTCACATAAAGGAGCTCTGAACATGTTGTCAGACTCTGCACTTTTTTTGAAGCAGTTTCACACATGCATTTTTAATCAGGATTATATTTCACACACATCTATCATCACTTGCAAGTGCAGCTAGTCCTTCTTGAAAACATATCTGTTCTCTGTGTTTGCCATCAACTAGCTTTTTCATTGTATAGATCTACTGTTTGGTGACCCACTAAACTGTATTTGATCTATGAGGAAAAAAACCCAACTCCTTAGGATCAACACTGAAAATGGCTGCACATTAATGGCTCCCTTAATACAAGACATTTTCTGAGATCATCTTTATTGCCACACAAATAGTCTTGGTTACTTACCTTAAATTATTCACTTAAATAAAAATATGATGGATTATCCTACCTGAAATCATGTCAGAACTACTTTGAAAACTATATATGTTTTACTGAGCCTATCAATTTTGTACTGTACTGCTTTTATTCACTCCCATGACTGTTCCCTACATGGAACAGACAAAATGCAAAATGCTTGCTCTCTTGTACTGGGAGACACAGAAAGAATCCCCAGGTACCTGATGCCAATGAACTAAAAGTCAATGGTGACCAAATTTATAAACACTTGCAAAGGCTTAAACCCTTCCTGTTCTCTTTAATATGGAGAGAATTTACCTGACAAGCAAAGATGTCAATGACAGAAATCTTTAAATTTCAAGTAAATTAACCAGGACCCGAAGACTAGTAAATTTACAGTAATGTTTACATTCGGGGTTTTTCAGAGTTAGTTCCTTGTACAATTATTCTGCCATTTTTTGGAAATAGCCCAAAAAAATAAACACTCACTACTCCGAAAGGCAGCATGCTCAAACTTCTCCAGACTAATGTACTTATTTCTATTTTAATGTACTCATGACTAATCCCTTTTATGAAATGTGTAAAATTGCAGATGGAGCTGACGATACAAAATTAAGGGGGAAAAAAAAAAAACAGACGTTCTCACTTATTGTCCACTCATTGGGGGAAAAAGGTTAAAACAATAATCTCAAATTCCTCATGAAAAAGGAATACAGTAAGCATAAAATTGCTGGAGTTCTACAGAAATTAAGTGGGATTTTTTAGAAATTAGTACAAAAAAAGGTAGCATTTACCATGTAATCATATACTTTCTATAGGCTCCTCACAACTATCATATGGCATATAGCAAAGCTATAATTTTTTTCTAAAAGATGATTCCAAGCTTCCATAGAATATAATAACTTTTCAAATAAATGTTTTCTGGAAAGACTGTAATTTATTTTATCATATGAATTGAAAGTGGACGTAGAAAGTTTTTAGTATTTCTGTTAACACTTTTTTATTTTTCTTTCTTAATGTTCTCATTTTCCCTTTCACCAATAAAGCCATTTTAGCAGAAGAGGCTTTTATATTTTCTTGAATGGTTTTGGCAAGGTTTTTATGTTTGCTTTCATTTTTATTGTAGCACCATGATAACATCATGTAAAAGACGCTTTAAACATTAAAATGCTGTTCCACTAGGGCATAGCATACTTCAGATTATTAAAACTTGGATCTTAAAATAGATGCAACCTAGAGAAGATGTCATGGAAGGGTTTCAATGAAAACATCACTTCACCATGTAAAAATGTGCTGCAGCAAAGCCCTTTCAAAAAAATTCACTTGGCTGGGAACTACTGTATATCAACATATGCCTTGAAAAATACATACCAGCACCAATTGCACAGGGGCATTGTTCACATGAAGTAACTATATCTATATGTTGTCAAGCAACTGGTAGTAAAAGAACTGAGTAAAAGGCATTTGAAATATGAGATGACTGAAAATACCACATTTATATTCTCTGACGGTTGAGAACAAAAAGACTTTCAGACAAAGAATTTAGGCTCTATACCATGGTGTTTGACTTGCAAAATGTAATGTAAAATATTGCCAAATGTCTGACAGAACAAAAAATACATTGTAAAAGAAAAGTTTTCTAGAAGTATAAATACAGGTCTTTTGGAGGGAACCTCTTGTACTGATGGAGTGACAGGATTTTTGATTATACTGTATCTTATCATGAACTTAATCAAAACCTCCTCACGAAACCCTCTAGAATCACAGACCCCTAACAGGAAAAAGTAGAAATAATATTATTCCAGCATTATCTCAGTTTCTAACAGACAAATAAGTAACTTCAAAATGGCAGGGTTTTAAGCATATTGAATACTATGCAAAGACAGGTTGTTCTGACCACTTCACTTATAATACCTAGATTAAAATCTCTTCAGAGCTTGTCTGAATTCTGCTATTATAATTAGCATCATTATTCATGAGTGCCTCTAAAATTTTTCCTCTTCAATGATTTAAAGCTCTGCTCTTTCCCTCTCTGAGGCTGAAACTCAGAAAGGAAAGGTGTCACTCCTTCTCTGTATTCAACAGTAACTTACAGTGACTAAAGGAGACGACTCTGCAAGGGAGATGGGATGATGGGCAGGGTGAGACCTTTGAGGCTCCCTGGGTATGGGCAGCTCCCAGAGGAAGGCTTTCAGCCTGTGCCCAGCACCAGCTTGAATGGGTAACTCCTGTGATTGCAAGCAACAGCTCAGGCAAGGGCAAAGCAAGGTGGAAGGCTATGCAAAGAGATGGGAGAAAAGAGCCTGAACAAATTCTTTTTCAAAAATGGTATTGGAAGGGAGACTGGGAAAGCTTACAATACTTACCCAGGTACTTTAGCCCTGGAAGGAAATTGCCTGTGTAGATTTTCAGTGGTAAGCCTAATGGGTTTCAGATTTAAGGCAAAAGGAATAAATTTGGCTGGCAGCTCTGCCCAGGAAAGTTATAGCCAAAAGCAGACATGAAACATAATACTCTTTCATCAGAAATGCAACTTTTTTTCCAAACTCTCATGGTCTTTTCCACTGGCCTTATCAAACAGAAACTCAAAGTATTTTAAGGGCAGAGACAGGAAGAGGAATAGTTTTACTTTAAGTGTACCACATTTAATTCTCCCCAGACTGGGAAAAGGGCATCACAGCATTTGGCAAGGGCTGTGTATAGGACAGCATCCTGCCACAATTCAGTTGGCACCCAAAATCCTGAATTAGGGTTTTAAAGTTACAGATTTGCTATTTCAAACACTTCTTAGCATCACTCTACCTGTTCTAGTAATTGTACTGAAAACTGACTGCCTAGCAGCACTGGAGAGGATAATAATAAAGTTTTAATAATATTTATTTCATTTTATTTTAACAAAATCAAAACCAGATTTTACCTAACCCTTTCCAAACTGGGGGTATGAGATCAAGAGAGAGGTGAAAGCTCTATTGACAAGATAGACAACATTAAGTCAAAAACTTACTGCTCCTGCCAGTGGATGATGTACAAAATGCAGAAAGAGCTTAATACAGCTTATTGTTTGAAGGTGGATATTGTTAAACAATAGCAAGGAATTATCATATTTCACATGGAGTTAATGTGTCCTGAATAGCAAGGAAAATTTAAAAGATCCTGGAAAATAATGAGTAGGCAGGAAATTTTTCAACACTGTTACAAAACAATGACAAAATAATGCCATAAAAGACTTCTTTCCTGAGGAGGAAGAACCTGTTTCATCAAGAACTTGGTGTTATTTAGAGAGAACAGGGGAAAAAGGCAGGAAGAGTCCCTGTGTGTCAAGGACAGCAAAGTGATTAAAATGAAGAGGAATAACTGGCACTGAAAGGCAAAAACAGCAATAGTCACCGTGAATGGGTGACGACTACTAGGGAAATACATGCATGACATAAATGGTGGTCACTTCACATGGCATGCAACAGCTTGGACAACCCAACTCATCTGGTTTTCTTCAGTCTCCACGGGACAAGTGGATATGGCTCAGTTAAGACTTCTTTATAAGACGGTCTGGTTTGATTTGAGATGTCACTCAATGATCAGATTTACCAAGAACAAATATGTGACAACAAGTGACAAAAGAGAAATGGACAAAAAATTGGGATGGAGGTGTTACCAGCTTTATTCTTCCCCTCCCTTCCCACTCAAATTCCTTTTGGCCCTGTCTCTCACAGCCATTGGAGTTTAAGCTAATAATGAAGTTGTTTGTCAGTACAGAAACTACCAAGTTGAAATACATGCTGAGACTGAAAGAAACATTTATCCTGCTGAAGGAACTGAAACCTCTGTTTGGATGAAGTGTGGAGACATGTTTGCCCCTCTGTTTTCCTAGAAAGCACATGAGTCTAAGACTTCTCTGTCTCTGCCTCTAAGAATTGCCTCAAGTCCTCTCCATTTATACATGGTTGTCTCATGTATTTGTGAAGGAAGTTCTCCATGAAGTAAAGAGGTGAGAATATTTATCAGTCCAGAATGAACCAAATTAATTAAAGGGGGGAAAAATGACAGAATTCCCACAGCATTTCTTTTGTTGTACAGTCAGTTCAGACCATAACCACTCATCCTAAGCAAGACATTTAAAAGAACAAGAGAGTTTTAGCAGCACATCAGTGGCCTTTTTCTCTACCACTTCATTTTTCAGTTAGACTAGTGTCTCAAGAAAAAACAGCATAGCTTGTTTAAAATACTGCATTTTTTCATCACTGTTGAACCAACATTGCTGAGAGAGACCATGAAATTTGTGGCTGGAGCTCTTCTCCACTTGGCTAGCCTAAAAGCACTGATGATGACCTCCAGATGTGTTAACTACTCTGATTAACTGATGAAGTTATTTTTCATTATCGTACTCTTTATTTCCACTGATAATGATACATGGGAACTGAAGTATAAGACAAAAGGAAACAAGGAGAGATATATTATTGTAAATAATATCTTTATAGGACAAGACTAAATCTAACCCTGTATCTACTATCTTGACCAAGAGACATTAAGCTGTGAAAAATTTGATACTTATCAAGTCTCAGTGAGAAAACATAAAACTGAGATATGCATAATTTTAGAAATTAGGAATGATACATCTTGTTTAAGAGCTGCATTACCCACATGAAGGAGAGATTTAAGGTTTCTGAGCACAGTCATTGTCATAGTACGTATGTGTTTCACTCTGTCACCCCACAGTACTTTTGCTATAGAGTTTCTATGGTACTTTTTGAGGGAAGAAAAGGAATAGGTAAATAAACTCCTGTGTATTCACCCAGAAGTCATACAGAGGTATCACACTGCACATCATCCTGCTCTACTCACAACTCTATTACATGAACCTCACCTCTGCTGGAACCACAAAACCACCTCTGAGCTTTTCTCTGTCTCATAGATAAATAGAGGCAGACACACAACCCTAGTACAAAGACCTCAGCACATTCCCATCTAGCCTAAATGTACTAGCCTAGTGCTACTCAAATATTTTTCTTTTCTAGTGGTAAAAAATAACCTAAAAATTACTTTGAAAACTCTAATAAAAAATAAATAATTCTCATTGAGGAAATTGTATCTCCAGGTATCACACAAACTTCAAGGGGAAAAATGCTGTTGAAGTTATCTTTACAATGCAAACAACCGTATTGAGATATGATATGAAATCCGTGTTGAAGCTTATAGAGGTTTTGTCATTGATTTCAGCTGTGGGATTCATCCTGTGTATGGCTTTATTCTGCACTTAGAAGAACAGTGAAATATGATCACATCATATGAATTATTAATTACAGTCAACACAGAGTGCTGTGATGCACACCCATATGCATAATACTCATGGACACATCTCAACAGTTTGGAGGACAGGTTCTAGGAGAAAGTGCCAAGACAGCAAATGATTATGAGAACACTTCAGAATTTTCTTTGTAAAAATAGTGCTAGTTTCTTCCATTAGAACAGATTATAAGTTTCCCTGATACCAATTTAGTCAGGAATATCAGAACAATAATTACAGCCCACTGCATTATATTTATACCTTGCTGTTCTCACTGACAATGAGGAATATACAGTATTCTAGTTCAGGGTAATACTTACTGCTAGGCTTCATTCACACTTAAATTTGCTTCCGTATGCTCGTGTTTCTTTACTTTGACTTTGTGTCTCCCACCAGCTCAGAGTAAATAGCTGTCAGAGAGAGAGAGACCAGGGAAGATAGAATAAGTATTTGGAAGGAAGATCCATTAGGAAACATTAGATAGACAATCTGTAACAAGCTCTGGATAACTTCTAAAATGATCAGAGGCCAAGAGGACATTAAAGCAAAGTGCTATAATAGACACTAGTTCTGCTCTTGCTCTTTCCTTAGCACACACTTAGGGCCATCATCAGAGACAGACCCTGAGGTAAGGTAGATGTTCTTGAGAGAGCATTTATTGAGTCATTCTTGCGACCCACTGCTACTGCTCCAGTCCATTTTGCTGGACCAGTCAGACACACATCATCACTTTTACCATTACATTCTCTTAACTGAGGTTATTATGAACTATGTCTCTTCACTGATGTAAGCAATATTCTTTTATATCAGTATGCAAAATTTAATTATCTGCTCCAACCCACTCAAGATCTCAAATGAAAAAAAAATGTGTGCCTATACCAATACTTTACTAATTTTAAGAGGGTGAAAAATAACAGATAAAAAAAAAAAAACCACACACCTTATTTTGGAGTTCATATTTAATAGGCACATCTTTATATATATATATATATATGTATATATATATATATATAAGCACTTGTATTTTTGCATCTGGGTCTAATCTTTAATTTGAGAAACTAGGGCAATGAAAAAGAGCAAAGTTCTGAAACGCTATGAGGTGAATATGCAAAAGCTAAAACATTCAGAAAAGTTTTTTTTTTTTTAAGTAGATGGCCTTTGTTATTCTGAAAATTTCTCTCTCACTATTGTAATGAAGAAAATATTTTTTTAAATCCAATATATTTTAGATCCATTGCCTGCAGTGAGCATAATGATTTAATAGCTTATAATTTTCTAAATCTCTCCAAAGATTTAATAGAAAATGTAAAGTGCTCTAATAAATCTGGCAGAAAGCAACTCCCATATTCATATAAGAAAATATGAATTCACAAGGCAACACCACGTAGAAGTCCTCTACTTATGTAGAGTTACTTACACCGCATCTTCTGATGTTCATTAAACTGCTCAGAAGGCATCATTTCTGCTCCTACCATTGCACCTCCTGGTAAGTTAACTGAGGTGCAAATATATCATGTTTGTTGCAAGGAATAAAACAAACCTCATCAGGAAAATATTCACAGTAAATCAGCAGTTGTACCATAAGGAAGAGTAGATGAAGTTGATTTGTGTCAGATTTTTAACGTATAGGGAACAGAACAATTACTATCATAACCCACTCCTGACTCTATAAAGATACTTTTCTCTTAAAAATACTACATCATTTAAAGAAGAGGAAAACACATATTATACAACTAACCTCTGGGATTATTTATTAACTTCCCTTCAATACCTTTGCTTCCTTTTGCCTGTATTCCAAATTCTTAACCACCTTTTATGTCATGATTTTTATTTTTAAAAGCACCGTGTTTCTAAACCAGACACTACAATTTGTATGGTTTACTCAGAGATTGAGAGTTACAAATTTCAAAGTTTGAAACAAAGGAAGAAACAGAAGATGAGTAAGATCCATTTGCTACAGCACTGGAAACATGCAGCCTATCAATACTAATCTGTGCTACCATTAGAAATATATGCCTTGCTGAGTTGCACTTTCCCCACTTCACAGCAGTAAAATCTGGCCTCAGAGGAACCACTTGATTAACATCAGAGATTTGGGGCCTTCTTTTAGCTGTAAAAAAAATATATAAACTAGAAAAAAAAAATAAAACAAACCAAACAATTTCTCATTTCCTGGTGTTGTATCTCAGGTATTTGCCTTGGATGCATAATCAAGCTAACTTACTGATGTCTCTTCCCAGTCAATGTAACATAACATACAGAAGGAAGGACATGGGAGACCAGAATTTGTATTTCTAAACCAAAACATCCTAAATTTACCAAGGAAATAGCTGAGTGCCTCACAGGCCTTTCACTGAATCCCAGAATCAACAAGGCTGCCATTTGCAGCTCTGGAATACTTTTGTCATCATTATATTTGAGATGCCCATGCCAAAGTGTTGCACTGATACAAACATGCAAGGTCATTGATGCAAGCTATGAAGGATAAATTCCACAGAGTAGGATCTCACAGCATCTCTGACACCAGCCACTGGTACTGTTATCCTTTCCCTGCTTTACTCTTCCAAATTCAGGCAACCCATAGACTTGCTTCTCAAATTCCAAGAATAAATTGTTGCCGCTTCACTTCACCTTGCACTCCCTGGCATCTAAATTCATAAAATAGGTAACAATAGTCATCCAACATCATTCTGTACTTAGCTTTCATGGAACCTCTCCTTTTAAGTGTGTTTCTTCCTCACAACATGCCAATGAGCAGATATTCCATTAGGAAACACATGTGGCTTCTGCACAAATTGTGCCTTGGTGCCTTCTGCAGTGGAGATCCAGGTTCTGTCTGCTGGCACAAGGACAGTCATGTTTCTGTTATCATCCTGAATTAGGCTTAGTTTTCAGACACTTAAAAGAATTGCACAAGATTTAGTTCTGCTAGTTTTTTTTATTAAACTAAGCCTCAAGAAGTTTGCACTTTGTTGCTAACAAATGCATATTTTAATCAAGCTCTAGACAAAGCAGTCAGCAAATGCATTTATTATTAAAACAAACTTCTTTAAAAATTCAAATCTTGACTTACTAAAAAAAATAATAAAGACTTTTATGTAGTTTAGTATGCAAGAGTTAGATTGCTTGACCTCTCTTTTAATGACTTAATTAGCTGTACTAAAGCCCAGCTGGGCCTCTGCTGACAACATAGCTAGATATTTCAATCAGGCAGTGTTATGGAGAATAAGTAATAAATGCTACCTTGTCGCCACACAGTCCCAAACCAGAGTGCATGCTGGTAATGCTAAATTTGATCAGTATGCCTCATATTTCAATTAGTCGTGGTCTGAATCACTAAAACTGTGTAATGTGTATGAATTCCTGATATCAGATACAGAGCTACAGGCTCCCACAGTTAGAACCCATTGAGTTTGCTTTTATTAGCAGCCAATTAATGGCCAAAATCTGCATTGCTTTTAAAATTTATAACCTCTATTCCAGCTGCATCCATGGCTCCTAGTATACTGTATACAATCAGATCCATATCGCTGTCTCAAGTCAAACAGCTGCAAACTGTATTCTGTCTGCAGAACTGCAAAATCCTTCTATACAGAAGCTTTTTTTTTAACCTCTTAGAAGTTCTTTTCAAAGCCCAGCAGCACCAGTCACTTTGCGACAATGAGCGATTTAATACAGAAAGAAAGAAATCTACACCAAGGTAACCTCTTGGGATGTGCTAGGTTTTCAAACGAATGAAACCCTATCACTTTGGCACAGCACAAGGGCAAGCAAAGCCACTTCTCCTGACCAAGGCTAAGAAAACATAAACATATAAAACCCGACCCTCATTGAAAATTAACCCATTGAAGTCTGGAGGCTCATTTAAAAATCCCGCCAATGCAGAGATTAATATTTTAAAGTAACTTTCACAAATCAGTAACACTGGAAATTGTAATATGGAGCCTAGTGATCCTTAAGAGATTACTGCAGAGAAAGAGGTTCATGCCTGCTTCCCCTCAAATGGTTTGATGAATACTTGAAGATTTCTAGACATTATTTTTAGGAACAAGTTTCTGTTTCTGTTACTTGATATGCCAGGAAATTTTGATGTGATCCAATTCAGACATAAAGCAGAGTAACTTTATGTCCTGGTAATGTCATGTCATAAAGCCATATGATAAAGGCATATCTGACATCCGAAATTGTGCTATTATTTTTTAAAAGTAATTTACCATATGTAAAAATGTGCAGGCCTAGAATATTTTTGGACACCCGATCTTCCAGTGTTATCTGAGACAAACACTGAATGTTTCTTTTCTTTCCCCTGTCTAAGCCACTAACTAGGAAAAGAGGGTAGAAGGACAACAACAAAAACAAGAAAAAGGCTGTATTATTTAATGCTGAAAGTGAACAACAGACAAAAAGTATTCACCTGCTTAAGTGCCTTGATTTTATACATGGGAGTGTGAAAAACTCTTCTCCAAAGTAATACACAGCAATAAAAATGTTGCACTTGGATAATACAAACTGATGTCATGGCTATTTAAAAGACAATAAAATCCTATTTTACAAAATTCAAACACTAATAACCAGCATTCTTTCTAACTGCTTAAATACGCCAGTAAGTCTCCTAATGCCACTGTGAAATCATAAGCTGGTACTTCAAAGGTGTTCTATCTGTTACAAATTTAATCTTCACTGGTATGTCACAACTTATTTCATCCTCTCAGAAGCTTTGAGATGCAGCATAGTAGCATTTTTGTTGTCCGAGGCAACCTGAAACAAATTGTTAAATACCTGTCTGGTGCCCCCAAAATGGTCACAATAATATTGCTTACAGGATTTACAGCAGTGGCTATCTTGAAAAATTACACTTATTCTGCTCCTTTTAGTTAAGAAAGGAATCTGATTTTTTGATTCTTATCAATGCAGAGGAAATATGCTGGAAACATTTTATGCTTTTAAAGAGATTTTAAAAAAATCTTATGGAATACAGTAATCATACAGCAGGATGTTTATTCTGTAGCTCACTCAGCTCCTGTGAAAGCTAGAGGTGAGTGGAATGTATGAGACAATCAAAGGGATCTTATAGGTGTAAAACTGGTGCAAAAAGGGTAAGAGTCACACCTGGCCATAATGGGGGACGGTTCTCCCTACATTACATGCATTATTGCACATAAGCACATATGTGACACACATTTCTAGGCACCTTTTTGTTTTTCTCCTGAGAATGCACAATTTATATTTCTGGATTACTAATTTGAAATTATAGTAGAAAAAAAAAAATAATAAAAGCATGCAAACAAATTAGATTGGTATTTCATGTGATTGGTTTAATTATTTTACCTATCGCTTCATATTACAGCTTTCTGAAAATCTGGACAAAATAGGTAGTTGGAAGACTTGAAATAAGCTGTTTTATTTAAAATACAATGAAACAGTTCACGGATTTGTCCCAAAATATGCAGAACCGCTTCTCATTGTGTACAGACACATGAGGAAGGATGTCTCTAAGTGAGTGAGATTTTACGTAGAAATTATCTACTTCAAAAGTTAAAGACAGGTGCTGCTTACTGAAACGAGATTTCTCAAAAAGAAAACCTCCCCCCAAGAAACCACAAAAAAAAAAAACAAAAAAAACCAAAAAAAACCACCAAAAAAAAACCCAAAAAAACCCAAAACAAACAAACAACAACAACAAAAAAAAAAAAACCACCCAAAACCAAAACTACTCCACACATGTAAGCACAGGACTTACAGGACTTTTACCAAGTCTAGGAAGGATAAATATACACGTTTGAGACTACTTAGCTGTAACCAACAGGGATCCCTTTGACTTTTGAATTTTTACACATATTTTAGATAAAATCAGGGAGGAAAAAAGATCCAGCACTCAAGAACATCAAGTGGATTTGTGACTCTCTCTGGAGGACTCTGGGCCCTTACAAACATATGAATGGATTATGCTGATTTTATACATATTTAATCATCGTAATCCACATGTTTTTATGTATAATCTGCAATCCATATTACAATTGGGAGAATTTTATCCACATTATAACACTTCTGTGCTATAAACAACAAAATATTCCATTTAGTAAATGAAATTAAGGAGAAAGAAAAATACTTAATAATTTTGCATTTACTTTATTCTTTCTGAATTCCAGACAGAATGAACAAAACAATTGGAGTGAAAATTTATTCTATGTTTAGGTGTTGAGGAAAGCAAAATGCCATTGCTGGTTTGCTTATAGTACTTTGGTCTTTGAAGTACTATATATGTATTTAATAAAATTCAACTCCTCTTTCTAAACTTTTGAAATATATTTCATGACATAGATGATCACACTCAATTATCTACTTGTTTGGACCCTAATTATTAAGGCTGCTATTTACAAGAGGCTTATAAAGCTTTATAAGGCTGCTATTTTAGGAATCAACAATTGTTGTTTTCCTACTTGTTTGTATACAGTAAGTGAACTTCTAAATAGCTCATTACAGGTTGCACAATAATACATATGGTACAAACAAAACAAAACACCACCAAAAAAAAAAAAAAAAAAAAAAGACTCAAACAAAGGGACCATGCACAATAGTATGTGTAGGTAAAGCATAAAAGTTTGAGCCAACAGACACAAGTCTGAAGGAAAGATACAGATGTGCATAAGATACTGCTGAAAACCTAAGAGCAGAGTGCCAAATACACTCTGCTGCCTTAACATACAAAAGGACCTGAGCGAGACTAAGGAGTCCCCACACACTTTCTCACGGGCAACGCAAAAAAAACTTTTCTAAGCCTAACATCAAAAAACTAATTTGACAACTAAAAATGGAGGAGGAGAAGGGAACGCCCACATGAAATATGTATTATTTAGGTATTATCTGATGGGCAGTAGGTAGTATGCACATTCATTAGGGATGTCCACGTGCGACTTGAGCCTGGCTTGACTTTGTTCTGACATTCATGAATTATGCAGTCATTCTAACACAGGGAAATGAGAGTGAATTATGCTGCCCACTATCACATATTATCTCTCTGGATACACACTCTTTAACACTCAGGTTTAAACATGTTGATGTGCTGCTGTGACCACCCAAACACAAACTCGCTCTGGGATTTTCATTCTCATGTATGCTGTGTACACACACAAATGAGCCCACACATGCAAGTGAACAAATCACAAAGACAAATGCTTGAAATAAGAAATACACAAAAATATAAAGGAATGAGGAATTTCTTTGAAAATCTGTAAAACTGGAAAAACAATTCCGTTTAAATGTCATCTATAACAAGATAACAGCAACTCCTTTAATGCAAAATTGCTCCTGATGGGCTGTGTGACCATTAAAATTTTATTTTCTGCCACCAAGATTAAAACCTTATAGATATTTTTTCTTCCCCCTTTTACATCTTAACAGCACCTAGTCTTTCCTAGCACAGCCATGGATACTTTCTTATGCATTATATCTTTTCTTACAAGTCCGACTCTATTATCACTTTGCAAGTGACTTTTTAATTACTGTTACATCTAAGATGAGATTTAAAAACATGCACACATGGGGTTAGGCTGGTCTTTGATTATTAAAACCTTAAGGTTCACAGACTACAAGGGTCAGATGGGACCACAGGAATCCTCTGAGGATTGCAGGGCTGGAATCTGCAGTTGCTGCTCAGACAGAGATCCCATCGAGTCAGGGTACAATCCTCCTCGGGCAGTCGGGCAAGGCCCACAAATTCTTGGAAGGAACTTAAAAATGGAAATTTCTCAATCTGCATATCTTCTGATAGGTCTTATCCATTAAAATGCAATTTTAGTATGCATTATGGATAATTACTTTTTATTTGCCATACAATAGGGATTCTTGGTGTTTAAATTATTCCCTGAATGAACAGAATTGTGCTTTTTGAAGTAATCCTTTGTAATAAAACAGAATGCATTTTGTCAGATAGCTGGGTTTTTATCTGTGCTGTAATAAAGGTGCTTAAAAATGTAGCCTCAGGCAACTGAAGCAGGATTTCAGTTCTTGAGGAAAACCAAAGTAAAATAAAAATTTTCCCACACTGCACAATCTAGTCATTAATTTTACTGGAGGCAGCCAGACATGCATGCCAATGTTTTCACTAAGTAAATGTGTGGTTTAACCATTAGATTCTGTGCAACTGGAGTTAACTCCTACCAAATATTTGATTTTTAATTTTGAGGTTTTATGTCAGACTGAAATAAAGTACCATTTCATACCTTTTAAACCTATTATGATGAAGATACAATACAGTAATAAATATTTTCCTTAATTTTGACAGAAATGCAGTCAAATATATATAAATTCACATTAAACTTCTCACCATTTATGCATGTTTAAGGAAACAGAAAAGGCTTCTTACAGCAGCTTGTTGGATTCTATAGAAGAACATATGTTTAACATGCTAGAAAGTAAAACAGAATCTTGTATTTTTCCTCTAAGGAGTAATTATCATAATATATGTGTGTATTTTAAATGACCAGATGAGGAATAATAAAGTACTTAGTAACAAAAAGTGCAGCTTATGCAAACACTCAGTAAAATGTGTACATAAACACACAGATCTAACAGTCTCCTAACTTCTGTTACATATAGACATTCTGTTATGAAACAGAAATTTTTCAGCAGATGTCTTGTTTGGTGTAGGCTCTCTGACATCCGAAGCCCACCAGATGAAAAACCAGAAACAAGCAGAAATTCTAACTCTATGGAAATAAGCAAAACTAGGAATCAATTTAGCAACAAAGTGTAAGGATTTGATAACTCCCGGGTATGCTACACATGAAAAGTTTTCACTCAACTGAGGTCAAGAAAATATAAAATTAAAAATTTTAAGCATGAGTTTATCACTGATGCAGACATTGTTGATAGATGTACATTATCTCCAAATAATTGTTTCCTAAGCACCAAATATTTCATATTGAGACTAATTTGAGATAAACACATCTCATTATTATCCAGCATTTTCACTTACATCATAAATGAGGTGTGACCAGCAGAAGGCAGTGTTACAATAAATATATATGCAACTGCTCATTTACAAGCTGGTTTGATATTGAGGTTTAGATTTTTCCTAACTTTTCACAATACATCTCCAGTTTTCCCTAGGCACTTCATACCAAAACCATCTTCTCAATGTAAATAACTTTAGAAACATATTTAAAATACTTTGGAAACAATTTCTTTCACACTGCATTGTTTTTCTCTTTACAAATTAGCCTCCTTAACTTTTATTACATTGCATCTTTAGCTTTATAAGTTCATCAGAGAATTGTGTTCACACTTACCATTTCAATACAGCATTATGCTGAGCTGTCCCCTCATGAAACAGGACTCACACTGTTGAAAAGATGGGCATTGCCTCCTCAGCAGTTTAGCTTACATAATTCAGACCAAAAAAAAGCTCCTAACAGCATTTCTTATTAACCTTTAGTGGTTTGCTCAACATCTGGCAGAACAGTATCTGGTACATTCTTAGTGGAACTACTGTAGGTATAATGGAACATACCTTTAATTAAATCTGCATCAAACATTTAAGTAATAATGCTGTTTAGCATGTGTTAGTATACAAAATCTGTTGGATACCTCCCCAAGTTTACAAAATCCGTGTTAAAGGAACCCGCATTGCAAAAAAAAAATGTTACAGCATATGTTTGGATTTTTGTATTTCAAAGTCCTGACTACTTTATCTGAATTACAGATTTAGAGCTTTGTTATGTGTGATAGTTATGATAATATGATCACTAAAGGCACAGAGACAGGGAGACTCAAATCCCTTTGAAAATCCCTTTCTCCATTTCCTACAGCTGCTGCTGGAGTTTAATATCTGATAGAATGATGAAAAAGAACAGGCCAAACTCCAGTTTTAATAAAAATTTTAACAGGTCTACATATAGTTATGAAAAATGTTATTTGCAATGCCAATCTTTAATAAAATTTTCTTAAACCAAAGAAAATTCCCTATGGGGAATCTGTTATGAATGTGTTTTTCATATGTACTATTTAAGGCTGTTTAAAGGTTATGAAAGTGACTGGTAAAATAAGTTCTATCACAGCACAACAAAATCCTACGTGCAGTCTCGTTTTTGCATTTAATCAAATAGGTAAGGCTAGTCCTTCAATTTTCCATGTTTGCTCTAAAATAAGTATTTTCAGCTTGCATTAAAACTTTTCTCTGAGTGAACACTAATAATTCCTAGCTTGTGTATTAGCTGCAAAGAGAGGTCAGCTTGGCTCAAATTTACCTCCCTTCCAAGAACATAATGATTTTGAATCCTCCTTTCAGCCAGAATCCTTACAATTCATGCATCCTCTAACAAAATATTCTCTGTCATAGCCAGTTTGGTGCATGCTTTAGCAGTATTTGAATAATTACACTGAAATAAAGCTGAAGTTAAAGCACTTGCAAAATCCAAATTCCAAATTTTGTGTGCTGCATGATTCACTATGTGTCTTAAATTAGTGCACAGTGAAATGTTCTAACTGTAATATATCCTAATTTCTTGAAGTAATATTATTGAACAGAAATTGCTACTTGTAACTTATGCCTCTAATCAAACAGGAATTTTCCTGGATGATAGTTTATATGCACTGCAAAATGTTATTAGTCCATAAAGTATCTATACAATGTCAAAAATTACAAATTCCCTCTACCAAATATATTGATTACTAGCAAGAAAATATATTGCAAACCTTTTAAACATGAGTCCTACCATCATCACTAATGTGCATATATAGGGCAACTGCAAAAATGTCTGTATTTACTATACCAACTTCCTGTTCCTAAATCTTTACTCTTCTTTCCTAAAATGTCATTTGCATCTCTGTGGTCATATTAGAGCATGATGTGTGTACAATATTGACTTCCTTAAACAGATGGCAGTTGGTGCAAAACAGTTTATTTTACAAACAAATGTCGGTCATCATATATCCATGGAAGACAGAATATGCATGTTGCATAAAGATTAATTTTTCAAACTCTAGGCTAACAGAAGTAAGGAGGGAGGGGAAAATCACAAAAACACATTCACAAAGTTCAGTCTCCCCCACCTTAAAATTCCAAGTGCAGGACTTCATTCACAGAAGTTGGTCTGTGCCCATCTGTCTATGAGAACACATGTTTTTGTATAGATTGATGTGAAATAACTGGAGCCAACTTTGAACTTTATGCAATGTTGTAAAGCTTTATCTAATCAATGAAAACAGAATTTCCATGCAATGGAGAGATAGAGTAAAAAATGCCATTACTATAAATATGACTAGCAATTTAAAAGAATAAATTGTAATTAATGTAATTAAATAATGTTATTTTAAATAATTGATAATTTTAAAAAATGTATTATCAACCTCCTTATTTTAAGTTTTTGTTGAGGTTCATATTTCCTGTGACCTTAAGCAGGGGATTTGGAAAATTTTGGAGGAATCAAGGTAACAAGATTGTTTAAAAGAATAATTTATTGCTGTGACCATTTTGTCCTCTGATTTCTGTTTTGGGATTATAGTGGATTATCTCTGTCTAAAACCTATTTTTCATATCCCTGTGGAAATCAATTGACAAGTTCACAAGCAGGAAAGCAAAATGAAGAGATCTAATCAATATTTAAATTCAACTTTTTATGCTATGGTAACTTTGAACATTAATTTTATAAAATATTAGGTGCCTCCTCAAACATAAAGCCTCCAGGTGAAATTTAAACTAGCTTGAAACAAAATTATATTATTAAAATTAAATAAGAAAATTTTCAGCACCTATGCAGGTTACATTTATCAATGTTTTATTTCTGATGTCACTTTTTAAAAATTCCAATTATGATTCTTAAGAAAGCCATTAATTTCAAAGAGAGGAGTAGCAATGCCATAAAATTTTTTAGAGTAGTTAGACTTTGTGTGCCAAAATTAAGTTACTTTACCAGGAATAAATCAAACTTTTACCAAATTGGATAAACACAAAAACAACAATTTTAGTAATAAATTTACATTGGGAGACAATTTTTCAAATTTAAATTAAAAAAAGCTTTCCTTCAAATCTTGTTTCCTAATATCTTATCACTAGGAATTAACAACAAAAACATTAATCAAAGCATAAGAATCAAAACATTAATTAAGCATAAGAATCAAAACATTAATTAAGCATAAGAATCAATTAAATACTCTACAGGAAAACACTACTTTTAAAACAATTTTCAGACAAATTAAAATCATTGTTACTTTGTAGTGAGTTTAGTTGACCTTCTAATACTAAAAAATATTAGCCAGCTCAAGTATTTTTGTTCTGAAAACTGTTTTAGCATTTTTCAATCTTTCTAGGTATGTTACTGCATGAAATCCACAAATAAAAGACCCCTGTCATCAGGCTCCCAAATGAGTATAAAATCTTCATCATATTAATAAATGTTTTTTATTGTAACAAGATTACATGCAGTGAACAAAGAAGATAAATTAAATACTTTAAAAGCATATATGCTTCATGTAATAATTAGTGGGGTTTAGTCATACTTATCTCACCTTTTTTTTTAAATAATTTAGAAGTTGTTTGGTGTTTCTACAAAACCCACTTTTTGATCAGCTATGCATTTTTGTGAGAATATATTAAAATCCTGGTGTTTGAATTTATTAGTTTCCAAAAGATGAAAAAATACTTATCATTATTTCTTCCTATTTCTTTGTAAAAGTTTATTAGTATAATTTTTTCTCTCCTGTTTCTGTAGATTAATAAACTTAAGATCTTGTGGAAAGCTTTTGTAACAATCTGATAATCCACAATTGTCCCTTTTGTTATTAGGAAACTGGATTTAGGAATGCAAAAATTACTTCCAATTTCTTGTTCCCAAACTGCTGGTATTAAAAAGTTTCCATAGCAACTACAAAGCATAATAGCAGTCCCCATGTAACTCTCCAATAATAGCTCAAAAAACCATTCCTGATATTTAAATGCTTAATATGTTAGCACAACTTTCTTAAACAGTAGAAAGAATTACTCAGTTCTCAGACATTGATATTTTAAGTTCAGGTGGCTCTGCGAAGCAAAAGCCTAGTTTGCAGCTGAACACAGACACAGTATATCTATTCTGTGTCCTCTAACAAATGGGACAAACTCACAAGAATGCTTTTTAAAACACATTGAAAATATTTAAGCTGCTTCAATGGAATGGTGTCTCTTACTTCTATTAGAGAACAACCTTAAAGAGCTCTTTGTTTTGTTGCCTTCTATATTATCTGCCTTATATACTAAAGAACACAGAGATACCGCCTTTTCTTGATTTTTCTTATCTTTAAGAGCTCAGAAACATGAAATGTTGATTATTTCCTAATGAAAGCATAACTACACAAGATATTACCATTTTTAAGTAACATTTTGAGGGATTTCACCCAAATGCAACAGAAGACAGGGAAGAAAAAGAAGCAGGAATTAATAATGTCATTGGGCCATTTTTGGTCCAGTGACATAATTTAATGTTTAAACATTTTATACACATTCATTTTTTAAAAATCAAAAACAAAATGAAAATTCATGATTTGTCTAGTAATCACCTTCACTGCAGTTACCAGATACCTTTTCAGTGGAGATTTTTGGTTGATCCTGTTTTACCCTGCAAACTCATCGGTTTATTTTTCTTATGGTATTTGAATCCAGAGCACTGCATTTGTGAGTCCACACATGGAATAAAATGACATCTTTTAGCAGTAAAGTAGGACAGACCAACAAACACATAAATGTATGTCCAGCTTTACTGTTGTAAGCAATCCTGTATAATTTCTTCTATTTGCTTTGGTTTACTTGCATGAGTAAATTTACTCATTTAAGCATTTACAGAACTGAGTACAAGGAATGCATCATTTACTTCATATAGCTAAATATATATGTGATAATTTCACAGGTCACTGCAGCATATATATTTCTGCAATGGTCCACAGAGTTTACAGTCCCTTTGAAAGCTAATGCCAGGATCTTGTGAGCACTTACTGGTGTCCATAATCACACTCACGTGAGTACTGCTAGATTATTCTCAAGAGTAAAGTCACTGAAACATGTAAGTGTTTGCAGGTCCAGGACCTAAAATTGTTAATACCATACAAGTCCTGTACAAATGCTGTGTTAAGGCGCCATCCTGAAAACACTTACTCCTGAAGTATGCAGCAGCTGTGCTTATTTCTGGGGCTAACCCCTTTGAAATGAAGAGCAGTAAGCAGTAAAGTCACTACTAAATATTTAAACGACTGTACTCTGAAATGTGTTCCCTCATCCTTTCAGACAGGGAGACAAGGGGAAGGTTAGAGTTCGAAGAACTTAGTCTCTCATGTTTCCTCAGTGATGGAAAGCAGTCTGAAGCCACAGATTATCCTGAACAAATGTTCTAGTAGTGTCCAAGTCTAGCTCTAACAAACAAAGAGTTGGAAACTATAAAAAAGCAACATCTCCCAAACTCTCATCTTTTTGAGGAAATAATTCTCTGATGTACCTAAGTTTCAAAGTACTCATAAACTGCTGCTGATGACCAGTTTCTTGGGGATTATTAATTAAGAAAAACATTTTTACAGAAGCGTCTCATAAAACCCCAAGACTCAGATGGGTAAGGCACATAAAATGTGCACTTGGGAAAAGGTAATGAAAATCCATTCGTTTTATGTTCGTCCTTGCCTGCCATGGTAACCTAAACCAGCCTACAAGCGAAGCTACACTTGCAGCACAGCAGTGGCTGTGGTGCCCTGGGCAGCCGTGCCTCTCCCGAGCACCCGCAGCCGCCTCTCTCAACTTTCCCTGGAGTTCAGCAGCCACGTCTCCTCCGCTACCACAATTTGTCACTCCTGCCTGAGGACGCTGTCTCAGAACCATGGCCGTGAGAATAACAGTGCCTGGTGGCACACCCTGTGGACCTAGTGGAATGCTTCTGTTTGACACCCTTTACCAAAGCAGACATTTCTGTTTATTTGCCCTGTTTGGTTCTCATTGTGAGCTTTATCTTGGCTCAGAGATCAAATGCAAGCCTGCAGAGCTAGTGAGTGCAGACCAGAATTAAAACAAGATGCCCACACAGCATTTGCCCGTGACACAGTTCACCTTACTAAATATTTTATCAAGATATGGTTTAAGAAACTGAAAACATGAGTTCTTCTTTTAGTGTTGTTTTATAGCATCCAGTTTTCTGACTTCTTATTTTTCTATGTGCATGAGCTTATAAAAAGCTTAAACACATCCATAGCAGCTGCACCAGAGCTACAAGTATAGGCACCTAAAATACTAAAATTCTAAAATTATGTGCTGGCCAGTAGCAGGCTTCATATTGCACAGGACCAGACAGGGAGACACTGCATTTTTACTCTTGATACAAGAGAGAAATTCTGTGTAGAAACAACATTGCTATTTGACCAAAGTATTTAAATTCAGAATTATGCTGTCTTTCAGTTTTGAAAACAGATTTTTTTTTTTTAAATTAGATCTATAGATTTTTTAAAATAAATTTTTATATACACACACATTTCTGACATGATCTGAATATTTTGGAATTGACAAAACAATATTCTGTCTTGTAAGAAAGATACAGTAATAATGATTTTAATGTATCATTATTAAGAAAAGTAACACTGCTCCGCTTCTAGGAACATTTTTCTTTATAAGAAGTAACAAAATGTCAAGTTCACCAAAAGTGTAAATCTGAATCCTTATGACATCTTTGTGACTCCATTAGATTTATTTCACATTCTCCATAGAGTTGGTGTTTGGGGGATTTTTTATGTCTGTGTTTTGGATTGCTAAAAAATACAGCATTGCTTTTCATTTTCAAATAGTTTAGAGATTCCTTAAATTTTGCTAGCATCTGAGTGAAAATCACACTACTAAAGCAGTGCCTACAAAAAGCCTTGAATTTTCAGCAAAGGCACAGAAACATGCACTATGTAAGGGAGGCTCTGTATGTGGATGCAATTTCATGACTGTGCCACTATTGGCTATAATTTATTTGCATACAGATACATTTTTCCCATAAAACTCATCTTGAGCTGTATTGCCTCTCTTTGTATTTTGGGATGTTACTTTGTACTACGTCAAATTTTTTTCCTTTCCTTCATTTGGCACAGAGTCAAACAGAAATATGTCCACAACTGTGGGATATCATTGAAGAACAAATTCTTTAAAAAAAAGGTGGTTTCTGAAATGGATATAATCCCAAATATTGAAAGACTGTCCCTGGCACATTTCAGCTAAAATTAAAGGCATTAATTGATATAGTCTATTGTTACTTGAATGGTAAAATTTCAAAACACACCCTTTTTATAGTCTCACACATTTAACACAGACTTGAGCTTCCTAATACACAGGCACAGATGACCAGGATTTTTCTTTTGAAGCACTAAGTACCACTATTCATTTTCCTCTGAAAGTGACTATGCTACTATTGTTTCAGAGATAGCAATGATAATTTCAATATGGGAGCTCTGAAGCTTTCTACAGAACCCAAGTTGAGGACCACAGCAATGGAAGCCTACTGGTATCACTGCTGAGGGAGATATTTGAACATATCATATGTGAACACAGTTCCTTTTATAAATAGGGGTAGGATGGTTTTGTTCTGATTTGGTTTGTTCAGCACTTAAATGCAATGGAAAAAGGGCTCCAGTTGAGAGCTGAGCTTTATATTTCCATATGAATGCATGTGGCACCAGATAATGTAAGGTTTCTCCCAGTTTTTGTTTCCAAGTGCATGGGCCTACAACAAATAGAACATCAGAAATACTGGCTGCTCCACTTCACAGAGGTGATCAGAAAGCAGGAGTGAGAGAGTGCCCAGATTAACACAGCTTTGCAGTCTTCTGTACTTGAGGCACATTAGTACATTAATGCAGCAATGTTTAAGGATTACACTTGGCATAGCACAGCCAACATCACAATGTACAGCCCACCAAACATGTCCATCTGAACAAGTCCCATGGCTCTGGCTTCCACAGGCCCTCCCCCCTGACTGACAAAAGCAAAAGCATTTCAGGTACAGAGACAATCCCTTCTACAGGCCTCTCCAGGAAGCCTTTCTTTCTACTTCCTCCCACCAGGGATATCTAGAGCCATACAGAGATCCTCTTGGGACTTTTAAATCTCTCCCTTACTTAGATTTTCATAACATAAATTGTGCCATATTATTTGCACCATTGCAAACAAAAGTAGCTGCTTTTTTTTCTTTTTTTTGCCTTTCTGGTTTTTTTTTCCCTCTCCCAAACCAATAAAAAAAAATAAAGAGAGAGATGAAGGACTCTATTTACTTCCATCCAGTCTAAACTGTGGAAAAAAACACTTGGTTCTGTGCAACACCCTAGTGACCACTGCTAGAGCAGAGTGGATTGTGCGTGGGTTCCCCTTGGCTGCCACGCCTGCGCCCCTGGAAGCAGATGTCCTGTTAAGTTGCTTGGACTTCATACACAACAGCTTGGAGAGCAGCCGAGTATGATATATTGGTATTATTAGCTAACTGTTATACTTTAAAGAATAAGCAGGCATAAAGTAACAAGGATTTAAAGCACTAGTAAAAAGTGACTTAAAGAAGGATTTTCACATTCAGCGGCAGACCCTTTTCTACAATTATACCAGTCCAAAAACTGCACGTTCCTTCTCTATAAACCTTGCTTATAGTGCAGGGCCATCATGTAACAATGCTACTGCTGATAAACAGTAGCAATTCTAATTAAAACTACTTTTCTTTTTTTCTCAAATGCTGTAGTCCTACAGTAAAATATCTATGTATAAAAACCAGGTTAAACTGTAGTAATTTTATTGTCTGTTTAAAAAATCTTTATTGAGAAGAGAAAATAGCTTTTTTTTCTATAGCGTTCGCACTTGAAGAGACTGAACATGAACAATGCCCCAAGGAAGACCTTCATTAAATACATCTAAATAGCAACTTCTTAAATATTATTATTTTTTTTAATACAGAGGGGTGAATAAGAAGGGGATCAAACCACCAAAACAGGAATCTCAATTTCTTGCTAAAAAATTTGGAGGGAGGGGGAGAACTCGCTTTATATTCATATCTTACTCGTATACTTTTTCACCCTGCTCCCTGCTTCTTTCTACTTCTGAAGTAAGCCACTTTTGCTGACAAGTCAAAACATTTCTGTTCAAAGCTCAGTTGTGGGTCTTAGAGAAGATTTTGCATCTGAAGAGCAGTTCATTCCACTCCATTTTATAAAGGGAGTAACCCACACTTCAGAGACTATGAGTCATTGTGCCACTGCAGCTGTGACTCTGAGACTAGATTATTATTTTTTTACTGTATATGCAAAAACATTGTTTCTTAGGACCATGTGCTAGTCTTTATTTATTGGTATGATCTAAGTATTTCCAGAAAATCCCATCTGCTGCTCAGGAGTTTGGAGAGGGGGCCCTTTCTCATATGTGTTCCCCCTTCCCTCTTAGCAAACCTCCCAACTATTAGGAATGACAGAGGGAGAAATTTCTGCAAGATAAAATGAATCTTGAAGATACTTTTCATGCCAGAACAAATTTCCCTCTTCTAGCATCAGCATCCCTGTTCAACATTTTAGGTCCATTTCTAAACTCTTAACCCTTTGTTAGCACGAAGCCGAGAATGAAACTGGAAATGGGATGTGCAGATTCAATTATAAATGAAATAATTTTAAACCAGAGACAACATAAGGACATGAGAATCTTCATAGTACAGACTAAGCCTTTCCATTTAAGGCTTCCCATGTGATTTTCAGAGCTTCAGTTCATACCATATATAAGTTAATTCACCTTTCAAATAAAGGATGAAATATTTCACATAAAGCATGAAGAAGAAGAAAAACAGAAAAAAACCCAAAACCAAACAAACAAAAAAAAAACCCCAACCAAAACCATAAAGAGACACATGCATTAAAAAGCTTGAAATCAGTAGCACATCCTTGGCGAGTCCCAAAATAACTGCCAGTTAGGCTTTATATTGCTTATCAGTTTTCTTGGGGGTGTATTTGGGGAAGTTTTTTGTTTTTTGGCAAGCTTTTGTGTGTGTTTTTGATTGTTTGTTGTTTTTTTCCTAAAGACACAACCAGATTATTCTACATGTTGGGCAGCTGAAACGATCATTTATTTGCACAATTATGGCAAACACAACTGTCCTCTCCTTTGCAAAGAGGAATTCTAGAAGTCATTTTTACTCAATTTGCCACAAAGTTTCCAAAATAATTTTCAAATGCTAAATTGTGGCTTTAATCTAAAGTTGGTCTTTGAAATCTGAATTGACAGCTAAGTCACAGAAGGATTTACAAGAAAGAAACAGCGAAAATAAAAATGCTACATGCACTAACATAAAATATAATTAGCTATGCATGGGTACATCAACTCAGATAAATGAACACCAAAGCTACAAACAACAACAGAGTTAAAAACCAATACTTTCCATATTCTTATATTGTTACATAAGATTATTGGACTTTTTTCAGGGGAACAAGCAATAAAAATCAATTCAATACATCAGCAATCAGAAAAATTGTAATATAATTTATTCTCTATTGTAATATAAATTCATTGACTACTGTAATGGACAACTAAATTGCAATGTAAATTAACGTAAGTTATGGCTTAATTTATATTAAATATATCAATGAGAACAAAAATATTTACAATACAGCTGACTACTGTAACAGTTTCTTCTCATGCAACTTTAATACTGGATTTTTTAGAATATTAATAAAAATAATCTTATGTCCTGGTTTTATTATTCCATTTATCTGTTCCATTTATTATAAACTTCAGATTAATTTTGGTGGGTTTTTGCTTTGTTTGGGGATTTTCTTTGTTTGTTTTGGTTTTTTTGAATGATGATTGAATGAGAAAAGGAAATTATTCTCCACTACAGACTATCATATATCAAATATTAAAGTAACATATTACAGTTTTGCAATTCTCATTTCAGAAGACTTGTAGACTGAGCTAAGAAAGAGCCAAGAGTTACAGAAATATTTGTCTCCATATGACAGAGTCTGATTTCTTGCACTAACATTAAAAATCAGCCTCTGCTCGAAGTTTATGCAGCAACGTAAACCCCACAGATGTACAAGATGCACAGCCCCTTTCCTAGACCTCTGCGAGTCGCACAAGCACCCTGCAGATCTGCTGAGTTGGCACACGATTACCTGGGCCATTTAAAACCTGTGTGATGGCAGCTGGAGCTGAAGGGCACAGGCCAGGCAGGGCAGCTCACCACCAGCACAGGCAGGGGTCTGGGTGCAGCATCGCTGCAGAGGGGGAAGCAGGAAAGGCAAGGCAGGGATGTGTGTACATGGACCCACCAGTTATATTATTCTATACCCTTGTATACTCCAAATCATTTAATGGCACTGCACAAAGCCAAGCTATGTCAACAAGTACTAGCTAGTTTGAGTGTTCTTTATTCACACAGATTCTGATCCAAAGTTATCTTTAATCATGAGAAACCTCCAATACAAATAGTATATTCCATTTTTTAAAATATCCTTTCCACAAACTGAAACACTTTCTTTATACTTGATGCAATAATTCAAGAATTTTTGCTGTGTAATATCAAATGTTCCTATATTAATATAGTGATTTAAATGCTACAACATTGGCATATACCAAAGGAAAGGCTGATGTTTTGGTAGCAGAACTTCAATTTTTACTACTCAAATATGAAAAGAATCAGCATCTTAAGCATATCAGCCAGCAGTTCCTTAATCACATCCACTTGACCATTTGTCCCACCAGTTTAGTCCCACCAGTGGCCCACTCAAACTATAAAAGTGCAGAATTTGGAAATTAAGAAGCTCATCAAAAGGTATATTTCCAAATGAAAAGGCTTAAGATGAGCCTTCTGAATCAATATTTAACTATCTAAAATAAAAGCGCCTACATTTCCAGTATGTTATTTGCAGAAGGGCTGAACACTGCTGAGCCCCTTCTCTGAGAGACACAGATCAGCACCTTTAAAGAAACATGATGATCTTAATTAGGTCTGAGAGGTGAATTTAAAACCCTAAGATTTAAAATTATGAAAACATGTAATTTCCATACAATACACCTAGAAATGTGGGAGGGAGAGATGGGAAGGAGTGGTGCAGAGAGGACAACAATGGAAAGGAGAGGAAAAAATGCCCCAAGTCCCAGCTGAACAATTTACAGAAATTAAATGCATTAGATATTACAACACACGATTTGTAATCTTTTTGTTAGAGATAAATTATTTCATTTACCAATTTCCTGTCCCTGTACTGAATATTCATCTGAGGTTATTACACTGCATTTTATAAATATGTGAAAAGAAAAAACTATGAACAGCTGAATCTACTTGCAAAAAAACCTGAAAATCATGTTCCCATTTTCTAATCTTTGTTTTCTTAAGTCTTATAATGTGCCTTTGCAGAACTAAGTGAGGTATAAAACTAGAGATTAATATTGTTACACTTGGAAATGTTGTAATAAAATGAAGACATATAGTCTTCCCTCCAAGTAAATTTGAATAGTTTTCACTCTTTTAGTGGAGCATGTTTCTTCTAACTGCACAGATAACATGCCTGGTTTGTAGTCTATATCTAGAAGAACAATTTCACTTGATCTTCAAAAGATAGCATCAGAATTAATTTCTAATAATGTTGGGTATTCTTCTCAAAGGCAGCAATGTAAAAAAAAAATTTTTTTTGAGCTATAATTTTATTCATTTTCAGGTTATTCCTCATGAACACAAAACTGATAAAATACGCTGTTTTCTTTTTTTTTTTCCTTAATCTCTCCTCCCACGTCTCGTTTTTCCTTTGTTCTCTATCTTCCTCATATTCACCCTACCAAAGTATAGGAAAAGACTGTCTCTAGTCAAATATTCTTAGTACTACATTTCATGTATGTACTACTTAATTTACAAAAATTTTATGAACTCTTCCTTTCCTAAACAGATGTATGAAAAAATACATTTCTAGCTTCTAAGAAAAATTAGAAAATTGTCTTCACTGACAGAATTAGCTTTTGGGTTCTGAAACAAGAGACTTATCATCCCTTAAAAGTGCAGCTTTTTTTTCCTTTGTTCTCTTCTTCCCCCCTCCCTCCCAACATATGTACTGTAAAAGCAGCTCATTTCACAAAAGTCTGATCTTAATAAAAACTCTTTCACGTTTGTCACATTTTTCTTAGTAGAAGCTTTCATTTATACAATAGGCAAAAGTGAATTTGATTTTAAATAAAGAATTAAAACTACTTCTTTTTTATTAATAGTTCAATCAACTTTTGTCTGGATAAGAAGAAATTTTTTTACCAAGTCATGTATAATCCTGCACATACACACAGAGTTCATTTGTGAAGATCTTTTTTTCTGGTATAAATTAATAATTTCATGTCCCACACAAAAAAAAAAGGTAATAACAAATGCCTTTAATAATACCATTTTCTAAAGTCACATCCACAAAGAATCAAAGAATGCTGGATATGTACAAGTACATAGCATTTATAAATCAACAAAAGGCAAACATGTTAATTGCAACCTCCTCTATCACCAAAATCAGTCTCACTTACCTGTTTATTTACTATAAACATCAAAGAAGAACCAGCAGGAAAAGAATAGTCCAACAAATAAAACACAGGAAGAAAGGGCCACTTCTAATTTTAAAATAAGCTAAACAATATTAAGAAGTTCCAAAGAGGTGCCAAGCAACTAGTAGTTGCAGACAATATGAAGGCTACCTTCAAAATCAAAATACAACCTTGGAGAAGCAATAACAGAAGATAACAGCTTGCACTTACAATCAAACTCACCAAGTTTCTTACTTAGTAAGAATTTCTAGGAGATTGACACTAAAGTGTCTTAAGAACGGAACAAAGTAAATATCATATGATTTAAATAAGAAACATATCTCAAAGTGTATCTTTAATAAACATTTATTATGTGCTTAGAAAGAGTGTTTACATATAAACTTTGATGTATACTCTCTCTATATCTCTGCATCAGTACATTAAAATTAACTGTTGATTTTGAGAACAGAAGCATTTCATTGATATGAATTACCTTATTCTGCACAATGTGAAAGCATAGATTGAAACTAGCTTTCATAACAAAACTGGTTTTTTGAAACTCAAAAATGTATATTTTCCCATGTAATTATAGTTGAACATTCTGCTAAAAGAACGTTATGTTTATAAGGTCACTAGTTTTGTGCTGTTGCATTTCTTCCATTAAATTCACTAGATTTCCCATTTTTCATGTTCTTTACAGCTAGAGCCTTAGAAACTTTATCACTATTCTGACTACTGGAACCCCAAATATGTACAGGATTTTAATTACTAAATGACTACATTTTATGCTGCAATATAAAAAAAAAGTTTGACAAAAATTTGTTTGTTTGACAAACAAATAGAACCGTAAATCAAGTGCACATTTTTCACAACTAGTGTAGGACTCCAAAATATTTTTCAGAACTTTATTTCTACTGAATAAACATTTTGAAAGTGCTTCAAATTTCTATTCAAAATTCTCATTAAGGATTTTGAAAGGTTCTATTTTATTTGCTTTGTTTAATACAAATATCATCAAAAGTGAGCAAGAAAGAAAAACAAGGTTCCATTGCTGGACCTTAAAGGCTTTCATACCTCTGAAATTATATGTAATAGAGTCTGATTCTGAAAATCTTACTACAGATTTTGCCACTCTCTTAACTTCACAAGTTTTTTTGTCTTCTTCCTCTCCTTGACCTCCAACTTGACCATTAATACTTTATGTTATTCCTCACCTGCCTAGCTTCTTCCTTACTGTTTTTTATTCACCTTCTGGGCATGGAAAATTTTTCCCTCTTCTTTTCTACCTGTAGGTGGTACCCCAAAATGTTTCTTCCTACATATAAATGGAGCAGTCAATATTCAACAAGGTACATTATTTTGGGGAGAGCTTATGTATCTGGTCTGCCAGAGACATGATCTTGGTATAACTCCCTTGAGATTTGGGGAACCCGTGAAAATGGAAAACAAACAAACCAACCCCAAAAACCAACAAACCAAAAAAACACATAATCAAACAAACCAACTAACATACCCCATATTATTCCACCCCTCCCTGACTATTTGGACATCTTTGGACACATTTTGATTTTCAGAAAATTTTTCTCATTTACTTTGCTGTTTTGTCTGATGTGAACTTGTGAACTGCACTTCTCACTTTAAGAACAGGATACACAAAGACTTGGCTTCATTCACTTCAGGTCAAAAGTCATCCATCACAATTTTGAAGTATCCAGTTAAAATAGGCAGTCATTTCAAGGAGTATTTTGCATTCAGTTCGACAGAATTCCCAAAGCCTCCACAGTTTTCCTTGCTTTGTTTGCTATATACAGGAAATATGCTACTGAGTCATGGCACAGTGACATATATAATTAGAAGCCCACACATAAGCAATTCGAATTCCTTTTGGATCTATACTGGAAAGACAGTGAAACAATGTAGAGCAGTTGTCTATGTGGTGCTATATTCCAACATACACAAACTGTTTCAAACTGTAATATTGAAAGGTCCCACCAACCTGCAGTCAATTATACTCATGGGCTATAAAGTCACATATACTCACATTTAAGAACGAAATTATTAAATCCAGAGCTGCCAGTGTTCCCGTTCAGCAGACTCAAAACACTGAGTGGTCACCTTTCAGAGACTTCACATCCTGGCTCCAGAATGTGGCTCTGCATGATATGAGATAGGAGTGATCATTTTTTACATTTTTGCTAAATCACAGGAGAGTTAGATATAGAAGTCACTATTTGGAGATTAGCAGTACCAGCTTTTTTTCCTTTTTCCTTTTTTTTTCCTTTTTAACAAGACACTTAACAATTTGTACCCTGGATAAAGGCATTTTTTGTGTTATAATTGTTAAAATAACAATTCTAATAAATTATAGAAGATATTATTTCAATTATTCTTTATTTCTGTAAAATCCATTTCTTTTTGTCCAAATGAAAGTCCAAAGCCGTTTGTGAAATGTCATGCAAACAGTTCCATAATTTAAGTCCAACCCATTTTACTTATCCATGAAATCTGGTGGCACATCTGTTTACCATGAGAGAATGTCCAAAGGTGTTGAAAAACATATTTTATTATCACAATACAGAGGAATACTAGCCTTCAAGTAAGAAGATATCTAACTTCCTGCTTTCTCCTTTAGACAGAGACATGGACATATACAGGCATACATTATTAGCTGGACCAGGTAGGAGGAAGTAATGGAAGGAATAAGAAAGAAATGCAGCTTTGCAAACAGCTGTGGTCACAGAAAGGATTGTTGTCCCTTGTTTTCCTTGTCTGTCCGTCTTTGCTCCCAATCCTCTCATTTCATCCTTTTGCAATAAATGTGGCACTGACTCCATGAATGAATTTGGCTCAACTGCCCTACTTTATAATTGATTTTGTCAGATTATTTTTTTTCCTACCAGGTTGGTGATTTCAAGTGGCTTGAATGAGTATCAAATTTGAGGCAGAAAATAAACAAACAAAAACCACAAACAAAAAATAAAGGGGAAAAAAAAGTGTGTGACAAAAAACACAGAGAGATCAGAAGAAACAAAGAACCAGGACTTTCAAAGCAAAGCAGCACTTCAGCATGCTCATCATTTGATATGAATCTGAATCTTGGGCTGCCTGATACCAAGCCAAAAGAAGGTCCATAGGAAAGAGAAATCACAGCAGGCTATGACTGGAGATTCTAGATGCCAAACATCTCCCAAAATGTCTATATTTATTTGTGTTGAAGTATGAGGTCAAACATCATTTGTGACGATTACAAGGTTTGGAAAAATAGAGGTTCCTCTTCAATAGTGGCCAAACACAAAGTCTTTCCTATGGTGATAGAGACCCTGGGGGTTGGCAAGGCCATCACCACAACCAAACAAGTGCACAGAGACACCCCTAGATCTGTTGTGGCAACATGAACAACATGAGTGCTGGAGGACCTAAAGACTGCTAGAGAAAGCAGATACAAAGTGCCAGCTCAAGTACCCATGCTTCCAAGAACATGCAGATGCCCTCAGGAGAGCAAAGAATGGACTAAAACATCCCAGTAGATCACAGTGCCTCATTTGAGTTATCCCTATTGCCACAGATCACCCTCCCTTACTGAGCAACCATATCATAAGGCTGGATGCTTCTCAGAATTGAGCCCTCTGTCGGAAGATATTCTGTTACATGAAAGTTGTGACTTTTTGGCTCATTACCATGATAAAGTCCCTGTTCAGGCTGTCTTCAGCACTAGACAGTTGCTACAGCTCAGGGCAAAAAGATACAGTACAGTTTAAAAATCTTTCCAAAATATCGCTAACAAATAAAGAGCTTGCATACATTTACACTAATAAAATAAGTAGGTTTTTTTCCTTGTTATAATTACCTCTTTCATTACAAACAGGAGGAAAACCCAGCTTCTACATCTGTTTTCCTATCATATAAATAGTATGTAAATTACTTACCATCTTCCTAAATGTGTAATTCCACCAGAGAATTTCTGAGATTGAAGTAGAAAGATCTTCTTTAGGGGCAAGCATAATTAGATATAAAACTAATTAATACTTTTTTTACTAAATTATGTCATATAAATTATTCCAGAGTTTTTCATGGAAACCACTAGATTTTCATGCATCTTTACAATTATATTTAATAATAAGACTTACTATTGCTACCGTACTTGTTTATGCTGCACAAGGGCAAACAGGACTAAATTACAGCAAACTCATTTCTGAAAGTTACTGAGTGGCTCATTCTCCCATCGATATAAATGAAAGATAATTAAACACAACTAATCAATTATGAACTCTAACTACTCTTATGAAACACTGAGAAGTTTATAAAGGAAACAAGACAGAAGGAAACACCTCCTAAGAAACTGTTACAGTGATACATCAGCCCATGCCATGCTTTTTAAACTGCACAAGGGATGAAAACATGCACTTTGGCAAGAAGAAGGGAATTGCTTACTGTGTGCATTCTGCCATCTATTTTTGCCCAGCGAGGGCAGAGCGCCCAGCCCTACAGGACTCGGGTCATGTCACCTCCTGAATACTTCTTGGGGCAGGACTTGCCACAATAGAGTCTGCTGTTCTTATTAAAAATAACTTTCAATACAAGAGTCACAATAGCAATTCAAAGACCTGTTTCCACATTGCTTCTCTCCTTTAAACTCCTACCCAGGTGTATTGTACCTAACATCTGCAGACCTACAGTCCAGATCCCCTAAGCCTTGCAAATCCACAACAGGTGGAAACAAGGTTTACAAGACAATACCTCTTCCCAACACTATCCCCCTAAATACTACGAAGCATCAATAAAACCTACAAACAAAATTGCTTGACTCATGAAAGTACTGGATCAGAATAGAGCAGGGAAGAGATGCACACTTCAGTGCTTTACCTCAAGACCCAACAGCAGCTGCTGAGGTTTTTGCAAGCTCTGAGCAACTGACAACAGCAACTATAACCTCTATCTAAACAGATTACCTGATTTACACTAGGCTGCTTATGGAAAGCCTGCTTTACATTAGGCAATTCCAAAGGGAATGCCTAAATTGTGATAGCAAAAAGAGAACAAGCACTCTCCTTCCCTTGTAGAGGAGGGAAAGAATGGGAAGGTGGGGCAGCAATGGATGGAATAGGAACCAAGTCCACAGCCTCCTCCTACCCCCAGAAGGCATGTGATAACCTGAGAAACTGAAGTATCTCTGGGAGAAATGGGAGCTCCTGGAAATCAGGCACAATTCCAAGCAAGCATGCCTTGCACACCTGAGGGCAAGGAAAACAGTCTTCAAGAAACTGTTAAGAATTTACATGCTATTGTAGTGTTAAGGGTAGCAGTTATTATCCATCTTAAAAGGCAGAATTGTTCAGGATTTAAATACATTTCAGAAAATATCCAATTACGTCAATGACCTGTGTAAACAGCCATTTAAATATTCCCATTAAAAAAAAAAAAAGGTAACATTACTTAAAATATTTTTTATTAGCTAGAACATCACATTGCCTAGGAAAAGAATGTGAGCCACTATGATCACAGGCACTGACAGTGAAAAGTGATAGCTGCAGCAATTACCATGGCGCTGAATTTCCTTTTCTAAATTCAAATTAAAGTAATGAAATAATAAAGATAAAAAAATATTTTGTTCAAGGTCATCTCCATTTATCAGGTATACTTTGTCAAAATATTTACTAGGAAGTTTGAAATTTAAGATATTTTACTTCAAATCTCTTCAATTCTCTGTCATGTATTTAACTGAAAGAAATGCAAAGGCTCAGTGAGGCTTCACGATAAGAACTAAGTTCTAAGTAATGAGCAATTATGACCATTAAGATCAAAATACAGGCCTCATCTTTCAATAACAACCACCCAGAACTTGCATCCTTGTCATGTGCATATCCCCAGTCACCAACTGGGCAATGCTGCACTGGAGGTGGGATGGCATATTTGCAAATTTTACAGCAGGAAGAGATTCCTAGGCATATGCACTGACCACAACTGCATTGATGGTACTCCTACCATACCACTGTCTCATGCTTCCTTAGCTGAAAATGCTTCTCTAAAAAATCAATCACTATGTAATTGCAATGTAATTGTTTTAACCTTACTAGCCCTTTTTTGTACCTCATGGACAGATTGGTTGAGATTTACAATTGCAATATAATTGTTTGTCAAAACAATGAAAAACACATGAAAACCAGGACAGAGAGTTATGTCCAGGAGTAAAAACTAGCAGCAAATTCTAAAATAAAGCATGGTTCCTTATTCAAATTTACCATTACACTATCCAGCTCCTCTTTTATCTTGAGCACTTCCCAAAATAGACATCCTGACATTCTAGTCTCACCCTGAATATAATAAATATTATCTGTCATGAGATATAAGTCTCAGAGCCATATTACTCAGTCAGTTGCCAAATTATATCAGTTTCAGGATAGATCCACCTTTCCTGGAAAGTTCTATTGTTCAAAGTCCAAGCCACCACTTCCACTGATACCTTGTCATCAAAACTCTAATCAAGTTCATTGAATGTAATGTTTGACAGTAGCATGAAGCAAATTTTCTTCTAAAGCACTTATTAAATTATGTTTCATTGAACAGGCAGGAGAAACATTTCCAGTGACCAGTTTATTCAATAAAAAAATGTCACTTTAACATTATTTTCCTTAATGTGATACCAGACAAAAAGCTATCTGTAACCAGCTGTAATTATCACATACTTATTCTCCATTTTCACTTCATTTTAGCCACTTGTTAAAAACATTTGCTGTTTACTTGCTGTTTCTGTTTCCTATCTGGATGATCAAGTCTGTGGTTGTGAAAGCTGCTTCTAGACATAAAAACCTTGAAAGTATGAATATCCAGAGCTACAACTTGTAATGAGAAAAGCAAACATTTTACAAAAAACCACAACCATTACTATGCATGACTATCCTCTTGATCATCTGTGATTTTTATGATACTTGCTTTCTATAAATACCTTCTAAAACAAAATCTCATTCAGAAACATTTTTAAACTGGTATACTTTTAAAAAAAAATAAACAGGGCAGGGTGTTGAAAAAAAATTCTATTACTTTTGGTTCATTTAATCACTTCTAATATGATGCTGATGCTACATTAATTCTTCCGTTGGTATGACTTTGTATTTTATTCCTCCCCACCTAAGGGCTTTTTCTAACATATATCTGTCACTTTTGTTGCAATTGCCATTTAACTAAAAGACATTACAAAAACATAGGCTATAAGCCAATAAAAAAGTTAATAGCACAAATAAAACACTTAAATGAATAATTTAGGCTAAATTATTGTCATTTTAGAAAAATATTTGTTTACAAAGTAAGTAAAGAAAGCAGCAGAAAAAATTATGATGTAAGTTGTAGCCAATATCTGCTGTGAACAGTTTCTTAAAATAGACAGTCAAGGACTGTAAAAACTGTGGATATTGTCAAAATGAGTAAGTATTTAGATTTGACAAAAAAAGGGGGGGAGGTGGGGTGCATTTTGTTTGGTTTGGGTGTTTTCCCCACCTTTTCACATCTGCCAAGACAGACTTCTTGACACTTTAAATTGTCTGCAATTAAACATTACATAAAACTGGATTTTATTACTAGTCTGTGGAAAGAAGCCGAAATTCCCAGAGAGGCTGTAAGTTTTCAACAGCCTCATCTGAGAGCAGAGAAGTAGTCATAACCATTTCTCCAACAGATTGGGCGAGAGCTGCCAAAACCCTGAAGGAAAAACCTTTTGTTTATATCAGCCCCCACTCAGCACGTGGAAAATACAGCTGTGGAGCTGGTTCTCCTGGTCCTCCAGTTTCACACCCTTGTGGACAAAACCAGCCAATTTAAATTTGTGCAGTCACCACTGTGACACACAGCAGCTTAATGAAGCAGTTACAACAGATCTGGGACTTGCAGGGGAAAAAGGCTGGGCCTCTAGCAAGGGGAAACTGGAGACTCAGGCACTGGCAAGTCCTCAGAAAGCCTCCTGCCTTCATTTCATAAAAACACCATCCAAAATCCAGCCTTTCAGTACAACCCAAAAAACCTTAAAAACTTTATATATATGTGCATTTGGTAAATTAGGCTAATCTTGGAAAAAAGCTCAAACCTGTTACTCCTGTGGCTGGCTACCAACACTCTCTGTGTGAGGACCACTCTACAGTGGCAATTCTTTTTCCATGGAAGCAAATCCCCATTACCTGTTTAAGTATGGCAGGGAGATCTGTAGCAACTGTGGCTGTGGTAGAGAAGAGGAGCTGGCCTTGGTGGCTTGATTGGGCCACCACCTGTTTGGCTCCAGGCATCAAACCCCAGGGAGGAGCATATTCAGCCCATGGCTCCCTCCATGAGCAGCCACCAGGCTGAGGCACAGGGGAACAAGGGCTTGGCATCTGCTAGTCCCTGACAAAAATCAAGATGCCCTCAAGTCACTTCCCTTGCTCTCCCTGAACAGCCATACTTGCCAAGATGACAGTAGAGAGGGAAGCAGGGAAAATACTTCAATACTCAGCACCTATTAAAGCCATAGTAGCCCACCAGGACTACAAAAAAAAAAAAAAAAAAAAAAAAAAAAAGCATTCTTAGGAGGTCAGAACTCTTTCATACATGAAGCTACAGTCACTCAGTTTTAAGCTATCTCCAGGCCACCACTTACAGCTTTTTTTGGTTGGTTTTTTTTTATTTTTTTTGAAACTGTTTTGATCTCCTCTGAGCATTTGCTCCATGTCATCAGTTTTTCACCGTCACTGACCTGCCCTAGACCAGGCAACCCTGAAGGAAACAGCCATGATGCTGTAATCCCTATGAGCAGTTTTACTTGTGCCTACCTTACCACTGATACCTCGCTGGAACATGTACACTTGCAAAACCAGCAGAGAAAAATTCTAACCCTCACTCTACCTCATTACTCTCCTCTGCTTCCCCTAACAGCAAGAGGGAATGAGGACAGGAAAGAATCTAAGACATGACATTATAGAAAACTTTTCCATTAACTGCAGGAATTTCCATTCTTTCTCACTCAAAATAGAAGCACAATTATTTTTGTCAGAAAGGCCATCCTCTCTTCACCTCACCCTTACTTCAAAAGCCCTGACAGCACACGTCCCCTCTTTACAGCAGGGATCTTGTAATGGGAACAACAGTGTAGCCTGCAAAGAAACACCAGGGCAAGCAGCATACCTATACCCTGGGCTTAGCCTGAGCTTCTGATCACCTGCTGGTTACTGGGCTCCTTCACATGGGCTGCTGCTGCACTTTTGGCAGGTGAAATATGCCACTGCCACACCACATGATAGGCTCCTTTGCACAGTGCAAAGGGCAGGCATATTGCAGAACAATCATTGCCATTGCTGATGGAATTTCTTCTAACCCAACTTGAATAACATGGGCTTAATTAAACAAACAAACAAACAAACTCAGAAATGTCTGTTATCCTCCTATTTGTAAAGAGAATCAACTATGAGATAAACCTGAAACTCTGGTGTATGCGGTCATCAGCCATTAGCATGTGGGGTACAGCATGTCATATGAAGGGACTTGCTTCCAGTATGAATCTCTTCCTAGCAGTTGCCACAGGAACTCACACACATCTGAGACCTATTAGAAAAAAAATTCAGTCTGAGTTTATAAACCCTAATAATCTCTGAACTGATTTAATATCTTTAGTAGTAGGCTTTCCTGTATTGCTTTTACCTTTTGGAGGTCAGGTTTTAGCTCTTAGGAGGTCAGAACTGTTCCACACATGAACCTACAGTCACTCACAATTTCATTGTTTTATTCTAGTTCTAGATTTACTCCCCTGGCTTTTACTAGCAGACATATGAGGCTGTGAGCGTGATGTGCCACAGCTTCTATCCTGCTGTCTCAGCACCTATACATCAGAATGTCATCACCCTTGGTGCTGCTACACATGCCTATTTGTAAGCCTCATGGGTGGCAATAAGATCTTTCTGCTGAAGGTTTCATCCCACATGGAATATTCATTTCTCTGCCAGTGTTCAGTGCACTTTGATAACTGCTCCTCTACCAGTAGCATTTGGAACTGAATAGAGAGAATTTTTTTAAATATATACATATATATATATAAAAAATATTTAATCAAGTGTAGGTGTTTGATAGGAGATCTCTAACAAGTCGATTGCTCAGATCTATCCAAATGTAAAATGTCTTCAAATGTCTTCTCCATGACTATTAGTACAAATATCAAAGTTTCACAGCATCATCCCTTTAGCAATGCCACTGTCTCTTTTTATCTTGCATAGACACACCAATTTTTCACTTGCTCTCCAAGACAGATGCTTGAGAGACTGAATAATTTTTCTCTGTTTTGAAGCCTAGGGTATCTGGAAGCATCCTAGGCTTTTAGAAAAAAGTCTTTGTTTTTTTTCAAAAGTTTCAGAAGCAAAGCTATAGTGCATTGTGTACTTTGAATATGGTGTCATTTAATTTATGAGGCTACTTTAAAAATTAGTTGCTGCAGATTTAGTGACTTCTCAGTGCTATTACCTGAAATCTTCAGCTGTGTAAAATTTTCTTTGGCATTCTGAATGCAATTTTCCATCTCCAAGGCATTTTTTTGTTTGTGACACTGTATCATGCCAAGTTGCTTCCCTGCTCTTTGATTTGGTTTTTTTGTCTTGCATAAAGCTTACAAAATCTTGTTGGGGGATTCTTGGCTGCTAAATTTACTTTTTGATTGTGAATTATTGCTTTGCTATTATAGTCCAAGTGAAAGATAACAACAAAATTTTATTGTTACCCATTGTCTACCCATTCTCCAGTCTCACTGAGGAACTCAATTTCTCATATCCCATTTCATTTGTCCTCCACTAGTTTCATTACAATGATTTTCTCTCCAAGCTTCTCAGGAGTCATTTGGAAAATTTCCCACAGAGGCTGCTCTGGTTCCATTCTTCAATTACTTGAGTAAGCTCATTAACTTTGCACATCTTAACTCCTGAAAAAAAGTTAACATACACTTTATCCTTCTCCTTTGAGATCTTGCATATTTCACCCTTTTTCTCTAAAATGCCACAGATTAATTCCTTATTTAAGGATCATCACACAGGTTTGCCATAGAGCATAACAGAACAGTCTTCTGAACTGTTTCTTGATTACACTTGAATAAGGTATATCTTTCCATGGTCAACCTCCTTAACCACTGATACTGCATATCCTCAAAAGTTGACTCCTTTTCACCTCATATTCAGGGGAAGAAGAAATCAACCAAACAGGGTAGAAAACACCTTCAATACACCCTCACTTAAGCAAGCACTCTTCATGAAGAGAATTCCACACAGTACCACCCCTAGCCCTTCTTCCCACCACACCCCCAAGACTTACAGAAAACTCAGGCAAAGAGCCATCAGTCTCCTCTCAAGATCAGCACAGGAAGCATGTGGGCAGAGGGGAGACTGATGCACAGAGGAAATAAATCCTCAGAACACTCTACTGGTTCTAAGATTATTTAGAGATTACTTTTTTGCTTTGAAATTAACTGCAAGTTTGCTCAGATTTCATCCTTCTTGTCCCAGTTGACACCTGATCCCTGGCCACCTCCAGCACCAACAACTTGTCTTTACTTTTAATCTACTTATTGCCTTGACAATTCACAGAGCTTTGAAGACCACTGAAAGATACAGTACTAATGCAGCATTCAAAAATAATCTGTATCTTAATGTACAGAAGGATGAGGGGCAGCTCATTACAGGCAAGTTGTTTAATTATAATGTTCACCGAAGGTGGGGGTCTTTTGTCTCTTAGGCAGTTGGACTAGACTATTATTTTATGTCTCTTACAGCTGAAATATTCTATCCTGATTTTATTATTCAGATAAGAGCTACTCACCACTGTCTATTACCAACTGACACTGCATATGTGTCAGACAGAAAACACCTACTGTTAGTCCCTTTTCAATAGAGAGCAAGATCAGTGTGTTGCCTGAAAGGGAGGGAGGGAGTTTCATTTCTGCATATGCTCCCATGATGTTGCTCTCTGATCTTTTGAACAAACTCAATGTGGGGAAAACCTGAAAGGCCAAAACAGACACACTATGAATAATTTTCATGGTTTCTCAAGATGTCCCTTCATCGTTCACAACTAAAATAGTGAAAGTGGCAAAATACCACAGACAGAGACTGTGCAGTAGGTGGTACACATAGCACATATATAACAGAATGGTGCCTCATAAAAGAAAGAGTTCTTTCAAGTCCTAGAGCTTTACTACACAGTATTGATAGCAACACAAGGTGAATACCTATAAAATATATTATTACTTCTGGGCTTAGGAATACAGTGTCACCTGGTTTCTTCTAGGTTTTTTACTTGCTTTTGAGACATAATATCAGTTTGAGGAAGGAGATCCTTAGGAGAGGGTGTTTAGATAAAGGAAATTCATCAGTTTACAATCACTTATTCCTCTGGCATTTTCTCCTTCAGGCCACAACATTCTTTAGCAGCATTCCTTCCCTCACCTTCACCTTGTCCCCAGACAACTAATTTTTTGTCTTGGGCCTTAAAACAGTCAGATCCTATGTGTGTCTTCCCCAAAACCCAGACTCTGCTAGAAGTATCAGGAGTATGTCTGATTTCTCAGGGAGAATTTTCCACAGAATAACTTCTCATCTTACATCGGCATCAAAAGACAACTAGAACACACAACTTAGGAACAAAGAGAGACAAGTCAAGTGGTGTGACTGCCTTCCAGCTCTCTTACACAACTAACACATTGCAAGTGAAAAAAAATCAACCCATTCTTCCGTAACCACCGGTCTCTAAAGGAACTGATTTCCTAAGCAAACAAAGGCAAAATTCAGTCTCCACATTCCCAATTAACCAAAAATTCAGGAAATTTTACCGGTTTTCTGGATTGATTTGTCTCATGTGACTTTGATCACTCCCAATTGATGAGGACTAAGTCTGAATTTCACCTGAGGAAAGTCTTGGAGACTAAGCTCTGCATTCTCAGGGCACAGTAAACAGTCCTCGACCCTTTGCACAATGGGCAGTGTTTTTGCCTTGGTTGAAAATGCTTTTTCAAGATTCCTTTCCAACAAAATCTGTAAATTTATGTTTTTTCATAAACTATAAAGAAGTAGCTCTCTAAACTGTAGTAATTTACTAGACTTGGCAGTGCAAATAAGAAAGCATCTTCAACCACAAGGAGGTTGGGCGTTATAAATATTTGCTGATCATCTCTGCTTCGTATGTTAGCTTTTTGCTTAAAGCTCAACACAGAAGCATGTGCACCATCAGCACATTCAGTATCTCAGAGAAAACAAAGCATTCAAATACAATTTGCAATAACTGATTTTATACTCCCCCATTATACGTTTTCCAAATGTGAAAGATCATAAAGTAAAATGAGTTTGCTTTTGGTCACATTAGCTTCCATATAAACTTCAATAATTAATTATTGCCTGACTCATTTCTGTGAAGGAGCCCTTGCCATAAGGGAGGACACAGCAGTCTTGCTTTGCCTCTCGGTTTTCTAGTAACCATGTGGAGAGAAGATGTAACACCACTTTCCCTCACTGTCAGAGTAACACTTACAAATTTGTCAAAACTTAAAATGGAGCACCTCAAAGGTTTGCCTCACTCACCATCCAAAAAGTGCTTATGTCCAGCTCTTGGCCAGCTAGGTAGTTCCTCAACACCAGAAAGACCTCCTTGACATGCTCCAAAACATTCTCCAAATTTCTCTCAAGAGAGGCTCTTTCCATACCCCTTCCTGACTCCAGCAAACCAAGTCTCAAGAGCTGCTACAGGGTCCTTGAGTGCATCCTGGATCTCAACAAGCTTCTCCACCCATCTGTATCATCTCCCCACCCCACTCATCAGAAACTGTTCCCAACCTTGTCTCCTTCACCTACTCATTTTTGAAGGGGCCACCTCTAGGCACACATTGTGCTTTCTTTGGACTCAGTAGCTGTTAGAAAGAACTTGCCTTCATAGTGATAATGAAATGGGCCATGAGGACTCAGTATTTTACACATAGTAAGCTTTTCAGTTTTAGCAAAGCAAAGAAAAAAGTGGAATTTTAAAATATTAAACCAAAGGGAGAACTATTTCTCTCTACACTTAGAGTAAAATCAACAATGTGTCATACATGACTTCCCCATTGGACTGCTTTAAGCTGTTTCTGAAACCTGGCAAACTTTATACAGACATAGTAGACTGCAAAACCACTGCAGGATTGGGCCAAAGTCTGCCTGCAAGTTTCCTTCAAAACAAGGCTGCAACTCTAAAACTAAGCCTTCTGGATAGAAACTGAAAAAATATGCCAAAATAAAGCTTTTTTTTTAAAAATAAAAACAAAATATCAATATATAAATGCTATTACTTATTAACACTAAAATAATCTCCAATATACTAGGTAAGTATCTTGATAATCTTTGCAAATGAGAGTTCAATATTATCTGGAGATTTAAACATAGGGTTTGAATTCAAGAAAGAATTTTGCTTAACCTTTCATGGTCACAAGTATCTCAGCAAACTCATTGTCCCTGTTTTTTATCTAGATGCAGCATTAACAGAGCCACAGTCACTGTCACACTGAAACATGTAGGAAGATGAAAGCCATTTAAAAGGACACTAAGCCAAGGCATTTTACTGCAATAAGAAAAAGCAGTGTCATAACATGCATTTCCCAAAGGCTTGCCTTCTTCCAGTTGAGAACTGACTTCAAAAACTTTAGAGTCAAAAACGTTTTGTGCATGACACTGACCCTCCATGGAAACAGAAGGCAGTCCCCTAGGAAAAGCCTGATTTTTGCATGCATTTTCCCTATGCCTGTTCATGACCTAACACTTGCCCTGGGTACACCTCATGTCACAGATGGCCAGGTGCACTGCAACCTCTGTGCCCAACATGGAGAGGACCCTAAAGTGCCAGCAAATAGCCTAGGTGTAGGTATCCAACCAGCAAAAGCATTTGGGAAAAATGCAATGTTGAGCAATGGCTCACATCTATGCCTTTCTTTCAGGCATTATGACTTTTACTTGGAAAACAGAAAAACCTTGCAAATATTCTGACTGGAAAAAAACTTAAGGAAAACTATTCACCTTCTTCTCTGCACAATTCTCTGGCCTCCAGGGGAGATGGGGCTGAACCTCTCACTGTGGCTTCAAGTGGAGACCGTTTCTTTGTCCAGTTCACAGCATTTACTCTCACGCTCAGGTTTAACACCTACCAAAGAAAACTCAAAATCCAGTGTTTGCACACTGAAGCTGTGTCCCTGAAAGAGTCACAGTGAAGAAGAACATCTTTGCAGGACCATGAGATGCTGCACTCCATTCCCCACTGAGGGCTCCAGAGCAAAGTTCAAGTCCTCCTATATAGAGTGTTCATATATGAGGCAAAATATTTTCCTGACAAATTTCAGTTTCTAGTCAGCAGTTTTCTGAAGGAAAGGGAAGGTGCTTATAAAGCCCTTGTTGTCTATGAAGCTTGAGCTGTGCTGTGTATGCATATGCACACACACAGAGGAGCATATGTAGTAGCTGCAGGATCTTAAATGTGATTTTCTCATGCTTTTACATGCTGTCCACTTAAATCTGAGCACTGGTCTTAGATTCACTCCAAACACTGGTACATATGTCCCTTATGTGCCAATTTTTTAAAGAATAAATTATGACTAAAGTCTGTTCAGTGAGTAATGAAAAGAACATTTTTTTTTTCATTTATGCAGGTGCAACTTGTTTAACAGCATAGTGCTTAAATCTAAGTAAAAGCATGAAATGTCACTTCAACAAAGTCTTCAATACTTTTCAGTCATGACTTCAAATCACTACTGAAATGTAAACCTCGTTTTACCACTGTGTTACAAAAAAAAAAAAAAGGAATAAAAGATTTTTAAAAGCCTTCATTTACTCAAAACCAAGGAAAAATATATTTCATTTTAAAAAATGTCACTTAAAATTTTAATCAGATGCCATTTTCAATAATATAATCATACACAGGAGCTTCCAGGCCTGGCAGTTATTTAGACAGCTGTCAATCAAAATGTCTCACAGCTACCCTACCATGTCAGCCATCAGCTAACCCACACTTTCCCAGGGACGTCTTAGCATGGCATCTTTGTTCTGTTTTCAGATAAACAGATCCAATTTCTCAACAAACAGACTGCTACAGTCCTTTTGATAACAATGTAATAATTCAAAACAAATGATTCTAGGCTTTGATGATAGCACTTTTATGGGTCATGAAGAAATCCTCCCACCAACATCTGTTTGATTTTATCTACTTGAACTTTATCCTCCAGTTGAAGATTTATAAGCTGAAATCATCCCAGCCTATTAAAGTCAGGCTAATGTTAAAGCACTAACACAGAGAATGAGAGTGCATTTTGCAGTCATCCACCTTTTGAAATCCTGCCGTGAGGGAAAGATATCAAAAGTTTGAGAGATGTATGTTTAAATATGCTAGAAGTCTGCATTCTGCACAGAGCCCTGGATGACTGAGAGATTAAGGAATCTAACTGCTGCCCTACTGTGGGGGCAAGTTATTTACAGAACTATTATTTAGAAAGATAACATGAAAAATACAGATGTTGTTTACATTGAAAGACTGTTTTCTTAGCAAAAAACATTATGGGTGATGAAAATTCACTCCAGATTTGTTCCCCCCTTCCTCTTAATTTCTGCATACACTGTAAAAAAAAAAAAAACACGACAGCAGACTTATTAGAGCCACTTGTTACTAATTAACTAGATGGCACAATTTAGTCAGGATGCTTTTTAATTTAAAATTAAAGGAAAAAACAAAAGAAAAGAAAAAGCAAGACTTTCCATGAAGTCTGATAAAACATGCCAAGAGAAAAAGTATTGCACATTGCTACCTTTCTGTGAAAGCCGGCAAAAGAAATTATTATCAGTGTTCTCTCAACAGTTGTCTCAGTCGCAGAAATTTTCCAAGAAAACAATTACTCTTCCTGTGAGTGATGACACTTCTACAAACAGTGGTAATTTAGCAGTTGTTTTCTGGAACATTCTTTTGGAATAGATTTTTTTCAGTGTGTTCCAGATGACACTTTTTTTAACCTAAAAATACAGTTTCAATTTTCGTATGTAGCATAGTGTAGTGCATAAATACATACTAAAACTTTAATAACAATTGGTTATTAGATGCTGCAAGAGGAAAAAATATGTACTGCTATACCTCATGTAGCATCACTTGGAAAAGAAATATGAACATGTTAGTGTTTGGTGGTGTGTGCCCCCTACATGACAGACTCTCTTTGTATGAAGGAACTCAAATTAACTTTATGCACACTAGAAGTACCTTACTACAGTAGGAAGAGATGACCCTATAGATTAAAGGATGTCCTTATCACTGCTAATGTATACAGTACCACTGGAAATTGCACTGACTCAGTTCTAAAGAAACCACTTGACCACTTTTCCACCAGTCTGAAACAGCAAGATATGCCTCCACTGAACGGCACTCTGTGCAAAGGAAAAGAAAATCTGCTTAAATTCTAAGTTCTTAGAAGCTCCGACACAAAGTTTACTGAGCCACAATGAAAAGAGTAAGGTAGATGTTGGAACAACATTTTAAAGGAGGCATCCCTGGGAAGAGCCAGGCACACCTCAAGAGAGGTTGCTTCACATTCCATGGCCAGCATGTCCCAGGCAGAGACCATGGCGGTACTCTCAGGATGGGAGTCCACCCAAGCTTCTGCAAGAGCCTTTGATTTCTCAGACATATCCCATCCCAGCCCCTTTGTCTTCCCCAGGTTCTGAGAGGCAACTAAACTGCCACTGCCAGAGGGGAGATGCACGCTGCATCCTTGCCACCCAAGGGAGAGGCTACTGCTGGAGCAATGGAGAGGTGATGCTCTGCCCACTCCAGGGATTTTTTCAGGCAGTTATTTTTGTGAACTGGCAGACATTCGCTTTCTGAACAGGCAACAGTCTGAGTTTTGCACTGGTTTTTTGGGGAATTTTGCAGGGGGAGGGGGCAAGGGAGAGGCAGATGGATTGTTCTTTTTCTTACAGGAGGAACAGCTCAGACAGGCACTCTTGAAGCTCAAGTGGCAACATAAAGGAGCATAACAAGAGGGAGACTGAAAATCCTGCATACCTTCCCCTTGACTGTCTGTTGTATGACATTTACCAGATGAGTATATGTAAAGTACCCTGTAATTAAGTTCATCTGATCATAATAACTTTTAGGAAACTTCAAAAACTATGTCAAAACTCAGAAGCCAGAATAATTTGTATTTATTCTAAGTAGATGAGCATGTCGCTCAAGCATAAATTACACTTTCATTTAGCATAAATCAAGCCAAATTATTTGGTAGGGTTGTGGAACTGCACTTCAGATATGACCTGCCCTTTGCTTTACTAACTGTTTGGAGACCCTTCCCATTTCCAATTCACAGCACATGCCCATCTCCCTGACCTGCTCCTGCCTGCGCCTGCTCCTACAGCACCAACCAGACCCACAGCCTAAGAGAGGAAGAAATTTGAAGTTGAAAGCCCTGCAGGACATGACAGGGGAAAATACCAAACTCCATTTGACCTTGGGCTCTCCTCAGGCATTTCATAGCTCCTGTCTCATGAAGGAACCAAACTCTGCAAATACATCATGGCCACATCTTTGCCATATTATTTCTGTACAGGATGACTACTGCAGTGTTAACAAGGCACTTGCCCCTGCCCTATAGTCAGGGTGAAGGAGAAATAAGTTTGTCAAGGGGAATATATTTAGATACCAGATTCCCTGCAAAGCTGTATGTCCAAAAGTAACAAACTCTAAAAGATGTACATTAATCTCACCAGAGAGGACTAAAATTAAAACAAACAAAAACCCAACAAAAACAACAACAACAAAAACCAAAAAAACTCCCAAACATGCAAATAAAATAAGCCCCCCCAAAAAATAAAAAAACAAGTATGTGATAATGATTTAAATGATATCTGTATTTCCTTCTTTCTTTTTTTTTTTCTTTTAAACTTGTATAACTGTTAACTTATTGCTAAATACAAAAATATTTTAAAAGCCCTCAAGAATAAATGCTGCTGTGGAAGAAGAGCTACAGCCTGCATACCACACACCAAGCTGAATTCATCCTGTTTAGCCAACTAGTCTGAATTAAACACTCGTGAACAAAACAGATTTATTCATCTCCATTTTCTCCCTTCATGAAAGATTTTCTGAATAAATACCATGTGTTTTCTGAAAAACAACATAATCATAGTTTAAATGCTGGAATAGGTTTGTAGCAATTCAACTTCCTAACACCGTAATTTTAGCAAATGGGAGAGTTAAAGACTTGAGGCTACAGGTGTTACCCTTAAAGCAGCCTGTGCAGGTGTAGGAAGGAGCAGCAGCACCAGCAGCTGTACTCAAAACGAGAGGAGCACTCCTCTTTGAGAATGCTGTCTCCCCTCAGCCAACTTGACGTGCAAATGTCTCCGTCTCTCACTTTCCTGTATCTGTAAAACAGAGATTGTGAAGTTTTCCCTCTCAATAGGCCACCCCAAAATCTGCAGATTAATAATTCTTTTTTAGAGGGCAGATACTGCTAACAGGCAGTGTGAAATGCTTTATTTATTTTTATATTTTGGCTTTTAAATACAGCATGCCTTGGGAAGCACAGTTTGCCAATAAGCATAAAAATACCATTAATATGTTCAGATTGTCATATCCAAAATCTGAAACTGAATCTATCATCAGCTGTGCTAGCAATGTATTTTCTGCCAAGTTGCCACGGGTTACAGAAATGCATGATGACAGCAATAAATAACTTTAATGACTGCTGATAATATCATGAAAAGAGCTCTGTGATACACTGACATCATTTAGAGGTTTACTAGACATTATTAAGTGTTGTATCATGCCTCAGCTTGTCAGCTAATCATAGCAAATTGTTTGTGTATACACACATTTTTCTCCATCTGCATGTATACATAAAACTAAATGTTATAGACTATTTATACATAATTTATTCAAGTTATTTTCACTTGAACTATCCTAAAATAGAAGTTTGCCAGTTACACAACTGCCATGTATCTGACATGTAACTGGATGTAGCTTTGGATTCTGTACAAATAAAAGACCTTTTCAAACAAAACTGATTACTATCCTCACAACCTCTCAAGCAGTGGTGTGACGTAGCACTACAACTGGAGCCTATTTGTCACATGTATTTGCCATTCTTTAATGCTTTTTCTATTTGGCCTTCCTGGAAGTTTTTTGGTATGACTATCACAGCAAATAAGCCTTTCTGGGAACACCAAAAATAGAGTGGCAAGGTATTTTCACAAACACCTGCAGTAAGAAGAGTTTCATAATAAAATTACCTTCAAGTCAAATAAGACAGGGGTTGGATGACCTCAGTTTCCATGGGGAAAAGTTAGAAAATGTTGAATACTTTACATTATATCTTGATGTGTCTTCCCCCCATCACTCTGGGACTACTGTTACCACGAAAAAAAAAGAAAAAACTTTAAAACTACTATTGCTAACACCATATAGTCCTAAAACACAGACATTACCAAAACAACTTTAAACAGTACATATTCTTTTCATATACGTCTTCATTTCCTTAAGGAAGAAAATGCTTTTTTTGCATTTTAAGACATCCTTTAAAGAATGGGAAGATCACTATTTGCAGATGTAATATTCTCATATTCACAATCCACATTAAATGTATTCTTAAATGGCAAAAAATAAGATTTTAAACCCATGTTTTAAATCATGTACACCTGTCAAAAATACAAATATGACAAGATCCCTTTAAGAAGTGACATTTAGCAGTACCTATTGACATGGAAGGACTTTGGGAAGATGACATAAAGGTTTGTAGATGCACAACAGATCAAGCACTTACATCTGCTTCTGCGGCTCACATGTCACCCTTTTCCATCTACCATATGATTTGCACATCAACATGATTACACCAAGCTGGGTTATACATCATAAAATGCATTTGCCTGTCAAAAAGGTACCAATGCTATTCTTTCTCCTCCTTAAGCAACCATTCCCTGTGGGTTACGTATCCCACAGCATTTAGGTACAAGCAAAGGGTTTATTTCCTAGCAACCTCGAGTTCTGAAGTGATACCATGATCAAGATTTATATGTTGCAGGCATAATTTTAGGTATGATTATTAACTGTATTTAGTTTTAGGGACAAGATTTGTCATCTGTGAAAACTAATAAAATATCACGTAATTGGTAACCATTCAGAGTCCTAACCTAAACCTAGGGGCACAGCATGCTGCATTCACTTTTTTTACTCTTTTTTTTTAACCCTTTAAATGGTCTGAAGAAATATGGCCTAGAAACTTTAATAAAGTTCTAGAAATAGATAATTATTTTTGCATCCTACTGTATGCAAGTTGTTGCACTCACATAGCAAAAAATCAAATGCCCCAGAGAGGCCTAGCTTAGTTCCTAAAAAATCCCAAAGATGACATGGTTTATTATAGAGTCATCAGTGGTCCTAAAAAAATTTAAAGAAAGAAAGAAGAGAAAAAAATCATTATGGCTGATTATGTTGTCTCAATAACAAGTATCTATTAAAAGAACCTGAACTTCCATGCTGTTTCTGATAAACCTTCAGTACATGACGAAAGGATTTACAGCTACCAAGATTATGAGGTGGCAGGAGTCAGATCCATTTCTGCACCTCTTCTCAAGGGTCACTTAATGTAGAGGAAGGAAAACTTGTGGGACCTCACTTGGCACTTCTCAGACTAAGAAGCTCCAACTGAATTAAAACAAAACCAAGTTAACTAATAAGTAGCATCCCTACTAGGAAGTCTAAACGAGCCTTTCTTAGCTGTGAGCCTTTCACTTCCCTCAGGATAAAGTGCTTGTGGAGTCATAAAATGCCTCCAAATCTCAAACAAGACCATAACCTCCTAAATGTCATCTCTGCCTCCTTTCTTCAAAGAGCTCTGAATCTGTGTGTGCAGCAGTACACAGAAATTGGTTCGTGTTGGCAAACAGCGTGACAACTGCAACACAAACCCAGGAGGGGAAAATAAACAACCCTTCAGTCATCCCAATCATTGGAGCCATGTGGGCATTTAACATGCTGCAGGTTCCTCGGGTCTTGGAGAACATAAATTAGTGCAATAAGTGATACAATTAATGAATTTCAGCAGTCAGATATAAGCACGAGTAACATATCCAGGAATAAATCAGGCAGTTGTTAAACAACAAAGCCCTGTTGCTTTGGTCTATCCTGAATTCCTAGACACTCCTTGGACCCACTCATGAAACAAAATCACTTTCCAGACAAAAAAAACACCCTGTAAACATATAGGGATGAAATTTCCTCTCAGACTCCTTTCATTCAATGCACCTGTTTCCCAGACCTACCTTGCCCCCCCGAATGGCTCCTATTTCTAGGACCAGAGAGAGTAATTTTCTCCCTGTCTGGCTTCATGCAATGTCTCCCAACTCTAGCTTCTGTTCAAGAAGGAAAGAATTTGTCTATCCAAACACCTGATCCTGAGTGTCTGCATTTTCAGGCATCATATCTCCCTTCCAAAGGCTGAATGAGGTCTCTTCCAAAATCTATTTCAGTAATTTGCGATGAGTGAATGAAGTCATCTGTGCCATAAAAACCATGCCAGGTAATTCCATCAAGAGTGCAAAAAGTTCCAAATATTATAATACGTAAAGGAAAAAAATGCCCATAAATAATCCGTAAGTCATATAATTTTGATAACTTCTATCTACAGGTTTATTTTCTAAAGCAATGCATTTTAAGACCAGTTCTTTCCAATATGCATATCTGCCCTGCAGATAAATATTTACTCTGTTTAGCAGTTGAGTGCTTGGCCCAGCTTGTAAAGGGTGAAAAAAAATTACCAAAGCAACAAAATCAGATTACAGCTATTTTAAAAGTATGGACAAGCAAATGTAGGTCAGAAACCCCTTTTTGAAAAATGAATGAATTCAAGACACTATTTTGGAAATGGATTACTCTCCTGTCAATTTTATGTCAAAGTTATAATATTTTGGGTAAGAGTCCAAAACATTAGGAGAGCGAATTATTAAATCTTGAACTTTAACAATCTGGCTTCCTTTGTTTGAAAACTTAGAGCTTTGGTAAAAACTGAATTGTGGATTATCAGCATAGATTTTGCACCACTTTAAGAAAAGCTGGTATAGTTAAAAGAATCCAAGTCCATTTGTGTTCAGCCTTATCAGAATTTCCCTAAAATGACATATTTTTCCTTTCCTGTCAGGTGTGCTAGTCAACCAGAGAACAGGCTAAAGCAAAGTGTAAATACCTGACACAAGAAAGATGCTGCTGTGACACAACAAACATGTATTTTAATACTTCAATCAGCCCAGATTTTACAGAGTCTTTTACAGAATTTGACAGAAAATCCTGCTCCCTGGAAACTCAATCAATAAGGAGGCTAGAGAGCAGAAAAGTGTCAAAACACTAAAATCTGTCACAAACTGACCCAAAGGAAGTGGTCTGAAGTTTTGCATCCAGTTAAATTCAAAATCCCTGAGACACCCTGATTTCCCCTTTGGATTTAAAGGCAGAGAATTACAGCTGTTTTCTGTTTCTTTTTATCCCCTTGCACCCATGGGAAAGTGTCAGCCGGTGGCTGCCCTGCCTGAGGCTGTGCTGAGGTGATGGTGGGGCATGGAGGATCCATGGGAGCATCTCTTCACTCAGAGCCATAAGGGACAAGGTGTGCTGGGCCCATGGACAGGCAGCTCTTGAGGGGCTTTTTAAGAGCCTCCCTCTGGGGCACGTAGCATGTAAAGAGGTGAAAGAGTTCCATATGCTTTGCACTGCATGGGAGGAGAGCTGCTTGCTGCCGGACCCTGAAAAGCAATCAGGAGGCTTTCTCAGGGCAAAGGGCAGAGAGGTTACCTGAGGATGGTGTGTACATGAGCTTTCTACTGCACTGGTACAGATTCCAGACCTAAATATAGGTCCTGGCCACTGCCAGCTTAGTTCAGTAACTTGAACCCCGAGGGGCAGCTCCTGTGGCCAGCACCCTTCCTGCTGCTCGCTGGCATGTGTTGAACAGCTACTCATACAGGCCCTGCTGCTGGGGCTCCCAGTTCAGCACCCTCCTGACGGCTGGTGACGCTCTCACAGCACCTTCCTGCAGCCGCTGAGCCGGAGGAGAGGTTGCCTTGCACAGCGGCTTGTTCTCTCTGGGACACATCTCGCTCAGCAGGAATACTGCAGAACAGTCTTCAGGCTGCTTGGACCTCAACAAGACAGAATCACAAATCCAAATCACCGTGGACACAGCAGTCCCTACTCCACACCTCAAAAATTGCCCTGAAACTTGCTATGGAAAATCCAAATTTTACACAAATCTCAGTGAAAACTGGATTCTCACTGTTAGGTGGAGGTCAGAAATCTGGAGAAGAATTAAAGCTGTCAAGAACAAAATAGCACACAGCAAAAATTTCTCCTTCATGTTCTAAGGAGATATTCACAAAGCATGAACATGCCTCATTTATTTTGGTAATACTTTACTAAGTGAGGGTGAGGTGTTGCCTGTTGCTACATCTTCTTCCCTGACCTCCTCAGCACAGATCCAGTTCCTTGGCTTTTTAGCAAAAGCTCTGTGACTCAGATAAAGTAGTCAAACTAAGAAATTAACTTGGAAAGAAAAAAACTTCATGACTGAGGAAAATAAATATACAAGCAAATAAAGATAATGGAAGAAATTAAAGTGTGAGAGCGCAGTGTAAAGCAATCAAGCAGTTCCAGACACTGATGTGCCATAAGCAGAGGCTCTCAGCAAGGACTGAAGACAACTCTGATTTTTAGTAAGTAGACAGGCTCCAGAACAGACCAACCTTTGAAATGCATAATATATATGCAAGAGTCTTACAAACACCAAGTTGAGTTCTTCCATGTTCTTTGTATGCAACTCTGCACCCTTCCCTTTTTGACTCTTGACATTTTTGGGTGATGGCAATCTGGAGTATTAACTGGTCCTCGTCCAGGAGTTCTCCCAGCTCTGTTGCAAAACATTCTCTCAACATATGGTTTCCTCAGATACTCCTAGCCATAAAGCTACCCCACAGATACTCCCCAGCTATCCAACACCCCCTCTCCAAAACCAAAGTAACACAAGAAAACCACCACTCTCCAAATTACTACCAAAGCTCTCTGGAGTGAGCTGATTTTTAGAGCGTCACTAAAAAGCTACACAAAATTGAGGTAAAGATTATAAAATTCAAATATTTCAGCACCACAGACTTGTTTGTCCATATTGAGCAATGTATATTGCATATAAAAGTGCATCCAAATTAACATTTCATAACAATCAGTAACATACATAAAGGGATGTCAGAAAGGTAAGAAAATCAATGTGGTGAATTGAGTTTATATATATGTGTTTTATCTTTAAAAAGGAAACATGTGTTTCCTTTACATATATGTGTTTTCTTTAAAAAGGAAAGACAGCCTTATACTATGGGCCTTCATATCTTTGAAGAATTACTCCCAGTTCTGCCTTAGGAAGGATACCAGGGAAGCATATTATTCTGCATAGATTAATTGCTTGTCTACATATTTTCCTTAAGATTCTGGAGCTCTTGGATTATGTTTTGTAAATCGGTTAGCTTCCTAGCTAGAGATTAAGGTAAATTCTGCTAAGGACTAAAAGTTGACTTAGAGCATTAAGAAGGATTAATGTTTAGCTGTGGTGAAGCTGAAGTACTAGGTTAGCGTGTTTACGCAGTGCTGTAGATCACAATTAATCCAAAATTAGTATAAAAGATCAACAGCAACCGCTCTCGCATGCCAGCTTGGCTTAGTCCTAAAATCAAGACTTACTTTGGGGGCAATCTGTGTGCAAAGTTGCCGTGCATGTGCCCTAATAGGTTTAAAGCTTTCAGAGGAATCCATGCATTTTAAATGTTTAGCTTCTTTGCCCTTGCTTTGAGAAAATAAATGTACAAGTCAGTACTTGAGATGCTTCTGCCTTCTATCTGTGTCACAGATCTGTCAGAATAGATTGGTGCTAGCAATGAACAAAAGCAAATACAATTTCCTGCCTTATAAAGAAGAGGTTTTTAAAATATGTGCTTTCATTCATCATTAGAGATTAATAAAAATAACAGGGTTTTTCTGGCAGAAAATGCTCATTTTGTATAACAAAATAGATAGAAATACACATGATGTCCAGATATAGGCACAGGAGTATATATAGTATATAGTTTTGAAAAATATATCTCTCAGTTCTGTAACCATAGAAAGTGGATAGTAATATATCTAAAGACATAGCTGGAAGATGATCTTAAGCGACATGTAACAACATAGTTTAAGAGAGAGAGGTGAGGGTGTGGGGTCCTCTCTACTTCAAAGTCAGTTTAAAGGATGATATCTTGCTCTCTCCAAAACTGACAACAACTCTATGGTCTTCAAAACAGGAGCCATGTTGCAACCTGCAGCCCAGCTCAGACTGCTGGTGCATCCCGGCTTGAGCCCAGGATGGCTGGCCCAGCCCAGCCCCGTGCCCTTACAGATCTGCTCTCCTCAGCCTCTGGAAAGGAGGGCTGGGAAGGCCAGCAAGGGAGTCTGGAAGGCATCCCATATCTCCAGCATCCAGGCTACCACACCTCTGAGATCACTCAGAAGAGAGCAGTATGTGCTATTGGGGGCTTAAAAGTGGTATGCATAAGGAGTCTGCTCTGGAGGCAACCATCATTGGGCAGGGTGGTCCTACTGCTATGGAGCCCATATGTCCAGCAGCAGGGAAATAACTGCCCTTAAACCAGAAAGCAAGTGCCAAACTAAGGGATTTGTCTGACCTGCAACATGTGAAATTAAACAGGTGAAAGTAAAAACAAGACCATTGTGTAGAACAGAAGCCTCACCCTATGAGTCAGACTATAAGCGCCTTGAGTCCTTTGCAGGAGGATCCACTGTGGGAATCTGGGATCTTTTTGTGGCTTCTTTATTTCTTTTGGGGCAGAGCCTTTTCGCTGTCATCCAGAAATACATGTTTTTGCTTACAGTGTTGTATTACTTTAGTACAATCAATACTAACTCCAAAACTCATGGCTGAACTTGGTTACTAATTAATGATCTTTAAATCTTTTATTTCTATACTAATGAAAAAACAGAAACATACATTCTGAGCATCACTTTCATAACACTGAAATACATTGGAACCAAAGGAACAATGCAGTGTTATGTCAGGATAGACATACCATACACTTCCCAACAGCACAGAAGACGCTGAAACTAAACCAAATGAGTTGAGAAATTTCAATCGAGTTTCCTTGTGCATTTCACAGCTGCAACAAACATTCTTGCTGGGGTGTGCCCAGCAGTGAGGGCTATTTGCTAAGCAATTTTTTCAATTACTGAGTACTAAACTTACAAGACAATTCATTGCTTCCACTGGAAGAAAACTGAGAGAGTACTGAGAGATGGTAACATCTGTGCCTATATCTAGCTAACCGCATTCAAGCTGTGATGGTGATGACATTTGTGAGACTTGATTAAACTTTTCTTTAATCCCATTCTTTATTTTAGAAACACACACACGAACAATTTCATATGCAAGTCTGAAAGGAAACTCTAAGCTGATGCAATGTGGCCTCATGCAAGAAATTTGAAAATTCCCTTTCTGAGGTCTGTCTCCAAGAGACACACAGGGCTTCCCGTTTATGGGACTGTTCATGCCCACAAGCAAAAAGTAAGAAAAAAAAAGTGTGGGGTGTAAACACAACCCAGACAAATTCACTAAAAATACAGATCAGCTCACTATGGGCTTGTGCTGGATTCTTCTCTTTGATTCTTGCAAGGTTTTCTTTACTAAAACACCCATCATCCACCACACTAAATCAGGCCTTCCTCAGATTTTCCCTTGCAAACTTGTGGAGAGGCTGTGGTACGTGATTTTCATATGATGACTTCATTCTTCTGCGTTACCTTTCGCCTCAAATGAACAGGAGAAGCTGCCCAAATACACTTGCACACCAAACACAAGTTAAGAAAAAAACTTAAGAATTCCTTCTTTTAACCAGGAAAATTCAGCTGAGGTACATCACCTAGTTTTCTAAGAGCTCCTGCTTTACCCAATTTTACAGCTAGGCAAATGAGACAAGCAGAGGTCAGGACACGTGCCTATGCTCACAGAGATAGGAGTTAGGAGTACCTGGCATATCCCTGGATCACAAGCCCTTATGCCATGAACAACACTGCCTGCTTATGGTGTCCTCAGTTTCAGTAGCTACAGGTTTCCTGAGCAAAAGTAGATTACATAACTTGCCTGCAAAGCCTTGTAAAGCTCTTAGAGAGGCCACAAGCAAAATAAAATGTACAAGTTTTTTTCAGGAAGCAGTGCCATCTTTCCCAGATGGGAAACAAAATTGGCAGACAAAATGAGGCAGATCTGCACACGTTTATCAACTCTGCTCTGTATGGTCCTAATGCTTCCAAGCAATGAGTTCAGATTTTTTGATTTTGTAGATTAAGAAAAAAAACCACACCTGAGATTAAGTGGACCCATCTAGATATTAACAAGCCTGCATCTTTGAAGAGCACATTTTTTTCTTCATAATAAAAGACAACCCTAATCTGAAAATATTAAGTCTTCATTTCAAATGTTTTTCACTTGTTTTGTTGCCCTGTAGCAGAGCTACACATCCCAATCAAAAGAGAAGTACTGTTTTGTTGTTAAAAAGTAAACATGCTTTTCTACAGATCAAAGCCATAGTGGCAGAACACACAGTGGAACATGCCAGCTCAGAAAGAAAGGGTTACTAACCCCTGCTTTCAAGTATGAATGATTGATATGCAAATATGGTTTATGGTAATGCTTGTGAATATCTGCTCTTCTGGCAGCCCAGAGTTCCCGCATGCATTACTCTCACAGATCAGGGCTGTGTGAGGAGGCTTTGGGGGCACATGTGCACATTCAGAGACCCAGTTTGCAGTGGAAGCCTTCCAGAAAGCCAATAGCTGCTTGCACCATAAAACTGAGCATATATTTTAAACTTCTCAGAATCAACAGAAGCAAATAGTATATCAAATGCCTCTGGTCCTATGCAGCAAGGGTACTGCCAAACCCCAAGTATTCAGGATAAATCATGAGTGGGAACCTCAGATCATGAAAGAGACCTTTAAAGAAATCACAAGGTAGGAGCATAACTTGGTCTCTTTTAGAGTAACTTTTGAAGGCCTAGTTTTGAAAAAATTCATTAACTCACATTTTAACTGGGTTTCTTTCTGAAATACTAAGCTCTGGCACATGCCTATTTTACACAATGAAAGCTGTGACTCAACCCTTGCTACTTGCCTCCAAGAGCTGGGCTTTTCCTGAAAAAAATCCCAAAAACCTATGAAACAGCTTAAATTTTCAATAAAACTGTGAACTAGCAGCAGAGAGGCACTGAAGAACATAGAACTCTCCTGAAGCCTGCAATAAAACTTTTCCAGCTACTCAAAATGTGCTAAGAAACTCCACTTCTCCCAATAAGAAAGCACACAAACTCTAATTGCCAAAGTATTTACTTCTTCCAGGAAGTGCTCTGCAACACAGCAGAGCAAACCCAACTGTTTCCCATTAGGCAACTGTGTGCCACAGCTTTTCTGCACACACACTCAGAGCCGTAACTCATCGCTAGCTTTTCTGTGCACATAAATTCAGAAAAAAATAGAAGGGTGGAAAAAGAAAAAGGCAAATCAAAAGCCACGAAACCTTAAAAACAGTTACAGTACCTGCAAGCTCCAAGACAGCAATCACAGTGGAGGCTTCCCTGATGCAGAGAGCCCAGCACCCTGCTCTCTCTGGACCAGCTGTGAACCTGGACCCAATATCCACATTTAAAGAGACAGAGGAATGAAAGTAAAACCCATCTGCTTTTATCCAGGCTGTTGTATAAGAAACCACTTTCTTTATATTTTTTAATTAACTGTTTTTAAGGAGAATCCACCAAAAAAGCATCACACTTGTGCACCTTGGTGTCTCCTTAACCAGCTGCAAGACAACAAAAACGTAGCAAATCACACTTATATATCACAAGTCCTAATGACTCGAACATGTGTTTGGAGCAAATGTAAATATTCCACTCTCTCAATGAGCAAAGCTCTTAAGTGTAGGCTTAATTTTATCTCTCCTCAATAAATCATTTTTAAGCAAGTACCTAAATATAAGCCCACACTGTATTCCCATAAATACTAACAGGATTTAAACATGTGCTTAAAATTAAACATGTGCTTCACTGAACCTGTCCAGGGGACACTATGATTGTGCGAGTGGTAAAACCTCTCAGACAGATTGCTTACAGGACCCTGGACATGCTCTGTGCCATTCCTAGAACAAGGCAAGAAACACCAGAGGATCTGAGCCATTAGGGGTGGATAGGAGTTTATAACTTCCGCTTTTTCTACTGCAACAAAGTCACATACAGACAGATGCCATACAGGAGGCTACAGAAAGCCAGCAGATTTGCCAAGGTCAAACAGGTATTTCTGCAGCCAGCCTTAGCTGAGGCTAGTGCATGCACAGGGAAGCAGCACTGAGAAACTCACTGAGGGTTCTCAGCGTCAGCTGATAACTTGCCTGATGCTCCTCTAATTTAGGCCACGGAGAGTGACCTGTGGAACCTGGAGCTTGTCCACAACTCCCCTTTCTTACCCCTGCCGCTGCTTGACCCCTGCCCTCACCTTGAGAGCCCACCAGGGACTAGGAAATGTGAGAGGAGGCCAGAGGCTACCCTGAGCTGGACATCGGTGATTCCAGTACAGGGGGAAGGCATCTTTGAATCTCACTGTTCAACTCTGTATCTAGCTCTATTTTAACTGGCAATAAATTAAATTTTCCCACTTCAAGCCTGTTTTGCTCATGATGGTAATTGAGTGACCTTCTTGTCTTACCTGACCCATGAGATTTTCTATCTTTTTTCCTACACAGTGCCACTGAGAAAGAGACATAGAGCAGCTGAGTGGGCATCTGGCAGCCAGCCAAGGGCAACCTACCACTGAGCCAGAGATCCCAAAATGTCACGCTGGTCCACTTTGGTCTGAATCATCTTTTTTTTTTCTGCAAGTGAGATGAAAGGAGTGATTCATACATACCTAAATATACAGAGACATAACCTATATAATGAACATACTGCATTAATGTCAAAGAGCATAATAAAATTATTTCAATTCTATTCATTGTTAAATACCCCAGGACTATATGATGATTTTTTATGAAAGAAAATAATATTTCCTTTATTTGCAAAATAGAGATTATCAAAGAACAAGAAAGACAAAATTGGGAACTGAAAGCACATGGAATTAAAAAAAACCCAAAACTACTAGTTGTGCATTAACTTCAGATGCCTTCCCCCAAAAGATTATTTTTAGGTTCATTTTAGAAGCTGCTCATTTCACAAAGAGGCTCAGCTATGACCAAGCTGTACTATACCATACTCAAAGAAGTAACTGCCACTGTGATACATATGCATATCCAGCCTAGTTCTCCTGGAATGCAGCTGTGTTAACACACAGATGTATGGGATTAGAAGATTACTGAGATAAGGTGCTTTTGCAGAAGACCAATTCCACAGCCCTAATTGCAGGACTAGGGATCCTAAATCAAAGTATTTTGAGTGAGTCACACTATCATGGGCACACTCACACAAGCTGTTCCATGACTGTGGGTCCTACTGCCCAGTGCAGCCTCACAGATGCGATCAGCAGTAATAAACATTCTAGAAAATACCCATTTACAGTCAAAAGCCTCTGCATCACTTGCTAATTTTATCAGTCTGTCAGAGAGAATCCAAGCAGAAATAAGAGATGTGAAGACATTCTCCTGAACTCTGCAGCACAAACCTCATGTACTGCTGGAATGACTGCTGGGTTGCCTAAACACAGCATTGTGGGCCCACAGCTGCTACTTAACAGGTTTACCTCACATTTACATGATTGTTTCATATTTAATATTCAGCAAGTGTAAATTTGCACATGAGGTCCTGTGTTTCCAAGTATACATATTTACAAACACACCATAATAAGATTAGGAAGTCAGTCTTCAAAGATCCTTGAAATTTTTGCACTGAAATATAAAACGAGCAGTTTGAATTTTTCTGACTAACTTCTTATTAGCAGACAGATTAAACACAGTTATACCACTGCAGTGGAGAACCTTGTGGGAATCACTGTTGGGAAACATCCCCAATGGCTCCCCAAGACACAGATGTAGTCAGAGCTGAGAACTACTTGAGTAAAAGTGGATTCAAGGGGCAAGACACAGTCAGTACTCTCAGGAAGCAGTGACTCCTGGCCATCACTGGGTTTTGATGGATGAACTTCAGCTTCGAACTCAGGGAAAAAAGGAATACAGCACAGCAGCACCCTCATTTGTGCAATGAATTACTATATCACAGATTTTCTAGTTAGTAAAAAAAAAAAGCAAACTAAATGAAAACAGAGGAAAACTGAACAGTACATCTGTTCCAAGGCAGATTCTTTCCTCCCAGGGAGAAGGCCAAATTAAAAGGTTAATAACAGAATTACTATGCTTCTCCAGTGGGTAGGTTTTAGAACAGAGGGGAGGCTTTGAGCTTTTGGCTCAGCTGCTGAGTTGGAAGCCGCAGCCAGCTGACTGAGAGCAGGAGGAAGAGGGCACTGGATGCTCTTCTATAAGGGGGACCTCAGACAAAGAAATCCTACATCCAGATGAAGGGCCCCCAGTGCTAAAAGATAAAGGGGATGACAGGCATGGGCTGCCCATCCAACTACATAAATTCCAGCCTTTCTCTCCCATGTTCATCCTTACCTCCAGACCTCATAGCACCTCCCCAGCTGACTGCACAGCATAATGAATATCTAAATGGAAGTTCTTAAAAAATCCTACTATCCCCAGCTTTCCTGGGGTAGCTTATTTCCAGTTCCAGTTTTGGCCAATGTCTTTTGCCTATGTGGATCCTCAAAACCGCAGGCGAACTTCATGAGACTGAGCAACAGACACCATATTTGGAAAAACAGCTCCTGTCTATGCTGATCCAAAAGATATTTGTCACCAATGACCAGTAAAAATCAGTCTTTCCCCATTGCAAAAAAAAATCATACCTCTAAATGCCCTTTGCAGCATAAGTGCTATTGGTTGAATCCAAGGGGTTCAAGGCACCAGCCTGGCCTTGAGAACAAGCCAAACCAAAGACCTAGCACTTCTCAAAACAATTGATTTTTCCAGTCTAAAAAATTGCTTCTACATATTTTTTTGAGACCATGGTTGGTCTCACTGTGTTTCCTGCTGAATAACCTGTGATTTCACCAGCAATTTAAAATGTGCAAAACGCTTGGCTTTCCTGTTGACATAACTCACAGACTGAGTAATGCAGAGGAAAACAGCCTCAATCCAAGTTGTTTGGCATCTGAAACTTGCATTGATTTTTGACACGAGCAGTTTTCCTAATACAAGCAGAGATTCAGCCTGATGTTGTACAATCGATCTCTTATTAAACATTTACCTCAGTACATCAGCATTTTTGTTTTAGTTGCCAAAATGCAAATTTTCTGAAGATCTTCACCATATTAGTGACCATTTAACTGTGTTTACCAGTGAGAGTCTTCCAAGTGAGGGAAGCCAACAATCTTGAATTAGGACTGTAGAAATGAGATCATACCACACATTAATTTACTGCATACGGCTGCTCTGCAAAGTTTGCCATGAAGCATTTTTGGGGATTTCAGTGCCAAATCATCTCTATAAAATTACATTGATGTGTATAATGTGTGCTTTCTCATGTATTTGCTAAATTTTGCTAATAACTTTAAGAAGAAATTCTTCCTATGGCTAGTTTGTCCCTGGTTTTTAAGATTTGGCCTCACCCATCATGGTGAAAAGAGGCTCAATGAGGAAAAATGTATCAGACAAGGCTGACAGAGAAAAGTCATCATCAGTAATGTTACGCTGGAGTAAAGCTGCACATAAATCAGGGGTGCCCTTGGGTAGCTGGAAGTCTTCTAAAGCAGATCACTAGTATCTTGTCTTGTACCACAACTGGCAATATGGAGAGAAAAAATTTTGCTAAAAATCTGAAGTCTACAGTATTGTAGAAAGTATTCATTCAAGAGAAGAAGTGATTTTGTAAATCAGTCAATAAGCAGATATATTTTGACACTTTGACACAGATGATGACGGTACTAGTACTCAGTAAGCTAATGAAACAAATAAAATTAAATAATTCAAATTTTATATCAGATGCCAAATAGAGTTGCATGTGTGTATGTGAGGAGATGCATAAGAGCACTTGAGTACTTCTTTGGCCATGAAATGCTTAAATCAAAAGGCACCAAGAGTGATAAAATAAATACCTGGTCCAGCATTGTGAGTCTGAATTTTCTGGGTTCCTTGAGGACCAGAAAAGAAATCTCTAATCCAAGAAGCCAATACTAGATGAACGTCCAGGTCACCAGGACAGATTCACTGTGCCAGTCTTTCTTTCTCTCTCTTCCAAGAAAAGGAAGGTTAATCCTAAACCACAGACAGACATTGCTAGGAATTGTATATAAACCTGTGTCAAGTACATTTTTGTAACATGCAAGACTAGATTGTGTGCATTGATATAAAAAAATAAAAACAAGACTTCCTGCTCTTCCTCTTCTATCTCATAACTACAATCCATGGAAGTTTTTCTAAACTTATTGCTGAAAAAATACTCAATATATAGGGTTCTGTAAAAAACTATTTTCCATTCTTAAAGTATTTCTACTTTAAAATAATAAAAATATAGTTTTAATACACATATATTGTATTAAATTAATTGTTTGGGTAAATAGAGATGTGGAAAATTTATAGCAGTAGAATTAATTACTCTGACACTGGCATGAGGCTGGGTTTAATGTAAGATTAGATTATTATTTATTTGAAATTCTTATAGAAAAGAACCTGAAATTGTCTATGCAAAATCTTGCAATGTCATCGTGTGTTTAATCTGGGAATATTTTTCTCAACAGAATTTCAATTATCTCATACTATTCTCAGAGCAGACTGTCACATGTGCATCCTGCTCATCTGTCAGGGCATTTGTACAAAACCATTTTTTAAGGTAAAATTTTTTAGACAGCAGACTTGAAAAATTGGTTGCAGTCTTTAGCAAACAGTGCATTTAAATTCCTTCCATTATGTTCTTATCAGCTTAAAAAGAACCAAAGAAAACTGATATGAAAACAAGGAGACATTGTGTTATGAATGAAGGCTGGTAAATTGGCTCCTTTTCAGAAAAAGCTGAAAAACATCGCTTTAAGTTGTGGCAAGCAGCACAACAGAACCTGCTCTAATCATATACAGATGATGGGAATTTGTCTAATGTTTTATGGTGAATCGTTGATGAGGCCTGCAGAAGGAAAATTTGTAGAAATAAAATCACCTTGACAGTAAAGCACTAGGGTCAAGAAGCAAAGTAAAGTCAGTGTTCTTAGCTTTAATAAAAACAGTATGATCTGTCATCAACCCAGCATTTTTACACTCTTGGACAATGCACTCTGGGAGCTCCTGCTGGGTTTCATTTGATTTTCTTGAAAACCAACAAAGGACAGCTTATGGCTGGTAATTCATTATGACAGCAGAGGAGTTATAAAAATACACACGTTTAGATCCCTGTAAACAAACAGCCCACACTCCAATTTCCCACACAGAAACTATTAGCCAGCTGAGGTAAAACATACCTATAAGCTATAAAGTACATCTGTTAGCTTGGAGCTTTTTTTATGTTTGAGCTGTTTGTTTTTAAGGGGAGGTTTGTGCCTTTTTTTTTTTTTTAACTGTGAACCTGAAAGTACAGATGTCTAAAATTTATTATTGTAGTTTCTTGAAATTAATCTGCCTTCTCTGCTGCAACAGTATTCAAGGCACATTTGGGGGAAGAAGCTTGACAAAGTGCAAAGAGGTATTGTTAAATACCTGCAGGGATTGTACATACATTGCATCACTTTCTAAATACTGACTGGGCGAGATCACAAGGCAAAACAAACAGCAAGGTAATTGAAAACACGTATGAACTAGATGATCACAGAGGCGGGGTGATAGGCAAAAGGATATACAATTCACTCCTCGTTGCCTGATTCTACACTAATGTTAGTGTTGTAAGAATGAAAAACAGGTAGGAAAAGAAGAGAAAAAAGAAAGAAAACTCAAGAGGACACTTGGATTTTGAACTTCATGGGCAAAAGGGATATTTCAGAGACACAAACCTTCACTTCCAACAGCCACTCTGGGAAATCTGGACAAAAAAAAGTCTTAAAATATGTAACTTTACTTAAATGTTTCTATTTTTAAAGCTGTAATCACTGACAAAATTTTGAAAAGATACCATATAAAGTTCACTTTAAGCAGAGTTTTTTGCAGAAAAGAAAAACAAGTACCTGGATGGATTCATGTGAGCACACTGTCTCCAGTTCAGCACTGATATGTAAATCATGTTATGTGTATAGACAGATAGAGGGGCAGAGTGGCATAAAGCATTTTGAAGCCCAACCTGTGGCTAGCTGATCCACACCAGCAGGAATCCTTATGGTAGAAACAGCACTACTTGACCAAGTGCAACATAACAGATATCTCTGGCTTAATTGGTGGTTGGGACATAAAGCAACAGAGAGAGCACCATTTAGCCAGAAAAGCCATACACCCCTATTATTTAATTAGTGGGATATAACCCATGTTGCTAGCCCAGTGAAGTGTAAGCAAGGCCAGATTTAGGAAAAATAAAAAAAAAAGAATAGGGAAAAAAAACCACAACCCCTACTCCCCCCAAGAAAAAACTTTAGGAGACAACTATATTACCAGAGAGTGAGGTCTTTTATGAGGACAGGTGCTGTACTTGACTACCTGCTTTGGGACTCTGCAGTGTAACACAGGTAGTGCAGCTGGTCAGCACATGCATGCACACATGTACACAGACCCTTAAAAATTACCAGCTTTCACAGACAATTAACGATTCCATCTGTTTTCATTTCTGTGCTGCTATCCACACCTGGTTGATGTGTTCTCTGAAATCAGATGATTTCTAAAGGTTACTCTGGTCAGCTGTCCAAAGGCACCTAGATGTTGGACACTGCTGGAATGCTGTATGACTAAGATGACTCTCAATGCTCATAAACTTTCCTTTATTTATCTTCATGACTTTTCTCCAAATTCAAGAAGAATCACTGCTAAATTTCCACAGAGGGAGGAAGGGGCTCTGACCAGCTATCCATGGTGCAAGGAGTCACTCTACACACTGCTGTCAGCAGCTCTGTCCCCTCTTGACTGAAATTTGAGGGAAAGGTGGTGTTCCCCTTGCAGTTTAGATAGAGCCTGCTTGTGTCAGAGCCCACTGAGCATCCCTGCACAACTGAAGACTGGATTTGTCTCACCCAAGCATAGCCTGCACTACTGCCTTTGTTGTGAAAGTGCATTCTTGGATAGGTGCAAACACTTGGGCAGTTTAAGGTTGCCCAGTTGCCAGGGGGTCTGTAAGCACTCATGGTGCAGCAGCCATTCTGTAGGGATTGCAGAGACATGGTGCTTGATTCAAGAGCTCAGATTCCAGCTCTCACTTTAGATACTGCTGGGCTTTTCTCCTGAGATATTTCAGTTCCTATATCACTTAGGTTCTGCAATGCTGACCTGAGCAGTATCTAAATTCACTTAAATATCTGTGATGGAGCAAGGAGATGAAACAATTTCCTGAGTCCCAGACAGCATTTTACTAGTCCTTTCCTTCAGAAAAGCCTACATGCAGCACCTACATATTGATATGAATCTTACATATATTTTTGAAATTTGTTCTCTATTAACGAAATGGTAAAAACTGAATGCAATACAGACATTAAAGAGAAGATCTAGCTTCACTGGAAAAAATAATGAAATGCCAACCATCTCAATGGGGATGAAGGTTAGTAGTGAAAATGTACAAAACTAATTGACCTTATTATACAAATTATACTTATCCCCAAGAAAGACATTCTTCTTCATCAAGTTCCCATAATTTACATGGGAACTTCCATTCTGCACTTCATTCTGCATTTGGAGAAGCAAAATTAATGGTGGAGTTTTTCCCCAAAACGCACTGAAGGCAGGCAAGTGTAACTTGTAATAGAAGCACCTTGTGCAGCAGTCTGGATTCATCCACTTGTGTCTGCTTCTGGATCTTCATTCTTCTGAACACAGAGAACAGTTCATTTACCCTGACCCAAATTTCTGTCTAAACTTCAGTTTCCACTCTAGTTTCTGGAAATTTAATTTGCAAGTGCACAGGTTCTTATTTTAAACTTCTGAAACATCACAGCTTTCAAAAACAGCAACAAGCAAGACAAAATAATATATTTTCTGGCATAATCTCTACTTCCCTAGGTATCCATCCAATCCTCTTCTGCCCAACCAATAAACAAAACACATATAATTTGCTGAATACTAAGAGAGCTAGAGGCAAAACAAAAATCTCAAATGCAGGTTGTATCTGCCCCATCACTTACAATTCCACATTTTGTTGTCCCATATCAGGCACATGTTTAGCAGAAATTTGCATCAGACTTGAAGACAACTGCATGAAAGACAGAGTTTACATTATTTTTTCTCCTCTTAAGCCTCATCATCCTTGAAAAACTAGAAAGTCCCTTTACTGGGACTTCTGCTTCCATAACAACAGCAGAATGGGCCCTTGTGGAACAGCAAAGCAACAGCTCAGCTTGTTTCAGATCTGTGCTATTTTACTGAGCTGGCAAAAGTCTCATGTGCAAGCATAACAGCCCTGAGAACTACAGTAACAGTCAGCGATATCCCAGCCCAATGGAAATCCATGGGAGCCTTGCCACCAACTTAAACAGAACCAGAATCTCACTCACTACTTATATATGAAGGAGTAAAAAATGAGGGAAAACAATTTAAATCATCTCCCAAATAGGAATTATTGCTTTTCTTTCCATCCTCCTGGAAGGAAAAATGATTATGCTTTTTAGCTGTCAGAAAAAAAATCCAGGGTAAATCATAAGGTATTACATTAACACATATAAAACAAAATGAAAACCAGCTTCAGACTATGACCTTTCACTCCAGCAAAAGCTGAAGCAAGTGTATTGCAGACCAAATTAATACACATTCTACTAGGCAAATAAATTCAAAACAGGGAGTCACATTCTCCTCACTCTGTGGAGCTCAAAGAAGACATCAATTCTGAACAGGAATCAGACCACAAATTGAAAGCACCAACATACAACACTGATATTTTTAAATCTTTAAGGAAAACAAAAAATCAAACACACCAAAACAAAACCCATGGTATTCCAGTAATGTAAAATAGGGAAGAGGGATTTTTAAAAGATACCTTGTATCACTGCAGTATTGTCTGAAATTTTGGAATTAAGCCCAGGATTTTATTTTCAGCTCCCTGGATCTTGATGTTGTATTATCATCAGGCTGCAAGGCTAGAAATCCAGCTTGCCTAAGTGCACTTGTACACGTAGTTAAACAAGAAGTCTTTAACTGAGGGACGTGGTCTAGTAAATCGAATGGAAGTTACTGTAAGTAATGGTGATATTGTCTGTAAAAAAAATCTAGTCAAATGCCATGACAATTAAAATTAAATCCCCACAACTTTATGAGTAAAATAAATTTGGCTTATGCAAAACTCTAATGAGGGAGATTCTTAATTCTTAAGTGAACAAACAATGCGGAAAGGATCAATTTTGTAAGCTCAGTATACTGTATAATACCATATAAACAGAGGAAATATATTTACCATAGCAGAGACATTCTGCTATAGCTCTTCAAAAGCAGATATTTAAAGTTTACTTTCACATGGGTTTTCACTTTTTGACCTGCTCTTGACCTGGGTAATACTTGCAGACCAGTGAGTTTAAGAAGGCCTGGGATCTATTAAAAGAGTAGTAGCTTGACTTTTACTGACTAGCACGCTGATGCTTTAAAGTAAATGTTATGGTTTGTCACAGGAACCAATTTGGTTACCGTTTGTTCTTCCTGCCCCTGCCTGCTGATATTTTTTCAAGTGTTTTTCATTCTTTAAATTCTATAAAGAAACCTGCCTGCTGTTATTTTAAACTTCTGTATCTTTCTTTTGAGTAGTTCATATTTAAACAGTGGGCAGTATACCCAAAGTTTAACCCCAGTGCCTTTTAGCAGGACTTGAACTCCACATGCACTACCATTATGGTCTTCTTTTCTGGGCACTCAGTTATCATGGTGAAAGATCCCAATTACCTGATTTTTAAAGGCATAGGTGACTGTAATTCTTCTTCCCCCAAAGTAATCATAAGCAATGCAGTACACTGTGTAGTTAAGTATTTTATACTATCTTCATCGCCTGTTTAAATTTGCACTTAATTTATAATTGTTTTATTTTCTTAACATTACTGGTTCCTGTGATACCTTTCCTGATTTATGCAATGTGTAGGATTTTGTTAGATATACCAAAACATTGGGAAACTTCAAGAAGTTTGACTGGACACCCTGACCCATCCCCTTATTTTACAAGTGACAATTTTATAATACCTATGTTCAATTTATTGGCTTAAAATAGTTCTATTTTGTGCAACATGACAAAAAAGGTGCAAATTTTCTTTCATCCTCCTTGAAAGTACAAAACCATAAAATCTCAAGTCCATGGGGAAAGGCCACAGCTGAATCCCTAGCTAGCAATGTGTTTGAGAAGTCCTGCATTTTTATGATAGAAGAGGTACATATGAAAACAGGAATGAAACAGCCCTCAGTAGACATTAGCAGATACCTGACATATACACAGAAGAGACTGAAGCGCAATTTGGGTTGAGCCTTATCCTTTCCTGTAAAGCATTAGGTTCAAAAGGGCAGTAGTTGTGTAAATCCTCTAACGTATATATTTTTCAATATCACATTTTTATTTGCCTCAAAACAAAGGGCTTGTGTACCAGCAATGACTTATGTCCCAAAATGATATCAATTGTGTAAGTTTATGTTCACAAAACTAATCACTCCTGTTCTCCCAGGTCAATGCAGAAGGGGATGGAACACAGCAGAGAAGCTGCCTCTCTTTCTATGGCAGGTTTATTGCCTTGATTCTTCCATGAATTATGTCTGATATTATATAAAGGGGATTTTCTGTGACTTGCCTCCAATATTGTGAAGTCTGTCAAACGAAAGAAATCTCTAGGCTTTTGAAGTTGCCTGTATTGCACCTTTAAATTCCAAGAAATCCAAACTTGAGACAGTTTGAGGCAGAGCTGTTGACTGACTAGAGACCTTTAAAATTTCAGTTAAGAAAACATTAGCAACTATGGACAGGATTGATGAATGTATCAAGTGACAGCCTGCAAAACCTTCAGAAATTAGATGGGGTGCAAACAACCATACAGAAATTAAAGTGCTAAGTAAAAAGATGCAAATGTTTCTTATTTCTCCTGTTTCTTCTTCCTTATGCAAGTTCTAAAACTGTCATGCTTACACCTAGAATATTTAATATCTTGTCTTCATTTCTAAAAATCCTTCTAGAATCAAAGATGGCTCCTTTGCCTCTTTTTTCAATTTGTTACTTACTGATTAGATCGACAGAAAAATTATAAAAGAACATTTTAAATTCCTAAAACTATGTTTTGATATAAAATGCTTTTGGAGGAGTTACCATTAAAACAGACTTTAGTTTGAGTAGCAACTCTTGAAAGGCAGTTAAAACAAAGGAAACATTTTGGTAAATAATTTAAGAGGGATTTTCCTGCGTCAGTTCCCCCACCCTTATTAACAGTAAGCACCCTACCTTCACATAGCAGCAGCATACAAAATTGTACTTAAAAAGTGCTACAAGGGTACTGCCACAGTAACTTTACTGTGCAGTGAAACATTTACTGAACCAGAGACAGGCTAAGCAGCATTCCACTATATAAATCACCTGGCCTTGGTTTTGTTCAAGCAATGTTATTAATGGGAATGTGACTAACTGAAGAAGTAGATACTGTGATACTTCAAAGAAATCCCACCCATCCCATTCAGTGTTTTCCTGGGATGTAAGATTACATTACTGCCTTTGGTGTCCTGTTTAAGTCTGATTAAGGAGTGAAACTAGGCTGCACTTGTGTAAAGGATTTCCTATTGCATTGAATGAGACAGTTTACTTGCACGAATGAAAGTTCAGACAATACTAAAGTTCATTAGATTTGTTTGGCTACTAAATGAAAAGCAAAACAAGGAAAAAAAATAAATCACACCCCTTCAATGCTTCCTATTCAAGAGCAAATAATATCTGGAATATTTATGTTTTTTCTTCAGCTTTAGGTTAACATGAAGATAGTTGATTTAGGTTAATGGTTTGCAAAAATGACGGTACAAAGAACAAGCATTTCTTTATGTTTATAAATATTTTTTCAATTTTCCTTTCTTTTTCTTTTAATAAAAGAATTAAGATGAAAATAATTTACCAGGATTTCCAATTTTTTGCCAGCTGCAGAATCATTACCCTTTAGCGTCTCAGTCTATAGCCAAGAAACCGCATTGTTACCATTCATAGCTCCGGTAGACTGCTGTAGTCACCAGAAGAAGGCTACCTTGATGAAAGAGGATTTATCTGAATCTGCCTTCAAGATTTTAGAAACAATTAGTGGAAAGGTTAAAAAGATCAGTATTGTAGTAGCAAGAAGATGTTTAAAAGATATAAGAATCTTTCATGGCTAGAAAAGGCATTAGAACTGGTGGCTTACTGATAGTAACCCCAACTCCTTGTATTTCCCAGTATAATGGTGATTGAATGCATTAAAGGATCGATGGTAGATAAATGGAGTCAGCCTTGGTTTCCAGGATTTACTTGAACACTTAAGAGTCAAATGCATAGCTTAAAACTGTTAATGGAGTGATCAACTGATATTTGTTAAGAAATATCAGATAGGATTTTGCAGTTGTGAGGACAGAATACTAGAAAAAAAGCACTTTATTTCCAATAATAGACATGCCAGAGAAGAATCGACAACAAAGAAAGAAAAAAGTGTCATAACATTTAATTTACTTCAATTTTTCATCAACAAGTTTAAGTAGGTGTTTTTCCTAATGAAATTAGGGAGTGTTGGAGAAGGAAGAATAGGCTTAGCTAGTATATTTTAAAATTAATACAAGTCACAACACTTGGCTTTGAATACAAAGGTGTATTCAAGTTTTTGAGACTTTGCTATTGTTAGCATCTGGGGTTTGAGTTCAGGACACTTTAAGGCTAGAAATCAGTCAAAATCTGTTGATCCAATATACATTGTTCTGGTTCTACAACAGGATAAGCAAAACCATGCAGGAAAATTAACAGTTTACCCAAACTTTAATCCACACTAAAGGCAGGTGGGAATCCTGGAAAGACTGAGTACCTTTCACTGCTGTTTCCCATCTTAATCTGGAATTCAAAATAAATACAGCAAGTTTGACCCCAAAAAAGGTTTGCAGCTCAGATTCAAAGCAGAGTTCATTTTTTTTAAAACCCTTGCAATCTAACAAGAAGGCTTTTATGCCAGAACAGGCAGCTCAACTGTGTGGACCAGAAAGTCTCTTTTCCTAACTCTGTGGAAAGAAATGAGAAATTTGGCCCTTATTTCAGAACAACCAAACTTCAGACCAAATCTCTGATGCATAAAACATATGCAGACACCTTGATATCAGGTAATAGACTGCATAGCAGGATTGAGAATTGCTGAAGTATCAATAAACCTTTTTTCACAAGATTTGGGAGAAACTTTTTAAATGACAGAAAGACTTAGCTCATGTTTCCTTGCCTTCATCTGAAGGCAGTTTAACTCCCATTTTCCTAATTTCTGAATGGACATTTTTACCAGATTCCAAACTGTGCTAAAGCCCAAGGTATGGGATTTATTCAAGTGTTTCTCAACACACAAAACTGCATTATCCAAGACTTCTTCTACACAAAGATCTTCTCTTGTCTACTCTAGAGCAGACAAAGCCTCAAAAGGAGTGTTACAGCAAGGCTGCCTAATAACCAGACTGAATCTTACAAGCAACCTTGTTTAGAGGGGATGAATAGGGAAGAATGACGAGCAGGAAATTAAAGCAGAAGAACTACCCACCACCATTTAAAATGAAGCCAGAAAACGGGAAATTTAAAGGATTTGAAAATAAAATGGGCTTCCTGGATCAAAGCATTGCAAAAGGAATACAGAATTTTTAACCTTTAGGTAGCCAGTTCAAAATCCAGCAGAGGTCAGGAGGGATGAAAGGTTATCATCCTTTAATGATTTTCACAAACTTAATTAAAGATTCCATCAAACTTTTTATGTTCAAGTGCACAACCCTAACTTCCACTGGAGACAATAGCAAAACTCATATTGACTCAGAAAGGAGCCAGCCTGTACCCATAAATAGACATCATGTTGATGACCAGAGATAAGCTTATGTAAAAAAAAAAAAAAAACAAAAAAAAAAAAAAAAAAAAAAAAAAAAAAAAAAAAAAAAAAAAAAACCAAAAACAGTGAATACACTCCAGATGTAAGGAGGTTTGGGGATTTAGACATGCATTTCATGATGTTAGTTGCAACTTAATTAATGTAACAGTTTTGCTGAGAAGAAGAAAACAAACAAGCCAAAAGGAGGTAAGGCCCAAACTAAAGAAAAGCAAATAATTGGACTGTCCACAGAATAACAAGCATCATACGAGAGAGAAAAAATCTTAGGCTGTTTGGTATAAAGTTGTACTGGATCTCTATTGATGAGCATTTCCTCTCTGCTTTCAAAAAAAAAAAAAAAACAAAAAAAAACCCAAAAAAAAACCACCAACAGGTCACGATCTATGGTGTCACAGGCAGAAGCAAAAGAACTTGTCATATAGATGTGGTATTCAGTTTTAAATCATGTTTCAGCTTGCAAATGCAAATCTAGTAAGGAAATGCCATGGCAGTATGTTGATTCAGTAGGAAACACAGAGAGCGCATTGACCCTGCAATGAGCCATAACTCTTTTGGAAAGAGAATTGTGTTCATTTACACATTTTTTGTCCAAATACTCAAAACCTGCAATGTGTAAGTCCCCCATCTCGTTTGGCTGACAAAGATTTTGCATCTAAACTCATTATACTGTAAAGGCCATGTTATGTCATGAGATCCTGGTGAACAGATTTTTGCAACCTCCTGGGACCCTACAATTTACCACTCAGGTTTCTCTAGCTGTGAGAGGTTATCATGGGCTAAATTTAGAATAGGCAAAACCAAGGAGGAAGAACCAAAGTATGCGACATATTCAGGAGAAAAGTGAGGAACTCGGGAACCAAAATCTCTCTTGAAAAATCCTCTTTCAATGTATTAATAAATTTGCATTTGTTGCTGGAATTGCTTGAAAGCCTCATCTAAGTGGTGCCACAGCAAAGAGGAAGGGGTAAAAGAAGAATAGGGATAAGACTTGAGAATCTGGCTTTTAAAAAATGTAGTATTCAGCTTACTACCCAATACTACGGGTCTTCCTATGCCTCTCTTCCCCTTGCATTTCCCTGTGTTGTTGAATGAAAAAATGTCATACTTCAAAACTCTTATCACTGACTTAAATTGAAGTAGAGATATTCTTAGAGGCTCACAAAACTAAGAGCTGCACACAGACCTGTAACATTTCTTGAACAATTTTGTATAAAGCAAGCATTTCCTTGATTACAAACTTGAATGTTCGAGATAAAACTGTCCTCTATTAGTTTAGGTTCAGGATTTATCCTCCAGAGAAAACCTGAACATCCTGAAATTTGTCCAAAATAGAAAGGAAAACACATTGAAAATCATTCCCAGCAACTTTAAAGTTAAAAAATTTAAAGTATTTTTTTTTCATTTTGAAATCTGAGGTTATAATATCAAAATGCTGAAATTAAGCTGTACTTTCCATTTTAATAACCATGGTTACAGATTTGTGTGTTTGGTACTTTTTCCCTGAAAAATTCTAAGGGGATGAGCACATTTTTTTTTTGTTGAAAAACAGCTCTTTATTAAACACCATACATCAATGGAAAAATATTTCACCAAAGAATTGCACCAATCTCATACAACCAGCTGTTCTTTCACAGACAGGAAAGAAAAAAAAAAAAAAAACAAACCAGCTTTGTTGGTAGGAACCCTGAAAATACGAAAATGTAAACTAAAATATCTTTTTAATTATTTATTGATGATAGAAACTAAAGTGTATGTTGTCATTTATATGCTTAACTGTTTACAGTACTTGTCTTTCCCGAGCATCTGAAGACCTCTTGAGAAACCAGTGAGGGAAAACCAGAAAACAGGACTTCATTCCCAGCATTCCTTTAAGTTTTGTGCAGCAGATAACACAGACCTATTTGTGTAAAATCTCATTAAAATCACTAATTTTCAAACGCTTTCTATGGAAGCAACAGCTGATAGCGACATGAGGCATCTGATGTGACATTTGCATCACAGCGTGGGCTTCAGCCACAGTAGCTGAAGGATTTCCAAGCTGAATGCTCTCAGAACTTGTTGCATCTGCATAATCCACATGTAACTTGGGGTGCTGCTCACCCCACTCAGCCCAGTAACCAATTATCCAGCAGTGACTGAATGGAAGAACCCCCAGAAATTTCTCAGATAAGACCCTATGACTTCTCTATCTGGAGAACCCCTGAAGCTTCCTGCCTCCATTTCCCTTAGCTTTAAAAGCAGAGAATAACAGCAACTGCTTCAAAGCTGTCAATGCATAGCTTAGTACCAGAAAAAAATAAAGCACTGTAGAGACAAAAAGCTTTATGTTTTTCAATGCAGAGGAGTCCTGAATGGCCACTGTGGTTTGGTACCTCTTCATAGATAAGTCTCTCTTCTGTTGTCTTTCTGACCAGTCAAGTCAGATCATTTATCAAACTAATTGCTTAAAAGACAGACATTCTTAGGCAATCTGTTCCCTCTCCCTATTTCCCATTACAGTCATTGAAAGTTATGTATGCAGATGAAAATGATAACAGACCTCTTGTGCTCTCAGAATATTCCTTTTTTAAACAAACATTGGGAACTCCAACAGCAAACATGGCTGAGTCCAGTCCAATCTGACAGTTCTTGGAGTAAGAAAATACAATAGCAGTACTAGTGTCAAGCGACTCCAGTCCATTATTTACCCAAAAAGTTTGAGAGCTGATTAAACAGGCAGTTTACCTGAAAAAAAAAGTTAAGTAGAAATATTCAAATGCAAGATTGCAACTGATGTGTGTAATCTGTTCAGCTGAAGTATGGCCAGCATTTGGGCTTTTATAAAAGCTGTCCTACTCCTCAGCCTACAAGTTTAATTGTGAAAGGGAGTGAACATGATAATTGTCACCAGGCCTGGAACCCGTCTGGTTTGTCCTCAGGTGTTGCAAGCCATCACTCTATCATTGTAGACAGCCTTGACAGGACAGGACACTTGCAGACCCTTGGCCCCCTGAGACACACATCTACCATCCCTTACCAAGAGACCACGTCTCTATTCACAGCAGACAGAGCAGCCTTCTGCAGTTCCATTGCTCCCTCAGCACAGGATGGAGTGAACAGGACTGGTTGCTTTCAAGGGGGATTATGAAAGCTTTGAGTAAAGGAAACTTGAGTAAGATCTTCCTTCTGCTTTCTCTGCTTTCTATGGCCTGTTATTCCTTACAAACAAGGAAACAAGTGCTGAAGTCTTTGAAAAAGATAACTGACGTATGTTGGATGACCATCTCTCTTGTAGGGCTCATTTTTGGACATGACCAAAACAAGACAGACCTAAAACTGCCTAAATGTGAGATTATAGCACTGCCTTGCTCACAAACAAAATACAAAAAGGGACACTAGGTGTCATGATATTATGACTAAAGTGTTCTAGTGCTATATTAATAAATAGCAGTAGATAAATGAGTGCATTACCTCAGAAGCTAAAACATTTGTCAAGATGTATACATCTAAACAAAAGATTCACCTGGAGGTATAAAAGAATGAGTGCTTTTTTAATTCATTCTAAAAGTTCCAAATATATTTCCTACAAAATGAAAAGGTATGCCATATTTAAAACAAAAAACCAACCAACTGAAAAATAAAACAAAACCAAACGAAACAAAACCCTACACCCAAACACAAAACCTCATCTTATTATTCCAGTCACAGATTTTGGAAAATGGTATACTCAACACAGTTCCACACTTTGCCTGTATTTTACTACATTCCTGTAATACTTTGTAGGAACTACAATGAGACAATCTAGTCCCCTTTAGTATTCTAAGCTTTCAGTTGATGTTCAGTGGTATCAGTAGAAGGAATTCAGTTGATTTCTGTGACCCTTGAGACAGTACGGAGATATCCATATGTGTGAGTATGTTGTAAAATAAACCCTTAAGGACTTGCATACTGTTAGAAAGATTTACTTGGGGGTCAGAGAATGCTATGAAGTGAAATTATCAGTGTCATTCTATAGTTATTGTAAGTAAATAGCTGGAAATAAAGGTCAACTGGTGAAAAAAAATATTTTTCATGAAGATCTAGAGGTCCTTTAGAATTTCATAATTAAGCTAGAAAGGCATCTAATAAAAAAACCAACAATCTCATGCTTTCATAGTGTTTTTTTCCTATGCTGCATGTAATCGAATTCACTCCAGTTCATGTATGAACACAATCTTTTTGTTGGCGAGTCTCCATTGGTTTCTCAAGGTTGGGATTGAAGGCACTTGAGACAGTATTTCATGTTCTGACTCAGGTGTTTATTATTTCTTATCTATGTTACAGTCTCACTACTGTGAGTTCGGCAGTTTTTTCATTAGTAAAGCACAAAATGGATAACTCTTGTTACAAGGTCTTTTAAAACTAAACTATCCAATTAAGAAATGACACCTAGATTAGTTTCCCTTTTAACTCAATAACTGATCCCTCGACGTCTGCAATGCAGACTTTTCTGTCCAATCACAAAACATCACCCAAATCCATGAAGAAGGAAGAAGGTAAAGAAGAACCCGTCTCCACCCTAAAACCTCCATCTTGCTTCATATTTATTTCTATATTCTAAAATCCCAAACTCTAAGTTTTCCACCCTGTGATATTACACACTTCTAACCAACTACATACCCATAATCCCAGGGCTATTAATCAATTTTAAAAGCCTGTTCCACAACCTCAGGTCAAATGCAGTGTTCTCTTGTGGGTCTGTGCCTTTAAGCACAGAAAGTTTAAAATTCTCAGCATCCAGGATTCCAACAAGTCCCCTTTCCAATAACCAAATTTATAATATCATTAAGCAGCACATCAAACAATCTGATTACTGCGAGCTCACTCCCATCTCCTTGTAGGGGGATAAATGCCCCTACATTATACTTTTCAGACACTGAACAATTTGGTCATTTTGAGGTATTTATATGAGCACTGATGATGTGACTAAAGTAGCTGACAGCTTGCTTGTGTTAAACTGCAGCTCAGCTTTGAGTCTGCTGGTGCAGACACCGTTCTGCTCCAAACATTCAAGGAAACTGCAGGAGCCATCTAAACACTAACATACCTTCAGTGAGAAGTGTCCGTGTCACTTCATTTATATTTATTTTCTTCATCACACACGTGTTTGCCCCAGTGTTCTTTTCCTGCTGTGCCACTTGGTTCTGCACTGAAACTTCAATCTGCCCTACAAGACAGCTCCTATTGCTCTTCATTACTGCATCTATTGCCATAAAAGAAAATACAAGGTGTTTCTATAGATATATCAGCAACAAAAAAGAGAGCTTAAGAACCTCCATCCTTTACTGGATTAGGAGTGACAAAGCCTGAGAAAAAGGCTGAGGTACTTCATATCTTATTTGCCTCAGTCTTTAATAAAAACTAACACTTGTTCTGTGGGTACCCAGCCCCCTGAGCTGGAAGACATGGAGCAGAATGAAGACCCCATAGTCCAAAGGAGGAAAGGTCAGAAACCTGATACACATCTTAGACACGCTCAAGCCTATGGAGCTGATAGGATCCACCCAAGGTGCTGAGGGACCTGGTGGAAATTCTCACCAAATCGCTTCCCTTCTTTAGCAGCAGTCCTGTCTAGAAAGGGGAAAGATGTAGAAGTTGTTTACCTGAAATTTACTAAAGCCTTTGTCACAGATTACCACAGCATTTTCCTGGAGAAACTGGATGCTCATGGCTTGGTTGGGTGCATTGTTCACTGGGTGAAAAAACTGGCCAGGTGACAGGGTCCATGGGGTGCTGGTGAATGGATTTACCTCCAGCTGACAGATAATGACTAGTGCGGTTCCCCAGGCCTCAATATTGGAATCAGCCCTGCTTAAAATCTTTATCAATGACTGGGACAAGGGGATCGAATACACCACCAGTCAGCTGGCAGATGACACTCATTTGGATGAGAGTGTTGATCTGCTGGAGGGTAGTAAAGCTCTGCAGAGGGACCTGAGCAGGTTGTATCCATCATCCAAAGCCATTTGGATGAGGTTCAACAAGGTGAAGGGTTAAGCAAGGGTCCTGCCCTGGATCACAACAGTCCCATGCAACAAACACTTCAGCCTTGAGGCAGAGTGGCTGGAAAACTGCCCTGCAAAAAATTATCTGGGAGTGCTGGCTGACAAAAGCTGAGCATGAGCAGCATTTTCCCAAGTGGCCAAGACCACCGATAACATCCTGGCCTGTATCAGAAACAGGGTGTCCAGCAGGACCAAGGCAGTGATTAGCCTCCCTGTACATGGAACTGGTGAGGCCACACTTCAAATGCTGCGTCGAGTTCTGGGCCCTTCACTACAAGAAGGACATTAAAGGAGCAGGATCGCATCCAGAGAAGGGCAGTGGAGATATCCTCTGGAGCCCAAGTCTCGTGAGGAGCATCTGAGGAAGCTAGGGTTGTTTAGCCTGGACAAAATGAGGCTCAGGGAAGAGCTTATCACTCTCTACAGCTACCTGAAAGGACCTTTCAGCGAGGTTTTGTCTCTTCAACAAGCAATAGGACAAGAGGAAACAGCCCCAAGCTTTACTAGGGCAGGTTTATGTTGGATATTAGAAAAAAAGTCTTCACATTAAGCAGAGTAATTAAGCATTAGAACAGTCTGCATGAGGAAGTTGCAGAGTCACCATTCCTGCAGGTGTTTAAAAGAAATGTAGAGGTGGCACCTAGGGGCATGGTTTAATGGTGGACTTGTCAGTGCTGGGTTATTGATTCAACAATCTTTAAGTCTTTTCCTACTTAAACAATTCTGTGATTCTTTTGGTTATTTTATCCCACCTATTTCATCCTCTGAGACATGCAAATTAACTTTTACCTGTAAAGCAGGATTTTCCTTGTTAGTTACATATAAGAATTCCAACACAGTTATAAATTAATGCTTTGGGGGGATTTCTAACCTTACAACCTTAACCTGGTCCTTAAAAACACTTGGGATACAATTCTAAAATATATTCCTTTAAGTTTTTTCACACAGGACCAGACATGTCACAAGGGCATTCTTAAATATTTATAAGTTATTCCAAAGAGATAAAAAAAGAAAAAACTGAGACCATCCCAAATGTTCCCATGCATGTTTGTCTTCTAAAAATTCTTAAGATTCTCCCAGAAAACAGTGTTCTACAAATGCAGGGTCACGTTCTTTGGCCTCTGCATTGCCCCAAGCATATTTACCATTATTATAAGACCTGTCATTCATCTCTTTAGATCTCTGACAGGAAAAAAAGTTTAGCTGTTTTATCTAGTTAGACAATATCTTGATGCAGCAACAAGCGCTCCCAAGCCTGTGTCAGCCACAGCACATCTGTGCTTTTGTGCTGGTGATTTTGTGACACTTAATGCACAAAGAAAAATTTCTTCCAACTTTTTCAGCAGACATTTTACATGAATTTTAAAAATATACTGAATGTGACATCCTTAATGTCCCGAGTACGAAAGAAAATCTGTGCACAGCATGTAATGGAACAATATATTCATTGTACCAACAATTTTTCAGTATTCCAAATTTATCAGAGAATCAGAAGTTGTACAAAAAATAACTTTTTTTTTTTTTTTTTTTTTTGAGGCTGTAACTATTTCAGTTTTGCTTGCTTTAAGGCAATGATTTTTTTTGGTGGGTTTTCTAAACTCCTGCAATATAAATAACCAATACAGTGATGCAGTGTATGTATCAAAATACTAGTCATGTCCAAGGCCAGACTTTCTTTCTCCAGACATACATCAATTAGTTTGGTTACTTGGCTGGATGCTCAGTTTCTCTAGTGAAACATACAGGAACCCTAGCTATGTTTTTAAAAAAAAAATGAATTACTTTAGTCTCACAGTCCACTCATAATTCTTAAAATTTACACATATTCTTATAAGTATAAAGAAAGCATTCAAGCCTTTAAGAGAACCTCTTAACTCAAAACGATTGGTGTTTTATTTCTCTTGGGCTTTTAGTCCTGAGGCCATTAGCTTGCCACGAGCTCTGACAACATAAAGCGGACTTATGAAACTGTAGGTCATTCCCTGGATAAGTCAGAGCCAAAAATCTTTTCCTGAAGGCTGAAATGAAGGAGATAGAAAATATGAAGACACCCCTTTTTGTCACCCATTTTATCACCAAGACAGCTCTGCCCATACTTCAAGATCACAAGGTAGGAAAATTACCAACACCTTCAACTTTCCTAACTATCCATTGGATCTTAGCACCAAAATAATAAGAGTAGCAAAATATAAGGAGGTTAATCCAGGGATGTAAAAGAAATTATGTTCATTTATTCATTTACCTGCAAGTAACCTCATGGGCACTAGGACAAGCTGGATCAACCTCTGAGATTTAGTCACGAACAATAATGGGGTATTGCCCTTGGTGACTCCTTGTCCCAAATTCAGCTACAGAACTTCCGTCAGCTTCTTCCTGTAGTCATCTTTAGGTGTTGCAAACCCAGCTTCAGGGCAGTAGAAAAGACACTTGGTAATTTTGCAGCCTATGGGCCAAAAACTGCCATGCAACTTCACACACTTACATCCCTCTTCCTGACATTTAACTATTTCTGCAGCAGAAAGATGAATAAGGAGAGGAGGTCTATAATTTTTTTTTTTAATTGTTTAAAGGCTTGAGAGGCTAAGGAGACATCAGCTCTGAGATTATGGGACCCTAAGGCATGGTGGGAAAGAGAAGGGTGCTTGTTTAGTTCTAACAGGAAGAAGAGGTATCAGATACAATTTAAAAACATAAAAGCAAGATCATCACTAAAAGAAAACTTTCAAGTGTTAAAGGACTAAAATAGATCATGCTATCTTCACCAGATTTCAAAATGCAAGGTGAAAATCAGGCAAAGCTAGGGAACATCAATGAGTCTGCAACAGAAAATTGATACGTATTACAGATTCAGTAAAAAAAATAAGATTAAGAGAAACAAATCATGAAATTTGAAAGCAAAGAAAAGAAGACAAGATAGATGGTCTTCCAAACTAATCCTCTGCCATTTTCTCAATGTTTGCAAACTGTGAGTTAAACTGTGACACTTTAAGGCATACACAAGAATGATTTTTACCCCACGGATTCTTCTTTTAAAAATTACCCACTTCTGAAAAGATTTTAAAAGATTTATCCTTTTTGCTGATTGATCTATCACTATAATTCTTAAAGGATGTGTGTAAGTCACTGTGTGCGTACTGATCCATAAATAACGGGAAGGAGGGATCTGCTCACCTCCTGTGAGCAAGCAGAGCCACATTAATGGAACAGAGAGAAGGAGGACATGCCATTGCATCTCAGCTAAGCTGTTATGCAATAGCTGGAATGATGCAAGATCAGGCTTGGATGTGGGAGCTGGGCTTCCTATTCCCTGTCCTGAGAGATGCAGAGCATTGCAGAGGTATCTGGTGAATCTCCAGGGATAAGGTTCAAGTCTTGTCACTACAAATCACCCTCCGCCAAGCAATTTGTGCAGCAGCTTATAACAGCAGTTAAACAAAGGAGTCATGGGGCCATCCTCCGGACTGAGGGCAAGGCAGTTGCTACTGGGGAGAGGAGACTGGGAGATAAAAGCAAAGCAAACATGCCAAAGTTAATAGGGCAGAAAAGGCTCAACCTCCCTCCGATCCTGGCTGCATGGCAGGAAAAGACAGAGCGTAGGCTATGAATGGATAAATACGTGAGGGCATCTGCACGAACCAGTCACACTGAAATCTGTCATCTTCCTTCAGTGCTTGCCTGAACAGGTGGGGTTTTCAGCTGCTCTCTGAAGACAGGATACTTGCATTCATGCCCTCAGACTTTGCAGGAGCAACTTTCTACAGACTTAATAAAACAAATGGAAATAGATTTACATGGGGAAAGCTATATTTATAACAGAAATGGAAGCTATGTCAGGTCGCTCTCTATTTTCGTGATGTAATTACCATTAGTATTATGCAAGAATAGACTTTTGTCTTAAGGTTTTTAAAATAAAATATTGGAGGCTGCTAAAAGTCATGGAAAATTTGAAAATGTGATGTTTTGGAGAATGTTTGCCTGTTGTTTCTGGATATTCCCTAATCCCTCTAGGTATTTTCCAAAGTGCAGAATACAGTTACAGAGCATTTGGAAGAGGCTTTCCAGAGGCTGATAATTGAGAATAAAGTTGTAATTCCAAAAAATAAAGGTTGTGCTTGGGGCATTTTTACTTCAATAAACAAAAAGACTTTATATGTCATTCCAGATGCTTTCCTATCTTTTTGCTCTTTTCCTTCCCTAAAAGACTGGGGACAGAGAAATGCCTCATTCCTGGCAATCAGACAGATCTTCCAAAAAATTTCATAGTACAGTCTATGATTCACCAGGCATACTTGGATGAAGCCAAGTGTCTACATACTTAGAATGGTATTTTGCAGAGTATGTGAAGGTTAATACAACTTTCCTAATATGGCTAGTGGGCCAAGTTAAGACAATGGCCTACAGACCTTACAGACCAAGCCAAATGAATCCTTGAAAAAATCCCAGCATCCCAGGCCTGGGTGGCCTGCTGCAACCTGTACCATTCACACAGTGCCAATTGCTGTGCTATCAGGTCCCCAGCCAGATTTAAAATGCCCTCAGTGCTACATCTGATTGCAGCTCGGACATAGGTGGTATCCATATAAGAAATAAACCGTATAACACTCCCTGTATCACTAATACAGATGCAGGAGAACCCAGGATGCGCTGGATGGACCTCTAGGAGCTGCAGAACCCTTGGTTGCCATCAGCCATGAAGTAAAGATACTGTAAGCACCGCAGCAGAGACTAAGTGAAGGAGAGACTCATCAGGGAAGTGGGGCAGAATCATATTTATTTCTATAGATACTCCATAAAGGTGCAGTTTCTGCATGTAGGTAGGGAGCATTGGGAACATCCCCATGCATCCTCCCAAAGCAAGATTATCTGCAGAGCTGTAGGCAAGAGGTTTTCTGTGATCACCAGGTATCAGATACTAGGAGGAGGAACACAGGGGTCTTAGAGTAAGAAGATATATTTTTTAACCCTTGAGCTTCCAGGATTTACTTGTTTTTGGAAAAGCAGAGATCACACTAAGACTGATGGAGTGAAATAAGCTTGAGGTTTAAAGCAGTGGTTTCACATTATGAAGAGGTTATGAATGAAAAGTGAGGATTCCTGGCCTAAGCAACAGGTATACACTTTTCACTAAATAGTGGACTAGGATGGAAAGCAGTTGATAACCAAGGAGTTGCAAAGAACTACCCTTCATCTGAATATAAATAGCTGAAACTGGAGGGCTTGGAGTCTAGGGGGTTCCCCCACTGATAATAGGAGGCAATGGGAAAGGTAGCCTAGGGAGGTTTAGCAGGTTCAATTCCTGCAGAATTTATTACCATGGTGCATTAAGGTTGCTCATTTCCTTCAGGAAAAGGAAAATTTCTAGGTACATTTCTTAAAGCTTCTAAGAACTGTGTCAGGGATACAATTTCAAAGTCCTTAATAAGAAATGTCAGGAATTTTGGCAGTCTTGTAGACCTTGATCCAATAAATTAGACAACAACAATGAGCATTCCTCTTTCCCACTGTTATTTTTGAAAATGTTTTAAAATAAGGATGAGGAACTCCAAAAACCGGAACAAAAATTCTAACCTTGTTCCAAGACTTTACATGAACTTTCACTTTTAATGTTATTATTGAACTTAACTTTTTAATGTTAATATTGAATTGCTCATTTTCTAGTATAATCTTGATTCAACCATTTCATTTCTATTTATGTGAAAAAATTGCAGAGCGTAGATATATCACATACAAAATTAGTTAAATGGTGATGCAAGATGTGGAAACAGGAGATAAAATATTTCAAAATCTCAGAAATATTTTCCATCAAATTTTGTCGCAAAGGACAAGTTCTGATATAAAAACACATTTTGGTTTTGCTGCTACATGTCGTGCAATAAACCTGGCATGTTCTGATACACATAAGAAAGAAACAATAAACAAGAAAACAGTAGTCACTTATTTAAATTATACATTGAAATAAAATAGTTATTTAAAAGCAGAAACAACTGAAAGTATTTCATGAACTTTTAGCCAAAATAGCCCTTTTCCTAAAGGAACAAGAGTTCACAAATGGGTTGTAATACATAAATATTTTTGAGTCTCATTTTAGTTATGAACTGATCAAAAGATTTTCTGTGGGTCCAACAATTCATTTGATCAATATTCTTATTGCTCAACATTGCTCTGAATTCCCATCTGAATTACTTAATGCTAAACCAAAAAGCACTATCCAAAAACCATTGCTGCATTATATTGTTCCAGGGATGGATTTGGTACCAGTTGAGGAAACCCAGGGAACCTCTAAGGCTAGGACAACACCTTTCTCAACAAACAACATTATTTTCAGTTATTTTGTAACGCTTTGATCAGAGGCAAAGTCTATAATATTTTTCATTGGTATTCCACATATAATATTCATCACTTTGAAAATTTTACACTGCTCCTGTGAGCACATGACAAAAGCAATCACAAAGGAGTGTTATTTTCTAAGGGTGCTTGCCCCCAACATTTGATTTCCTGTCTACATCACATGGACATAGCCTTTATTTGTAGCAAGAGGCTGTTATATAACATGAAAATAAGATTCAGAAACTGAAAATAATCTCTGAGTGTATGCATAAAATTCTAAAGATCAGTCTCTGAATACATGAGTATACTATTAACATTGACTTCCGCTGATGCTGTGAGACAGAGAGACACTTTAACCTCACAATACCAGTCTCTGCAGGTAAACTGCTAGAAGAGACTTTCAAAGCAAAGAAACTCCTTTCTCCTTCTTTACATATGAATCTATTGATTTCAACAGCACTAAAACATCAGGCAAAGTGTTATTTGCAAATATTTCAGTCAGCATTGCACTTTAGAAGGGCCTTATAGGATAAAAAGCAAAAAAGAAAATTCCTTGACAGAACAAACAAACATGCCCAATTCTTTTTCTGCACTGAAACATAGTTTTTATCCTAATTTAATTAACGTGCTACCTTGGGGCAACACAGCCGTTCAGAAAAAGGTACAAGGAAATTAAAAGGGCAACAGAGCAATCTTACCAAATATTTCTCTAAAGGAAAAACATTAAGGGACTTTGACAAAAATTTATCCTTTAAGGAAAGATAAAAGAATTCATTCGAGCTGGCTAAATATTTTTTTTTATTTCATATGTTAACTAAAAATGAGACAAAATCTGAAGACAATCATTAGTCATTTTACCACATGAAGAATGGTTTACTAGCAAAGTTAAAAATATAAACATGTACAGATGCTTTTATTTTTGCTATACAGAGGCTATTTCCAGGAGAGAGGGGAAGATAATTTTCATCAGGATGCATGAGCTGTGTTTTCCTTTATGGTCTAACTTGAGCATTTTGCTTTGTATCTCGTGACACAGCACTGCCAAGCCTGCCTTGCTCGTTTCCTGCTGTAAAAACACCAGTGCCGACGCTTCCCACCACCCTTTTTTCTGGGCAGTCTCACACTCAGACCAAGGCTTTGAATCCCCAGACGTGGAAGTGTCCTGACCCAGGGATTAGCTTGGGGCCACCATGAAGAGATGAAATATAGACATGGATGGCTTCTCAGAGCCCATCAGTAGCATTAATCTGTTTGTCTGGCTATTTATCCTCATTTGGGTTGGCCAACAAAACATCAAGACTAAGCAAACATGGAAATGCCGCTGTTACTCATCCAGCACCAATTGCTACTGCCTTGTTCCCATTGCACCTAAATCTAGGATATTTGGCTTAACTAGCAGCATGGGCTGTAATGAAAAGCAGATGTAGACGCTGCCACCTTTTGGTGATAGCCAATTGGATTATTACACATTCCCCAAATTCACTGATGTTGCACCTGTATCTGTCCCAAAGTGATTCTGGCACAAAGAGAGAATCTTCAGCTCCTGACCATCCTGAAAGGCAGACAGATCTTGTCTTCTAAGAAATACTTTAAAAACAGAGATTTTTTAAATTGCAGTTCATCTAAAGTCATCTTGCTGTGTCAAACCACTACTGCACACAATGCTTTCAACTTTGTTCTGACAAAGAGAAAAGCTACAGCACAAGCCCACCCCAACCATTTATGTCAAGGCCTTGGCATGATGGGAAATTAAATTCTTTACTTCTTAGACCTCTGAACATTAATGGCAACTTCTAAGAACAATCTTGGTGTGATTTTTTTTTCCTAGAAGTTTGTCCACTGCATCACAAAAGGAAAGGACAGAAATACCTGGGTAACAGAAAGATGTTTGGGAGGAGCATTTCCACCTTAGCAAAGAGAAAGGGTCCCCATCATCCACACCCATCCCAGCAGTGGAAGCCAGGCAGGGCAGGAGAGCTCACAGCAGGAAGCTTGCAACCTGCACAGCCTGGCCAGAGGGAGGTTCATGGCAGATCTCTGCCAGGCTGCCAGCACTCCCACTCAGGAGTACCCCAGTATTCCAAAGCTAGTGCACCACCAGGCACCTTGCTCCTGTTTGTTGCATCTGGGACATCAACCTGGACTGGAAGAACATCGGCACCTGAGGCACGATGGGATGTCATGCAGCAACTCCTGAAGAGCACTGACGCTCAGCACTCAGAAGGTTGACAGAGAAGAGGAAGGAGGAAGGGAAAGGGGGAAGGTGTTGTGCCAGCACTCGGAGCGGCAACGCGCTGTCTAAAAGGCTATCAACTTTCCTGATGGGTATCCAGTGTCCTGCTGTCAACAGTGTGCAACAAAAAGGAGCGTGCTGCTCCATTCCAGGGCAGCAGCAAAGTGCCCTCTGCCACACATGCCCTCAAGGTCCTGACAGGTAATTCAACCTTTGCAGAGAGTGTCCCTTGGGCACCCTGTGCTCCTCACTGCCTGGACTGTGGCCAGCACACCAGTCCTTCTTCCATGGGATTTCCCTGCCTGAGAATCAGCAAATGTGGTGCTGGGTGAGTCAAGGGGAGTTGTCATTCAGCCACCACAACCAGTTAAACAAAAAAATCAAATGCCCAAAATTTTTGAAAAGCTAAAATGAACCTAAAATTTTAAATAAAGTAGGTTATTCTTTCCAGGCAAATAGAAACCTATGCAGCTTTCTGAAAGTGTTTTGCTTATTCCCTTTTTTTTTTTTTTTTTTCCCAGTTATATGGGCACAACAGGAAGAACCCAAGGTAAATCCTCATTTACCACAGGAGGAAATAATCTGAAAAACAGAGAAACATACAAATAGCGGCTGTTCCAGCTGGGTTACCAGGCTATTAGCACAATGCCTCTAGCTGTCACAATACATCACCCTTTGCTCCCTGATTGTTAATACTTTGTCTCAGTTTCCAAGCTGTCTTTGCTAACAAACAACCTTGTTCCAAAGCTTTGAACTTAATTGTTACATTTGTAAGTGGTGATAGACTTTGTCACCGCTACCCTGACTATTCAGCAGCAACCTTGTTGAACATTACAATGTATTACTGCAAGCACTCAAAAGTTCAGAAATGGAGGAACAGCTAAGGATTTTGTATTTTGATCTCTGTGCACCATAAGGATGATGACTGATTAGTACTACAAGACATAACCTCACAGAGGACTGATGTCCAGTTTTACCTTGAAGACATACTGTCATTTTTTGTGTGACGGGGTGATAGAAAACACCAAAGTTCCCACAGATCAATCTAAATGTGGCCCATGGGCAAATAAACAAAAGTGATATAATTTGGTGAGGGTTTGCATTTATTAAAGTAAGTTCTCACACAGTGCAACTCCTCTCTCAAGAGTTTTATGTTTAGGCTACAGCTAAAGGCTTTCATTACTTTTAAGTGAAAAACTGATTTATTTGGACAACAGAGCTGAAATTCCACTTTGAAAAATAGGTTTTTGAGGCTTTAACTACAGTTACTCAGCCATATATGACTATACTTTTTTTAGACTTCATATTTCTTCATGATGCTGATCAATGAATTCCACTGAAAGGACATCTAAGTTTACGATAAAGTCAAGGCTGCCACTTGGAGCTAGTTTTCCTAGGTATAACAGGTAAGTTGTGTTGCTCTAAAGAAAAGAAATACACTTAAGGTGTGTGGTTTTTTTAAATATCAGAGGTGTCTCTTGACTTTGTGAGTCTAACGTGAATCCCACACACCCTGTACAGATGATTTTTTAAATCTTTTATAGGCTTTTATGCATTAGCATCCATGGCTTTATCACACAGGGATGCATGCACCTTTCTGCTCCTTGCATCTCTACCTGTGTTTGTTTGCTATCTATTAAAGAAAACTAGGCAGTGGAGGGATTTGAGCAGTAAAAGCCTTCATCTTTCTTCAGTCTCTATCCATGCTTTCTTCCACCCTTCACAGTCTTAGATCCCATACAGGACAGTTTATGGTTACCCAAGAGTGAGTGTCAGAAAAACAAATTGGCATCTGTGTAGCACCTGGAAATATGGTTGTGGCAAAACTGAGCAGTAACTCCCTGCAAACTACCTTAGCACAGGAATTACAATCATTACTTAACTCATACAAAAAGGTGTTTTAAGTGCTAGTAAAAAAGCCCTCAAACCAAACAAACAAAAACACCAACTAAACAAACAAAAAATAAACTATAGAAACCCCAAACCTCCTGTTTTTCTAACCAATAGCAGCTGGAACCAAGGCAACAGAAACCATAAAAGCAGCTTCACCACAGCATGCTGCCATCATACAGAAAGAAGCAAGAAGCTGGAGAACTGAGTAAGACAGATATGACACCCACTGGGCTGGGAAGAGCACAGAGCTCCTCTCTGTCAGCAGTGGGTACCAATCTAACCTGCTAACACCAGCCCAGCTATACTTAGATATTGGACATTCATCTGGTGCAAATACAGCTGAACTTTGCTTCTACTCTGCTCTTTTCTGCCCGCCTTCACCATACCTAACCTGTCCATCCATACTGGCACACTAGATCCCATAGACGGCTTAGCCACCTCTTGCCCTGCATGCCTTTTGCCCAAATGATCTGAATTTCACCAGTTACAAAGGTTTACACATGAAGCTGATGAGGTGAATTGAAGCTGCAGCAAGCCAGGGCCCCTTCTCAGGGAGCAAGCTGGTCAATTCCATCATGTGCTGCTATAGCTTTATAGCTTGTCTCACCCAGTGCTTTGGTTTCTGTTGGAAAACTTTGTGCTGGAAGCTCAACACTGGCAAATACTTACTGCTAGTAGCAGTGGAATTAATTTTGGCTTATGAACTGATATTAAGTTTAATTACGTTGCCTACTTACGCCATTCAGTCACTCACATCACCTGTACACTGACTACTACTCCTGAAAATCTGACTGCATAAGTGAATGCCCTCAAGAAGCTGAAGAGGTTCAGATTTTCAGTTTGGGGGTCTATCTTCATTCTGACCGGAAAGACATCTCTCTGCTCCAGTAGGCAGGCAAGAAGACTCTGTGGAGGCTCACACCCCGAGTTCTTCCAGGAACAATCTTGCTCATGTGGGAAAGACTACTGGAAATTTTTCTTTGAAGTCTTTGTTATATTCCTGCTGCATCAAATCCTCTGATGATGGGAAGCAGCATAAGGCCACTGACATTCAAGGTTTACCCCTGGCAGGCTTATTGCTTTTGTAAAGTTTTTTTCAAGATATAGTTCCAGCTGCAATAAGATGATTCACAGACATTGGCCAATATCCTCTTAAAAACAGAGTGGCTACTGTAACATTACATTAACTCAGCCTTTTTTGTTATTTGTTCCCTTAGAAAATACTGACCTGAATTTAAACACACTGTTTTAGCATAAAAAAGTTACAACTCATAAAAGAATATCTGACTTTATAAACCTACTCAAAGCCTTTTACTGAAGAGGGAATTCTTGGTTTCTGTGAAATTGATAGATTTAATGAATATATTCCTGTTATAATATGACATCTAATTTTTCTTTCTCATAAATACTTGTCAGGTTTATGATTTTTCACTCATTGGCCAGGAATTGTGTTGCACAAGCTCAGATTGTGGGTGCTCATACCAAGTTTAATTTCACTCACAAGTAGAGTTGACAAAAGATCACAGTCACTAAGCCCTGGAATTACCCTAGATATTGCCCTCTGTGCTCTGCAAATGAAATCCTACAGAAGACCCTTTGGAAAAGAAGAACATGATGGTTAACTCTCAGAAATCCATTTTGCACAGGGCAGTGTCAGTACACAGAGAAGCACTGAATGACAGGCAGATCTGCCAGTTCCTGGATGAGCAAAGTCAGATGCTCAGCATTACACTCTCACTGTCTGCCAGTCTCAGGCTGTTCCTTTCCCACTTTCCCTTGTTTCTCTCTCATGCCCTTGATTAACTACCAGGTCAGATAAGAAATTAAGAACAGTGAAATCAGAACCAGACCGCACCTGTCCCCAGCACAGCCAGAACAGAACTGAAATAAAGCACTTACGAAATTGCTGTGATCATAACCTTCAAAACACCAAGCTTCCCCAGCTGTCTGCTCTCACAGATCAGGCACTAGAGTGGAGAGCTGGGCAAGAAGGCCCAGCAAGCTATTTCTAATGAAATGCTGTCACTTTGGGAAAGGCTAAAGCAGTCCACAGAGTAAAGATCTGTTTTTAGCAACAAAGCTTCTGAAAATAGACATGACACTACTATTTAGTTCATCAGGTTACGACTCAGTAATAGAGGGATCACTTTACTCCTATTTAATTTGATGCTGTAAGGGAAAAAGATTACTGCTGTTATGAACGAAGCACTACTTATCTATTACAGCAGCAATTGTCATGGTGAGTGCTTATTGTAGTGGAACATGTTATTCTCTATAGAGAATATTTCAGTCTAAGGACTCAGCTGCACGAGTTGCATTGCTGGTCCTGGTCCTAAATGCATATGTAGGCATAATTTTGCATGTGTGCCTATATATGTATAAGACCTCTCAGTTCTATACAGTCAAAGCTAAAGTTTTCTTTTTGCTAGCAGTACATTTCAGGAACAGCTTCGTTTATCTGATGAGTGCAGGTAACTCTGAACCTTACCAGAGTTTTGATCAAAGAGATCCTGATGACAGAAAAAGCATCATTGGTGCTTCAGGGAAACCATATTCAGACAAGGTTACTCTTTAAACCCAAAGAGGTGCAGGAGAATGGCAGTCTGACTATAATCCAAGGCAGGAAACCAGGCAGGTTTACAGCTCTTGCAGTAGGCTCAAGGCAATTAGTTAGATCTCCAGCTCTACTTAGTGCAACAGAGAACATCTCAGAATGAAAACCAAAAACAGTTAGTAACTTGAGTCCCACATATCTAGCACCATAAAATTGTGAATGGCGTAACAAACACAGCAGAGGGGTATCCTGGGCTGAGGTGTCTTTTATCAAGGAATTTCAGGATCCAAAGTCCAAAATGTTTTTCTGCAGTATAACTATGCTTTCTTTTGTGGAACAGGCAGGAATCAACTACTTTCTTTGAGAGACACGGCACAAGACAACATGGCAGCAGTCCCCTTTGGCAATCCCTCATGAACCACGCACTAACAGAGAGACAAGCCCATACAACAAGAACAAAAAAAAAAAAAAAACAAAAAAAAAAAAAAAAAAAAAAAAAAAAAAAAAGTCTTCCATCCAGTACTCCAGGTTTCCCAAATTCAAATTGTTTTCATAAGTCTGAATATTTGCTGCTTTGTAATTAAAGGAAGTTATGAAATGCTCTTCCTAGTTGAGGGGAAATACTGACAGATGTGCAACTAATGCTACACTTCAAAGCAAGAACATAATGCAAACTTGTCTGTTCTAAAAGAAAAAAAATAAAAGTGACATTTCACTAGGTAGCAGTCTGGTTTTGGTTTGTCTGGTTTACAGCCATAATGTAACCCCTTTGCTTATTAAGTTGTCAGAGGAACACAGATTAGCACATAGATTAACAAGGAAAACATACCTTTCTAAAAGAATTATCCATTTTAATTAATCACTGAAGCGTAAGTGAAGTCACAGGACATCTACAAAGAATTTTCACATACTCTCTTTTGGCTACATGTACAGTTACATGTATTAACAGAACTCATTTGAAAATCACCACTGCTTTGGCTCTCCTTCCAAGTAAAAAGTACTAACACACAAAGTTATTTCTGAGTTCCCACAAAGAACAACAGGAAATCCTCAATGGGAAAACAAAAATACCCATAGAGATGTGAAAGAACAGAACAGAACTGTACAGTTAGATCCAGCTCAGGTATTTAGTGCTGCTGCTCACAGCTTGAACAGAAATTAAGACATGGATGCATGTACAGGTAGTTGCTCAGCAGATTGTTTGTTCCTGCTTGTAGGCAATGGTTATGGTACTCTATTTACACAGGTCCTTCATTAGTCTAGACTGCATATTACACCCTGTATCAATATACCTTCCATTAGAAAGCCATTGTTAAGGAAGAAAAATTACGATACTGTAATGCCTCAGCCGCGATGCAAAAACCCAGCTCAGGATTGAGCAAATTACTATCTCAGACCAAAATCAGGATGACATGTCACTAATCCACTGTTAGTCTCTAGGGTTGTAAGGCACTCTGCAAAAATGAGGCATTTAAAACAAATTTGTGGCTACTGAAATATTTCACAAAGAGATTCTTGAAACGTCCTATTGCAACATATGTCCCTGGCACCAAAACCAGAGACTATATCCAGCTGTTAACTGCATAAACCTCTGCCACAGAGCTGAGTACTTCATATGCCCCCAAGCAGAGGATAGAGTACATGCAAGCACTACAGCTGGCAGGGATACTAAAGCAGACTGCTCACCACCACCCTCTGGGAAAAGACCTGAAAGAAGAACTTACAGAACAAAGCATCTGTGTTATAATTTATGTTTCTTTTCAGTCCAGATCAAAAATAAAGAGGAGAGTGAGAGAAAAACATTAGGTACACTTTTCATTATAAGGGGAGCACTTTGCTTCTTAAGATCATCACTCCATATTAGACTTTCCAGTCTTATCCCTGTATGAGGGCACTTTGGGAAAAAACTTTTTAGTGTAAACAATTTTTTTTTTCACACTGACATTTCAGCAAGAACAGCAGCAGAATGGTTCATGGATGCACATAAGATTGTATTTTAAATTTTGGCTTTGAACAATAGAATTAAAATGCACATAACTCAAATTTTAAGAAACTGTGTGCACCACGAGTTTAGTCATTATGTTTATCAATGTTCATCAGTGGTGGGATGGTATTGCTTAAAATTAAATAAGCTAAGCATTCAGAAGCCGTAATACTCTGATGGCTTATCTTCAGGTTAGGAATATATTGCAGATTCTCTGTCATTTTAAAATAAACAATAGATTTAAAAACAGAAAGCTACGTAATTGCTTACAGGTAATGCACAATTACATCTGGAAAAGTGAATTCCATTTTACAAGGCAATAGCATAGAGCAACACCTGCAAAGCAGCTCAATTTAAATAAGGCCATTCAGATTACTGTAATCACTCATGCCAAAACTGAATAAAATATAGACAAAAAAATTTCACATCTGACTGGCTTTTTGCACCTTGTAATTTACTTGCCTTTGACTACTTCTACAGGACAAGATTTAATATATGATTAAATCTTTCTAGGACTATGGCTGAAACCAGCTCTGTAATTGTTTCGTCTCTCGCTTAAGCTTATGCTTATGGCATAAGCTATGACCATAAAATTGTTAAAAAGTATTTCTTATTACTCTAGTTGTGTACTGAACTGCATGTTTCTCTGAATCTGTCAAGTGAATTTTTAAACATCTCCATAACTTGAGTGCCAATACTGTTAACCATGAAATCTGTTTTGAATTTTAAATGGGGGGGAGGGAGAATATGACAGGAGGGAGAGATAAATCCTTTATTTTTCTTTATCTTTTACAAATTTTATTACTTCAGTCAAAAAATGTGACTGAAGCAATAAAACGTTACTGTTGCTCAGTGTAATGGTATGTGTTTGAAATGCAACCCATTTGCTCTTCATTCACTTCATCAGAGTTTTGGCAACTGCTAAAGGCTTCAAGTATGTGTATAGAATATTCCTTATGCTATCACATCCATATTATTTCTCCACTTACCATTTCTTACTGAGCTATTTTTAACAGTTGCCCACTTATCAGTTTTCTATTTATGGCTATCTGCTTTCCTCTGTCTAAAAACATTTAATGAGATTTGTTTATGAAACTCGTTTGCAATGCTTTGAATGCTGGCAGCAGCTACAAGAGGGAGATCAGAGACCATAGGTGCAGCTCCTCTTCTAAATCCCTATCCTGACTACAGACTGGTGATCACTGCCAACTCACATGAAATATGGTCAACTATACAATCCTAGCAATTATACAGATGACAGGACACAGCCTGAGTTTATATCACGACATTGCTCCATTGACGCTCTCTCTGTCTGACACTAGGGATGCCACGTCCAGGAATCATGGAAAGCAATAGGAATGCTGGGGAAGTAATATACTCCAAGTTCAGATGGGTATTTGGGGAGCTCGAAAAGGCAATGTGGCAAGCTGATAGTTAGCTGTCTTGTTTATCCCTTATTCTGGCTCCCTTGTATTTATCTAGCTGTTTATGGACACCTAAAAGCTACAAAAGCTGTTTTCTTTGGCTCTCAACTACAGTCTATAAAATACTGCTCAGTAAGGGGATCATGTTTGTGTCTTTTAATACTTAGCCAGGTGCTTTTCAGAGTTGGCAGCAGTGTCTTTACTGATAAATTTGACTGCATTTTATGTCTTTTCCTTTTACAATTACAATGCAGACTGCTGTTCAGCTATTGCTCCCTCTAAATCATGCATGAGCTTGGCTTATGGTGAAAGTAATTCAAAGACTTTCCCACAAGCAGTATGCCCTACCAACTAAAAGCAAATGAACAAAAAAAAGCAGGGAGTATAGAAATTCCCATCTAACTAAAATTAGTTTGGATTTTCTTTCCTAACTTCTTAGGTACCTAAAGGGCATAAATTATGTTTTGCAAAAGCTTAAAACCCCTACATTTCTAAAACCAGCAAAACAAGACCAGTACTGGGAACACTGCAGAATGGTTCTACAAGAATATATTTGGGGGCAACAATTAGTATTGCATTGCAAACTTTTTGGCACATTTTGACTCCTACTGTACCATTTCTGTAGTGATCTAATTACTGATTTTCAATTTCTTTTCCTTAGAAGATCAAGACATAGGAAGTTTGCTTTGGGAAATTGCTAAGAACAACAGGGGACGAATTTCTGCCACAATGTTCCACAAAGGACCAGGATTTTCGTTCTGGCCAATATCAGTAATTCTTTATATCATGTTCCCTGCTCACTGACAAAATTCAGTGATGATCACAGCTTCCCTTCCTCCCTTCCCATTTCTATCTTATGAAACTGCACATTTCACTTATAGTGACTTATGGTAAATGACTTACCAAATTTTCTTATATGTTTCCAGTTTCCCCTACTGGTTCTACTAAGAGCTCAGTGGATGTTTGTGATATGTGACAGCTGTCAAGAAGGGCCATGCTCCTGGAATGCAGCACAGAATGCCATCCACAGCACAAGGATCATCTCTTCACATAGCCAGGAAGGGTACACAGACCTTGGCTCAGTTCAGTGAGAGCTGACACAACAGGTTATCTATTTGCCAGAGTCACCTAGGAACACTTGTGTACTATGACAAGGTCTCAGGAGGTCATTCATTCTGTTTCAGAGAAGCATAATAGGACATTAGTGCCTGGGAACCACTATTAAGGCATTTCAAATAATTTCTGAAAACCTTAGAAGAAGACATTGTGGTTTGGGTCTTCCAAGACTTGCCTGGGTTTTCTGCAAACTTGGGTATAAATCTAATGTATCAGGCATAAGCAACTGAATTATTGACAAAAACTGAATAAATTCACAAGGGTGGCGCCTAAGGCCAAATAGAAAAAAAAAAATAAGCTTTGCTTAAAAACAGCAGAAATGTGGAAACTCTTCCATTTAGCTTACAGTGCATAAGTGACATGCAGTTTTTATTCCCTGAACAGCACCTCATTTCACATAACATGTATGGCATTCAGAAGGCACCTCTGTGGCACTGAATAAAATCTCCAGTGTGGGATATTTACGTAAATGGCAACTCATGTTCAAGGCATGACAAACCTCATAGTAAATTTGAAAATAACTGATTTTCCAAAAATGTTCATAGTATTTGTTTTCCATAACATAACCTGTTCCACAAACTGTTCTGAAATGAAAAAAAAAAAAAAAAAAACCAAAAACCACATAGTTTATAAGAAGTACTCAAATTCACTGATCATCTCTGTCATAGTTAAGAAATTTTCTCTAGAACAAAGCAGAACACAGATCACTAAAACCAGTATTTTGGGGAAAGAACGCTTTGCATGACAAGACCAGAATGCTCTGCATGTTCGTAGCTATAAAGGGGTAGATAAAAATGGCAAAATAGGTAATTTCTATGACATGCATACATGGGCACTATCCCTTGTTGACCTTGGCAATATTTCAGAGGGAAGCTTTCAAGGATTAACTGTTCAATCAATCAGATTTTATGACATACACCAACTGGCTTCACAAATGCACTTGCAATCAAATTGCAGGAATAACAACAAAAATGGTTTAATCTATTGTTAGCACTTACACCAGAACACACAGAGAAAAGTTGCATGCTTTGGCAGGAACAACTTGCATGTTTCAGAAACTCCTCACCTGCCTCAGTCTGTAGCAAAGGTAGAGTGCAGATCTTGCATAAGTGTTTGGGGGATCTTTATACAGGAAAGCACCTTTCTGCTCCTCACTCTCAGTACACTGAGCTAATGAGAACTGACCCCTTTGCAGCCAAAGAAGAAAATCCTTCCCAAGTGCATATCTATGCGGTTGCTCCCTTTGAGACACAGTAGAAGGCTACAGACATGCAAAAATTGGAGACAGGGACAAGATGCAGTCTGAAAGAGACCTTGTGTGCAGAACAGAATCTATCCTATTATTAGAATAATCAAATTGCATCAATGAGCCCTAGTCAGGGCTGCATGACCCTGAAGATTGTTGTTGTACTCACAGTCACGCTATAAAAAGACAGTACTGCCCCCAAAGAGCTTAAAACTGAAAGATTGTAGCAAACAGGTACAGATAAGCCAATAATACCCCCAAACCAAATAATGATGGTTATGAGACAGATGGAAATACAAAGTGAAGGACATGATCTTCTAACAAGCTCTTGTAGCAAGTACATTTAGCAGGAAGAGGGGAAAAAATCAACTATCAATTCTGCTCTAGAATACATCTGGTAAGAACAGAGCCTGCCATGACTCAAGAAGGTGTGCTCTGTTTCACATGTATAACCAATGCAATTGATTCCAGGTGATGCTAGTTTACCTCAGATTAAGCAAATGTGTAAGTGCTTTATTGAGTAAAAACCAACCCCCACATATTTCATTGTAAAATATTTGAGTGGAATCAGGAAAAACAAATGATAGTCTACTCAAAGGCAGAGAATCCCACAGAAAGCCTCAACAAACTCAGTTATCCAGTGAGGTAAGAGCTACTCAGTATCACACCTTAGCTACTTCTAACAAATTATTTAAGGGGTAGAGGGGAGACATTTTGTGGGGGAGAAAAAGAAAAGGTAAGGGTGAAGGTAGGATGCTCCGACCTCAGATTTTTTTCACCATTGACATCTTCTAGGTCAAAGGGCAGATCAGAGTATAAACTGGGAAAAAAAAAAATATTCCTACTATTCTAATTGAGTCACACCAGGATATGCAACTAATCTAACATATTAAAAAATAATCAAATATCCTTTTAATAGATATTATTAACATACACAAATTATCCAAATCATTTTTCTTTAAAATATTAATAATCTTTGTTCTAACTTTGTATCAAATATCCTGATTAAAATAGATTGGCCAAATTTGATACCCTTGTTTGATTTGCTTCCTTTCATTATAGCCAGCACAGCCAAGAATCTGGGTAGAAAACTTTGACATGAGCAGCAAGTGATGATTCGCAGCCCATAACTTACCCTGAAAGACAGCTGTGAAGTTACCCTGGACTGCAAATTTATTTAGATTAACAGCTTTGCCCCATATTCACCAAAAAAAAAAAAAGTCTTGAGGACACTCCTACAGCCTTTACAGATAGAGTTTTCTGTGGAAATTTCCAGAGGTCTGAGTAGAGAAAGACAGGGACCTTTTGAAAAAAGCAGTACCCTCTTCTGTGTAGCACTGAGGAGAATATTAGGCACAGTCAAACTCTGCCACAGTAAAACCAAAAGGAATTTTTTTCCTGTGTTACCTATATATTTTTATGTCTATGGTTGATATAGTTACATCAATTACAGTAATTGTAAACCCAAAAGGAAGAGATACTGAGGTTTATATGATTATACTGCACAAGAATTTTTTTAGCTGAAGATTTAATTAAAGAACGTGTGTTATTTGTAGGTGGAAGAACCATAGAATAAATCAAGCAGATGCCAACTCCAGATATGGCTTGCAAGATAGAATTCATAAAAAATGAAAGAAAATTCAGATATGCAGTGATGCTACAAAACCTTTGATATCCAGGATTAAATAAGAAATCCACCTATTTCTCACAGAGATAAAATTAATAAACACTCCTTATTTCTTTTTATTAGAGCAATTTTTTACTTATGCTCTACAGTTGTTGGACAGAGAAGTAGCAGAAATGTAGTTTGTGCTCCAAGATGCTTGCAGCTTGGACTTAGATAAAACTTAGGTGAAGTCCTTAAAAAACTCTGAAGCAGGCAATTTCTTTTTAAGAAAGAGCAATTAAGAGAGCCAGGAACAAAGTTCAAATATATACGTACACACACAGAGGTACACGTGGAGTAAAGCCCTTTTTCTCACCTCAATCTATCTACCAGTAAAAAGTGACTTACTGTTGAGTGATTTGATCAGAAGTTGTTCTGCATAACTGTATTTTAAAAGGTTAACGGGATAAGCTCATCCTTCTTGTAATTCTACTTTCTTTCCAGGCTCTACTATCCAGACACTTGGAAACTGGGAGAAGACCTCAAAGGAGAAGAAAGAGATCAAGACTATTTCAAGCATATTCTTTGGCAAAAATACTAGATCAAACTGATAAGCCTGCAGACTGCAGTGCATACTCCATCACAGTCTTTAAGAAGTGCTATAACTACACTGTACTTCCAAAAATAATACTTAAAATTAGACTCTAGATAACAACTCAATTTTATTAGAGTTCGGATAGTTTAATCAAAAATGAAAACTACTGCCTTGTCTTCCCACTGTGCTTTTCGTGTCACCTTACCAGGTCTAAAGCATTTGTTACTGAAGAGTAAATATTTTTAAATTGTCTGTATTATTCAAGATAAAGAACTTTATGGTATGCTGCAGTGCTGCTGACAAATTCCTTCACTAGGGTAAAAAATTCATTTCTCTAGGACCATGCAGACACCTTTTCCTGCGGCTCTTCTTTGGTTTCCCTGATGCATCATCTCACACAAACACCTATTATCTGCTTAACCACCACTACCAGAGCTCAAGTGTTGCAAAAGCAATCATTTTGCTCAATCATCCTTAGACTTTTCCTTATATACATGAAGAAAAGAAGTTCAAAAACATAAAATCTAGTTAACATGCTGTGAGTGAAGAAGGAATAAAAATTACTTTCTGACCCCAGGCTTTCTTGAAGCCTCTTTTTACCCTGAAGGTATTTTGGAAAGACAATGAACTGAAGAATATTATAAGCATAGCAGTTCAGAAAAGGAAGGAAAGGAGGGAAAAGGCTTGTACCTAAGTAACAACCCAGCCAGAGCTTATATTAAAGCCTAAGAGGCCTGTGTCTCAGCAGCCCTGTGGTTTGAAGGAAGAGCTCTAATACCTGCTTGCAAAGTGTACCTGATTTGGCTCTATCTACTGAGATGCCCATGCACAATGACAGCTAGTGCACATTGCTCCATTTGCTTCAGTGGAAGAGATCTGAAGACTTTGGCAGAACAGCTGAAAGGCATAAGTACCAAAATTATATCCCTTGATGGAGCTCTGCTTAGCTTACTTTATTATGAAAAAAAAAAGTCATATCACATTTTTAGCACATTGAAATGACATTAAGGTTGCACATTCAGGCATTCAAAGATGCAGGAAAATACGAGAGTTAAGGTTTTGTGTGAAAATTAAATTTGTCTCATAAGACAGGCATTGTACAACTTACCTTTATTCTAAGGTGCAATTTTTCATTACTTTATCATTTACTTCTCTCTCCTCTCCCTAAGATCAAATGTTACTTGCTAGATTTCAAGTGGAAAAGCATAGACTGTAAGGTTTCTCCCCCTACCCCTCCAAGTGAAGCAAGATGCAGGACGTTTTCCCTTTGTAATATGAAAAGAAAAAAGTAATTTGCTGTCAGGTTATTCTAAGAAGTACACCAATATAAGCCTGGCTGAAATCCCTCCCCTTCCCACCTCTCCTGAATGAAGACACCCATCTGGAAAATCTCAGCCAAAATTGTTTAAGCTTTGGCAGCATTAGCACAGACAGTTAAAAACACGACCTTCTGGCTGAAAACATTAAGGAACCTTAAGCATAGGAAGTGTTAGCAGTCCTGTCCATCATACATAAACACAAACAGAAGAATGAGATCACAATATTCAGAAGTTTTTAGAGTAGGAAGGTGATCCATTGCCAGAGCTGTGTGAGGAATATATTTAATGCCTCTTCCAACCAATGCAATGGCATCCTTCAGTAACAGAATTAACAATAGATATTTGCACATTTTCCTACAACATCTCGCCAAAACAACTTAGCTCTGACCTCCCAAACCTTTTGTCATACCCTCAAACACTCAATTACACCATACCCAGCTCTAGGAAGACATAAAATATTCCTTTTCTCTATAGATGCTGAAGAAAAGTTTGTAGCAGAATTTTAATTCTGCCCACATATATGGTTTACATTCCCACTGGAAGACTGTGTTAGCACTATGTCCTTGAGATCCTCCTCTTCTCTCTTCCTTGCACCCATTTACTGTTTAGCTGACTCTTATTTCACATCAGGTACTGCTTTGCACTAAAAGACAACTGAAGTAGTCATCTCTCTTCTGATCAATAAAAGGACATCCCTTCAAAAACCACACTCGGCTAATTTGGTCACAAGTTACTTAACCAGCTGCAAGAGCCACCAGGGAAATTCACTGCCTTATGCAGTGCAATATGGCCCCTTCTGCCCTCCAGAACCATCAACCTCAGGATCTCTGTAATGAATAAATTATCCAGAAACTAGTTCTGAGGTTAGTGTTACTCAATTAAGATGTATAAGAATATCAATATTAATAGGTGATTTGGTTTTGCAGTTGGTTTTTGATTTGGGTTTTCTTGCTTGTTTCGAGAGGGAGCATGGCTATTTCAAAAGCATTGATTCTAGGTGAATGGTTGAAATGTAATAGTAACATTCACTGATCATCAAAATTGGATGCACACACAAGGTTTATGTGAAGCAACACCATGGGGTAAAGCCATGTTCTTCCTTGCTCCCAGTCTCCAGCTGCAGAGTAGGTTCAAATCTGCTGAAATCAGCTGTCAGGTATTTACTCCCTGCAGATGGGGCAACCCAAAATTTGGTGTGCATTTGTGGAGATGCTCCTCTGGCACTGCTCTTGTGCTTCCTCACATTGGAAAGGATATTCATCGGCAGTGAGCAGGGATGAGTGATTCTTAATGTAAAGCTCACCAGTCTTCATTGCTGGTATTTCCCAGGCTATGAAGCAGACTACTACCATCCTTCTCTAAAATCTGTGTAATTTACAATCATGCCCCACTTTGACATTATTATTAAAGCGGACAGACTGATCCAGTCTGGAGACAGTTTTACAGACTTAAGTTCATTTTAAAATACTTGTTGCCATGAGACACTCCTGCCATTTCCATCAGGGCAGTTCAAGGTCGTGGCCTACATAACCTCCTTGACTGCCTGCGTCCGGGTCTGTGAGCCACATCACCTGACTCAGGACATCAGCAGAGGCCCATGAAATCATCCCCCTGCCAGGATCAACACCTCCCAACAGCCTCTGTGCTGTTTCATATAAGCACTTCTAGGTGGCTACAAGGTCGTTTGGTTGAAGAGGGAAATGTTTGGTTTGTGTTAGCTAAAATTAGTCCACGGGTGCAAAGTATTCTTTTACTTTGCTGTTAGAAGTTTGAGAGTAGCTGGATGTTCTAAATGGAAAAATTATTACTATAACAAGGAAATATCTTCCTTTCAGAAGTGCTGTGTCCTCCATGTGGCACAGAGCTCTCAGTTATCTTAGAGTGGGGTTTTAAATCCAGAAAGAGAAAGGCTTCAGGTTTGGAATGTTTTCTTTTGTACCATTTAATGTATTTTAACAAGCTACTGCATCAAGTTCTTCAAATATTGTGCAGATAAAAGCTAACTGGGCAAAGAGCTCTTGAAAAGAAACTATTAATGAACAAAAATTGATGTATTCCACACTTTTTCTATTTTTCCCCAACATTTATTTGTTAACTTCCTTGAAGAAAGCAATTATACAATAAAGCGTATGCAGAATTGGGGGAAAGAAATGTGGTTACCATGTAACAGAAATAAGTGGCAAGCATTTATTTTTTTGTAGTATGATGATGTCACTTTGCCATCTGCAACCAGCTTAAAATCAGGGCTTCCATAAAATAACAACCCACAAGGACACCTCACAGGCTGTCGCACTGGAGAGTCACTTTCTAGGCACATGTGCTCACAAGTCCCTGAGCTGGTTTACGCCCCAGCAGCTTCTCTCACTGGCCACCTGAGAGAAAGCAAAACATGCAAGTGGGGCTCTCAGTAGAATGGCACTAATGATCTTATACTCTTGCATATTTGAGTATGGGTTGATATGAGCATAAATTCTCAGACCTTTAACAATCCATTCCCTAAATGTGCAATTATCAAGGACACAAAACACTCCATTGCAAGAAAAGTTTGAAATCTACAATAATAATTTCTTGTTATTTTGCCCATCAAAAAGCCAGAACATAGATGGGCAGCCAGGTTTCTCTTCCTGCAGCCCACCCTTTGAATTGTACCTTCTCCCCCTTTTGTGCAGCCCATTCTCTCAGCCTCAACAAGTCCTGATCTCTTCACTTTCCTGCTTAGCTTGCTGGGAACACCAGCAAATTTGCAACAATTTCTGTGTGTTCTTCCTTCAGATGTAGCTAATTTCCTCAGAGTTCAGTTCCAAGGCACTCCCATCCAAACGGGAAGGCACAAAGACTAAATGGCAATTTACAAGAGCTATTTAACCCTATTCTGTCAAATATCTAGGGATTGCACTGATGATACTGCAGCATCATAGTTATCAGCAAGGATTGATAACAGGCTTGTGGACAGATTCCCTACATTATGACAGACTCAGGACAGATTTTGCACACAGGAAACAAGGTATGTTTTTTGTTTTACTTACTAAAACATTAAGTTAAACATTCAGTTCATCTACAACATGAGTTACCTCATTTCTCTGAATTTCATTATCTTCTCTTAGAGGTATGTTATTTCAATAATCCTGTCCAGGATAATCCAGCATTTGGAATCAAGTGTACTGAACTTTTCAAAGCTAGAAAACCACTTTATTATGAGACCAAGAGATGCAGAAATGCAGAAAACCACAGTTTGAGAGACTGACATTTTTACTCTGACACGTTAGTGCACTATGTTGGTTTTGACATAATTTGAAGTCTTGGTGCATTATGTAGCATCAGAAATTAATGACTTCCTATTTAATGACTTCCTATGACTTTCTATTAATTCCCCTTCACTTCAGAAATGGTTTCATTAAACAGACAGATGCCTGACTTTTCTCTAATCCACCAAACCACACTGACTTCAACAACAACACCGAAATCAAACTAAGTCAATGTATTATTCAGTCCATTTCAGGATAATTTGCTTGACGTCTAAAGCATATAACAAATACCCAAGCAGCAAGAGCTCTGAGGGAAGAAAATGCATGCCTCAGTCTTTCAATGTAAGCAGAGCAGTGTGCCTCAGAGTAAAAGTTACTGTAACATTGACATGATTCCAGCATTACATCAGTAGCACCAGTTTCTACAGCATAGAAAAATCAAGTCCTAGCACAACAGTCTACCCTTATCAGCCAAGCTACTTCCCCAGTAGTTTCCCCAGGTTTCTTCTTAGAATAAATCTCAACCCCCAAAATGGGAAAGTTAAAGGTGCGGTCTTCCTTACACAATCAACCCAGAATTTGGCAAGACTTGGAAGGCCTTAAAGGGTTAATTGCACATCTGCTTTTGTTGGTATTTTTTAATTCTAATTGAAAAAAAAAGAAAAGCTATAAACTGATGACAACCATGGCCATCAACTGTTAATATTTCTGTTCATTTGTCATGCAAAACAAGGATTTCCATTTACTAGGTTTTTTTTAGTATTGCTTGCTCACAAGCATCTTTGTATCATCATCTGTCAGTTTTGAACTTGAAAAAAAAGTTACACCACAGATTGCATTTAAACTTTGCAGCTGGTCTAGGTATAACATTTTTATATCACTTGAGAGGATATATTTTCATGAATCTTTACACTCTATCAGATGCACAAAAAAACAGAAGAATTGTACTTTTTAATTTTTTTTTTTTTAGAAAGAAGAAACGTGTTAGGATATTTTTCCGCATCGAGTTATTCTTCGAAAAAAATTAAAAGTCATAACTAGAAAAGGGAAAAATGTTAGAGAAATATTGAGACGTGAATGCTGCTTTCATAATATTTAAGGTTGCTAGATGGAGCTATAATGGACAGCTTGACATAGGTTCTTAAATGCCAGCCTGTAGGAAAACAAACCTGTGGGGGGAGGTGAACTTGACTTTTCAAGTTTGTCAAAGCTGGTCTTAAAATACTGTGCATACTGGAGACGCAGAGTACCCAGAGCAGAATCCTCAGAATGCACCCAGGGTGAGTGACCACAAACTTCCTCTTTCCACTCTGAGAATGTATTAACAGTCAAAAATTAACCACGTCATTGAAAATTATAATAGAAATCTGCATCTGAATGCTGAAGGAAAACAAATTGAAGTGAGGGCAAAGACATTTTTTTCAAGAAAATTGGTAGTCAACCAATAGTACAGTCATCTCTTGGCATTTTCCCACACAGACTAGATAATTTTTTTTACACTAAATTAGGCAACCTGAAAAGGTATGGAGCTCAATATTCATAGAGTGAAGGGTTAAAGCATAAGCACCTATAACAGCTAGGAGCCCAAGGAACCTTATTTAAACAGTCTATTTTCGACTTCCCAGTCTTTGAATAATCTCATCAAGCTCAAAGAATGAAATAAGAAAAAGTTAAGGGCAATTTCTCCTCTACAAAACTATAAAAATGACATTTATTTCTCTTTTTACCTAAATTATTTTATCCACATAATATAAATAAGTCTGGTCCATAGCATCTAGCCATAAATAGACTTCTTCCAGGTATAGAACTAAAAACTGAGAAGAAACCTCCACACCAAATGAAACACAGGCAAGTCATCTTCTCTTTTAGAATGTTTTATTGTTAGTTTTTATGATCTAGTCTTATTATAGAAATGTTCTTTGCACATTTTTCTGAGTCATAAGGTTTAATAAATGTTATATGTTGTCAAACTATAGGTACATGGTGTAAATAAACTGCAGTGAATGTAACCTTTTTCTTCTAATCCATATTGCCAATCACTTTCTAGGGTTCCACTGAACAGCTGAGAAATGCACAAACTGCCACCAAGTAATGTGACAATTGGACCTTCCAGTCTAGAGTACAGCAGAGGCTCAAACATATGAAAGAAGCTACTGCAGCCAGTTAAAATAATCTATTGAAGATAACTAACACTTTAAAACATTTCATCTGAGAATACACCTCATTTCAGCTGTGGGCATGCTTGGGCTCAGAAGCTGGTTTCTAAAGTAACAAAGCAAATATGTGAGCTAACAGAAGAAGTTATAAAATACATCTAATTGAATCCCTCATTGCTGAAACAAAATAATCTTAGTCATGCTGATACCTGTGTTCATATCCATTTTTGTATCTTCTGAATCTAGGCTTTTTATGTTAAATGCCAGTTGTCAGCCACAGAAAGCTCATCACAATATGAAAACAGTTTTTAAAAATTAGAACCTAATCAGAACCGAACACTCTGCTATAATATCTCTGTAGAACAAAATAATACTGAAAAACACAGCCCTCTCAAAACATGCATGAAATTGCCATTGACATCTATTAGGACTCAGTATACAGCAAAAGAGCAGGATGTGGCCTCACAAAAACTGCTTCAAAGTGGTTTACAAAAAACATACCAGTTTACAGGCAAGTCCTTCATCTCAGACAGAACCCCCACAGGTCAGTGGGACAGCTTAGTCTATAAAAGGGCTTCAGGAGACAGATTAAAAGAGATGCTGTTTTGAACTTTCATTTATTTAGATTAATTTATGCAATGAGAAGTGCTTTCCTTAAACAAAATCTGTGAAAGGTTATAGTACAGGGCTGTGTCTTCTTTTCTTGTAGTTCATATTTATTAAATGCTGAGTAATATGAACCTAACCATAGCCTTTCCCTTAAAGCTAAAAAAATCTGGATATTCTCTCTATCAGCAAATAAAGATAAGAGCAGCATGCTGAAAATGCCAATTTTACTGCATATTTCAAGAGCTGATAACACACTTTTCATGGCAAATTCTCTTTTCTCTACCCAAAAATCAATAACTTAACCATGCTCTTTTCCTTGAAAAAGCTCTGGAATTTTCTGAAAATATCAATTACAAAGTCATCTTGGTATCATTACAAATTTATGACATCTCAAGAGCACAAATAATTTGTAAATATGGCATGGTGGGAAATAAGTAAATATGCAACCATTTATGGTGGGAAAGCCTTAAGGAAAATTTTACTTCTGCAAATACACATGAAAATGCTGAAAACTAATTGAAGAACATGAAACAAGAGTGCTTTTATACCTATGCAAACGTCCACACTCAGCCAAGAATTCCACTTGAAGCGATGAAGCCTACAACGGCTGAATACATGACATTTACAAATAAAAGCAGCTGGCTATGAGGAGTCTCTTAAAACTAATCAATTTTCCAATACATTTTATTATGGTTGTCAAAAATCCAATGATGCAGGTTAGTAGCATGGAGCTATAAAAAGCCCCACACACCATGCCAGCTGCACAATCTTTGCTTGTTTGAAAGTCTGACAGTTTCCCTTGATTAAAATAAGGATACTTCATTATGAGTATTAAGCATTGCTTTATGAGTTATGTAAAGTTTATGCGTTTTCATTTATGCTTTAGAATTTTAACCACATTGTCTTACTTATGCATAATCCATCAACCCAGGTGACAAATATTCTTCTATATTTACACACTAGGAATATACAAGGAGCATAGTGTATTAGCAGCTGAAACTACAAACGCCACTGTCAATCAAACTGGCTACCATAGGACCATATTTCTTGTCACCAAGAGGCTTAAAGCAAAGAATCTGTGCCTAATTCTCTTAAACCTTGCAGGTCAAAAGGTTTTAAAATTATTTTTGACACCATTTCTTTGCTTTGTCAACAGGCCTGAGTACTTTTTAACATGTAAAGGATATCAAAAAGCTGCTCATCTTAACAGTCTGCATTAGCAATTTATGGATTTAAAGTCTAGAGTGCACAGTAATTCCACTGGTACAACAGCAGGCTGCTCTGGAGTGAGAAGATGGAGATGTGGCTGTAGGACTAACTATTAATGTAGAAGCTCCAAACCAATCAGTTGTGCTCCAGGAAAATGGCGCTTGCTGAGCCAAAGCCACCCCACAGCCTAAAGCTGTACTGCACTGCAGATCAAACACCCCACTGTTGGCACAAGCTGCCACAAGGACACATTTCCTGCCCAGAGGTTTTATGCCTGTTTTCCAGGTCTTGCTTTGCCCACACACTCTCAAACACAAAAATAGGGTCTCTAAATGGCAGCAGTGATGTCCTTCTTACTTGTTGAAGTACTCTGCACAGAGATGATAACCACCATCCTTGAAAAATCAGGGCTTTTAAAAATTTTCAGACACCAAACAATCTTTCTTACTAAAGATGCTGTTCTGCAGTAGACCCAAACAGCTCAAGTTCTGGCCCCATCCTGACAGGTCAGCAGAAGGAAATCATTCCTTCTCAGTGGAGTTTATAGAAATTCTGAAAATACTGAATTTTTGGAAAACAAGCCCCCCACACAAACTGCTGGCTGCAGCTCTGGGGACAGTAGCCAGCATCTTCCACTCTCTCTCCAGCACTTCCAAGTCACAGTCCCTGTGATCTGGCAAGGAGCAGAGAAGACACACCATGGAGCAGGTAGCACAGCATTTCCCAGAGAGCCAAGGGCTCACAGAAGCAGACACTGACCCACCACCTAGAAATTACTACACAAACCACTTCCCAGTTTGTCCAATAAAGTGAGGCTTCTGTATCTTCCCAGCAGAGTGAAAAGTTTTCTGGCTGAAAACAAAGACAGCAGGCTGAGCTGAGAGTTAATGTAAGCAATGAAAACACATGATGAAGAGAAATAGGACAAATGTCAAGTAACAATGGGGAGAGCTTGAACTTGGTCATGCAAATAAAGATTTGAAGAGGAAAAAGGACTATAGAATAATACAAAGGAAAAAAAGTAAAATAGATTAATGCGAAATAAAAAAAAAAAAAGACAAGATATCAAGAAGGGAGAAGAACAGATTAAGAATAAAGAAAAGTACATTGTATTTACACTGAAGAGATAGTCAGGACTAGAGTTCATTGGCCCAACATTACATTCAAACATCAGAATAAAAACAAGCAGTGAAGGATGCTTAAAAATTCTGGAATAATAATGCTCATTGACCATGTCCAGAGGTACTTATGAGATCACAGAATAATTTCGATTTGCAAAGACCTTTAAGATTGAGTCCAACTGTTAGCCCACCACTGCCAGGTCTACAACTAAACTAAACCATGCCCCTAAGTGCTACCTGTACACATCTTTTGAACACCTCCAGGGACAGTGACTCCACCCCTTCCCCATGCAGTCTGTTCCAATGTTTGATAATCCTTTCTGTGAAGAAATCTTTCCTAATATCCAGTCTAAGCCTCCCCAGGCACAACTTGAGACCATTTCCTCTCATCCTATGCCTTGTTATGTAGGAGAAGAGAACAACCCCCTACCTCACTACAACCTCCTTTTATTAGGTAGTTAAACAGAGTCAGGTCTCCCAAGTCTCCTTTTCTCCTGGCTAAACACTGCAGCTCACACAGCCACTGCTCACAGGACTTGTGCTCCAGATCCTTCACCAATTCCACTGCCCTTTCTCTGGACTTGCTCCAGCACCTCAATGTCTTTCCTGTAGTGAGGGGCCCAGAACTGGACACAGCACTCAAGGTGCAGCCTCACCAGTGCCACATAGAGAGGACAACCCCTTCCCGTAGTTCTGCTGGCCACACTATTCCTGTTACAAGCCAGGATGCCATTTGCCTTCTTGGCAATCCCCAAAATTTGTCTAGAGGGCTCCCCCTCTGTCAGGAAACAGGTATTTGAGATCCTGCAACACTAGGCTTTACCAAAGTATGAACACTGTAAGAAAATCAAGTTCTTGAACAGAACAAAAATGATGCCTCTGTGCCAGTGAAATTGGTGGTGCTTTGAGTGTGGTAAAGGAGGCAGCAATGATGAGAACAGGTGCTGGTGTCCCTTCACCTTTGCTTTACTGCAGAGCTATCATTGCCAAAGACTACATTCCTCTACTATTTTCAAAAGGCTGTACAATATTAACATACAATTGTCCCCAGGCTTTCCCAAATGTTAAGCTTAAAACATTATTTACAGCAGCAACAATTATATGCAGCCTGGAAGACCCCAGCCTTTCTGGAGTGGGTTACCTCCACATTCTTTCCCAGCCTTACAAGAGTTAATTCTCCTGTCTGCCAAACTGCTTAATTCAGACACTGAAGCAGAGGGAAGAGGAGGGGGAGGGAGGAGAAAAGAGGGGGAGTGTAGCAACAGGACAACTCTATGCAGCCCCTAGAAGTGCACTGAGGCTGAATTTTGGCCCACAGCCCAATGCTGGTAAATACCAGTGGCTTCAACTATACTGGATGAAATATTATCATAAGGTTATATCCATGTTCCTCCCTGCACTGTGTGTGTGCACTATGTCTGGTTTTTATTTTGGTTAAGGGCAAGGACACTGCATTCAACAACCCGACACTCACAATTAAAACAGTTTATTTCATGACAGCATATGCACTGGGACATAAATATCAAGTCTATTTAGATAAAAATTGTTATGAACCAAACTAAAGGAGAGACAATAAGCTATGGAACACTTACACACAAGGATCACGGCTCAGCCTTCCTTAACTTCACCCTGTTGGAGCCTTGTGTCAGGACAACAGATTATTTACCTGTTACATCTCCCTTCTTTTCCTGCACTGTTTTGCTATGCAGTTCACAAAGCAGCACAGCCACAATCTTCTCATTTCTCTGAAGACAGAGATGGACACAAACCTCACCCTGAGGTCTGACCTTTGTAGGGGTTGCAACTTGTCTGTCAGAACAGGATAAGTGATAGATAACAGCCCATCATAAGGGCAGGAAGAAGAGGAGGAATAAAATATACCTTCCATACTGGAAAGCAAGAGAGATGAAAGACAGAGATAAAGGATTCCCATCAAGAAACAAGGTGAAAGAGATACACATATCTTGGAAGCAGAGACTGCAAAGTTTGTGAAAAACAGGAGAAAAGGAGACCCTGAGTGAGGACAGAAACAGACCAGAAGAAAAACAGAAGCCACATGATGAACCCATTCTAACTTCAAAAAAAGGAAGTATTAGGAATTTGCACTGTTACTGGAGAACCCAAAAAATTCAGATATTTACAAGGTAAGCAAATAATCATTCTTGGTGGTGGATTACAAAATATAGTTTAACTCAACTTCTGAGCAATTTGAAGTTTCTACTCTTCTTCCTTCTAATTCTTACTTACTTTACTATCTTTCTCTTCCTATCCCCAGACCAATTACGTGTTCCTTTTTTTTATAAAAGCAAAGATCAGTTTGTAGAAAAAGAATTATCTCCCTTTCGGTGAAATTGCCAAGGCCTTCACAACCCTTACTTTTCTCTCTTTCCCCATTAGCTGCCAGTTCCAGTGCACTCCTTTCATCCGTATCAGGTGGCATTACAGATGGTTCTGTTTTTGGGTAATGAAAGTGTAAGCTTTTCTGCTGATTTATAGCTGAATAACACTTATATTGCTTACAATACTACAGTTTTATATGTGACATAGAACTTCTCATGGTTCCTCAGATGCCTCTTAAAAAAGTGGAGTACAGTTTCCATATTGAACGAAAGGGTAATGCTAAATGATATAAGAATGTGGCACAAGAAGTCATGTAAGAGAAAATTCTGGGAATTTCCAAGAAACTGGAAAGCAGAATAACTGGTAAAGTGATGCCCTAACTCAGCCTTAGAGTGAAATTACAAGTTCCTTCCTTTTGTAGGCGTGCTATGAATTGAATGCATGTCACACTCAGTTGCTCACTTTATCTGGTGCCTTCCAAAATTTCTCTTACTAGGGAGCTCTGACTGCTTTCAACTCTTTCTGTTAAAATATTTGGAGCCTAAAGTGCAAAATTATTTGGAAATGTTTCCCTTTGTTGAGAAAGGTACTAAAAAGTCACACCTGCAAGAAAAACAAGCTACAAATTGGCAACATCAAGTTTCAGTAATAATCCCTTTCCATTCTCTAACTAATTCTGTCTAATTCTCAGAAGTTTTGCTTGTCTGAGTCTGAGTTGCTTCAGATATGGATCATGCAGAAGAAACTCCCAAGCACAGAAGATCCAAAGGGTACTAGGCAATGCAGCAAGGCTGTCATACTTGTTTGGACAGATTCAATATTGATTCAGTGTGTACTCTGAGGAGGGCCCAAGAGCAGGCTTTCATCCAAACCTATTGAATCGTGGTTTAATTTCACGTTTAGGCTGAGGTTTGGACATGTTAATATTTTTTTGGGAGTGATTCATCCAAAACTTTAAGTTATCCAGGAAAAAATGTGGGATTAAATTAATCCTAGATGTTAGTATTTAAAAAGGAAAAACCATGTTTAATATGATCTGAATGGCAATAGAAACGTGAAGCCACAGAAAAATGATACATGTATGGAACAATAGCATAAATTACTAAGATCAGCGCATCTTAAATAACAAACCATATTCAGAAACAGTCTCTAGGAGAGGGATCCTATACTGAGCAGAATTGGCTAAGAAAGTAACTCAAATCTAAATCTTGCCAGCACCAGGACAAAGCGGCAGTAAGGGGCGCATCATCAGTCATGTACCAAATTAGCCCCATTAATCCAGCTGGGTACTCCATAACAGCTGCTTTTGGTTGCACATGTAGTACAGGCAGGCGTGGAAACCCAATTCCATTTCACTCCTCTACACCCAACCCCCAATAACCCACAGCAAAAAAAACTGCTGCACTTTCTTGCCAAGACCAAAGGCTCTGGGATTTTAATCTGGGAGGGAGGGAGGGAGGGAGGGAAGAAGGAGAAACAAAGTGAAGCCTGCAGCTGGTTTGGGTCTCGGGTGGGAAAAAAAATGGAGAAGTCATAAACTATTGCATTCTTCAAGAGAAGATGGGCTCCGGAGTTTGGAAAGAAATTTCTGATTGCATTGAAAAGATTAAAATAGTGATAACAAAATAAGTTTCAGAAATGGAAAAGTGTCTGGAAAAGAAGTCTTCATATCTGGATATCTAATCTGCTTTACTTCAGCTGTCTAACCAAATGGTGATTCTGCACTGTGCATTCCTATTAGAAATATCATATGGAAAGATCAGGTGCCAAAATATTTATTTCCACAGTGAAAGGCACATTAGGTGCTAAAACAATCATCAGTTTTGTTGATGTTTACATTGTGAATATTTAAGCTGTGGTGAAGTCTTAAGCGATCATTTTTATTATGAAAAGAAATGACAAGACATTTGTATTTTGAAAGCATCTGAGTTTATCAGATTATGATTTTTAGCATATTTGTGGTCTTTCCCTAAAGCATATTGTTTGTGTGTGCCTGTGCAGCTCAAGTGTTCCTATCCTGTTAGCCAAGGCGTGTATGGAAGAAAGGACTTTAATTTCTAACCGGGCCTGTGCTGCTGTATACCGTGGGCCTCTCTCTCACTCTCCAGCAAAGATCCAAAAGTCACAGGACTCCAAGCTGGGAAACTGCACTTCTCCTGACAGATCAATGACAGAAGGAAGTATTGAAATCCACCTTGCAAGAGTTCAAAACCAGCTTGATTTACCTTCCCACAGAGCTCTCCCCATAAGTTTGTCTGCACACTTACTTCAATTAACTTCAATTTTTGGTGCTTTGAAGATATTTAGAGTTAGGAAAAAAGCCCAAAAGAGCCCTTTTCTGCCCATATAAGAACTTGTGTAAAGCATTCAAGGACTCGGCAAGGCAATGCAGCAGAGGAAAACATGCAATAAAGTTCTAGAAACCCTAAAGCACAAAGTCAACATCATCTTTTCCTTCGCATGCTGTCCCTTTAACCAACTGCCTGAAACGAGAGACTGACACTCACCAAACTCAAAATCCTGGTCCCATATGAGACTAAGAAAGTTGCTGTCGTATTGCCATCATGTGTGCACATCTGAGGGAAGGAGGGTCACCCAATACAGGGACCCAACCATCAATACCCCTGTGCAACTTGCTTCAAATCCCACTTCCTCTAAAAATGATATACCACTGCGATATAGGAATTTTTTCAGAAAGTCTGCCAAGCACTGCATGCCGACAATGCACAGGGACAAAGCCCAGCTGCTGCACAGGCTTCTTGCAGAGGAATGCACCTCCATGAACATTTGTGTACACACCCAGCATGTCTTAAAAGCAAAGGGGGAAAAGCCAAAACAAGCCCCTTCTTCCAACCTGTCAAGTCACACATTCAACAGGTGATTCTCTGATTCAATTCCTTCTTTAGACTTCTCTCCACTGGCCCCAAATCTTACATATTTCTAAGGTACTGCTGTAATTGCTTTGTTCCCCACTGCAAACACACATCAAGCGAAACTTCCCAACAGACCCCAGAGTGCCCAGTATATCAGGTCTGCCTGATATACTTAGTAACAAAGTAACAAGTAACACCTAGTAAACTAGTATACCTAGCACCTTATACCTAGTAACAAAGAGGCAAGACATAAACTGAACCCCACATTGACAGGAATCTGGTTTTCTGTTCCCTTGAAAAATCAAGAAGTTCCTTCTCTCCTTTGTAATTCAGCCAGTCTTGCATTGTATTCTCCCAAATGATCAACTACTTTCTTCCAACTTAGACTTCTCCTCCACCCATCTATTTAAAGATATCTATATGAAACTATAATTTCCAAGTGTACTATTTGTTTTAACCAAAGTTCCATTTGGCCTGTTTCTTCCTCACTTAGATATCCAATATTTAGAATTCACAGTGGATTTACTACTTACACACAATCCATTTTTCAAAAATATTTCAAAATCAGAGGGTACAAATACAAAGCTGATGAGAATGAATGAATGAATACAGGGGGAGGATTTTCCATAAGGTTGGAAGCTGAAGCAGTTGGACATATTTCAGAATAGAAGTAAATAAAGGCAGCACACATGAAAACATTATGGAGTGAGGTATGCAACATACGGTCACAACATCTATTTTTCCTTATCTAAATTTAAAAAAAAAAAAAAAAAGGCTTATTCAAATTTGTGAGCTCATGCAAAATTCTAAAAATCACTCAACTGAAACACCGTCATGCAGTATACCACTAGACCAAGGAATTATTCAAACAAAATAAGGTAGCTGGATATATACAGGTGGATAGAGAGTTAGTACTGACAACTAATTTCAGAAACTTATTAAATCACATCCCATAAGGTTTAAGACAAATTCCAGAAAAAAAACTTGATGAAACTAAGTTTTCCACAATCCGTCTCAAAGTTCTTACCAAAAACAGTAATCAACTATCCTAAACCGGAAAAAAAACAAATTTTTTTGATAATTGAGAAAAAAAAACCAAGGTAGGACAGAAAAAAGTTTTGCTTCAAATCATAATCCTTTTGAGCCTTCCTTTATCTTGTATATCTCTACTAATGAAGGCATTTTTTCCATTGCATGTCATCAAATGGAAAAGACTTCATGAATGGATGACACTTTAAAGAACTTTATAGACTACGAAAGAGTTGAAGAGGAAAAACCAAGCCAAATTCCGGTTGAAGAAATACATCCCTCGGACGTGCGATAAGGTGAACAGTATGGCTGGTGAAGCTGAAGATTTTGGTAGCATGGCTTTTCATATCAGAGTCTTGTTGAAGAGATTATATGAATGGAAAATCCCATTTCTCATGGATCATTTGTTGGAAACTGGCTGAAGAATGTTAATGTTGCAAGGCACACAAGAAAAGAAAATGCAGTAGGGATCAGTTGAGAAAATAAAATATGGAGGAAGAATTAAGCAAAGCACAGTCCTCAGTCCCTGAAATTAAGGAAACTGTGCAATAACCTAAGAGAAAGGAAAGATCTAGGCAGAAATTACAACTGAAAATCGAAAATCCCAGAGACATAATTTACCAATTAGTTTAATTGTTTATGAAGATAACTACTTTGCTAATTCAAAAAGAGTTGGTGGGTTGAGAGAAAGAAGGGTTTTTTTCTGGTTGAAATGAAAGGATTAAAAATACTGCATAAAGATCTGGTATGCAGATTATTTTTTTAATTTGTTGGAAGTTTAAGTGGGTGCAGGAAAGAGTAAAAAAAAAAACATTTTAAAGACTGGAGAAAATTCTCAGACTATAAAGGTTATATCTGTTTAATTTATTAAACCAGACTATACTGGCATCTTATAAAAAGTATGAAATCCTAAAGGATTTCTTTGAACCAATGCTAAAAGTCATAAATAGTACCTTGCAAGTAAAGCTAGAAAATGCAGATAAAATAAAATAGTATTGTTTTGAATAGTGAAGCTGATTAACCTTGGTAGAAACTAAAATAGAACTGGAAAAGCTTTGATTGTTTCAAATCAGGACTGTTTGGGGAAGATGTGTTTCAAATAAAAACAAGCAGTGGGGATCAATGCCTGTGTGTTGTTTCTATCAGGTGTCTTTTGTCCTGATGAACACAGGCAGTTAGATCAGATCAGATCATAATCTCTCCTGGCCCTTAGTCCTCTGCACCTTGTGCTTGTGGTTCTGGTTGCATGTCCCATAAGACTCCAAAACATATTCCATTATGTCGTACTTACATCTAAGACTAATCCACATTTTGTTATACTTTCTCCTCCCTTGCAACTGGCAGATGACATATTAGCATTTTCCACTTTCCACTCAAACATCACTTTACCCTTTGTATGCAGCTCTTTATTGTGTAAATAGCACTACCACATGTTTTACATCTTCTCCCTCTGGAAACAAAGATGTTAGCACACTTACACTATCCTGCACCTATCCTCTGCTTGTACATGGTTCAAACAGAAATTAATAACACTATTAGGAACCTAACCTAGATCCAGCTTTTGACATAACTCTACACAGAAGCATAAGATCAGGAGTGCCTTAAATCATCTTAGCAAACACTCAGCACTAAGGCAAAACTAAGTATGCATAAATTGTTCTGTTTAAACCGCTGTTAAGACTTACGAAGAGAAAGGACCTCAGAGCCTGCCAGGTAACCTAGTAAAGAACAGAATTAAATTACTATTGATCGCTAACTGGTGTAAATGAACACTAAATCAGTAGGCCAAGAAAATCACCTAATAACATGAAAAGGTCTGATACAGCAAGGATCAAGAAGCCTGCCATCCCAATAGATTCAGTCCCAGAAGACAACAGCAGCATAAGCTTTTGCTGTAACTCTTGGTAGTAACACTTTTGTGATGTGTTCCCCCACTAAGCAAACAATGAGGATGATGAGCAAGATGAGCAATAAACATCTCACCTGCAAGTCCATCAGCATCTTTCAGAGCTGATATGCACGCAAGCTAGGACTGAATTTCAAGCACTGTGCATTAAAATATGCTATTCACAGAGAGTGACCTCAGCATTTCCGTTCCCCAGTTTTGCACCTTAATTTCCTCTGTAAAACAGCCAGGCTCTAATATTGTTTAATAGGGTGTGTCATGTCAGTAAACTGGACTGATGCTCAGCAGCACCTGAGATACGGCCAGCTATTCTTATCCATTTATTAGACTTAAGGGGGAAGATCATACTATTCAAAGAACAGCTATACTGCAAGAGTTACTTTTGCACCTCAGAGAGAAAGTTTCACCCAGATCCGTATTATCTTGTTGCATAGTGCCTCTTTTCCTCACTCTAACTCACCCTGTCAGCCAACACATCGTCTGCACACGATGTTTTCAACTGCTTTAATTTGTGCCCCCACAATGAATTAGAAATGCAAATCTGAATGCTCTTGTTCCTAATTATCCTGTCAGCATCAGCAGCCAAAGAATTATGGATTTAGGTGCTCAGATTTATACCACACTTGAACACAGCACAATTGAATGAATTGAATGAAACACCTTAGGAGAGCAGCAAGTACCAAGCTATGGAAACTACAACCAGAACCACAGATCGACAGAAGGCAGCAGAACAGCAGCCTCTGACATGTGCCAATAAGGATATACAAGTGTCCTTCATAGGATTTACAATGTATATATTAAGAAGTTAGAACGATTTAATAAATTGCTGCACTGACAACCTTGAAGCTAACTGCATGTGTCTTGACATCATATATGGTGTGGCAGGATACTACCACAGAGAGGTGCATTCCAGACAACTCATGCCCATGTTTTGAATAAGATATGATTTATTTTTACTTTTGTTTTGTATTCTTACTAGGGAATAAATAACAAAATAAAACATGTCACATTTTATTTATTCTTTTTTGGCCTTTCTAGCCAAGCTGTTCTCAGTCTGCAAGCACTTAACATTTTCAGCATCAGTGCTTTACCACAGGAGACATCTGAGGGTTATCCTCTTCCCTTAACTCTAATAAATTATATAACTCAAAGGTTGATCAAAGCACTCTCTCAACTGAAGCAAAGTAATGAAAGAAAAGTTTAAATTAGAATCATTTAAATATCCTTAGCATTGAAAATGTGGGTAGGCATAGCAGAGAGAGAAGGGAGTTGGGGTTTGTTGCTGGGTTTTTTTTTTTAATTTTTAAACAGACATAATCAAATCTCTTTTAAAGTTGCAATTAATTCCTAGCTGGGAGAGGGCAAAACACATATGGAATTCAATTCCTCTTTGAAAATCATGTGTTTGCATTCCTCCTATATGATGATTTTTACCACACCAGAAACTTCCTAATTAATTGCAACCTACTTCACTATACTGAAACAGATGTAAATAAGATTTTTTTCTGGTCAGTATAACCAGCCTCACTACACATGTACATAAAGGAGAGCATTACTGGCTTTGTGCACCTACAGACTAAATTGCATTTCACCACAGGCTGGGGATGAATAGATCAAGAGCAGTCCTGCCAGCTTAGAGGTTCTGATGGAGGAGAGGCTGGACAGGGCCCAGCAATGTAAACTTGCAGCTCAGAAAGCCAAATCTGTCCAACAGGTCAAGGGACGTAATCCTGCCCTTCTGCTCCACTCTGGTGAGACCCCACCTGCAGGGCTGCATCCAACTCTGGAGTACCCAGCACAGAAAGGACATGGACTTGTTGGAGCAAGTCCAGAGGAGGCCACCAAGAGGAATGGAGCACCTCTCCTATGAAGGAAGACTGAGGGCATGGGGTTTGTTAAGCCTGGAAAAGAAAGTCTTTGTGGTGACCTAATTGTGGCCTTCCAGTACCTGCAGGGAGTCTACCAGAAAGATTTTACAAGGGGGTGTAGTGACAGGACAAGGGGGAATGGATTCAAACTGAGAATTCAGATTAGAGGAAGAAATTCTTAACCATGAGGGTAGTGAGGCACTGGAACAGGTTTCCCAGGGAAGTTGTGAATGCCATCCCTGTAAGTGTTCAATAGCATGTTGGATGGAGCTCTGAGCAACATAGTCTAGCAGAAGGTGTCCCTGTCCATAACAGAGGGGCTGGAACTAGATGATTTTAAGGTACCTTCTAACACAAACCATTCTGTGATTCTATGATCTCCTGCAAAATATCAAGAGCTGTTTTTTCTCACTGAATAAAGCAGCAAAGTAAATTTCCATAACATTTCATTCATTCCTACTCTCACTCTATTCTAAGGAAAGTCAATGCTTAGGCAGAGCTCTTTAAACAGCCAACCTGAAGCAATTCTGACTTGTAACAGAAAGTGGATCTAAGGGATGAAACATAAAACGTGACTTGAAAAAGTCCCCCCTCTACATATTTTGCTTCAGAGTCAGGGGGATATTTTCAGAACCTGAGCATTTGGAAAAATCTGCCAAGTGACTGAGCTTGGTTTTAAGTGCAAAAAGGCTGGCAGAATCACAGGAGAGCTTAAATTATTGGAGAACTTAAAAGTGAGAAAAAGCTAAAGCAGTAAAACCCAATGAAAACAAAATATTGGAGAATGAAACATGCCCAGGAGAGGCAAACATGGCCTAATGCCAATCAACATCAGCTTCAAAGATGGTACTTATTAAGGAGAGAGCTTCATACTCAAGAGGCTGTTTTGGAGTAAGCCATGGAATCAGGAAGAAGGTAGCTCAGATGATGGGTATTACCAGTGGAATACTCACAATAGGCGTGCTAACAAAGAATCCTGAAAATATTAAAAGACTAAAGAGGAATATGCTCTAGTCTCTCAGTCCAGCTCTATTGTGGCATCTGATTTTTTATTTAGAAATCAGCAGCTGTAAACTAATCAGTTGTCCCAACAGGACTTTCTTTGGGGTTGAAGGCTGAAGGTCTCCATAACAAAGATGAGCTGGTGTTTTAAATCTAAGAAGCACTACTTCACTAGGGTAGTACCCTTAGCTTAAACATTATCATAAAAAATAAACTACGCTTGCAATATCATAGACATTTTTACAAAGCAACCCCAAAAGGAAAGAAACCTCCTGCTACACAACCTATAGCACCTCTGAAAGGATCATTATTATCATTAGGAAAATTCAGTCAATATGGCTTGTATGAATACCCAATTTTTGATCAGTTCAGCACTGGATAAGTATTTGGAAAATTTACACTCAACTTTTGTTTATAGCAGAGACTTCCCAGGACCTTGCAAACATCACATTTTTTGGACATCTTTGATTGCTCATAGGAAAATATGGGAAATAATTCTTCCCCACTCTGCTAAATCTATACCAATTGTAAATTCACACTGCAGCTGCACAAGTCACTGACACAGCATTTCATGTTTGGTTGTTTCAGGCTCCGTGGTAAACATTAAAACCTGTTTTAACATTCTTTGTTTAAAAAATTTCTAGCCTTTTGAACCTTCATTATATGTCTGTCCTACAGTGGCTCAATAGTTTGCAGGGGAATGTTTCTCCATGGGTTTTGCATGGGCAGGACTGCAAACCAAGAGAAGAGACCTTCTCTCATAACATCAAAACCACATCACCAGACAAGCTTTTTCTACTTCTCTCCCCAAAACTATTTTTGTTTTATCATATGCAAGGGATGCATGAGAACACAAAGAAAGACTAACTAAAACTCCTTTTGATAAGAAAACCATTAAATGGTGGGAAATATTTTTTTTTCAGTCGAATATCTTGCCTTGGCCTTTTCCCAGTCCTTGTCTCATTGATTATCTTCAGGACTCTTTAGGGCTCCCACAGTACCTTAGAATTCTTACTAAAGATTTCTCCTTCTCACAATCCAATCCACTCTCACTTTCAACTGCCAGCACATCTCATTCCTCATCCTCTGTGTCAGGGGCTGTATAAGCAATGACAGCAATGTCTTCAAAAAAAAAAAAAAAAAACCAACAAAAAACCCCCCACACCATATTTAAAAATATCCAACTGTTTCACATCTGTACTCAGCCAGATTGAAAATGTGTTCTGAGTAAGCGATGGAAACAGGTCAGTGTAAATACTTGGCAACAACAACAGACATGGCAGTGTCCCACATTTTATTTCAAAAGCTAGCACATAGCCTCTGTAATGGAGAAAACAACAAAATCATCACCAAGGGCAAGATGATTTGCTCCAGATAGACATCGAGTAAGCCTGTTTTAATGTTCAGCCTTAGAAACCTCTCATTATCCCCAGAGGTAGGATGCATCATTTATTTGATGATCAAAAGGTCAAATACACTTTAATTTCCTCAAGTGACATTAAAACTAATGTCCGTTCATTAACATTTTGAGCTGCTGTTGCTGAAGTCAAGCATTTTAACAGCATAACTGTGCTCCTCTCTTCCCCACCCCATTTCTCCTAGGATGCTCCCAAAAAATTACAGCAAGAAAAGTTATCTTTGTGATTAACTTGTACTTGGAAGGAACCTAACTTATTTTTCACACATAAATAAAATGACACTTAAACTATTTTTCACACATAAACCCCATTTAGCTTGTTTAAGCATTCAGGACAGAGAGGAAAAACCAGAGACATTTTGCTTTTGGAATCAGCCTTAACAATGTATCACTTCATGGGAGTAGGGGGATATGGTTTCAATTCTAACCTGGATCAGACTCTAAATATTCTGACATGTATCAAGCAGAATTGCCAAAATATATTCTTCCCTTTCAAAACATTCCATTGGCTCTAGCCTCATTAGGTGGTTTAAATGCTATTTCTTTTTTAAAAATGAAAAATACAATGTTAAAAAGTTACACTGAAATAAAAAATTTATGTGGAACCATGGTACTTCATTTATTCTACTTTTGCACTCTTTGGAATACCATAGTGTTAGCTATCAGATTAAATTTAGGCATTGCTCAAATGAATAGCCTAGGTCCATTTCTACCCATTATTCTGGAACGACTAAAAACCATTGTTTCTCTCTTATGTGACACATTAAGCATCTTGCTATAAGCACAACGATGAGAAACACTTCAAGAACTACATCTGGCACTGCTTCAGAGTAGGATTGGACCAGGTGACTTTCAGAGATCCTTTTCAACCTAGATTACTCTACAACATCCTTAAATGTTTTTTTCCATTTATTTTTCACCAAGCAATTTCTTGGTTGCCCTAACAAGTAGATTAGATTATATCACACAGAGTTTCTGCTGGCCACAGAAGTTGCTCATTCAGTGTTTAGCATCACTATGGTATCTCAGTGTCCCATCTAACCTTTCCATTTGGTTACTGAAGAAAGAAATCCAAATGTTATTTTTTAAAAAAGGCATATCATGTCTATAATTCCTTTAAACAAAGCTGTTAGAGTGTTCTGGGGTAATAATACAACATTAAGTGTCGTCATAACCACACCTTCATCCACTCTCCTATAATAATTTTTTATATTTACTAATTTCATGTTTGCCTTTTTTTGCAGACCTAAAAAGGAAAAATGTCCTTAAGGTCAATACCACCGTGAATCCACCACATTGTTAATCTCCTACATGTCTCTCCCACATGAAGGCACAATCAGCAGAGTCCTGTACTCAATATCTGGTTATTCCACAATCTCACTATTAAATCCTAGATTCATCTGTGTTTGCAATTTACCTCAATTAGAGAAGCTATACCACACTGAAGTGATTTAGACAAAGATGTAGCTAAAAGAGCACAGGTTAATTGAAACAATAAAAAAATCAAAAACAAAATAAAAAAAGAAAAAAACTTATCAGTGGCAGATTAACCTACTCACACATCTGCAGATAAATTGTTCATATAACTATATGCCACTCATGCCCCAGTTGTAACTCTTCTTACACGATGCTCTGAAGAAGCCACCACACCTCACAGTCTGGAATTTTTTTTTCTTTTAAGAAAATCAGGGTAAGTAATTTACTAATCAGCTTTTATTCCGGAATCCTAGAAGACTTTGTATAAAATGTTATGTACATGATATTAGTAAATAGCCAAAAAAAACACTAAGCAGCAAAGTGACAAAATAGCATATCTACTTCAAAACCAGCTTTGCATTCATTATAATGATAATGATATTCAGAAAACTATGTTCAGAAAGATATGGAGGCACTTGTAGAACATTCACCCAAACATCAGCTGAACAGTGAGAGCATGAGCTGAACTTGACAAATTATTAGAAATTTACTAGGAAACAAACAGAAGACTGAGGTATCTGCTCAAGGTACAGTTGCTGAGAAAGCAGGCAGGGTATGTTTAATATTTATGCTGTTACTTATGATTCTGCCTATCTGCAGCTCGATAGGCTCAGAAACATCACGAAGTCCCAAATGTAGCTTTCATCTAGGCTACAATGCCCATCCTTAAGTCCCTGAAGAGTTCAATTATTAGCAGAATAAAATACTTCTCTCACTTATTTTAGCCAAGCCATATTGCAAATTGTAATGATGTCCTTGATAAGCAGCAGAAGTTGTTTCCTTCTTTTCCTTACAGCCCAGCACCATCTAACTAATTCACAGTTACATAATATTTGGTCACAACAGAAGTCACAGAGCTATGTTGAAAGATAAATGCAAAGGTAGTAAATGAACAGATTGAAAGTTGTGACAAAAAAAACCATCAAAATTTCATCCTTTTCATAACAACACAGGTTTAAAAATAAGAAAATAAGATACAAAGAAAATTCTTAGCTTTATTATACTTTAAATGGCTACTACATGAGCTTAAAAAAAACCCCAGTAGAGTAGTATAGGCTGGCAGAACCAATTCATCTAGTTAAATGACACCAAGATATGCCATTCATACAACTAATGAGGATTAGCATGCTGATGATATTCTAAAGATAGCATTGTTAAATAAGCCAAATATATCCCAGGAATCAAGCCTAATATATAATGCCAATCTATGTCCATCAATTAGGATGACACAGAGTGCTAAAAATATACAAATCTAACAACCATTGGTCCTCTGAACACAGTCCAGCCCTCTAAACCTACGGGCTATGGTCACAGGCTGATAGAGGGGGCCTCTAAAGTCCAATAATATTTGTAGAGAGCAGTGCTTGGTTAGCACAATCTGCCTGGAGCACAATATTCTTTCATTATCTGCATCTCTAAGGCACCTTGATCTACTAAACAGCTGTACTTTTTAAGTGTGTTACTAGTTTTTCAAAAGCAATGATTTTACTTAACTTAGAATTTATAATGGAAAAAAAATTAAACATATCAACCCTCTAAATCAGCTTTTCACAAGAAAAAATTCTGGGAAACTAGATTAACAAGCCTCTCATGAGAAGCCATTTGCAACAGGACATTTCCTACAAGGAAACACATCCTGAGCTGCAACAAACAGTGCAAGTTCAGCAACCTTGAACTGCACGTGACCAAAATTGTCTATAAGGGATGCAACCTGATGGGCTCCCCATCAAAGATGTAGGAGACAGAGTCAAAGGAAATTATGGGAGAGGAAAAATCAAGCAAAACAACTCAGAAAAAAACACTCCAATATACATACTAGTTCATTACTTCCTAAAACATTTTGTTTTCAGTCATTATACATGCAGTAGTGGGCAGGGGGAGGACAGGAAATGAATGTAACACACAATTAGTGTTTATAGAAGTCTGACTGACTTAGTTTGTTGGTAATGAGAGTACCATGGAGAGCCAATAGTAAAGATGGAAGCACGCTGCTAAAAAACTCCCACGTAGCTATTTACCAGTATTGTTCTTCCTTCCAAAATCCAGCAAAGTGACCAATTCTAGTGAGAACAACATAAAAGAGACATAAGCCAAGAGCCATGGCTGAGTAGGAATACCTGCTGTGTTTCCACTGCTGGCATGGGAAGAATTTCCTTCTGGTTTCCATGAACCACGATGCTGCAGCAACCTTGACAACAGCTCATAAGGGACTGCACATCAGTCTTTTCCAGATCCTTTTACACCCTTGCAAGGTTTGATTGGAGATGTCAAGTGTATCTATAGCATATCCATTCTTTCTGACAGGCTGCAAAAACTTTGTTCTGTCATCCTTGTCTGTAGAATAGAAGCCTCTAACAACCGTGCTCTCAAGAAATAAGCAAAAGGCTAAACATTCAGACATATATGGTTTTTTCTTCTTTTCTAGCCTCATAAGCAAATACAGCGCCAAAGAAATTGCTCCTCAAAAAATAATGTGTTTCAAAGAAAACTTACGAGAGTTTCAGCTAAACGATTTCTCTACCATCTCTAGCTGGTTACACACGCATTTTTATCACTTTGGGATCAGATAATACAGTATCTATCACTGAAAAAGCAGCATTGTGATCCTCCTTCCTAAGAAAATCAAGAACATAGCTGTGCATAAACCTACCAAGATTTAGGGTGAGTTACATTTTTAAATACATGTTTTGGACACCTATTGAGTATTTTGCTCCTCTTGTGCTTTTTGTGAGCTTTTTTCCTAATTTTTAGACTATTTCTCTAACATATCATTGGTTAAGATTTAAGTTTACCTGGGGCCCGCAAATATACCATGTCTTACAATCTCTTGTTATAAAGACTACAAAAGAGAAGTAAAAACCTGACCTTTGTGGCTTTAGCCATCTGTGGAGCCAACACTAATCTTTTATCCAAGCCAGTTATAAGCATACTGATACAAACATGAGAAACTAAGAGCAGCTAGACCAAATCAAATAAAGGACTAACAAGGGTAATAGGGAGGTGCAAGACCAAGTAAAAAAACATGTAATTAAAAAAAATTTTGAAGAGAGCAACCTTTACCCCACATATCCCAGTGCCTTAAATGTTTTCAGAAGTACACAACATTTTTCATTCTAGCCACTGCATCCAATATTTACCCAAGTTTCTAACCTTTATTGATGCATCAAATCTCACTCAAGGCATCCCTTGCATAATCCCATGACACAGAACTCCACAATTAAGCCACATGCTGCCTTGCAGGACTGGTCCTTCCTGTTACCATTTCAGCCTGTTACCCCATAATTCTACATTTATCTGCTGTGAAAATTTCATGGTCAAAACCAAAAGTTTTAATGTTAAAGTACATTTTTGGGAAAAAAAGTGATTGCAAACACAAGGTATAGACTTGCCTTAACACTGTTGTACTCCAAAGTCATTGAGATGCTTTTAAAAAGTTATATTTACATGTACAGAGCATAACTAAGAAGAGTTCTGGAAAATCCAAATAGATCCAAGTGCCTCATGAAATGAAGTGACAGACAGTAGATGCCATAACTGAAACAGTCCTGTACATCCAATTAGTAAAACTATTTGCTATGACAAGTACATATTCCACACATTCAGATTATGCTGTCATGCATATTTCCTTGCACACAAGTCAAAAAGGAAATCTTGACCACCTGATTTCACTGTAATCCAAAAGCAGCATTTCTAAAGAGAACATTACCCCAACACCCTCTCAAAAAAAAAAAAAAAAAAATCTGCTACATTTATAGTCTGTAAGAGCTCCAAGAACAAGGTACGTTACTCCATGTGTGTTCTATAAGTACTCTGATATTCAAAAAGCAAGAAGCAAGCAGACACCTCACAGTGTCACCTGCAGTTTGACATTTCTTTGGAAAGAAGTCTTTGCAACTGCTTTGTCCTGCAGGAAGTTGTTTGGTTTTTTATTTGTCGTACACAAGTATTTAAATACACATCAATGCAACTCTGTAGCAGGGATCATGTTTGATATTTAAAAATGGAAGTCTAAAAATAAACTGAGATGATATAACTACAGGTTCTGGAGGCATGTACATGATTAAATAACTTCTCATCTGAGAGCTTTCTTCCTGATAGGAAAGAATGAGACTGCATACATTTTCATTTCAGTTAATTCCTTAGATCCTGCTCACTTTTTCTTATATAAGATATAAATGGTGTAGCTACCCCACTTGCTAATTTCAGGTTTGCTCACTAATGCTCAGTGGAAAGATCTTCTGTGGAGAACACTTAATGCTTCTATATCTGTATGTGGTGAGTGGTGGGACCAGAACCCCCATAGGAATCGAGATTCTATTTGGAAAGCCAGAATATCCATTGCCTCAAGCCAGCTGGAAAATGAGTGAGAAAAAATTGATAATATTTCCAGAAGTAGAGTTTTTAATTCTTAGAAATGTTATTTTGAAATTAACAATGATTTACAAGGTTCGATTTTTAGTGTTTGAAAATTGAGCAGGCTACATTAAGAGAAAGACTTCAGTTTGGAAGAATTCAGTAATTTTCTAAATGTGCAGGTCTGAGAAGTCACACGACAGAAAAAAATTTAAGAGGTGCTAGAGATGTTGTGAGAAAACGCCAAAAACAAGAAAAGCCTTAGCTTCTTTTGGATACAACTTAATGTCTAGTAAACAAGCATAGGGAAATCTCCAATACTGATTGCAAAGGTAAGGATGCCATTTTGCAGCTATTAAGAGACAGAGTAGGCACACAGTTCTGTAAGACCATTTAATTATGTAGATACATACTACTTTAATACTTTATATAGGGAAAATAGTGAAGATTTGAGGCTATACCATAAGGCTCATGACATGACACATTAGAGAAGATATGGTCAAAACACAGAAATAAAGTGCTTTCTGAACATTTGCTGCAAATGTGTATCAGATTTAAAACCAGCAATCCATTTCTGCTCCTTCGTGGTATATGGCTTTGCTGTGGACTGCTGAGTAGCTGTCATGCTATGCAGCCTGGCTGCTTTCCAGTCCTGGGTGAAGCAATCCCCATAGTATTTGCACGAAAGAAATGATGGGTTCCTTTGATGTGAATTATCTTGAGTGAATAAAAGGTGGGTTTGGGTTTTTCTGGCCTTCTTTTCAAGTAAAAACCTGTGCCAGGTGTCCCAGAAAGTCATGTCAAAGGATTCTCTCTGAAGCACCATGTAGAAAATAACCATTCCTCACATTTTATAACTAGCCTTCACAGAAGGGATTGCCCTCAGCTTTTTCAATAGCTGTTTTGTTTCATGTATTCAGGAATTGTCATCTGCAGGTATGCTGTGAAAAACACAATTCCTTTGATAGAGCACAAGTGGTTTTTATCTAAATGCATTTGTTGGTTTAACTTTACAGCTTTATACAGTTTCTGCAAATAATTTCAGATAATTCGTTAAATGTTATTTCATATGAAAGTCATTACTACTAAAATCTACAAGTATCCCACCAGCAAGAAAAAAAAAAAGAAATGGGCAAAGTTGCAAGCACAGCTCTTCTATTGTTTCTGACTCAAGCAGGGTAGCAAATGCTGGAGACTGTTGGCATTTTGAGCTGTCTGGAGACTCCTGCAGATTTCTAGAATTACATGCTATGGCTCTTGGTGTTCCACAGATACCACAGCTGATTTACTAAAAAAAAAAAAATTAAAAATGCATTTCTCAATAAGATGTGTATGCTCCATGCCTTACTGAAAACAGGAAATCCATACACTCATGGCTGCATAGTCAAGCATGCAGAGCCACACAGTCACAGTGAGTTTAGATCAGATATAAATTTTCACCCTAAACAACATATCAGAGAGAGTGTGATGCATGATAAGTTCCAAATATTCTCTGGTCTTCTCAAGTCCATCTCTACTCTGAAGTTTACTTGTCTGCAACAAAAGTCCAATGGCATTAGCAGCTTATAGAAGGAGAGGAATAGTATGTCTACAAGGAAAAGCAAGTCTACATTAAAACAGAATTCAAACCAATAATCTAGGAAATCATTAACCTGACTGGGAAGAATTCCCACCCTGTCAGTATATGTCATATATTAATTTACTCCTGGCTGTAATGTGATGCTGGCAAACCCATACAGAAGTTTTTGAAAACCGAGGACCTTGAATGAATTACATGTAGAAATGGTTTGGTAATAAATCAGAAAATCAGTAAAGATTCTTAGCACCTGCACAAGGCCTTGGCCTTCATCACTGAGGTGGGAGGTAATGACAGCCTCATCCCTCTTTCATGCTGCCCAATAATTATACCAGCCTGTTTGTATCCTGACATCATTAGAATCACTTTGGGACTTCAAGACTTGCTCCATAACAAATTTTAGTGTGCTTTTGTCCTCCTCAACCTTGGTCTTCTTTTCACTAGCTTCTTTTCTGCCCTCCTGCTTTTTTGTCCCACCTCCATCTGTATCCAAGCTGCGTCAAGATGTGCACCACAACACCTGCCCAAGTGGAAGGAATACCAACAGCAGAAGCTTGTTGAAAGCTTGCTCTGCTTCTGTGCAGAAATCAAGCAGTCACAAATAATGCAGCCTTTAGGGAAGGCCTGGATTGTTGTCATTATACCCAAGGTACTTTTCTAATTATTTTGCAGTGAGGCTGAAAAATAACCAGTGTAACTATGATGTTATTCTGGCAGCAACTAGAAATCAAGCATGAACCCAAAATATTAGAAAAAATCCAGAAAAGGTGTTTCTCCCAGTTTCGGGGCATGTGATTATTTTATAAGATAAGAAAAATACATTAGTTCCTGAGGTTTTCCCAGAAGTTCAGATCCAAACCCAGAAAAATATTTTGTCTAAGAACAAAGCATTATTTCACAGAATCACAGAATAATGGGGTTGTAACAGATCTCTAAGATCATCAAGTCCAACCTATGCCCTAACACCTGTACTAGACTATAGCACCAAGTGCCATGTCCAGTCTTTTTTGAAACACATCGAGAGATGGTGATTTGAGTAAAATTAGTCTTCTGGTAGATGCGTTAATTTCTTAAGACACAAAAATAAAACATTTGAACATAGATCTAATATTTGATATCTTACAGTGATTGGAAAAATACAGGATGGAAAGCAGATTGAATACTTTTTTTATAGTCTATAATTGTAAATGTTACAAATACTAAAGCTTTATATAAGCATGAAAATTCCCATCAAAGATAACAAGCTTTTCTTTAGGGCAACCACCACAGCTGAGGAAACTTTATCTCTCAGCTCTGTGACCAACACAAATATCCATCTCTTCAACAGGATCTACAGAGAAAACAGCACTGGTTATTCAGGCACTGTAACAATTTTGGACTCATCAGGCTTTAACAAGCTCATTTTAGTACAGGTTAAATTAACTGAGTTACTTTTAACTGCTAGAAAATTATGAATGGGATGCCCAAGCAGAGCTTGCCTCAACTAATCTTCTTCTCAAACAACTTCAAATTTAACCAGGATACACTTTTGTTTAAACAAGACACAGAGATATTTCTGGGATAGCTTAAGCATTCTCCATTATTTAACCTTTATGTTTTCAAACGCTGTAGTATAAAAAGTCTTCTTAAAATACACTGGGGCTGTTAAGTTCTTGTAAAGTGTTTACAGTATCTTTGTTCTTCCTTACTCCAAATAGACAAGGCAGAAAGTCATTGGGAAGTTTTCTGGGAGGTTGTCTTTGATTTTTTCCCAACATTTTAAATATATATTTACATAGCCTTACACTAGTACTCTGAGTCAGTTTTCTACAGTATTGTTGCTAATACTCAGGCACAAATGAATTTCCAGTATAGAAAAAATGACTACATACAAGTTCATTTTTGAAGCAAGCAAATAGAGGGGGGAAAAAAAATGGTTTTCCACACTTACTCCTTCACATTGTTTACCTACATTACTCTTCTGAGATACTACTGGAGACACAGAAGTGTTCTGTTGTATGAAACTTACATTTAACCAGTCTCAAAACTCCACAATTTTCCCCTCCAAATCTCTTTCTAAGCTCTCCTGTACCAAAACCTTAGCCAAAAAAAAAAAAAAAAAAAAAAAACAAAAAAAAAAAAAAAAAAAAAAAAAAAAATCACCTCAACTTTGAGGCTACTGGAAGTACAAATTTTACATTGGTGTCCACTGTGGTCATTCACCGTATTACTGTATTTTCCTTGCAACCATTTTTTTAAACCATATCCATGAAGCATCTTGTGTAATAGAATCTGAGGCTTCATAAAGTGCCATGACTGTGATGAAAAATATATTTAACCAATGCCACTGTAACCAGTAGGAAAGAATCCAGAAATGGGAAAATAAGCTGGACTAGGGGTAGAAATCAGCCAGACACTTCCACAAGAGGGTTGAAGGATTTCATGCACCAAGACTGCACGGTAAGTACCATTTCAGTGCTGAAATAATCAAAAAGGTTTATCCTAATGAGCTTGGTTTTTAATGGTACCAAGCTATACCCTGGTCTTGAAATTAATAAATTCAGTCCAGTTTAATACTTTACACAATGTATTCGATTTAATTGCTGGATAAAGAATATGATCTTATAATTATGTACAGAGATAGCCGGGGTTTAACAAAACAGTGTAATCCAGAAACTGGAAATGGTAGGTGACCAGTAGCATTTACATTTTCAATAATCCTGATCAAGTTTTCTTTGTAGAAAAAGAAAAGAAAAACTCTGTAGTTTTCTTGTAGTGTAGAGCTCTAGGATAAACTCAAGAGATGATTACTGTAATTAAGGAATTTGCAGATGACTTTCTTCAGAGACAATCTATTTGGCAGAGATTTGCAGTCTCTTGAATGAACTCCCTCCAATCCTCTGATGTCACTATCTTGCACTCATTAAGTTCCCAACTATCATGCACATGCAGCTAATACTGGTGTCAGTCAAAGCCCTATCTCAGTCAGTGGCATCTGACTTCTTGAAGTACATGAGGGCATTTCCAGTCCCGGGGGAGGAGACAGACTCCAGCAAGAACCAACCCACCAGATGCTCTAACATTACACAGCCAACTGCTCCAGTTACAGTCCAAACTACATCCAGAATCATACTAAGTAATATCTTTGAGAATAGAGAAGATCAATCCAGACTTACACAGATGTACCTGAAATCAGACTATTGCTTGTCACCAAAGAAGTTCCGTCACTCCAGTTAGAGTCTGTGATTTATATGACACAACCAGATATATCACAGACATGCAAAAGCAGGTTATCCACTCCTAGGAAAGATGGGTTAGAGACAGCACACAAACTTGCTTCATAAAACACCTTCCTTACTGACAACTAAATCTAAGATTTCACCTGGGAATAAGAGCATCTATCACATGCCATAGACTTTGAAGCAATCAAAAAATATAGCACGTTTATTAATCCATGACTGTTCCAAACAAGTATTAAAATACATATTTTAGCTGTAATATAGTATCCAAGTCTAAAATAAAATTATATCCTGATTAAACCGATGCTCACTAGAGAAGTCACAGAATCAACGGAAGTTTGCAAATCAGTGGTTTGGGGTGCCCAATTTAATACTCAAGAAACAGGATTTTGAGAAGATGGGTGTGGGGAAGGTGCTGAGCCTCTCAGACTATGTACAGTCAGTAGTTAGGTATCACCATACTTTGACTATTCTCAGGAGAAAACATGGCAATAGTACCTGCCTTCTTCATTGCTATTTACTTTGCAAACCACAATGTGGTGTGCAATACATTTGAGAAAACTGATTCAAGAGGAAAAGGGACATTCGATTATATTAGAAGAATTTATCTGATTTTATGACCATTCATGCAGTTTATTGCCACAAGTTAAAAAAACAAACCCAAACATTACTATCCAAAGGCAAATCAAATCTGGACACAAATAAGGATATTTAGAGGAGTTAGAGTCACCAACCTAAAGACTGCTGGAAAGGATAAAAGCTCCAGCTTCAGTTTTAGCTCAATTTCTCATTAGAAGGGATTAGAATGAAATTTTCATAGAAGCCTCTAATTCCTATGGGGTCTACCATCCTCATCTCAAGCATCTGGTATGGTCATCAGAGAAATGGTAGTACATTAGACAGACCACAAGCACAATCCAATATGGCAATTACTACATGTTTTTTTCTGCTTGATAAAAAGTTAAACAGTCCATCTGATGCCACTGTCAAAATGCTATCTTGGAACAAAGCACCAAGTAAACACTTCTTTATGGACAAAAAAAAAAAAAAAAAAAAAAACCACAAATATGCTCACTAGCAATTTAAATTCAATTCCAGAGATGCAAGATTACCTGCCTAGACCACAGTCTATGCCACCAAAACCTTTGAGTGTTCTTTTGGAAAGCTTCTATGTGAAATATTTCTTTAGATTGCAGAGAAAACAGGTATCATCACTGGGCTGTATAGTTGGGCTGGGAAAAGCCAGAGTTCACTGTTTTATTTTTTCAGATCAATGTGGGCATCTCAGTAGGATTTTGCTTCTCAGTGAGGAAGGGCAAAAGAGCATATTGTCTTCTAAATAGCTTTTCTGCTCCTTTTGGAGCAAGCGGTACAGCAACCATCTCTCAGAATCAAGAAAGAGGACAAAGAATATTTATATCTTTAAGTTACTGTGAATATGTTACCCTTAAACTCTCCATTAACCAAATACAGAAAAAGAGAGGGGAAGAAACTTGTTTCTCACTGCTTTATCCAAAATCATCACTTCTACTGCTATGCTAATAAAGCAAAAAAATACTATTCACATGATTTCTTTAATTTCTTTTCAGGGATGCACAACTGTGTAAGGATTACGTATTTTATTACCTCTTCTATCATTTTTATATAATTTAGCAAAACTACAAGAAAGGTCAACTACATTCTTAGAATTTAAGCTTAAATTCATGCTCAGACCCTGAGAAATACAGCCCAGCATCCTATATCAATCCTCAGCAAATTCTCTTTAATGCAGATACTGAAGTCTGTCAATCGCAGCAGACACATGATGCCAGTGATGGATCTTCTCTATAACTTTGTCAGGTAAAAAGAATGTCACATTAACTGATGTTAACAGGTGATACTACATTATTGAAATAATAATAATAAAAAACCAATTTTACAAAAGAAAATTAAAGAGAAAGCTGCTACATATACCCATTGTATAAAATTCCTGACTGTACTTAGAGACTGAAGTGAAATCACACTGAAAAAAGAAAGAATGGGGTAAAATCCTATCAGTTGTCTTCGACAAGAAAACATGAGAGCCTTTTCTAGCTCCCTTTCCCCTAAGAACATGCTAAACACCATGAAAAATGTAACAGCATGAGGAACAATGTGAAGACTCTATTTGCCAAGGAGATGAACTAACATTAGTTACAAGCCAGTACCTATAAATGTGAAAAAGTCTCTCCGGTTTTTGATACATGTGAAACAGGGACAGTCATGCAAGAAAACACATTTGTAAAGATTCTTTAATATTTCAAATCACTAAGAAGCAAAAGCAAAAACAACAAAAGTGAAATACAGTCTTTCACAGCATCTTCTCTAATCAGAGCTTAGAGAATGGGACTCTACAATGAGAGCTCTAAAATAATCACTTCAGTTTTATGCCTTCACTCCCCAGCCGAGCCATGAAATGTATACTTGCCTATCCTTAGGAAATTATTTGAAATCTACAGTTAAGAGGTGACTTTGAAATGTTGTTCTACAAGAATTGCCTTATTAGGTATAATACCTACAGAATTAATAAAAAATGTTATTTTCCTCTCGCTTGGTTAATGGCTGTTTTTCCCTGATTTCTTTCTACCTATTCAGTGATCAATAATATTTCCCATTTTGTTTGTGTGTCTTATCATCTGTTACTTGATAAGAAAAAACATCTTGATCTCCTGGCTCTTGCCTCTGATCTTTCCCAGATATGCAGAGTTCAGTGCTTAGTAGAAGGCGACCTCAGCAGTAGGATGAAGTCAGCATCCTACTAAAGCAGAACTAAAAGCAGAAACTTCCCCAACCCTTAACACACTCAAAAAGCACATGCTGTGCTGTTAATGAACTGTATTTTAGAAGGTGATAACTCTGGTGGTAATGAAGGTACTTTAGAAAGAGTTTCAATCACATTAACTGTTTTACTCTAAACAAAATAGGCAGGTAAGCATAAAGACAATCTAGGGCTATGAAAAACTGAGGAAGGCCTGAAGCATATTTAGGATAATATAAAAAAACTAAAAGTACACTGGATATTTGCTTATTCTTCCCTATAACTGATTCATTTCTACATCTGACTGAAGTACTCTTGGAGGAAAAAACAAAACAAAACAAAAGCATCTGGAGAAGTTAGAAAGACATTCCTACACTCCAGAAAGCATTCAGCTCTGAGAAGAAGAGCTGGGAGAAACTAAATTTGGATAGCCTTTAGGAAAATACAGTGGAGCTGGAAGGACAATGGTTAGGTCAATTTCTTTAAGAAAGGATTCAGCTTTCTAACATATGGGGAGAAATGGCTTGTGTCAGGGGAGGAAAAAGAGCAGAAATCAGAGCTCCAGTCAACAGTCTGGTTCTTGATCTAAGGCTACCTTTTACATGCATATTCTGTGGTAATCACGTAAAACTTTAATGTTACCATAGACTTTACAAGCCTAAAATGTAATTTATGTTTTTTTTTATCTAGGATGATCCAAAGGAATAAAATTGATGGCTAACACCATTATTTTTGATATCCATGAAATACTTAAACTGAAAGAAGTGAAAAGGGAGATTTTGTACCCACTAAGCTGATGGAGCTCTCACTAAGAAATGTGAAATTATGTAAATGTGGACTTTAAGAGGAACAGAGGAACTTTCGTCTACACACACACAATTATGAACAAGAGGTCACTCACTGGAGTTAGCTAAGCTTCACAGCAAACAGCTTATTTAAGAACCATGCATGAGTATAATAAAAACTTGACATAAGTTATCAACAGCTACACTAGTGGTAGAAATTTGTGACTTATAGAACTATGGGTAATTTTAGCTGATTTAAATAGAAATAAGCTGCTGTGTTTCCTGGACTCAGATGAGAAAGGAAATAGCAGCACACCCTGGACAAACCATGTCTGTGTCCTGGGCAAACCATTGTTTTTCAGGTCAAACACAGGCATAAACATAGCACACATTTAATTAAGATATCTTCAGGTCCATGCATATTGAAAATGTTTTTTATCAACCATTTGCTCACAAAATTAGTTAGAGGACAGTGAAATGACACTAATTCTAGTCACAAAATCCGGAAAACTAGAACAAGCAAAAAGTAAAAAAACAAAACCAAAAAAAACCACAGTTGTTCAAAGTTCATTAAAAAATTGACGTTCTTCACATAGAGATTTTTGAAGCATAGCTTTGCATTTTATTAGTATTTATTATTAAAATAAACCACATAATCATTCACTGGCCATCTCCATAATTATGCACTATAAAAAGATTAGTGGGTATTAATTTCCAAGGGAATTCCTCGAGAAATTTAAAATTAATGTTAACATGCCAATTTCACATCTACCCATACACATTTGAGATCACTGAGGCTAGTTCCCATTTTGCAAAGAAACTTCTTTTGCACTGCACTATATCACACTTTTGGCTTGGAAGCTTTACTCCCAACAGGGTAGATGTCTAGAATCACCACTTATTTTTTTTAAGAATTCACATATTGTAGTCTTATAATTGTAGATTTTGTGTTCATCTAAAGATGAAAACACAGTATCTTATTAAGTGTTCTGAAATCACTAGTTCTCATTACTTTCAAACACAGTCCAGTGTTGGTAGCATATTGACCTTTACAAGTGCCTTGAAATCACAGAATTTTACTGTATTTAAATTGCTGCTAAAGATGCATTACATTTGCAAGAAATCCCAGACTTCATGCTGAAGAGTAAAAATAGCAATCTCTAATAGAGAGATGTTGCCCTTAAGAGTGCACCGTACATCACAATAGTGGAGCATAGTGCGGGATTTATTCATCCAAGTGATTAAGCACAAGTGTGAGTGTTTGAGCCAAATGTACAATACATAAAAAACTGACAAGTCCAATGGTTAGATTTTTTTCAAAAGCTCCAAGCTGTAACTTCATTAAAAAAAGGTAAATTCATCTCTGCTAAAGAGATTACTCTGGTAACAACCAAAGAAGTAAAAAAAAAAAATATATATATATATAATATATACTTCTTACATTCTTAATCTAACCATTATATTTTAAAATATTTTTAGCAAACATATAGTGGATAAATTTTCCAAACCACATCATACAGCATCTTTCTAGACTTTCACAATATATAGTTGGGGTTTTCTTCCTTAAAGTCATCTTTTTGCCGCAGCAATAATAACCAGACATGCAGTATTAGGACATTAGGAAGATGGGAAGACAAAAGGTAAATTCACTTGCACCACTGGTCATCATGTCTTACAAGTCAGTCTGCAGCTTGATATGTGTACTAGTAACACCTTTATCCAATGATAGTTAAATCTGATGGAACTTTGTCATTAATGCCCTAATTCATAAAGTAGATTAAGTATTTGAGATACCTAATATAATGTTTCACCAATATATACAACAAACTACAGCAATAAAATTAATTAACCAGAGTATTTCTCAGCCCTGTAACTGCACTCATTTGAAGAATTCCATTGCCAGTTAAACATTTCCAAAAAGCTTCCCAACTAGAGAAAGTAAAATAACAGATTTATTGCTCTTATCAAAGCCCCAGCAGGTATACAGGACGCAAAAACAGGAATTAGATCAGAAGTCTTTAAGCCTTACTGCTACCATTGTAGCCTGTCAATGAGTGGCTTTCTTGCTTGCTTTTCTCTGAAGTCTCCTGCCTTTCACCAGCACTTTGCAGCATCGCACTTATCCCTATGAGGTCTGCCCCCTAACCCAAAGTAATCTGCAGTTAGCTGACAGACCACAGTCAGCCCCTATCCTTTTGGAATGGCTGGATTTTTACCAATACTGTACCTTCCAGTATGTAAAATGAGTCAAGCTAGTTTCCTGCTAGGCAATACATTATCTCCAAACATATAAAGTGATTTAACACAGGAAATACCAGCACACAGAGGCAGCTCCCCTCTGCTATCCACATGCACAGCAGCATGTTAGCTGCAGAAATGACACTTCAGTGCATTGAGATGGTTACATTTGCTTTGATTTTGCCAAACTGCAATCACATCCTCAATTCAGTGAAACTTTGTCAACTGCATACAATTCTGTATTTCTCCTTGTGATTGGATCAACACCTAAGCTTTAATGAGCACTTTAACTAAGCCTAAATTAATTTTTGGCTGGGCAACGTGCTTAAAAGTTACAAGACCAAATCCCCATGAATTCACCCCAGCAGCCTGTCTTTAATTCCAGTGGCTGAAGAACTGACCCTCAGTGATTATACACACAATCCAGAAAAGTTGCCAGATTGGTTTTATTAGCACAGATGTACCAATATCCAAGTTCCAACCATACTTCTGGTGATACACACATACAGTGTTCTATCATGGAGAATTGACCACAGGTTTTTGAATATTGTCATAAGGGACATTAAGAGGTCATTTCTGTACCTTGCTTCAGGTAAACCTTGCTTTGATCATTCTTGATAGGCACTTACTTGTTTTCAGTGTTCTCCAAGAACAGACCAGAGTCTCCCAGCAAGATATTTCAACATTTCAATTATTTTTTTTCAAGAGAATGTCACCAAAAGCTACTAATAATCCATCTTCCTGAAGTTCAAATCCATTACTACTTCTCCTACTCATCAGGGAGATAAAAACGTTACACTGGTTCTAGAGCAGGCTCATGGACTTATGTCACCACTTCTGGTACTGCCTTCATCAGTTTAAAGATCAAAGTCCATTCAGCCTGTCTCATTCTCCTAGCAAAGATGCTTAGTGCTTTTCCTTAATTTCTCTGCAGCCAGTTCAGACCCAATTACCTTTATGATGGGACAACTAGCTGGATCGATGAGGGGAGAGCAGTGAATATTGTCTATGTGAAGTTCCACAAAGGCTTTTCATACTATTTCCCATTATACAGGCAAACCCAAAATCTGCAGGCTGGAAAAGGAGACAGTGAGGTGGATTGAGAACTGGCTGAATAGCAGAGCTCTGGGTTCTTATCAGCGTGACAGCCTAGTTGAAGCATGTAACTTGTAGTGTCCCCCAAGGGCTGATACTGGATCCAGTATTGCTTAGGTTATCCACCAACTTGGATGAAGGAATAAGAGTGCCTCCTCTGCAAATCTGCTGAGGATACAAAGCTGAGTGGAGTGGCCAATATCCCAGAGAGCTGCACAGACTTTCAGAAGGATCTCATGCACTGGAGGGATGGGCAGAACAGAACCCTTTGAAATTCAGCAAAAGCAGGTTCAGACTCCTACACTGAAGGAAGGAAAGAAGGAAGAACCTGGGAAGGAAGAACCTAGTGCACCACTACAGGGTGGGGGCCAACCTGCTAGGAAGAACCTGGAGGACAACAAGCTGTCCATGAGCCAGCGGTGTCCTTCTGGCTACAAAGGCTGATGGTATCCTGATGTGCATTAGGAAGATCTTTGCCAGCAGATTAAGAGAGGTTATCCTGTCTCTCTATTCAGTCCTGGTGAAGCCACATCTGGAGTGCTGTGTCCAGGTCTGGACTCCTCAGTACAGACATACTTGGAGCTCCTCAGGCACGACCCACAGAGAGCTACAAAGAAGGAAAAGGGACAGAAGCACCTCACTTATGGGGAAAGACTGAGGGAGCTTGGCCTGTTCAGCCTCACAAAAACACAATTGAGAGGGAGCCTCATTACTCTCTTCTATAAGTATCTGGAAAGAGGGTGCCAAGAGCAGCAAGCCAGGTGGTTCTTTTCAAGAGGCACTGGGCAGAAACCAATGCACAGAAAATTCACTTGAGTATGAGGAAGAACTTTGCTGCGAGGGTGACTGAACACTTAAATTGCCCAGGGAGGTTGTGAAGTCTCCTTCCCTGGAGACATTGAAAAGCCATCTAGATGCAATCCTAAGCAACATGCTCTAGAGAACCCTGCTTGAGTAGGGAGGTTGAACTAAACCATCTCCAGTGGTTCTTTCCAACCTCCCTGTTCCGTGAAGTCTTTCTCAAAGTATAATGCTCAAAATGGGACATAGCATTCCAGCTGAAAGCTCACATTGGCAAGAGGAAAATAAATGTCCTTCCTGTTAGAGTTCTGTTCAAGTCTTTATCTATAAAACAACACTAAGTCATGTTTCTCTTGTGACTTGGCATTGGATCTTTCTCCACAGAACCTCTGCTTACTCCATTGCTTCTCATCCATACTTATGCAAGCAATTACTACCCCAAATAATCATTCAACCTGCCTAAATTTCATCCTATACTTTTCAGATCACTTAACTTCTAATTTACCAAAATTATTTTTAATTCATTTTGAATTCTGATCCCACCTTCAAACAATTGCAGCTCATGCCAGTTTGCTTCATTGCAGCATTTAATAAAACAGACAAGCAATGAAACAGCAATGAAATCCTCAAACAGAATCAGGCTCCAAATAGACCTCTTTGGTACACCTTTTTCTTTTCAGTACAAATAGCTCCTCTGTGGTACAATTGCCCAACTAGTTGGGAGCCTACCTTACAACAATTTCACCTAGACAATAAGTCTTAAATTCATTACAAAAGTGTTGCATAAGACTATTTTAAAAGCTTTTCTGAATCCAGGATATAGAGGAATTTATTGCCTTGCTTCTATCCACATATATTTTGCCCTGTCATAGAAAGGGGTTATATCAAGCTATATCAAGATATAATTTGATCTTGAGATATTTCTGGCTGCTCTTCATCTTCTATTTCCTAGATAATTCCAAACTGTACATTAATTTGTTACAGAATTTTGCCAGAGATTAAAACCCCTCTGGCTACTCTAGAAGGTGCCCTGCTTCTTTCCTCTCACCAACCCCTCACTATTTTAAAAGATAAGCAAGCACTGTCCTTTTCCTCAGTTTTTTTAGTACCTTGTCCGCTCTCCACAAATTCTAGACATACTTCTTGAACAACTGAATAAATCACTATGGTCAAGGACAGATTAAAGTGACATGAGAAAAATCCAATACTTACTTTCCTCTCCATGTGGAAACATCGTGCCTTTTTCGGGGGTATTAACTGCACTAGCCAGCAGCATGCAACTGTCCCATTAAGTAACAATGGATATGAAAGAGTTAAAAATTCAGCCTTCTCAGCATCCATTCTTAGAGGCACAAGACCATCTTTGTGTACTATATCCCAGAATTTTGTTCTCTTGAACAGAAGGCAGAACAATTCCTTTCAACCAGCAAAATGGAGGAAGAAATCCTTCAAGCTTTCAGACCAGATTGATCACTCAAGAGACACAACTATCTTGGGTAAATGTCCAAACTCGAGGTTGCTTTCTGAATTGATGCTTTTGAGGTTTGCTCATACCAATCATTAGTCACTACCATTTATTAGATTGCAGATATACTGAAATACATCCTGGGAAAGAGAGAAAAATATTCTCCCAGGACCTTGGTTATTGATTTTTATTTATTAACTAAACTTAAGCAAAGGCAAAATTAATAACATTCTACATGTCTAGCAGAAACTTGGAGGAGAGACTGTGTGAAAGCAGGCCTCTCCCATTTGTATACCTCTGAAGAGGTCAGCTTCTATCCTAGGCCTCACAAATTCAGGACCATAAAGATGAGTGAGCATTGAACACCACCAGACAGAAGCGAGGCACGAACCAGGTTGTTTGGAGACACACCAAAGGACTCCACCAGCACAGCCCTCAGAAATGACCCCTGCCACACTGATTCTTAGACCCTAAGCAAACAGGCATGCACGAAAAGACATTGAATTTCTCATGTCTGACAGATGGGAAATTTGGAGCTGACTAAACACATGCCCAACCCCATATTCTTAGCCCAGATAGCACTTCATTGACCCCTGGCTGATGGAAATGCCAGAAGAGTATCATCTGAATGTGACCCCTTAATGCAGTCCATGTGTGAAAACCTTAAGAAACAGCTCTCTTTCCAGTGGAGGCCAGGAAACAAATGAAAAACGTTCACTGAAGTCAAGGGATTTACATTGGCATAAATCTGACACACAGAAAAATTAGGGATCCAAACTCCATCCTCCAAACTGAGGCCAAAAGGATCCCAGAGAAAGATCTTCTACAGCAGTTTCCATATCCATAGCCACACTGTTCTGCTCAGAAACATAAAGTAGCTAGTGCCATATTCTGTAACACTAAAGACTACAAAATATTGTCCTGAAATAAAAAAAGATTCCTTTGAAGAATTTCTTTTTTATGTAGACCCAAAGGCCTTTGTAAGTTAATTAAGTTTACCAAAAGGGCCTAGGGGCATAAAGTACTGAAATTGTATTGAAGTTCAATAGGAAACTGGCCACTAAATCTTATTTTAAAAATCCTAGTGTCAACTAATTATTTGTAAAGAGTGGCTCTTCAGAAACATTTACACCTCTAAATAGATATTCCAAATATGTATGATCCTTGCCTAAACAAATTTGTATTTCCTTCAGCACAAACATATTTTTACACCAATATTTATAGATTGCACCGCTGTGATTCGTTAACAAATAAACCGCATTTTCTGTGCACACAAATGACTTAACATTAAAATAAATTCCACCTTCCTTGTTTGTTATGGAAGGGCATATTCTTATTGACATCTTTATTTTGCAAAAACGCTCCGAGAGATGCATTTGGCAAATAATATTGCTCTTGCAGATCTCACTGCTTCAGAAACATGACTTCTCTGAGGAAACACTAGATCTTGTAACAGAAATATCTTTAAATCTTTTAGATAGCCAGTCCACAGGGAAAGGTTTAAGAAAGGATCAAAGCTTGTCCTTTCAGCTTGAATTATTCCATTACAGCTGAATGTGACATAATTACAAAAGATGTTGGATGTGGAATCTCATCAGGATTATCTGACACTCATCTTTGTTGAAAAAGTCTCCCCAGCTGTTGCTCTGATAGCACAAATGTGACAGGAGTGCAGAATACAAAAGTAGTTGCAAGTGACTGCTGCTTTGGGGCTGGTTTAGGCACCATACAGCACACTGTGACTTTTCAGTCACCTCAAATATTGAGGCTGTTTAGGACTGCCTTGCAGGTGAGAGGGAGTACCAAGTATGATATTGAATTTCTAAATAAGAAAATTTGTTTGAAGCAGCCCATAGACCAATATGAGCTCTATGCTCTGTATCTGACAGACACAAGAAATTAATCTTCTTGCTTATGCAAGGTCAACAGAATTCATTCCTTCCCCCCCCGCTTTTAAAGAGCTTGCTATATTGTCTGAGCTTGTTTTCACTGAGATCAAAACACAGTGCTGCTTACAACATGTAAGATAAAGCACATCCTTTTTACAATCTCCATTTCTCTCTTCATTTGACACATTCTAAACCAGTACATACAAACTCAAATAGGAAGGAACACATTTCCTATAGTGCTACTATATTTGTATGTATGTATATTTTTTTATTCTGTGGAAGGAGCTCAGTTGTAAACTATAACATCAAATCTTGAATAATTACCCATTCCAGAGGATTTGGTAGCTGTAAAAATACTTTTCTTTCCTTCCTCGTCATGGATTACATTTCCTTCATACATTATTAATGAAGTTAAACTACTAGTAACATGCCAAATGTGCTGCATAGGAGATTTGTGCCTAATCCAGCACAAAACAGGCCCAGTCACATAATGATAGAAAAAAAAGAACAAATGTCAACAGTTTCACACTGGGACTAGATTAAGCGAACCATACTTACTGATTCCTTACACAGGGATTATCTCACTTTTAGTGCTATGAGAAGACAAGCCACACTTCTCTTATATTATTAACACAGAACTGCACCTCAAAAAGAAACACCAGAGTCCGCAAACTGGCTTACAGACACACACAGAAATTGTTATTTATTAAACATCACAAACTCTTTTGGATAACAGATGTAAAACCAAGATATTAATAGTAATAAATATCAAAAGCATCCTCCTCCTGCTTTAGATTTCAGTCCAACTTTCAATGGAATTTGTGCATAACCCTTAAGAGGTTATTAATTAGACTCCAACTGAATCCCAATTAAATTAAAATAGCTAGTGTTTGTGGTCTTTACCTTCTTACCATGGAAGACTTTCTTTGGCTTAGGATCCAGATGCCAACCGCTAACATGTGTTAGTCTGATAAATAAAGTGCTCACTGAAGGCAACAAAATTGTACTAAACTCTTAAGCATTTACAGGAATAGGCATTTGGCACAAAACTGTCTGACAACGAAGCAATAATAAAGTCCAAACAGAACTGGAACTTGTGGGCTTTAATCTCCTATCTAAAAGGTATATTCACCAAACTCCTTAGGGCACAGGCAGATGTTTGCTGCAAGAACATAAGTATGGTTTTGCAAGATGAAGAATATTTTCTTAAGGTGCTTACTGCTGTATCAGGATCACTGAAGCCATGACACAGACCACAGAGCCAGTGAAAAATTGCTTGGTCATTTCAGATTTGTTAAAAATGTTCAAGGAGTAGCTGCCCCAGCAGACTGGGCGAGATCAGGTGTCATGTGTCTACACCACTCTTCACTTTATGCTGGATCAGGTATCGTCTGTGCTACTGCAGCTGGCATTGGGCTGGTAGCAACAGCACAGCTTGTGCTGCGCCTGGCTCAACACAGCACAACTGAGCGCACACACTGATCCAGCCCTAATTAGTATTAGCAAAGATCTGGCAGGAAGGATTGTTAAATCACAAACTAAAACTGCAGCTCCAGGTTGCTCTTTTACAGGTAAACAGGCATTAAAGAGTTGTGTCTTCCAACTTTAGCCCAGCTCAGTCAGAGCTACCTAGTCTCTGGAAATTACCTTTGTCGAAAATCAAAATATTACATACATGTTGTATGTGTTTTAAAATTTCAGGCACTTCAGAAACCTAGACAGGAACCTACAAATGGCTCAGTGGCAGCACAAGGGCAAGTTATTCCCAACAAAGCCATGCTTTAAGCCAGTTTCAGCAGCACTTGTGGATAGACATCCTGTAATTGAACTGCCATCCAGTCTGTTCAGGGTCCCACAAAATGCACTGGAATATACACAGCAAATAATTAAAATCAAATGAGAATTTATTCCACATATTGTATATTCATTCTGAGCACTCTTTCCCACAAGCAGGGGGAAATCAAGTGAACAAAAAGAAACTAGAAGTTTATCTTGTGCAAGCTCCAAAATATTAGCAAGTCCAAATAATTATATAGTCACTAGCACATAAAAACTAATTTGCTCATTAAAAGCCTGTGTTTATACTCCCATACTGAGACCATGAATCATTGCAGTCATGAGAGCCCATGCCCTTAGTTTCTCTAGGGCTTTCCACTAAAACCCACAAAGAAAACAGAATATTGTGTCCACCATACAACCTTCCTGCATTTCTTCTGCACACACAACTCCCATGGCAGGAATAGAGTGGAAAATACTAAAGGCAGAAGAGGAAGAAAATAACCAAAGTGTATGTTCAGGAGAGATGACTGGGATGTATCAATCTCTTTTTTTATAAAGAAATAATCCACTGACTGCTAGGAAATGCAGCAGACACTATCTCCATGGAGCCCCTCCACTCCATACCAGGCTTAACATTTGTTCCTCTCATAGCTCTCCAGACTATGTAACTCTGCGGAGCTGTTCTGATGGAGCTTTCTGCAAATACCCCGTGAAATGCAGTTTCTCACTGCAGAAGGGGGCCCATGAGGAAAATGCTAGTCAGCATCAAATTCTTTCCACAGTCTATGGACATTTATTAATTCAACCCTTTTCCTCCTGAGTCCAAGGCCTCAGATTTCCCTAAGCTCTATTTGGACCCCACAGACAGCAAGAAATGATGTTTCTGAAGAGACCGAATATGAAGGTCAGGGAATATCCTAGCATAAAGGTTTCTGGCTTCGCAAATCTCATTGCACTATGTGTGTTGTCTACATAGGATATTAAGAAATAAAAATTCAAGTTCATATGACTTTTCTGGCACACTTTCAGTTACTAAAATATTCATTTTTGACCCCATGAAATGTGTCAAGTATGAACTGTTGGCAAAGCAATATAAGACCAAAAATTGCATGCTCAGCTTCAGTAAATACTAATTCATAATTGCAGCTCACAGTTTACCCAGTTTCAAAGTAGCTACCAAGTCAGAAGATAGTCATTACATTTCATTCTGTGAGAAGAACACATCCCAAATGAGGTGTCTTTAAAGACAAGAAGCAGGACAACTTGCACTGACAACATTTATCCTTTGTACTATGCAAAGCTCTCCTGATTCATCACCTATTCATCTGCCACAGCCACATTACTGCCCTACATCTGTTTTTATCTTAAATCACAGCCCTACTGAAAACTCTCACCAGTTATGTGCCCTTGGTAAAATACAAGAACCATTCCAAAATGGTCTACTAGAAGGAGATCTAGGAACTACTGAAGGATTAGAGTACAAAAAAATTCCACAATTCTTTTTTTTTTTCCTGTCCTAATTGCTATTTCCCTAACTCTGGTCATTTCTTTTAATCTGTTACATTTAATATTTTATTTATTTAAGGTACTTCAGATCAGAAAGGCCTGAGAGCAGTACATTTTTTTAATGCAGAGAGACAGTTTGTAGTATTACTGCATTCTGGAGGGGAACAGCTGAAGTTCAGAACACTAGCCTTATTCATACCTTTTTTTGAACCCTAGCTTTCTCCCCCATATACTTTGGCCTGCTCCAGGCATCATGCAAAAATCTTGTAAGCACACACCTGTCAGTCATCAAGAGCATGTCAATCACAAGCTGCAGTAAAGGTCAAAATTTATGAGTAAAACAATTTTATCTGCTAATAAGGAAAAAACCTAGATGGCTCCTTACTGGAATGGGCCAAGGTTGCCAACAGATGTACTGAAGAACATCATCTAAGTTTTGGAGATTGGTAGAATTTCACTATCATTCCGTTTTTAGGCCTTTAATCATTAATTTTGGCACATATAACGAGGTTTTTGATAACTCAAACTAAAAAATACACATGTACCTAGGGATTTGCAAATATACTTCCCCAAGAAGAACAATAGGGAACACACAATCCTAAACCAGAGTCCTTAATATTAACAGCCCATAAGGGGTTTCTGAAGATACAGCTTGTACTTTTATGTCACAGAGGTACAATGCTTCGACCCAAGAACTTTCCTGAAGAATTATCTCTACTGCGCCATGTACTTGAACCATTCTCTTAAGTTACTCCAGAAGAAAGAGAGAACTGTGTCATTTTACTCAGTTCTGTCCATTCCCCTGAGATGCAAACAACAGAAGCAATCTCCACATTTTCCCCAAACTCAACAAGCAAGCCCACATGTACAAGTAGACCAGAACAGGGAAATTTTTTTTTCCTTGAAGGACTGCTAACAGCTCCATGATAGACAGAAAGAGCCCCACGAGCCTCACAGAAGTTTTCATTTGTGCTCCAGGTAACATTTCCATATCAAAAAAGCCAGAAGGCTTGCAAAATTGGAGACCTGCAACAAAAGAACATCTACTTGTTGATGTGTGGTTTATGCTATACACAGCAAAATAAATGAAGCCAATAAATGTTTTACAAGTGTCATGTTAGTATTCTGTGAAGGATATTTCTCTATTGGAAAACCCTGATACTTAAAATGGATTCAGTGGGACTAATAAATTGGTCCAGTAGGTGTTAATCAATAATATAAATGAATAACCAATGAAAAACTGCCACTAGTATGCCAAAGGGGAAATCATCCAAGAATGAAATTGGTGCAATAATGTAAGTGCATTGTATCCTTTAACAAATACATGTAAAACATACTAGATAGAGACCAATTCCTAGTACAAAGCTATGTGCTCCTTTAGACAGCCTCAAAATACTTGATTTTATAAAGAATTTTTTATAGGAAATATTTTTTTTCCTAGTTGTAAGCATTGATATGTTGAATTCAAAGATGCACATGTGCTTGTGCACCAGCTATTTTGTATAAATTTTGTAGGGTTCTGCTCCCACACCCCCCCACACACACACATTTAATTATTCTTGCAGACAGCTTTTTGCCAGAGCTCTGAACTCTAGAGGAAAATCCCTGGAGATTTACATGAAAAAAGCTGGCGTTCTCTCTTATTTGCCTATTGAACACACGCACAGTGACAGATTGTTTGGATGGGCAAAGCCTACCCTGTTTTAACATCTGAAACATCTGTCCAAGAGCCTTAGACAGTCTGTATGCATTCACAAAACTCTAACTTGCTCAGGTTTATAATACTCATGTTACAGTGCTTACAGCGCTGCCCACAGCTCCTGCAAGAGCTGAGCTTGATGATTTTTGCCACTCAAAAATTCCCTCTCGGGCACAAACCACTCATCTCCCAAGTTCATTTGGCTTTCATTTGTTTAAGACTTTGGCAAAAAAACCCACAGAGTACCTGGCACAATTTTTATATTTAAAATTAAACCAGACACAAAATCTATATGTGAAATGCTTGAAATTATCGGAATTACTTCCTTTGATGACAGAGGAAGCTGAACTACATCTTTCAATTTCCAGCAGAGACAAATGAATGAACACCTCCTAGGATTATTTTTGTCCTTTGTATAAACCATTTCCCCCACCACCACAAAACAACCACTGGTTCTTCTGGCCGATCCCATTCCATAACCTCTCATCCTGCCATAAAGCTGGCAGCAGGAATTTTGACTCAAGATTAGCAATACTGATGCTGAATATTTAAATTATCATCAAAAGACAGACCAAAAATGCCTAAGACGTCCAGAAAAAATTTACATCTTGTAAGGGATGTTTGAAAGTTTTGAAAGTTTTATCAATATTTGAAAGTTTTATCTTCCTTAAAGCCTCAAAGGCTACTTCTTGCTAACACTAGGGCAATAAAATCCACATTCAGTAAACTTGAACTTCCACAGCACCACAAAAACCATATCACTGCTCAACTCAGCCAGTGTTCAAACCTCAGATGATCTTTTCAGAGAAGTTGTGCCTTTACTGTTCATTCAGCAACTGGCATCACCTCTCTGCACTGGTGATCTGAAGGCTTCTCTGCCTTATATTAACACATTTCTTTTTAAATCCTATATTCCTTTGGATCAGATAGGTGCAATAGATTATTTAAAATCAGGAAGCAAATAATAAAAGACAAAACAATAGAAACCAATTAACACCTTACACATCAGGACTAGGTATACCAAGGAGTTGATATAAAGGCTCCCCACTCTAAACCTCTTTTATATTATTTCCCACCCATCCCCAACACGTAATCCAGTAGCAAAATCTCCACTGGAGAGAGTTTGGCCTCAACTCTAAGCTGTCTTTTTATTGTGCCTCCTCAGAGGAGAAAAGTTGAAGCAGCAGCAGCTTTATATCACTTTCACATTTTCTCTCCTTTATCCCTGGGCTAGTCCCATGCACAATAGCTCACACCTAGCTTCATATGGACTATGGACATATGGACTAAGAGTCCACTTCTGGCAGCCAGGAGTTCTCAGCATATGGAAATGTTACAGCCTACTCACTTTTGCTCAGGAAAGGGTGCTTACACTGAACAGGAAAGCAGAAGCCTATTCAGGCAGCAGAAGTGCCATCTTGGTGACCTTCTGTCAACAGAGGAGTCTTTCAGCCATGAGTTAAGCCAATATTACAGCTACTTCACACTACCTGGTAACTGAGCTGAAGACCTGTCTGTCCATCTTGTCTGCAGTCTAGGGAAAAAATAAAAAAAGGGGGGAAAAAAAAGGAACAATAACAATAAACGGGAGGCCTTTGACAAGCAGGACAAACAGAGCGTGTTTTGACAGTAACGCCATGTAAATCTAGCAATAGATATGATATGTTGACAGATGTAATAATGTGCAGCAGGAGCACAAATGTGTCTAACCCTCCCACAGGTATCCAGCAAGATTTTCCCACTCGGATCTGCAGCAACTGGACGCATGTGGCAGGTGCAGGAGGTTTTAAGATTGCTCCCACATCCCTGCTGCTCACAGTGGTTTGCTGGCTTTGTTTCAGGCATTTAGGCTCTGTGAGCCCTTCTAGGCTTAGAATTGATAACTGCCAGACTGCACACAAGAAGATGCTCATTAGAGTTGAGCTAAGAGAACATCAGCACTCCATGTTTTTTAAATTCTGTTCTTTCCCAGGAAAAAAATTTAAAGCACATTTTTTGGAAACGTTGATTATTATGGCTTCAACACAAAACATACCATAACACACTCACAGGACACTTGAAATGTTGCATAAAATTGTCCAAGTCAATAAGAGACAAAGTATTACACAGGCTAAAAAAAGGTATTACATTTAATACTCCCCTTCAACTCAAGATTAGGGGTGTGTGTTTTTTTTTTTTTAGTCAGCACTAGAGAAACTGCCTCCATTCCCATCAAAGGTGATTGTTAGAGCTCCCATATCAACAGCTATTTTAATAAAAATTGACTTGTGTAAAAGTACGCAATAAAGAATCTCAGTACATTAACAACAAAAAAGTTAGAATATTCTAATCTGTATACACCTGCCAGACTAATACCTATCAATCTGCTACTAAACTTGTAGATGATATCCAAATATGCACACTATTTCTAGCCAGCTTTTGTAATTTTTAATAAAATCCCTCTACATTCAAAAACTTCAACCTGTTCTTAAACAAATAGGCATTGATTATTTTATGCAGATATTAGATTCAGATGTTATGTAAATTTTGAATGTAAAAATCAATAGTTCAGTTGAACTGACATTCTTAGCTACTCATACGGCATTATAAAACAGAGCCCAGTAGTGGTGGCTTTTTAGATATTCATTATACCATTGTTCATTGCAGAATTCCTGTTCCTTCCAGGAAAAACATGCAGAGTCTTGCTTCCTTTCAGCAAATCTTTGACTCCAATGCAAGTTATTTTGCTTAAACACATACTGTATCTCAAAAAACTGCAGTAGCAAATTTGATCAGTGTCAATTCTGGCCTTCCATAAAACTTCTAAGACTTCAGTGACTTAGGCCTTTTCAGAAATGTTTTCAGATGTTATTAAAAAAATATATCAATGTTATGGTTTGCAGAATGATTTCCTGCACTTATTTAGAAATGCCTGAATAAGTGGTAAGAAATCATCAGTTTGTATCCTGATGATACAATAAAATAAAGGAAATAAAACAATTCACTGTTAGAGTCAAACAGTCTCCCCAACACCTCCAGGACAACTGGTCTATAGTATCCCCATTATTCATCATTTGAGCCTACAACAGATAAATAACAGACCATGAACTCAAACATCTGGACAATTCAACACATACCTTTCTTGAGATCCCCTTATAAATATGATTCACATTCTGGGTTTTTAGCAGAGTAAGCTAGACATAACATTACCACCACCACTCTGCTTCCATTTTTACTAATTAACATGACTGCATAAAGTTGATAAATGAAGTCCATCCATTATTTGAGATATGCTCCATGCTTCCAATACTTGAATACGTGCCTCTCTGAGTATATATTTTTCTGAAGCAACCAACCACACAAATTCTTCAAAAAGTACTCACATATCCAACAGCAATCTTGATAGCTCTTCTGCCACCTTTGCAAGCCTTTCCCATCAGTTTTATTTGACACTTGCTGTTCAGGTTTCAGCTTCACCTGATCTGCAGTTTTCTCCAGACAATTCCACACACAAAAAAAAAAAAAAAAAGCAGGGGAAAGCAGGTGTAAAACAATTCATCAGCCAAATAGTCAACATCAATTATTTACATCTGAAACCTATTAAACTGGTAAAGTCAAAGGATAAGGAACTCCAAGATTTGAGCAGACTTAAACTACAATGTGCATGTAGGAAATAACTAAATATCCAAATTTTAGCATTTAAATAAATGGATTTTTAAATGAACTTGATACAGTGAGCATTACAAGGTCAATAACATTTTTATTGTTAAAATGGAAAAAAAATTAACAAGGCAGTTTTCAGATGCAAGGGTTTTTATATTCAGCATATACACTGAATATACCTATTAAGAGTCACCAATTTCCTCCCTCTTTTCTACTCACATACTTACCTCCCACAGACAGCTAAGTAACTCCTTCAGCCACTGCTTATTTGCTTTGCTTGGAGAAGTAGCAATACAGCCAACTTTCCATACAATTGCTCCCTGATTTGGTAAGTGATTGATCACCAACAAGAATGATGGCAATGTTCGTCTCTTCAGTGGATTATGTTATCATTACAATAATTTACACTGCTAAATTTATGTGTGGTTCAAATCACACTTCACTTAAATATTCAGCTAATGAGAGTTTTCCCCTCAATATTCCTTGCAGTAACAGCAGCCTTTCCAGATCACAGGAAATCTCTGCAACCACTATTTAACTCTACAGTAGCCTTAATGATTGAGGTTTTTAAACCACCTATATCATCCCAACTTAAGAGAAGTGAAAATAAAGTGACATTTGGACATGTATTGATCCCCCATACCTTTCCCCCTGCCAAATCCCCCACAGCACACACACATCAAACTGAACTTTTCACAGAACAGTAAGGTTCATGCAATGACACTTGTTAATTAAGTCTGTACTAAGAGCATCTGTCTGAAAATAGAATATTCCACCACAACCAGAAGCATTTGGGCCTACATTTAGTGTACAGTCTGTGTCACACTCTGTGGTGGTACAACCACAGCCACCCTGCCTTGGTCACACTGTGATTCTCTGAGCTACTTAAGACACTGATTCCTGACACTCCTTGAAGATGCAGTCCAATTAGATAATTTAGCTGATTCAGTCACATTACTGAGTTCATATTCAGAGATCTGTGGCAGGTAACATGCTCTCCATTCTATATCACTTACAGCAACCAAAGGGAATCATTTCAACATATTTTCTGCAAAAGACATTGTCCACATTATAGAGAAAAAATATTATCCCTCAGAAATAGGACATCTAGCACTGCTTGAAGTCAAATTTGAAAAGAAAGAAACCTTTTACTGCTCTACATGACAGAACTTGGGTCACTACAAGACATCCAAGCAACATAGAATTGACCCCTGAAAGCCAGTGTGACATTCTGACAGTGATGCATTGCTGTTCCTTATGTCAAGGGAGTGCACATCAGCAGCTGGCTGATGCAGGAATTGGACACACATCCTTTTGCTGGAATACAACCTCTTTACAGGCCTTGCCTTCATTCCAGCATGTCAGGAGAATTTCTTCCACTGCACCCGAACATATTGCAAGTGTTTTGCCTGTTTGATGAAACAGCAACTCTTCATTTGTTTCCTCCCAGAGTGCAAGATGCAGCCCCAGGGAATCTTCCTCGTGCATCAAGCATTCATATATGAAAATGTAATTTAAGGCAACTACTTAAATAATAAGCAAAGCTATGAGACTCTCTGTTAATAAATATGGTTTGTAAAAAGCTGACCTAACCTTATGGGACACTTTCCACTTCAAATATTCAGATACAAGATTCCATGTAGAATTCCTTCATAAAGTTATTTTGATACATTTAAAATACATAGTTTATGACAACTCTATTATGAGAATGAAAAAAAGCACTTTAGAGTATTGTTGAATATTGGAATGTAAATCTCAGAGCTCCTTATCTTATGAAGTCTTTTTGTGTGCATAAAACACAGTTCAAGTATTTCCTAGAAAATGGATGACAAATCCAAATGTAATCTTCAGACAGTTATTTCAGATGCCTAATGCCTGTAAAATTATAGCTGTGCCTGGTCCTAAATTTGCTGACCTTTCAACATATCCATTATAAAAACAGTTTTCAGGGTTTTATAATTCAATAATAAAAAATTGATTCAGGATGCATCTTGGCATAAGAGTGTTTAGACCAGAATATACAAGCAAGTGCCTACAGGTAGAGGAGAGTGCACTTTCCTCTGGGCATAGGGTCTGGGCTATCTCCCTAAAAAGATGATATTTTCACTTACAAAGCTCATAGTCATATCATTCACACACATGGGATCAGTTTCAAGAGAATAGCAAGCAACCTACATTTTTACCTACCTGCCCTGTAAGTCTGCAGTGGGCAACTGAAGAACAAAAGCCCTTGCTTCCTACAGTAAAGTCAAAGGCATGTAGAAAATCAAACAGTATTTTAACATGTTTAAAAGAGTAAAAATAAAAATAAAAATGAGCTCTTAAAAAAACTATAAAAAAAACCCTAAAGCCTAAGAGACATTTGCCTGATATGTAATACTACTTTAAAGTTAAAATAAGAACCACTTAGCTACTGTACTAAATTCCCCAAATTACTATTTTTTAAACATGATCTAGAAAAGAATAAGAGGACAGGCCACCCTGATGAGGCCTTCCTGCTGAGCTTGGGCAAAGGAATAACGTAAATTGAGAAGCCAGATCTGATCCTAAAAACTCTTTTTAACAACATGAGACTCTGGCAAGAGCAAAGGGAGAGGCTGGTTGGTTATTTTAGCCAATGCACATGTGCTACTGCCTGCAGCTCACAGCTGCTGAATTAGGCAGTGGGAACAAGAAGACACATGGGCAGGCATCTTTAAGCAGAAAAAGATACAAGCAGCAACGTTTGGACTCGTATTTCAAATGCACCAATGTCCAGGAGCTCTCCAATCACAGCAACAGGCACCACTTTGCTTTCATTGTGCCCAGACACAAATTAAACAACAAAGTGTTTGCCCACTCCACAATATGGCACCCTAAAAGACTGCCAGCTAGATTAGGATTAGAATTTCACTGGCTCTGAAAGTCTAGGAGGAAGAGAAGCAGCTGTGGTTGAGAAGAACATGGGTACACAAAAAAACAGTCATCCTCATTCCTGCTTTATTGTATGTTTTCATCACAGTGAAAAGCCAGAGATTGGACCCACAGTATAGCGGAGAGAATGCTAATCTTTCCCACACCCCACCATTCAGAGTTTACAACATAACTGAAGAGACAAAATGCACGCAAGTGCAACCAAAAAAATCCACAAAGAGAAGAAATAGCAGGGATAATTATAAATACCCACATGTAATCTAACTAGAGGAACAACTCAAGTAACAACCAAATCATATTAAAATCAGCAGGAGACCAGGAGGAGAAGGGAGGGCTCAGCTCAACTACTTGATGGTATTTAACTTTCGCCAGTTTCAAGTGCCCTTTACAGACATCCCTCTTTCCTTTTACAACAGCCCATTTCTATTATTTTTGTGGTTCTGAAGAGGAGCACGGGGTCTGCCAAGAAGATTCCTGCTCATTACTATGTGCCAAACACAAGTCATAAACCAAATTATCTTTTTCCACTGTTTCTGGAGCTGTGCTCTAAACAGTAACACTCCCCCCATCTATAATGCACACATACCTCAAAACCAATCATATATGACATGAGTTCTCTGTCCTTCCTTCTCTCTCTGCCAGGAGACTTCCATGACCTGAGATGTACTTGGGACATTGCCACGTGGCTCGTCTCCTACTCTTTTATTTGTAGCTAGCAAAGGTATTCTAATAGAATGTACAGACTCTTTACTATTCACAGTTGGCATTTAGATCTCTGCCTTCATGAGCTGTGTATCAACAGCCAGGCACCAACTCACCAAAGAGTCCTAGCCTTTTTCAGAAGTCAGCATGTTGTCACAAAAGGGAAAAAAAAAAAAGAATCTCTGGTTGAAATGGCAAATCTAAATTTTGCTATTCAGAACTAGATGAAAATCCAAGTCAAAACAGCAACTGAATTGCCTACAGTCAAGTGAAGTGATGACACAGTGACACAGGCCTAGGTTTTCCTATGGTAGGCTGTTTGGGGTTCTTTTGGGAGGTGGGGTGTGCGTTAATTTTTAGTAATATAATCAAAATGCCTGTTTTACAACTGAGAACTTAGTGGGCAGTCAAGATTCCTTTCATTTCTGTAGATAGCTGTCCAAGTTCTGCTTTCCCTCTTCTTCTCCCAGGTCCTTTTCATCATCACATTATTATGCTGTATCAGTTAACATAAATAATGCCACAGCAGCTAAGTCTCCAGTAATTTATCATATATCTCACTAATGAGAAAATTAAGATAAGCTGACATATTTTACTAAGAACAAATTTAAGGTACCATATCAGTTGTTTTATATACTTAAATGCATGTTTTACATGAAAACACCTATCCCAGTGCTGTACAAGTGTACTCCACCAGACCTGTGTGCCTACAGGACCTGTAGTAATTGTGTACTGAATGTAATCAAGCATGAAGAAAGGCTTATGTGCTTGGACATTCGTCTTTTTTATCCTCCCCATCCCAAGTCAGACACCTGACTGGCAGGAAAGGCACATTTATTTGGGAGAAACAACATACCACCACTGCATATAATGAAGTCTACTGAGCAGCTCCTTGCTTCTTTATACTTTTCTTTAACAGCTGCATTTTTTTAATGTGTGAGGTTCCTTCTTTAATTGAAAAATGTCTCTCTGTTGCAAAAGCAACAGTCTGTAGATCTCTACATTTCTTAAAATATCCTCTACACTTTCCCTATTAACTGACCACATTTAATCAATTTACAATTTTTTTTCCCAGACAGGCATGGATACTTTATTTCTACACTGTAGCAACTGAATAAAACACAGGAACATACTGAATCTAACGAATCTTATATTCCATGAATCTTCAGAAATGCAAGTCAAGTCATGACAGGCCATGCTCAAAGACCACACAACCTGAATACAGATTTATCCTTTTTATGATTAAATACAGCAGTACTTATAAAAGCAGCATCCTGAAAATACAAGGAAGTGAGATAAAAGAAAACATGGAAGCAGAGAAAAGTGTTAGTAAGTCACAAAGAGCATAGGGTTCAAGTAGAATAAGCACCAGCAACAAACTAACCACAGGAATATGGTACCCTTAGAGGAATCATTGCATTACCTTCGTGTTAAAAACCAAGCCTGTACACAAACACACACACACTCCCACCAAAGGCAGCCTAAGAAAGGCTCTGTAGTGACAAACTATTCAGGTTCACTCCACTTTGAGCAGCAAAATAATTGCTGTTACTCTGAAACTCTTCATGCTTTATTTAAAAATAAGTAACACATTCTTCTGTGGTACAGAACTATAAACCACTTGTTTTCAAGTTTCAAATTATCAAAGTCTGAAGAAAGAAATAGCCTTAAAAATCACTAGGGACAAAGATGCTCAGGACAGAACAAGAGATGGTCTCACTGATCAAGAAGAGCCTCAAGATGTTCTGTGACAGGAAGCACAGAAGTCCAAATATCAAGATTATCCAAAGCTCTCCATCCCATGCTGTGTAAACTACAAACAATAAGGGTTTTATTACAAATACTTAGACATTCTTTCAATATATTTTCACTTGAGAATTTGCTGCATTCACAACTAATTCCACCATTACAGTTTGTGTGGGTTTTTGTCAAAAGATGTCAGTCATTTTCTGGTTAAATCTGCTCTATCCAAAGCATTTCCAACATTCACCAATCACTTGCTTTTGAGTGTACACATAGTGTGCATACGTGCATATATATACACATTACCATGTTTTTATGTTGTACCTGGTGCCTGATAGGAATACTTCACTTGGAAACAAGTATTTACATCACAGTGCCTACTAAACTAAAACTTGATAACTGGCTTCTACATGGCATTTAGATAGGTTATAATAAAGTCAAGCACCCAGTTTTACATGCAAGTCCACAGAAAAATTTTAAGAACTCAAATTCAAGGTATCTGTTTAAGTTCTAAAGAAACCAGAGGGGGTTAAGTAAACCATTACAATCAGCAAAATCGGAGTATTTCTGGAAACTTTTGTCTTTATACAGAAGCACCAGTTTAGTAGAAGGTGTTTTTAATATAGCCAGTACACATTCTCCTAACACATTGAGATACATATACACAGATATAGAACACCAAAGATGAAACTATTTAGGTCTGAATGCGGAGGTAACAAGAGCTTAAACTCTGCAGTTAGGCCAAATTCCATTTTAATTTGTAGTATTTTCTATGAGAAAAAAAAAATCAAAATTCAAACCCAAAACCATTTTTCAAGTAAAGCCACAATGATTTTTTTTAAATACTCCCAGTATTCTTGGCTGCAGAATCTCTCCTGGCCAGAAGACAGACTAAAAGCAAACCAGAAAAGTCAATTATAAATATGCCTGCTATGATATTGGATCAAAGGAACTGTACTCTTTTGTTGGGAATTACCTAGAGTAGCATGCATCCTCATTTTACTTTTGTCTTGAGTACCTCCACTAGCCTGCACTGCAAACCCCTTCTTTTCATTCAGCAATCTTAACACATTTTAAGCAGATGTATTGTCAAATGTATTACATGCCAATCTGTTTATCATTAAAATGAAAAATCAATATGTCCAATTCACGCGTAAACAGGAGTTGAATGTTCAAGCTGTCATTGAAGATGACATATAATTATTGAATATGAATTGTACTTGGCAAATTATTATTTCCTGAAAAGAACAACAGACAGTAGCAAGGAATTTTTCACAGCAAGTCAGTATAGTGCCACTTATGGCCAGGGACTTAATTTTATGAATGCAGAAAGATACCTATGCAGCCAAAAGAAGCAATGAGAAAACAATCACTGTTAAATTTAATCATTATGTATATTTAGATGATGAGAGAACATGTAGCTTTATGTTACTGGGCTGAGTCCAGACTTTTATTCAAAACAGGAGTACTGAAAATAAGAACTTTAAAAAACAATATGAGGTTTCAGTTCCGGACCATTAATTTTTCAGTCAAATCAAACTATCATTTAATTGAATCCTGATGCTAAAACTTGGATTCTACATGAAAAATTTGAAACTAAAGCACATAGAATAATTTGTTATGTTGAGCTATTCAGCCCAATATGTCTAGAAAAAAAAAAAACTAAGACAAACTCAAAATAACATTAGTCTACTTTCTGTGATGACACAGAACTAATAACAAAAAAAAAACCTAAGCTTTGTCCTGGCCAAGAAACTAAGTCCTTAACTACCTTTACTCTCTAGCAGATGCTCAGTTTTAAAACAAACTTGTAAAATGACAGAAAATACTCAGCAGGAATACAATATCCATCAGTATGTTACCTGTGATACACACCCACCCCTGGGAAAAAAAAAAAAAAAAAAAAAAAAAAAAGGACATTTCACAGGCAACTAGCAATTTTAGGAATCGTCTTTGAGCCTGGACAAAAAAGCTTGCCTTTCAGGAGGAGTAGAACAATTTCTGAACACTGAAAACTATATCTTAAAGCAGTGTCCAATCAAATATTTAAACACTATGGAGATGGAGAAAGGAGTCACTTCACTGGCATATTTTTAATTTTATACCAAAAGAGAATTTCAATTCAGAAAAGGAAATAGGAGATCTTCCTCTGGTTTTGAATTTCAATTTACAGAAACATCCAAATTTGGCCTTTGGGGGGGGTGGGGGGGGGTGCTTAAATTAACATTTTGTTCCTTCTTGAATCTCATCATTCTTAATCTCTTCCACTACTGAGTCACTAGTTAGCACCAGCTGCATAACAAAAGAAAAAAGGCCCTCCATGTCATTCAGCTAACCAGCTGTGAACTTTTTCAGACAGACAAGGACATGCTGAAAGTATATGGCAGCCTTCAGCTGGAGAGCTGAAAGTATCCTGGTTCTGTTGAACAGTTGACAGCTTCTATTTGCACGTGAATCAAAGCATCTCAGTCTTAAAATAGCCTTAGTACACCAGAAACTAGCTAAGATTTCAAACAACCACGATAGAGAACTCAGTATGCTTCCAGGTCATAATCATTAGGAGAAACCCAAAATCCCATTCATTCTTCCTAATATCAATCCTATGAACAAGGACAAAAGGTACAGTGGATGTTGGGAGGAGGGGTGAAGAAAAATGCAGGAAAAAAAGTCCTAATTACAGTTAAATAATTTGTGTTCTTCACCAGTTACAGTGTTCACAGCTGCAGACTACCAAAAACACGTGGTATTTCTATTTTGCAGATAGGAGAAAACATTAGACTCTTACTTCAACACTTTCCCATATAACAACCAGCTAGGATAAACTAAAAGTAGCATTGTTATCATAATTAGATGATCAGGAAGAGTAATTTTTACAACCCTTTCACTCCACAGTATCTTTATTTCATTAAAACTAGTAAGAATGCCAAGCATTTAGCACATCTACAGATTGCACCAGATATACCAGAAGTTAAGTACCTGAGCATTAATTTTGACACTTCTAAACCTACTCTTATTACATTTTCGTCCCTCCCCTCAGGTCAGACTTTTTACAAGACTGAAGGATACATTCTGACATCTATGTTACAAGTACATTTAACAAACCCTCAAAGCCTACACACCAAAAAAAAAATATTTTCAAACAGTGTGTGTTGAATTAGTACAACCAGTTTCTTCCATTCAGCAGAAACGCACAGACATGCTTTAATTTCAAAAAAAACATTTTTACATATTTGAAGCAAAAGCTTTTGCATAATATGACAGTTCAATGATGTAGAAATCAAAGGTTTGCTAATAATCTTTTAAATCCTAACCTGCTAATACAAAGTTCCCTAAGACATTAAAATTCAGCTTTACTTGGTCAAAAAACAGCATCTCTCATGTTACTGCTAAAACTGGGACCGTCTAACCTTTAATAAAGGAACAGTTAAGAGTTTGACATATTTAAGATAAAATAAGAAAGATAAAGCTAACTAATTTTTTCTGTTACTTACTTATAAAAGGCACAATTCTCCTATGTACACATTTACACATATTCAATATATTAACACTATTAAGTCAGAAACATAGCAAGCTGAACACACTCAGTAAAGTATCAAATAAACTGGCAACAAAGCCAGAAAGGAGGAGGAAAGAAAAGGAAACTTAATTTGCCTTCCTTTTATAGGAGGAAAAAAAAAAAAAAAAAAAAAAAAAAAAAAAAAAAAAAAAAAACCACAAGACCAATGAGTTGTACCAATGAGCAGAAACAGACATCCAAATATTCTACATCCCCACCTTCCCTTGAAAACCTTATGCCAGGTAAAGAACTAAGGAAAAGATAGCTCAAACCAGGAAGCACAGTATCTCAGATACACAGAGAAATTGCCAAATTTAGGACCAAAGGAAAGGGTGAGACTATAGAAAAGCAGAAGTTTTATGCTTAGTTAAAGTATTTGCTAGTAAGAGCAGTCCACAGGCTTTCATCAGCCACAGCAGCCACATTTAAAATCCTCTTGACTGTAGGTCAGCCTAGTCCACTCCTTAGGCACGTGTGCACTTCCTAACTCCCATTCTGATAAATTAGCCAGTGAGAAAACAGTTAGTGTTCCACCAGCAAGGATAGGCTGGTTTCCTCCAGTTTGCACAATACAGCTTCTAGAAGACATAAACTAACTTAACCACCCACACAATGAAGCCACCTGAGAAACAGAGAATTTAGGTAAAGCACCAGCTCTGTGGATTTAAGGTATTCACAGCATATCTTCTTGACCTGAGCTAATTAGCTGTAAAGGCTTTTTCTGGATATGAAACCAAACCCCAGTTCTGCTCATTATCAGGATTTAGAAGTCTAAATATTTAGAGTAACTAAACATTACCTCAGTGAAAGAGAAAAAACTTCCAGCAAATAACAAACCTATCAAAAGATTGAGAAGTATCAGATTTTTCTGTAAATATATATATATACACTTACAGTAACCTTCAGGATAGGAGAAGAGAGGCAGGTGGATGGAATTGCTGAAGCCAATTCTTCCTTCACAACGGATTCTTGGGATAGAGCAAATATTCTCTAAATCTTTAGCTTCCCAAGACAAAGAGGCCTTCAACCCCACCAAAAATAGTCCTCCCTGAGCTGGTATTTAAAGTGCCAACACCTGACTGGAGTTAACAGGTGTTAGCAGTTATGGAAATGGTGCTGTTGATTGCTACTCTCTGTTTTCCCCGCACTGCCTGTCCTAAGACCAATATTTTTGGTTGCCTGTAACAATGCTAAATTTTAACTGTGAGCGCAGCATTTTCTGTGTGGAAGCATCATTCTAGGGAAAAAATCACCCTTTGATGATCCTGTAACCTATTAAAATAAGAGAAAGATAACTTTCTTTTCTCTCTTAAAAATTTAGATGTTAAGAAAAAAGTCTCTTTTTCAGTAAGGTGTAGCATATGGGGCAAGGTACAGTACTGCATTAGAGTGAGTTTTCTGTATCGCTAGGAAAATGCATAAAGCTGAATTCTAATCCTTGTATAAGTTGTATGTAGACATTTCCAGAATGGAAACCTGGAGTAAATGTGCAAGACCAAAATCTGGAAAGCTGATGTAGGAGAGAGAGACCAGAGAAACCAGGAAAAAGTCTTTTAAGAAGTGGTTCCTCTGGCAGAGTGATGGAATGGGAAGATCACAATCAGCTCTGAAGTTCATCCTTCCAAGGACAGAAAAAGCATCCTTCAGGAATGCCTAAATGATGTGAAGACACCTTCCTTTGGCCTTATCGTATCACCTGCAAATACACGATTACTTATTGCTTGTACCACAGCTCAGCAGGCGTGACAAACAGCCCAAAAGCGAAGCGTGTTGTGTTTCATTGTGTTTCAGCAGATTAGGAAAACCCACAGACAGGTTTTCTGAAGAAACAGACTGTCATTTGACACCGTCTGGGTAGCCGCAGCCTCCACTCCGTGTGAACTGACACTGACTGGCCTTTCCAGGTACCAGGCAGGGACGGAGTTTGACAGGAATTGACTCTGTTGCCCATCATGCCCATTTCTGTGCCCATTGTGAATCTTCAGCCTGCCCTGGCAGTACAACAATCCTTACCTGCTTGTTCTCAGGAACATTTCTGTCATAGCAGCAGCTGCAACTCCTGCTTAAGTGTCTGGAAATCTTTTTCCTCTCACCCCCCTCTCTGTGAAGTGCCAAGAAGGAGCCCAGCTGTTCAGCACTGCATTGCTGATTTCTTTGGAAAAGCTTAGAGAAGCAACAAGTGGGCTGCTTTCCTTTTTTGCCGGAGAAGAGGAGCCTTTATAACTAGCAGGGGGAAAAAAGGTGAAAAAAAAAGAAAATTAGCTGAGGATTTTTCACTGGTGCCTTGTCCTGTACAAACTCAAAAATCTTAAAATCTTCACGCTCACCGTGTTTTGAGCCTTTCTCTGCCATCTTGCATCTCTCAGAGCTGCAGAGGGAGTGTCTCTGCCTATCACTCACAGGGCTGGCTACATATGAGGCAAAGCCCATATTTCAGGCTTCTCATCTTTTTGCAGAGGAGTGCAGTCTGCTACTGGGCACACTCAAAAGAGATCTTATCATGCCTTTTAAAAAGATTTTTCTCCCCAGCCAAGCAAAGGGGGAGTGGCCAATGTCATCTATATTCTTGCCATGTTTTATAGCTCAAACATCAGATCGCTCATGCTGTAACGCAGTTTATAAAGTGTGTTTGGAGGGAATGAAAACAAAGCAAAAAATTTGGTGGTTTTTTTTTTTTTTTTTTTTTTTTTTTTTACTGCTTGCAGATCAAAAGGCTTACATGCCATACTTTCACCACAAAGCAAATGTTTGTGCTAAGTAAACTCCCAACAATTGAGATTATAATGAAAGCACTAACAGCAATTTTTGTTGACCTACAGCTCACTTATAATCACAGGTATATTCAGTAGCTTTTAAAATCTAAGAAGACAGAAATAACTTCCAGGCTTTTCTTATAATGCAGTGTTTTCTGAGCCTTTCTGCTTTAATTTGGGCTTTCCTTTCATGGGAAGATAATTGCCACAAAGTTTTCATGGCCCCTTGTGTTCCCAGTGCTCTAAGGCAAAAAGAAAAATCAGTTAAAGACAAATAGGCTGTGTGAAAATGCTTGGTCTTAGAAATCAGGAGGGAAAACAATAACCAAAATGTGCTATAGCTACTTAGTAGCAGGCAGAGACAGATAAATCAGCTGCAGAAAGATCTCCTTCAGTCTCCACCAGTCTGCCAAATTTAAAAGGTCTCTTTCTTTTCTCCCTAAAGGTTACATGGGGAATACATTCTTTTAAATAGTATGATGCTAAACAGAGAAAGGCAACATGACTCTTATCCCCAGAAACAGTGGCATGAGTAAATCCTGCCCAGGATGGTAAAAGCTTGCAAATTAAGGCCAGTAGAGAGCAGACAGGAAAATAAGTGAGATAAGCAGGTGTGTAAAGAGTTCAGTCATGAGATCATTGGCTGTAGATACCACAAGCAACCCCACAAACATGTGTTCCATGAGGGTTCATGGAGCATCCCCAGTTAGAGTCAAAGGTGAAGGGATAATCCAGCTGAATGGAGAACTGGTTTATGTGGCATGATCTCCTCAGGACATTCTATTGACACCAGATTCTTTCACTCACCAGTGAAAGCAGCTGGGAAGATGCCTCTCACTGCACCAAGCTGCCTCTGTATTCAGCAGCGTGGTACAACCCTGGCAGAACCAGCAGACACACTGCTCTCCTGGTAAGTAAGATTCCTGAAAGCAGAGAAAAGTGGGGGAGAAACCTGCCAGCAAGCTCTCCTCTTCTGCTTTCTTGTCTGCTGGAGTGATTTGAATACACTCATTCCCAAAATCAAAATTAATACCAAGAACATTTTCCCTTTTCTTGTCAAGTTTGACCTCAAAGTCAGTGTTTCTTCTATCTGGGGAATACTAAGACACTCCTACAGTGTACCTATAAACTTATCTTTTAGCTTAGGTGTTGGACTTTATGCAGTTTTTTAACCTGATAATATTTCCAACTCTATTCTTTATTTTATTATACCCACATTCTGCTTCCAAACACTTTTCGGTAAGCTGTGCAAACATGCCTAAAAATATGGCTTTTCATGATTGCCATAATGTCATCAAGAGCCTTTTTACCTAATCTGCCACATCAAGCTAGCCATAAATTTGAATAACAGATGACATAATAAATTCCATCAGAACAAATACTTTTCTGAAAGCATTCAACATCTTCTCAGATGGAGGTGGTCAGAATAGCTCCATATAAAATTAGGGAAAGGGAAAATAGAAATAAAATAGGGAATCAGCCCTCAGCTGGTGAAGAAAATTTAGCACTATGTCTCCAAGTGAAATGCTTTTTAAATGCAGTGTCTAATATGGAGGCAGCACTTGGACACAGTGTATTACAGTGAGTAAGAGAGCTTGGCCACACTCCCAGATGGAGAACGACTCACCAGGTGCTGCCACCTTTGCCCTTCCTCAAGCAATTTTCCCAAATGCCACTTAATACTTTAACCTTCCTAAATCATGGACACTTTCCAAAGGTTGGGGCACAGCCTGACCAGCCATTCTGACCACCCAGCAGCCATGCTGGGTTGGTGGAGGTGCTGCTGAGGGGCTGGAACAGGGGCAGCAAGTCCTGCCCGGTGGGTCACGAGCGTCAGGGCTGGAACCTCCCCTCACAGTGACAGGGCTTCCCAGGCTGTCCCAATTAAACGGCTAGGCTGCTGCTCAGCTCTGTTTCCCTTGCTTTCAGCCAGCTCCTCAGGCGCTGAAGCCTGTCGTGACTCTGGCCATATCCCATGACCTCATGCCATAGAGGAAGGCAGTGACAGGTGTCCTTTCCAACACAAGAGCGAGGTCTCCCTATGCTGGGAGGGATTTTGCCCTCCTTCTCCTCGCCCCACTGCCATCAGGGATGGGGGTTTGCGATCCCCTGCGCTCCTGGGTGGGTTTGTACATGTGCCAGCCATGGGTGAGGAGGCACAGCAGTGCCTGCAGTGAGGCTGCTGTGCAGTGGCCCCTCAGGCAGCCATGAACCACCCAGGGCCTGTCACAGTCAGCCCCAGCTGTCTCCAAAGCCCAGGTAATGCAAGGGGTCCTGCCACCTACCAAAACCTGACTGTACATCCCAAAAACCCGTATCAGAACTTCAAAGTCCACACAACACCCCTTTCCAAATATTCTTACTGAAAAAAATCCCATCAGCCAGGACAGAGGATGCACTCTGCAGCCTTCCATGGTGAGGGGGGCAATTGTGGTCAGGGATTGAGGGTGTGGGGGACCCGCAGCAGGGCAGGGACAGACCAGAGAAGGCAGAAAGGAGACAGAAAGGTTTGCTTTGAGGAATGATGTGACATCAGACACAGACAGTATTTTCAGTGTGCATCTACCTTTTCAGCCACGTGTAGCTCAGCAGAGATAGCAAGACCCAGGAATGGATCGATTGCACATCATCACACTGAATGATCACGAAATCATGTGTGAGAGGAGAGCAAAGTCCAAGTAATGCACATTTACTTCATCTGTTTCAATAAGCTTAATCACAACTGTGTTGTGCCCAAAGGAGGAAAGAATATTGTTTTGTAACAAAACCACAATTGAAAGATAATTTAGGGTCATTCTGGCATCATTTCTCCCCCTTCTCCTTCAGAAACACTCAAAGGCCACAGCTAAAGATCACACATTTTAAGCGGAGCATTTTGCAGCTTGAGAGATGGACTGGCAGCAACAAAGGCAAAGTGAGACACAGGAGAAGCAGTCACTTGATGAACGTGACAGAGGCTCCCTGAAGAGGGTGAGCACAAACGCTGCCAGCACTCACGGCATGAGGGATGGGTCCCCCCGTGCTGTGACAGACAGGAGGTGTGACACCTTGCCTGCTTTCCAGATGAAAGTGGCAGGGAGACCGTGACACTCCAACACTGGCAGCACTGTTGTAGTGTAGTACCTGTTTTTTGAAAAATGTGACATCCTCTTCAGCCTACACCTGCAGCACTTACCAGAAGGTCTAATTTTACCAAGTATGGATGAAAATAAATTAAGCAAATACACAGAGTTCCTGGGTTTCCATAAGCTTTGGAAAAGATTTTCAAAGCAACGTAAGAGAGTTGTGTCAAAAAAAAATCCAAGTGGCACCTCTTCTATGGTTTGTCTACTAAATTCCCAAATTTTTCTAATTTGAATCAAGCCCCTGTAAAATAACAAGGAGTGGTTTCATTCATTCCCTTTGCTACAACATGACGCCGCTGAGAAGGAAGTTCAATGGCAGTATTGCAAAGTGTCAGGTATGTAGGGAGAAGACAGACGTGTTAAATACACTGTACTGGATGCAGGATGTGAGCAAGGCTATGAGCCGAAAATTTCTGTCACAAATGACTGAAGCCATATAATGAGGCTTGAAAACAAATGCTAGGCTGTCTAATTTCTGCTAATGGGTGGTGCCATCCTATGAACCAGAATTTTGAGGAGCTGAGGCTCAACAGAGAGTATAAGACTCAGGTATAATTATACTGTCCTGGTTGCCATACCTGAGCAGGTGACCCAGTGGAAATGGGAAAGCAGGGACAGACACAGAAAACAAGGACATCATCAGCCATACTTGATGGGCAGATGTGACCTGGTGGGACTGGCATTTGCTTGGAAAGGACAATGTCCCTCCAAAGCTAACAAGGGTACCAAATGCTAAGCAACAGCCTGCTGGGCTTTCATAGCCTGGGTCCAGCCACTGCTGTGAGGTGGACAAAATCAGATGCCAAAATAGCTGCTAATCCCAGCCCTCAGCTTTCTGATACTAAAATAAAGAACAACCACACATGGGAGGGGTGGAGGGCGGGGGAAATAAAACGAGAAAAGGGGGTGGGGGAAAATTATGCATATAAAGGATGGGTTTTGCTTTGTCCTGCAGAAACAGCAGCCAGAGTATGAAGAAGGAATGTGCATGTGTGTGTACACCATGTGGGACAAAGGCAATGTATTTCTCTTCAGCCAAAAGCATGCTGTCATCTGTCAGCATTGTATGCCTGTGTACAAGCAACACCAAACACTATTTGCCTCACAGTGCCTTTGACAATATGTTTTTCGTGTTGATTTCCTCATCTGTATTTTCCTTTTTTCTCCCCTGCTCGGAGTGTATACATCTAGTTTTGATCACACTCTTAACAGCTGGCTGCAGACAAGTCGCAGGCTTGCATGTCTGGCTGAGTGTAACACACGCATATGCACACACACACACACACACACCCCTTGTCTTGACCTCTCTCCCCTTCTCTTCTGAGATCCGCTGCATTTGAAGTGTTTTCTTTAGCAACTCCCCTCACAGGCTCGCCTCCCTGGCCCACGGAGGGCTGCTCCCCAGACCTGCTTTCGGTCTGGGAGAAAGAAAGAGGGCTTCGGGGGGGGTGCGCGCCTTGGCAGCCGGGAGGAAGAGCGGTTTCACTCCGCTGGTCCCTCCGCAGCGCACCGCGGCTGCTCCGCGCCCGCGGGCTCGCTGGATCGCTGCGCCGGTGGCCCGAGAGCTCAAGCCTGTGGGGAACAGAGGCTGGGGTGGGAGGGGATGGGGTCATCTGGCTGCAGGACTACAGCTACAGCGGTGGGAGCAGGAGACACGGAGAGTTTCTGAGTGGTTAAAAAAGTTCGGATAAGCAAACTCTGGCGCTGTCAAATATCCCCCCTATACCCCCCGCCACTCTTCTCCCCCTCCCCCCTCCTTTTTTTCCCCTTTTTTCCTTTTTTTTTTTTTTTTTTTTTTTTTTTTTTTTTTTTTTTTTTTTAATATTTTTAAGGCAGTTGATGTGGTAATTAAGAATTTGGTGAGAGCCTGGTCAGGTCACCTCGTTTCTCAGATCAGAGCCCCATCAGAAATTCTTTCAAGTGTCCTTCTGCGTCGCCAAAGATGACAACAGCAAATCAATAAGTGCTTGAAATGAAAGGGGTTGCTGGCTAGCCCCCGAGGCTACAGATTTTCGCACCGCCGGTCTTTTTTTTTTTTTTTTCTTTTTTCTTTTTTCTTTTTTTTTTTCTTTTTTTTTTTTCCCCTGAACTTCTCGCATTCCTTTGCACTGCCTCTCCTGGGAAGAGCTACCTTTTTATCCCTAGTTTCATGACGAAGGTAAGTGCCGTGTTAGCATCTCTTTGGCGGGACGGGCCTCGCCAACTGTGATTGCTCTTCCCTGCTTCCAGCAGACGGTCACTGCCGGGAAGATGCTAGCCGAGAGCGACTCCGGCCGAGGGCATCTGCGCCCGCCCAGAAAGCGGCGACCGCAGGCTCGGAACACGGAGGCAGATATTGCGCTTCTTCTTCTTTTTACTTAATTATTAAAAAAAAAAAAATAAAAAAGATAAGGAGAGAAAGAGAGAAAGCGTAAATAATTTTTTTTTAAAGAAATAATGGAAGAGGGGTAAGGGATCAAAGCAAAGGAAAATAAATATGTGAATCACTGCTTATATTACTCTGTGTTAGCAGAGGTTGCTTCGCTCCGGTTCGCATCGTCATCCCTACCTCTAATGTGACCCGATTTAACAATCTTCCTAACGAACGACGTCCTCGGGACGTTTTAATTAGGCAATTAATTAGTAAGTCAATACAGACATTTATATTTTCTTTCAGATCAAGTGGTTAAGCGCTAATTTCGAAATGATTATAAAACACTAGAATTCGCGAGGCATAATAATTTTAATTTATATGCAAATCAATAGGTCCATTTTAAATGCTTCATTTTTTAACAATTACTGTATTGTAGCATCGGAACGAACAGCCTGAATGAGAAATTTGAAACCAGATCTGGACAGGAAGAAAATATTCGAGCAGCCCAACAAATCAATAATGTTTGAGTGTGTTAAACATAGCCAGCTATAGGTATTTACATACTCGTTTGCTGACAGATAAGGAGCTCAGAGAGGTGGGAGGAGAGGCTAGGGGGAGACGGGAGGGTTTGCTTGAGAGGGCTGAGATCATAATCCGGGAATGAAGAAAGTAAATGCTCGTGAATTGCCCCATCGCGCACTTCGGAGGATAACTCCCTTTTCCGCCGGCTCCCCAGCGCTGGCGGCCTGCGCCAGACGCTGAGGGCTGCCCGAAACACGGCTGAGCTCTGCGCTCAGGCACCGCTACATACGCTTTTAGGTTTTTTTATGTTGGTTAGTTGGTTTTTTGGGTTTGGGGTTTTTTTTGGTTTTTTAGTTTTTTGGGTTTTTTTTGGGGGGGGGGGAGGTTTGTTGTGGTTTTTTGGGTTTTTTTTTTTTTTGTTTTTTTTTTGTCTCTTCCTTTCCTCCCTCGTCCCTGGGCAGCGGGGAAGCTGATCGGACTTTCCTTTGCCTCACCCACTCTGTGACCCGGAATCACCCAGGGAAAATCCCCACGGCACCCGCCGCAGTCGGGAGCACGGCTGGTGCGCCAGGTGCCTGCAAACGGATAGTCGCGATAGATTTTAAGAAAACAGCTTTTCCGTCTCGTGGGGCGATAAATAACTCCCACCTTCTCCCCAAGCGGTTCGGAAAGCCGGCTTGCCTGCCGGGGGCCGGGACAGAGGGCTCTCCGGGCGGCTCTTCGCGTCCCAGTCGGGCCGGGGCAGCTGAAAAGCCCCCTGCCACTGCCGCCTCACCCGCGAGGAATGGCTCCGGAGCCTCTTCGGGGGTTTTAAAGCTGTTGTCACTGCGCTGGCAAAAGGGAGGAGATAGACTATAAATACAGCCGTCGCGCCCTTTGCTCGCCCTGAAATCTATTATTACATTTATTGCTTTGACAGAAGGGAAAAAAAATTGAAATCCTCGTATTAAGTCGGCTCCATAGTTTCCAGACACCCTGGAACCCCTCTTCCACGGCAGCATGTCTAATGTATTCCCTGGTGATTCTAGGCATTAATTAGTTGTTTAATAGGAGTATGACTAAAAATGTAAAAGAAGGATTAGGAGCGTGAAACGTATGTCCAGCTCCTTCCACACACTCGAGGAGGGAATGAAAATCATCCAGTATCTTATGTTTCTCCAGGAGCCATTTGCATTTCCCACCAGCTGCTCACTTTAGCCTCTCCGGGGCGGACGGGGACTGCCGCTGCCCGGCGCGGAGGCGGTCGATGAAGGGCGGGCGGTCCCGCTCCGCGACCGCGCTGCCAAGGCGGGTGTCCCAGCCTTCCCTGCCCAACACACAGTGGGGCTGGGGGTGCGGGAAGATGCACACCGGCGCAAGCAGTTTGTTTCTCCCGGGTAAACAAAAGTGAGAGGTGGGAGATGGGAGTCTCTCTCACTCCCGCTCTTTCTTCGGATGTGCGGAGAAACTGGATTTCACCTGGCAGAGCGCTCCCAGGGATAGAAACGCAGGTAGCCAAGGACGCAGTAAACTAATTTATTTCTCCCTAGATTTTCCCACACGATTTCTTATCTTGCGAGAGAATCACCCCCTCCGCTTGGCGCGGCGACCGCTGCGGCGTCGCAATCAAAGGGCTTTTCTGAGCACACCGTGGAGCGGTCGTGCTGCCGGTTGCGGTTGGGCTGACTTAACGACCCGCGGAAAACTTGGCCTCTTCCAAGGGTTCGCTTTCCCCTCCAGCAATAACTGCCTAGCCCCCTGCCCACGGATATAAATAACTAAAATTCACTCCAGGCTGAAATAATTTTAAAATAGCCACAAAGAGATTAGGTGTAGCCTCTGAGTTAGTAAAACGCCTATTTTATTTTCGCGTGGTTCCTCTATAAACAAAGCCGCGGAAACGCTGCGAGAAAAAACGATTGCTTTAGTTTGATCTGAACAGGGAAATCCGGCTTCGATATTTTCTTAAACACGGAAAATGCCGCAAAATCGAAAATAAATTTCCCCCTGGAGGCAGCTTGGTGTCCTTTGGGGGAAAGGGAGAGAGAGTAGCGCTTTCTCGCTATCGTGCGTAAATGATGCAGGGCGAGTAACAGAGAGGAGCGGCAGGATTTTGGCTATCCCGGCACTGCGTTACCGATACAGGCACGAACAAGAACATCCCGCATTAAAAAAAAATACAAATATATTAATATATATATACATATGTAAGAAGCAAGAAAAAATGGGGAAAAAAAGAAAAAAGTGGGTTAAAACAGGAAACCGAGACCTCTCCCAATAAGTTGCCGATCCCTCTTCACACCTGGTGCAAGGACAGCCACAGGCCCGGCCCGGGAAACTTCGGCCACAGTTACTTGTGCCCCCCTCCCCAGCCGGGCGGAGCAGGGCGCGCCCTGCACGGGCGCGGAGAGGCCACGGCCGTCCTCGCTCACCTCGATTTTCCTCTGGCTACCTAGCCCGCCGCCGCGCCGCCTCCGCCGACTTTTGTCCTTCCTCCTGCCCCCTGCCCCCTCCGCGGACGGGGGCTGCCACCGCCGCCGCTGCGCCCGTGCCCGCGGAGAGCCGCGGAGCCGCCCGCCCTGGCCCAGCCCGGCCCCGCGGCGGCGGGGAGCGCTCGGCGGAGCCTGTGTGACGTCAGGGCCCGGGGAGGCGGGCGGGGCGGGGCGGGGGCGCGGGAGGGCCGGGGAAGGAGGGAGCCAGCGGCGGCTCCGCGGCCCCGCAGCCAGCGCAGGAGCCCGGCGCGGCCCCGCCGCCCCCGCCAGCCACAGGCACCAGCAGCGAGAGAGCGGGGCGGGCAGCGCAACCGGCCCCGGTGAGTGCGGGAGGCTCGGGGGGTATCGGCGGGACGGGCGCGGGGCTACGAACCCGGCAGGTCCAGGCTTTGCGCACCCTGGGACTAGCAGCGGGACCGCGGGCCGGCTGGGCAGGGTCTTGCGGGCTCGGGTTGCTGATGTCCTGCCGGGCGGCTGCGGCCCGTCCCGCAGCGCTGTCGGCGAGGGAAGTAGCGCTGCCCCCGCGCCGTTTGTCCGCCGTGCTGGTCCCACTTCCCCGGCGGGGCGGGCGCCGAGGAACCGGCCGCGCAGGCAGCGCCTTCCTGCCGCGGAGACGCGGACCGGGTGGGGGGCGGCAGCGGCGCCAGCACGGGCTCGGGCTGCCCGAAAGCGATGCGGGCGGGTCTGCCGAGCCGGCTGCGGCGTCTCCCACCGGCGTCGCCAGCGAGAGAACGGCGGGGCACGGCTGCCCCGCGGGCACCGCGGAGGGGTAGGCCCCGCACGGAACCCCCCTTTCGTTTGAGAGTCAGCGGCCGTGGGCCTCTGGCGGAAAGCCTCCCGCCAAAATCACGGACCACAGCGTTTCGGGCGGTGAGATCTTTGCCAGGCGACTCAAGTTTTTTGGGGATTGGGATTGTGTTTTGTTTTTTGGTTTTTTTTTTCTCGAAAGAACAGTGATAGATACCTATAAAGATAGATATATATAGATACCTATAAAGAAAAAATATAATCCCGTGTGACTCCGCTTTCCTGTCCGCGCCCTGCAGTTGCTCCGAGCAGGTTGCTGCTTGAGAGGGCCCGGCCGTGGAGAAAGGCAAGGTCGCACGGCTGGTGCGTTTGCTGCGGCTGTGGGCGCGCAGAGGTGCAGAGGTATTTAAATCTGAGTACTCGGAGAAAGGGAAGTGCAAAGCAAGTGGAGTTGCTTTCGTTTGTGTCGCCGGGCTGGAGACAATAGGAAAACGCTCCACTTGGCCCCGTGCTGCGATGTGCCTTGCAACGAAAATTAAAAGGATACGGAGAGGAGAAAGGGAAGGAGCAATACGGGTGAGGAAAGAATAATAATAATCCATTCGAGAAAGGCACTTTTCTCCGAGGAGACCGGCATTTCAGTAGAGAGGAAAAACTTCCCCTCGGTGTCGGGGCGTGTGCGTGGGGGGAGCTGTGTGTCTCCACTCGTGAGATAAATCAGCCACAGAGGTAGGCCGCGGGGGAGGGCATTTGTCACGCAGGACTAATCTTGACGGAGAACGATCCCGAAATAAGGACTATCGGCGAAGAATTAAGGTTCTCTTAATCGCCTTCCCGATTAATTTAGGCACTGCTTTTGTGCTAGGCCCGGCTGCTGGAGGGAGCGGAGTTCCTCCCTGGCGTCGTTCATCTGGGAATATAAATCGCCATGTCACGACACGACCACGAGGAATCCCGATAACCGCACCTTCCCGTTTTCTTTTCCCTTTTTTCCTTTTTTTTTTTTTTTCCCTATTTTTAATTTTTTTTATTTATCCTCTTTCCTCCCCTTTTTCCACGGCCTTATCCTGCTTGCCCGGCGGAGGGTGGAAGGGCCAGAGCCTCGGGGCTCTTCTCAGTGGGTACTGTGTCTGGTGCTGCTCATCCCAAACATGCCTCGGCTCCAGGCTGCCGGATTTCTAAGCACCAGCTAATAATGCGCCCGGTCCAGACATTAAACAAGAAGCGAAGAAGAAGAAGAAAGATTACCGAAATGATGGTGACATGCAAATTTCCCTCGAAATTATCATAAGTAAACATCTGAAGCCTGGACTAATAAAATCCCATCTGTGTTACTTCATATCGAGTTAGTAGAGAGCTGTGATAATGAATTTTGTAATATCTCACGAACAGACATCTCAATCAGGCACTAATCCTGTGATTTTACTGCCCGACCTCTCAGATAGAGGGAGGCGGCGGTGGTGGCCGGGGAGCGCGGAGGCGCAGCCGCTGCCGCGCAACTTCCGCCGCGGTGGGGGAGCGGCTGCTGGTACCTACTGTCCTACGGCACCCCTGCCACCGGGATCAGCCTGTCCCGAGGCTGAGCACGGCGACGAGATTAGGGGACTCTCCTACGCGTGCCCAAATAACTAGAGGTGCGGGGAGGCCGGAAGGTTCGGCGAGCTGGGATACGGCCACGGGTGTTTGCTCCTGTCCTGTGGTGTGGCTTTAGTAGGACCTGAGGCTGAGGCAAGGAGAGGGGACACTGAGCGTATCACTGGAGAAATGTGCGCGATCCAGCCCGCCCATCGTTGCGACGTAGCTCCCCGGGCGGCTGTGTTTCGGGTTTTTGCATGTATTTTTCAATCCCAAAGTAATTGTTTTAAAACAATTCATCTTTTGCAGATAACGGGTAATGGAGTCCAACTGCCGCAAACTTGTCTCCGCCTGTGTTCAGCTAGGTAAGAGACACCACCGCCCGCCGGGCCGGAGGCACAGCGGCCCCGCAGCCGTGCGGAGAGGTGCGCGGGTGTGCAGCCAGGCGGGGAAGCGGCGCCACCTCCGCGAAGGGCTGCGCAGCGTCAGGCGCTGACCACCCACCCCCCCCCCAGTTACCTCTCCTTTGCACACCCCCACCGTGTCCCCGTCCGCAGGCGTGCAACCCGCCGCCGTCGAGTGTCTTTATTCCGAAGGCGGACATCTAAAGGGGGAGATGAGCGAGGGGCGCTGGAGGGCCGCACGGAGCCCGCCGGCAGCACGGTGTCCGGGCGGCCGCCCCCAGCGCCAGTGACGCGCGGCGGCCCCTCCGCGCCACTCCGCGGGCGCGCTGCGGGGCGGCGGCAGCAGCGGCAGCGCCGAGTCGGGCCCGCCTGCGCGGCGCCGGGGCGCCCTCTGCTGTCCGCCGGCGGCGCGCTGGGCGCCGCTTGCGCCTGGAGGTGCGCGGCCGCGGGAGTGGGAAGAGAAAGGGGAAAGGGGGTGCGCGCACCCCCGCGGCTGCGGCCGCGCACCGGCTACCGCCGCCAGCGCGTGTTCCCCAAAAAAGCATCGCTGTCAGCGCGCCGTTTAGACACCCGAAGCGTCGCTCTCGTATTTATTTTTATTTTCTATTTTTTGACACCACCCCCTCGCCCGTAAACAAGCTGCCAGCCCTCTCCTGCCCCCAGAGGTAGGCACCCCCACAGCGCCCCGTCTGCAGTAGAGCGAGCTCCTGTCTCTCTTCCCATGCCCTTTTCAGGGGGTCTGACAGGCGAGCCCGAGGGGTGGTAAAGAAAAACAGCAATGCAAACATATTACAAAGAAGAAAACAAGCGCTCTGTATTTCGAGAGACTGTTTAATCTAAGATAAACGTAATTTTGTTTAAATAAAATACATTAACCTGAATTAATAATACAGGAAACTAGAGTGAATTAATAATGTACGTATTCCTGGTCTCGTGGTTAAACACTTCCTTGTAAGAATACTGTATTAACCCTGTTTGGCCAAACAGCTCGCTATTTCTCAAATAACATCCAATGATTTCAGGACAGACCACGTCCCCTTCCCGAGTCCACCCGCCCCCGGGGACTTCAAACAGGATTTGCTAGCTGGACATCAAAACCCCTATAAGAAGGAACGCATAGGCTAAAGCAAGGTTAGCGAGCAAAATCCGGGGTAATTCCAAACGCCAAAGTATTATGAACCGATAATTTTTAATCCCGGAAACATACACGATATTAAATTGTGCACAAATAGGCTTTACCAGAGGCTGGCACTTTTTCCCTCGGCCAGTAATAAGTGTTAAATAATGTGGAAAGGAAGGGTGACATTGCTTTATATATGGTTTGCAAATAATAAAGGCATTTTTACCCTCCCCTGCCTTTTCTTCCCGATGAACAGGTGGTCTTAATCAAAGCCCTTAGCACGATCTAATGGGAAAGTGGGGACCTTTCTGATATAATAAATTTATGAGCCCTTCCAAGTCAGCTTTATTCGACTAAGTATTTATAAAAGTAATATCCACATATGCTCCCTGACACGGTAACTTTAACTTCCTCTGCCGAGAAACAAATGGTTATTTTCTTAAACATCAATTATGAACCTGGATTATTGTAGTACATGCAAAATTTCCTGCCTTGTTACCGTACCAGCCGGTCTGTTTTTTACTCTCCGGGCTGCAAGGGAAATTGCTATCTAAACACCTTTAATGCCATTAATTAAAACATACGTCCGAGCCGAAGAAGCAGCGCGGTGTTGCCTGACCATTAAAACGCTCCCATTTACGGGGAAGGGAAGCGCGACGACCTCGGATACGGATATATCCGTGCAGATATGGGAATATATTCCTGCAGATATGGGGATGAACCCTATGTGCTGCCTCAGTCCCTGCCTCTGTGCGACGGATAATGGCAAGTCCTGAGACGCCCTGAGCTGGTCGGGCGACTCGCTGTAAACCGTAGAAATCACGGGTGTTTTCTCTTGATACCGGAGGGGTTTGTCGGGTCTTGGCTTTGATTTGCTTAAACCCGCGCGGTACTCGTTGATTTTTGTTTTGCCTGACCGTAAGGACGTCATGCTTTTGGGATTTAGTTTGTAAAAAGTCTGATCCTTGGGGCTGGCTGCGGGGAGGCGGGGAAGGAAACAGAGGTGATTGGGGACCCCTCTTTGTCACATTTCAGCTTTGGAAATTACGAGGGCGGTGAGGTAATTTCGCTAGATAGGCACCGTCGGTGGCCATGAGGAGAACCACTAGAACCACTGGCAGTAATAGCAAAACATGCGCCTCTTTTGTCAAATCGATGGTTCTGCGAAAGGAGTAAACGAAATTCAGTAGGAGACCCTCCAAAACTACACGGCATGCTGGGTTCCCGCAGGGAATGGGGTGCAGATGGGGCGGGCTGTTCCAGAAGAAACGAGTCTGTGGCCATGCCGAGGAAAGGAAAATGGGAAAGTATGAAAATATTATTGCAGCCTAGAGTGTCAAACGCAGCCCGGCGGGTGTCAGATTTCTTCAGAGAGACAGAAAAATTGCTGCTGGGTGACTAGTCCCACAAAATTAGGAAAACTTCAGCGCATGCTTCGGCAGACCCACGGCACTTGTAAATGGTTGTCGGTGGTGGGTTTGTTTGAGTAATTTTTTATGCAGAGCGAAAGGATGCTTAAGGTATTTGTGTGTACGTGTATATATATATAATCTATATGATTTGTTAGGTCTGCGAATTCTACTTAAGGAATCTTTCCCTGTAATCGATAATCTGGGTATTGCTGAAACAGCAGCTTCCAGCATAAAATGTTGAAATTACATTCCGTTTTATATCGTCATTCAGCACTCCAAATTGATTGTTTAAACACTATAGCCAAAAAAAAAAAAAAAAAAAAAAAAAAAAAAAAGGAAAATTGGTCTCAATATTCCGTAACTGAACATTCTTTTCAAAAACAAAAACTTAAAAACCTAACGCTGATTCAGCTTTCCATTCAGACCGGCTGAAGACACTGCAGCGTGCAAAGCAAAGGTCGCCGGTGCCTTTTTTGAGCCCCGGGACGAAGTGGGCGCGCAGGCCCTGCCCCCGCGGGAGGGAGCGAGTGCGGGGGATCTGAGGCGGAGCCGAAGCATCTCTGCTGCCGCTGGGCCGCCTGGCACAGCCGAGCGGCACCCTCCCCTTCACAAAGCGTGGCCAAATTTGTCCCCGGAATTGTGTGACCCGAGCCGTGGAGCCGGGACGTTCCCTGTCCAGGGTGCAAGCACTTCGCTGGTGCGCTGCCCCTGCGCGGTGCCTCGGAAGGTGCGCGCCCCGTCCCGCACCCCCCACCAAGCGCAAATTAGAAGTTATTTATTGCGCTTCGCTTACAGAATTTTCCCCCTCCGCTATTGGCGTCTGAGAATAATGTATGCAGCAGTTGTTAGCCTCACTCCAGGGAAAACTAAATGTATAACGAAAGCTTTTTCGTGAGTAGGAATATACTAACGGAACAATCTGATGTCTTCTTAATCCTATGTAAAAAGCTCTGTAGTCTTCCTAATATTGACTGAATGGGTAATTAATGGCTCTTCATCGAGGAGAATACCCGGTAATCCGAGATAGGCGAAAGACAACAAGCCAAAGGTAAAAGACAACAGGACTAGTTGGAGGCTCTACATAAGAACCAATTTATCCATTTAGGGGAGTATTACGCCTAGAAACAAAGATCTCGTGAGGCGATAAAGGAAAAGTGGGAAAATAAATACCCGCAGTAGGTCTGGCCACCCTCTGGCATCCGCAGCCGAGCCACTCAGCTCCCGGCCCTGATCTCGGGCCTCCCGATTGCCGCACCGGGGCGGGCACCGGGCGTCCCAAATAAACTCAAATAACAGCGTGGAGAAAGTGAAAAAAAAAAAAAAAAAAAAAAAAAAAGACGCACACACACAAAAACCCCAACCAATCCAACCAATCAACCAACCTAACAAGCAGGGGAAAAAAACGAAAACTCCCATGAAATTAAAAAGGTGATGCGGAAAGGGGAGCATCCCTGATTCCTCATTTTTTGTAGGCGGCGGACGTTCCCCCAGTCCATCGGGGCGCGTCCCCGATGGGCCCTGCAGCTCAGGGCGAAACGGAAAGAGAGCAATTCCCAAAATAGTTTTGTTTTTTTCTTAGTGATGGCAGCCACACGCAGCAGGCGCGGATAGTCGGTACGCGACTGAGCTGGCGGGGGCGGCTTCGTGGCCAGGACCGAACCCGAGAGGTGATGGGAACTTCCACCAGAAAAAAAAAAAAAATTTAAAAAAAAATTTAAAACACTTGACATTTTAATTGAAACCTTTACCGCTAATATATTACCTGGGTGACTACAATTAGGTTGTTTTTCGGTTGGCTGACAGCTTTTAAAATATGATTTCACTTGGGAAATAAAAGCTTCATCTCAGATTATAGGTGGGTATTTTTGGATTTACGTGATTTATGGTCACCATGACAACTAATGCTGTGTGGTAGCTCCCCTCCTGCCTGGGATGGGGGAGTTTTAATCAAAGGCACGTAAGGAAATGCCGACAGCCTCTCCCTTTGGGCTGCCGGGGCCCGGGCTAGTGTTGTGCACTCCGTTTCAGGGCGCGGGGACGTCTGGAGGGTCTATCACGCCTGTGGCTGTGGGACACGGGGTTGGAGCTAGGGAAAATGCGATAGGGCGGTGCGGTGGCCGGGCCCTCCTCCTCCTCTCCCCGTTCTCTGGGGGAACGCGCCGGGAACGGCCTGCCCCGTCAAAAGTCCCGAGACAGCGAGGCTGCGGCTGGCGGGCACCGGAGCTCGCCCTGCAAGGGCATAAAGCGCGTAACAAGCACTCTGCGCCCCGCACGCGGGAGGGACTTTTCGCTTCGAGTCGTGGCAAAAGAAGCCAGCATTGCCCCAAAGCGACTGAAAATAAATTAATGCCAAAAAAAAAAAAAAAAAAAAAAAAAAAAGAAGGGGAAAGGAGGAGATACCTCCATATCACCGCTCCCTCTGGCTCCCCCACCCCAGAGCTTTGTACACTTGTTTTCACCTCGACGTGGGGCTGAAGAGGGGCAGCGCCCTCTCCCAGGTGCCCCTCGCTGACAGGCCGAGGCTGCGCCCGCTTGGCCAGGGCTGGGGCAGCCCTCTGCCCGCGATTTTGGCATGGTCCCGCCATGGCGAAAGGCCGGGGGGACGGTTCTAGGTGTGGGACCACAGAGGTAGCAAGAGGTTAAGAAGAAACTGGGATATGACTGGTAAACAAATTGTGCAGAATGGAGCTGGATTCATATTGACTTAGTTATAGGTCATCTGCTGCCGGTGCAAAGGGAGGAAATATTTACTTTACACATATACTTTATGATCTTGGGGGAATTAGAGGAAATTCAATAAGAAAACTGCTAGAATCATTTTAAACCCCCTATTTAAAAGACTTAAGCAAATTAGAGTCTTATCAGATTAAAATCCACTACAAATGTAAGAGCATTGTCTCCATCGAAACGCTGTGGGGTCTGAGGAAAGAGATTCTTTGCCAAATCTCAGGGATAAAAACACGTCATTTAAACACCAGATAATGAGCAGAATGTAAATTAATTTAACCTTCTTTACTAACAGGCTGCGAAAGTAATATGTATAATTTAGCGATAACTAAGATTGCGATGGATGATACGTACCTCGAACGAGAATCAGCGACTAAGGAAGACCCTTGAGGGAGGTGGGGGTGGGGTGTGGCGGACGGGATGGGAATGGGACACAGAAAAGTTTGGGCTCTGGGATGTAGATGAGTAGGGCCACATCAAGGGGAAGCTTTCGGTAACTTTTGAATACTAGTGACCAGCCACATAAAATTGAGACGCAAACCTGCGTTTCCCGTTCCTGGGCTACTTCGGAATCCCCATCCCCAAGACGGCCACTGATCCTCTGGGCCAGTGTCGGCTCTGCGGTCTAGGGCTCGGGGACGGATTCCTCGGCCCCAGGAAGACATGACCAGCATGGTAGGGTAACCTGTCCCCGCCTTAGACGCGCGTGAAAAAGCCCCGCACCTCCTTCCTGCGAGACACGGGTCCACAGCAGGCTCATTCCGCCGCCATAAGCAGTCCCACGAGTGGGGATTGCGGGACAGTGTAGCCTGTCCCTCTACTGCCGCTGCCCGGGTGAGGGGTCAAATCCTGTCCCTAAACCTCGGAGAGGGGTTTGAGAAGTTTGTGTGCGGGCGCCGGCCCGGTGTGGGACTTGGCCAAATTCTGTGAACGGCTTGCGTGGGCTCGGGTTCGTGGGCTGCTCCGAGCGCCCCGGGGGCGTGGGATGGTCCCTCCGGGTCCACGCCGAGAAGGAGGAATGGTCCCGCAGATTATTGTGCAAGTAAGTGGTAAAACCGGAGTGGAAAAGCCTCCTTGGGGGCTAGGTTTTGGGAACCTGGTTGCAGGGAAGGGGCGGGAATGGCGGAAGCAAGGGAAGAATTTTTCCCCCGTGTACTCCGCCTTTAGTGCGCGCAGAGGAAGGGCAGAATGCCGGCGAGCGCGGGGATTAGAAGAGTTCGGGGGCCTCTGTGCGCGGTGCGAAGCTTTCCGTAGCTGTGTCGCAGAGGGGAGGTTGTTGTCGTTTGTGTTTAATTGTCGCTGTTAACGGCACAAGGTCTGCCGTCTAACCGGCTGCGCCCCCGTCCCGCTTATTTTCCACCCCCTCCATTAGGAGGGAATCGGGCTTTCCTCCATCCTACTACAGCAGTAGCGGCAACGCCGAGCTCCCCGGCAGTGCCTCTGGCAGTGCCGAGCTCCCCGCTCGTCGCCCCCGCAGGTCCGGGAGTCCGGCCAGGTGCGGAGCGGACGCGCTGGGAACCGCTCCGACGGGTGCCCCGTGAGCCGGCGGAGGAGCCCGGGCTCTCCGGCGGCGGGTACGCCCGGCGGGGCGCACCGGGCGGAGGTTTTTTGTGGGGGGCGGGTGTGCCCACCGGGAGAGCGCGGGGGGCGGTGCGGGGCGCGCAGGGCGGGGCGGGGCGGGTGGTGAAGGGGCGGGGAGGGGGCGGGGCGGGGTGGGGCGGGTGACGTGAAGCGCGGGGAAGGCCGCCGCCGGTTTAAGATGTCAGGCCAAGAGGGAAGCGGCTGAGCTGATGCGGTGCGGGGCCGGCCGCGGCGCGGGTCCATGCGCGGACAGCGGAGAGGAGCGCCCCGCGGAGCGCCGCCGCGCCTCGCCGCCCCCGCCCCGCGGAGCCCCGCGGCGGGCCGGGGGCCGCCGGCCGGGGAGCTGCCGTGTCGCCGTGACGGCTCTTACAGGACCGGACTCGCCCCCTCTCCTGTCGCCGCCGCCTCGTCCCCCCGGGCGGCGGGGACTTCGAGGCTCGCCGTGCCTCCCGGGCTCTAGTCGAACGTCTCTGGCCCCGGAGCGGCAGCCCTGACCCCCGGAGCCGCGGGGCTGCTCCGCTTGCGCGGAGGGGGCACTGCGCGGACCCTCCTACACGTACCGACACCTACAGACACACGCACACCTTCTCCTATCGACCCCCCAGGCGCGCACGTAGACTTTGGCGTCCTTTTGCCGATGAACTGCATGAAGGACCCGTTAAGCCTGGAGCGCCTGGGAGCCGGGAATAAGCTGTGCTCCTCCTCACCTTCCTCCTCCTCCTCCTCTTCATCATCCTGCCATCACCACCAGCCCGCGCTGGCCATGGCGACGGCGCTGGCGCCGGGGCAGGCGCGTTCCTCCCTGGAGTCTGCCAAGCACCGGCTGGAGGTGCACACCATCTCCGACACCTCCAGCCCCGAGGCCGCAGGTAAGAGGGGGTGAGAGGCAGGGACCCCAGCCCGACGGGCGCCCCGCAGCCCTGTCCTGCTCCGGCCCGGCTGGCAGCCCGCGGACCGCGATGCGCCGCCGCTCCTCTGCCCGGGAGCGTCCCGCACCCGAGCCGAGATGCGTTTCATGGTTTTTCGCGTGCGGTGTCGGTGTGTCGGCGTAGAGGAAGATAACGATATACGTAAGGATAGGCGAGTAGCATGTATACTAATATGCGAGTTACATGAAAACAGATCGGCAAATAACGTGGGATTTCATGGGGAGTAATCCCGATACAGACGGAAAAATGGGGGTAAATACGGACAAAGAATATTGTTACAAGCAGGCGAATAACACGGGGGTAGGTAAGCAAATAAAACTAATTACATGTATGCAGACGGGAGAATAATATGGATGCACACAGGCAGAAAGCTTGCATACGGAGAGGCGGCTCCGTCCCGCTGCCCCGGCGGTGGCTGCTCCACCGGGAGGAGCCGCCCGTGGGTGCCCGCGGGGCGCGGAGGAGCCGCAGCGGCGGGAGGCCGGCGCGGGTTAATCATTACAGCATCGAGTCGCATTCGGGGCAGTCTGCGGGATCCAGCAGCGCTGGGGACACGCTTTTCTCCAGCCGCTGGTGAGGAGGCTGAGGAGGCTGAGGAGGCTGAGGCGCCCTCGTTTTCCGCCTTGTTTTTTTTTTGTTTCCCCCACTTACAGAGAAAGATAAGAGCCAACAGAGCAAGAATGAGGATGCGGGGCCCGAGGATCCCTCCAAGAAGAAGAGGCAGCGACGGCAGCGGACTCACTTCACCAGCCAGCAGTTGCAGGAGCTTGAGGCCACCTTCCAGCGGAATCGCTACCCGGACATGTCCACCCGGGAGGAGATCGCCGTCTGGACCAACCTCACCGAGGCCAGGGTTAGGGTAAGTCCTGACACGGCACTCTGGCTCGGAGCAGCGGGGATCAGGGTGGGCTGGGAAAGGGAAGGAGGGCTGAAATGTTTGCAGCTGCTTTCGATTTCGGCTTGTATGTAAACTCCAGAGCCTTTGCACAAAAGCAGGGCAGAGCAGGACATTTCTGTCAAAGTGAGACAGATTGGGATCTTTCTCTGTGTCTCTGAAATATGGTTTGCTGCACGTTTCGCCCTCACCGTGCAAAGCGTCCCTCTCCTTTTGATCGAAACGCTAATAAAAACATTAGCCAAGAAAGCAACTTGGAACAGGCTGCAACCTGCGCTGTCTAATGAGAAAAAGATGTAAAATACACAAGAGCTTTTGCTTCACTCCGAGGCACTCCCAACGTGCCCTTCCTTGCATTTTCTATTTCTTTGGGTTTCACAATTCGACGAGCGTCTCTCTCCACCCTCTACCCCACTCTGAGATTTATGGGACCATCGCGGCGCTGCAGAGATACCGCGGCCGGATCCTGCTCTCCTGCAAACACTGCGCTGGGGGGAAAAAAAAAAAACTACAAACCCCAACACACACACACAAAATGAAGCCTATAAACGGGCCGAACCTTCAGATTTTCGGAAATCCCACATAAATCCTCTCCCCGAGGTCGCTTGAGGAAAGGGAGACAGTGAGAACCGGGGGCGGCAGCGAGCAAGGCCGGCTCTCAGCCCCGGGCGGGCGGTGTCGGCGCCGGGGCAGCCACGCGGAGGGAGCGGGGCCCGGGCGAGCCCGGTGTCTTCCCGGAGCACGGAGAGCTGTCGGTTGCGGAGCGGGTTCCGAGGACGTTTTTGTATCGGTCCGCGCGGTGCCTCCAGACGAGCCCGTCCCAGTGGTGCCCGGGCGGCCGCCGCCTAGCTTGACCAGGGTGGGGGTTACCACAAACACCCCGGGGTGGTTTCAATACACACGGTAAGGCGGCTGCTGGCGGCTGCCCGACGGGTCAGACACCCAGATGTGGATTGGGAAAGGGCACGCTTTTCCCATTGTCTGCGCGGGGAGGGTCCCTTAGATCTCATTTAGCACGTTGTTAAATGGTGATTTTTTTTCTTCCTTCTTCTTTTCTTTTTTTCTTTCTTTTTTTTTTTTCCTATTCCCCCCCCCCCCCCCCCCCCCCAAAGAGCAGTCAAACGTGTTTGTTTAGAAAGTGGTTTTCGGTTCTGGAAGCTTTCACGCTAGAGGAACTTGTAGTTTTAACAAACTGAAGCAAGGATTTATTAGTTGCTGGCTTCCCCCGCCTTTCCCGTACCACCGCCTTAAATATTCCGCTGGTTTCCAGGCGTTTTACTCTCACTTTTGCACTTTTGTATTTTTCCTGGATGGTTTCAGTATAGAAAAAGCCAAGAGAGAAGGGTGGGGGGGAGAAACCCAAGAAAGAAATAAAGGGGTAGGGGGCAGGAGAAAGGGGAGAGAATAAGAAGGAAGCTTTGGCCTCTGTAGCGCGAATTAGAGCATCACAAATTATGTGGGGGGGTGTGGAGAGGGGGGCTGGGAGGGGGAGTGGGGGGGCCGTGGTGAGGGTGGAATGATGGGCCATGAATCTGCCTTGCTAAACCCGAGCATCCAGCATCTGAGCAGCCCCGAGGATGCTCGGCTGTCCTGGCAGCACACCCCAGCCCAGCCCAGCGCAGGGTTCCACAGAGGACGAGGTGAACCTATACATGGAGATATACTCATATATATATATATATATATGTACAAATTTTTATATATAACTTCTATATAGACAGGCTCGGCTGTTGCCCCGAGAACCTGCAAAGGGGTGCAGTGGTGGTGGTGGCTCCTGACTAACGCGCATCTCCCTCCCTCCCTCTCCCCCCGTTTCCAAAGGTTTGGTTCAAGAACCGCAGAGCCAAATGGAGAAAGAGAGAAAGGAACCAGCAAGCCGAGCTTTGCAAAAACGGCTTCGGTCCGCAGTTTAACGGCCTCATGCAGCCCTACGATGACATGTATCCCGGCTACTCGTACAACAACTGGGCAGCCAAGGGCCTGACCTCCGCTTCCCTCTCCACCAAAAGCTTTCCTTTTTTCAACTCCATGAATGTCAACCCTCTGTCTTCTCAGAGCATGTTCTCCCCTCCAAACTCCATATCCTCCATGAGTATGTCTTCAAGCATGGTACCTTCTGCAGTCACCGGGGTGCCCGGCTCCAGCCTCAACAGCCTGAATAACTTGAACAACTTGAGCAATCCCTCCCTGAATTCTGCAGTGCCAACGCCAGCCTGTCCTTATGCTCCTCCAACACCTCCGTATGTTTATAGGGACACATGTAACTCGAGCTTGGCGAGTCTGAGACTTAAAGCCAAGCAGCACTCCAGTTTTGGCTATGCCAGTGTGCAAAACCCCGCTTCCAACCTGAGCGCTTGCCAGTACGCGGTGGACAGACCCGTGTGAAACATCCAAGTAGGAAACTGCGTGGGAATCCCTCCCCATTTCCCGCAGAGACTGAGAATTTCACTAGAAAGTAGTGGGCACTAGAGAAAAAGAGTAAGGAGGAAAAATCAGAGGCAGAGAGGAAGACAGAGAGAAAGAGAGAGAGAGGAAGAAAAAAAAAAAAAAGAGGAAACCACTGAAATAAGATAGTTCCTTTGTTTTCAAAGGACCTCCTACAGATTCGAAGATCTTTCTTTCACTAAGAGTATTTCAACAGTTACAAGGACATATATATATATATATATATGGACAAATGTTTGACTGGATATGATATGACATTTTAATGTTACTATAAGCTTGTTATTTTTTAAGTTTAGCATTGTTAACATAAAAATGACTGAAAGGATGTATATATATCGAAATGTCAAATTAATTTTATAAAAGCAGTTGTTAGTAATATCACAACAGTGTTTTTAAAAGGTTAGGCTTTAAAATAAAGCATGTTACACAGAAGCGATTAGGATTTTTTCGCTTGCGAGCAAGGGAATGTATATACTAAATGCGACACTGTATGTTTCTAACATATAATTATTAAAAAAAATTGTGTGAATATCAGTTTTAGAATAGTACCTCTGGTGGATGCAATGATGTTTCTGATATTGCAATGTAAAACATGCCCTGTGTATAACATTTCGTACAATATTATTGTTTTACTTTTCAGCAAACATGAAAAAAATGTGTTTTATTTCATGGGAGTAAAATATACAGCATACAGTTCTGTCTGGATTTTTTATTTACTGAGCCAACCTGCGCAGTAGCGACTAGTCTGCAATGATTGACTGAGAGTTGACACTGGATCTCGTTCTCTGGCAACCCGGGGTAGTTCTTTTGCAATGCAAATAAATGCTGGCGCTTTTTTTTTTCCACATTTAAAAAAATATCCCTCGCTCTAAAGTTGCATACTAGAGAAATATGGGACGTGTACCCCTTGGGTCCCTTTATTTCCCCGCACAAACCCGAGAAAATGGATTATTTGACATCGCTGGACTCGAGAATTACCTGCCTCAAAGCTGCTGTATCTCGAGCATAAATTTGTCCTGCTGTGAAAGAAGCTTTTATTACATTAAAGAAAAGGGAGTGGGAAAAAAAAAATTTAAAGCCAGCTTGCAAACAAACTGCTCCCGTTCAAAATAATCTGTCCCGTTTGCCGCCCCCTGCGCTCACCTTCTCTGCCTTCCGCGGGGAGATCCTTCATGTAATATTACATTTCTATTTCCAAATCCCCCTTTCAGACATGAAGAGAAACAAAGAGCAGCCCAAATAACCGCAACCCCGTGGAGCGCGGGGGGTGAGAGGTTAGCCCGAGTTTCCTGCGACTTCGTGCTGCAACACGTCGTTGAAGGGAAAGGTCGTGCTCTCGTGTGTTTTGTTTTAAATAATATTGACCCATTCATTCTCAACCTGCTTGTTCGTGAAATTATACAGGATTATAACTTTGCCATCGCCAGACAATTGAAACAAATCAAGATGAATTGCTGCTCGGCCCTCCCATCGGCTCACACCCCGGGCGGGCGAGGAGGGGCTGCCGAGAGGGTGGGCAGCCGAAGGATCCGGAGGGAATATTGAGACACGAAGAAATTCCGCAGGCGCGTAAACTGGCGAGGGGCGCAGGGGACGGCAGGGAGGAACCTCTACGCGGTGAGAGCGAGCTTAATCCTTGAGCGGCCTTTGCGCGCTCGTTGCGCGCCTTTGTGAGGTCGGGAGGAGCGGCCGAGGTAGCCCGGGGGTGGGCGGACACGGCGGAGGGGGTTCCTTCCCCCCCAGCAGTTAGACGGGAAGAGGAGCAGAGAAGAGAGGGAGAGGGGAGAGGTCAGCGCCCTGAGCTTTCCCACGACGAAAATGCTTCCCCCACACGAAATCAGGGTACTCTCCCGTGGATCCATTTACAGCGTGGGCAAACCCCAGTCTCCACTTTTCCCCCCTCATTTTAAAATTTTCTTTTAACACCCCTTATTTTTATTTTCTTTCTCCCCTTTTTTTCTTCCTCGTCACATTTTTATTAGATTCTTTCTTGTCTCTCTTAACTTTGTTGTAAGGTTGGGGGGTTTAAAATTATTTTAATATTTTATGCAACTTTCTATTTTCCTCTGTGTGTTCTTGCCAGGGGGTCGGTGGAGAGAAAGAATCTCGGTGCTTGGGACGGGGGGGAGGCGGGAGGCCCCCCTGCTTGTCCGGCCTTGCCGCCTCCCCGACCCAACGCCGCTCCCCTTGGTTTTTCCGCACCGTGTCAACACCTCACCCGGGTGAGTGCCAGGGGCTGCCAAAAATGTTCCCTTCCTCCTCCTTCTCTTCCTCTTCCTCACTGGGCTGCGAGCGAAAGGTCTGAGGGTGACGGCGGCGAAGGGCTGGCAGCCCGGGAGCCCCCCTCGGGGATCAGGGGAGCCGGAGAAACGAGAGAGCTTTTCTGCCCAAACCCTCTCGGCGGGACGGGCTTGGAAACCAGCGAGCAGATCGCTGCGGGAATCGGCACGGTATTTTACACGCTTTTTTTCGGCTCTCGTTTCTTCTCGGTGGCTTTGGTTATTTATAGTCCTCTTTTATAAATATAAATATATATACATATAAAATATCGGTATATATACATGTAGAATCTGTGTGCGCGTGGAGAAATATTAGATATATAATACATAGTATACGCACATACATTCAGAAGAATAATACATACCGATTCCGGACCAAAAAAAAAAAAAAAAAAAAAAAAAAAAAAAAAAAATTGGATCAGAGTTTTTTGCTCTACTGTGTAATGGCTCAAACGATGAAAAATCAACGTGACCGCTCAGAGAGGACATAAATCACTCCGAGAGTAGTCTGAATTTCTTTCTCCCCCTAGCTGAAGCCTTGAGGGTCATCATTTTTCTGCGCCACTTGACCAAAGATATAATGTTTTGATTAGGTCGTAAATCAAAATCTTGGGTCGTGGTGGGGTTTCTTTTCTTTCATTTTTTTTCCGAGGGCTTTCCTTCTTATCGGCGGTGGCAGTGTGAACCTGGAACAATGGAGGCCGCCAAGTGGGGGAGAAAAAGCTACAACGAAATGGGGAATTTGCAAAATACTTATTTGCAGAAGCTGGGGGGAGAGTGGTTAGACAAGGGGCTCACATCCCCTCGCACCCCCCTCGCCCCTCGGAAAGCCGATTCAGGCCGCCTGCTGCGCAACCCCCCGCGCCGGGCGTGCGAGCGGGCAGCGCCGTCTGCCTCCTAATCCACATCCCAATCCACATCCCAATCCACAGTCCCGCTGGCCCTCGCAGCCCCCACCACCCCCCGATCGGAGCTGCGGCCGCGGAGCGGAGCCGGGAGTGCACCCCTTCCAGCCGGGGCCGGGGGGTCCCCGGGCTCCCTCTCCCCGCGCTGGCGCCCCGGGGCCGTGTCCCGGCCCGGCTCTGTTCTTTTGTTTTCCGACGGTGCCTTCCCGCACTTTGAACCCCGGCGGCGTGCCCGAGTCCCTGGCCGTCATATCGGAGTGCCTTGCCCCGCAAAGGTCAAAATGACGCGCAGATATGGATTTTTTTGGTTATTGTCCGTACTTCCCGTTGTCCTCTCCTTGCTTTGTTTTTCGTACGTGCGCGCTCATCCGCGTGTACTTTCCCAAACCAGCGAGATACCGATCTTTACATACCTGTACAGTTGTTTCTACCTATAAAATAAAAGAACTTTTTTTTTTTTTTTCTCTTAGATATTCATTAGCATTTTTGGAGGGAAATAGCTTCCTTTGGAAAATAGCTGACATCTGAGCCCGGGAAAGAGTTTGTTGTTGGGTTTTTTTCCTTCAATAAAGCCGCGTTTCAGGGGCATTTTTTTCTTTCAATAATGCTCCGTTGTGGAGCGGGGGCGACGGCGTTTGCAGGTTTTCAGCTCGCCTTCCCCCGCCGCCGCGGACGGGGTTGCGGGGGGTGTGCGAGTCGCGTGGCGGGGGGTCCCACATGCCGGTTTAAGACAAGGAGGGAGGACAGGGGACCGGCTCACGGCACTGGCGCTAACATGCTTTTTCGGGACATATAATTTACCTTGCTAAATGTCTGCTTTGGTACGCGTATTACATATGTAGGTCTGGATATTAGGCACCCGAGAGAGCGCAACAGTCAATAATCCAGAAACTTGGAAGGATTTACACCTTCGGAGCCCCATACAATGCCGGACTAATTGATTGCTAAATCTGAAGTTTTTTAAATGCGAACCCCTTTTGGAATTAATTTCTCCGGCCTCCTACATCTACTTCTAAGCTAGGAAGAGAGGACAAATTAAATAAACTCTAACGTGCAAATTTTAAGCGGCAAGGGAATATTTTTTGTTGCTTGGGATGGTGTTGGGTTTTTTGTTTTTTGTTTTTTTTTTTGTGTGTGTTTTGCTTTGTTGGGGGTTTTAATGAGAAAAACAAAAACAAAAAACAAAAACAAACCAAAGACATTTGAAGACGCTCTTCGGGACCTCGGCCCCACTTGTGCCAGGCAGATCCGCGGGACTGGAGCGGGCAGAACAGAGTCGGCGCTCCGCGCCTCTGCGCAGGGAGCCAGCCCTCTGGCGGTGCTCGACGAACGTCCCTCTGGTCGATCTGTGATTTCGGGGACGAGGGTGGCTTGTTTGGTCGCTTTCTCCCTTGCGGCTGTGACCACCCCCGGCCCGCCCCGAAGTGCAGGGGGCAGCGGGGGTCGTTCTCCCCGCTGCGGAGCCAGGCGGGGCAGGGCAAACGCTGCCGCAGCCACAGAGGGATCCGAGCCGAGCCTGCCTTCTCGGAGGGCGGGCTGTGACGGCGCGGGGGGGGCCACCGGCCTGACCCCGGCCCCGCGACCTCGCAGGGCCGCCACCAGCCCGTGCCCCACAGCTCTGGCGGCGCAGCCCAGCGGTGGCAGCGTGCGAGCGTGGCCTCACGGTCTGCAGCCCCACGGGAGGGACGCAGCATGACCAAGGTGGGGACAGGTCCCGCGGCACCGCTTCGGCAACAGCCTGGGCCGGACCCCATGCGGGGAGGGGGCGGCTCGGCAGCCCCTGCGCGGCCGCGACTCTACAGCGGCATATCCCTGGGAGTTTTTGGGCGAGAGGCGCAATTTGCGGGGCTAGAGGGCACGGCTATCCGCGCCGGGAGCGGGGTATGGACGCGGCTGATGGCCAACCCAATACTAGGAGAAAAGAGGAGGAAAAAAAAAAAAAAAAAAAGAAACCACAAACTGCCCAGTAGCCAACCCAGGAGCAGGAGGCCGCGAGTGCCTCACTCCGGCAGTGACGAAGACCTGAGCACCCTTTGGAGTCAGCCGCCTGCCCGGGCGGCGCGGCACGGCGCTGAGGAAGGAGCTGTGTGAGCCCTGTGTGTGTCTGCAAGTGTGCAAAGAGTGTGCAAGAGTGTGGGAGAGACCCGGCCCTGGCTCATTGTGGCACCCCACCAAGCCGGGATGCAGCGGGGAAGCATCTCAGGTTCACTCCCGCGCACACACGTGTGTGTATTTTGTAATACACACACGTGTATCTATTGCGCACACGTGCATATTTTACACACCTACACACAGACACATATGCGCACACACACAGAGTGCTGTGCGGGCTGTGCTCTGTAGCCGCCGCCCGCAAATAAGAGGGATGCTCCAGAGGCTTTGGCAGGGTCTGGCCATGCACAGACTGCAACGGTGAAACACACGCCTGATCGGAATGGCGGGGCGTGATCGCCTTTAAGTCTCTCCTGCCGTTTGACTTTTTTTGAGGTTTCCCCCCGCAAATCAATGGGCTGAGGGGCCGTGGCGGCGCCGGGCGTGGAGCGAGGCCGATGGCCGCAGCCCCTTCCCCGGCCGCGGGCTTGCGCCCACCGCTAAGCCTGGCCCACGTTGAACATTAACCGGCTGGAGCGGCCCCGCAGTGTAACAGGCTATGTATAAAAATGAATCATCTCCCAGGTTGTAGTAAAACGTCCTGTAAAGTCCACCTATAAATCCTGGTATGCACTTAGTGCTCTCGGCTTCACGTCTTACCGTTGCTACGCAGTATTTGCCATTGCCTCCTCTCCCCCCTTTTCTCTCCCCCCTAAATCCCGCTGGCTGTCTGCGGTCCTAACTCTGGGTCCGCATGCCCTGGGATGCAGTCTCACCTCCCCGTGAGGAGAGTGAAGACCCACAGGGAACCACCAAGGGTCGCAACCGCCAGGGCACTGGGGCCGCCTCGTTCCCTCCAAACTACAGCGAGGAGAAAAAGAAGCTGGACAGGCCCGGCCCTTAACCCTCCAGGGCGGCAGGAGCCCCCATCCCCCGGGGCCAGCCTAGGTGGGGCGGCTCGCAGCTGTCCCTGCTGCTCCCGCCCTTCGAGAGGTCTGTGTCTCTGTGCCTGTGATAAGAAGAGCTGCTCATACATTGCAGCAAGGCTCTATAAAACTCAACAAGGCTCCCCCCTGCAAATTCGTTACGTATTTTTCTCGGGATTAAAGGGAAAAGAGGAAGACTACCTAATCTGATTGAAGCACAGTACTGCATAGCCTCGGTGGGCAGAGGCGGGCAAGGATCAATGGGCGTGTAGCCATCAAGGCAGCCCACAGCTCAAATCCGCAACTGGGATTTATGCAATTGGAAAGAAACCCGAGGAGCAAGCCCCCTGGCCTGCTGGGCGTGTATGTGAAGTGGTAGCGCTCGGGAAAACACAAGGGTGGAGCTCATTGCTTGATGTGTATATTTAGTGTGGTGGTAGTCCCACTGCCTCACGGGGGACTACTTCCATGCTGGAAGTTATTCACATGCCTGAGTGATTTGCTGGATTGTGGCCATATGTAAAGCAATAAATATAAGTGGCTACTTCTGTGCAAGTAAGAGATCCAGAGGTCTCACAAGTAATTTTCCAGCAGATCCAGACCTCATAGTTCTAAGATAAAAGTGAAGAGAACTGCTTTGTTTCATTCAATTAAAAAAAACAACCCCACCAACAATTAAGGTCACTGGGACAATAAAAGCATAAAGGATTATAAAGCCTTTCCTTTATGTAAAACCTTGATGAGCACTGCCAAGGCTGCATTATCTGGAGAGGAGCAGGAAACTACAAGCTGGTGCTGATGCAGTTTTCAACCTTCCGAACCACAAACTCTTCCATCTGCTTTGGTGGATGCAGAATTAAGGAATGAAGGAATTTCTTGCCAGGTTGGGGGACGACATGTCGGTGTGAGTGGGTGCCAGCCTGTTTGGTGCTCCTTTGAAGTCAGCAGAGTCTGAGCTAGCAGTGCTTAGTGCAAGGGCAGTTCCCAAGCAAGCAGAAACTCTCCCTATGAGGTTTGGGGTGGTTGAATTCCCATGATTTCTCCAGGGAAGGTTATGCGTGCTTCCCACTCTTCAGCTGGGATGGGAAGAGCAGTGGAGACTGAGGTGGCTTTTCTGCCCTCTTTCTTCAATACGCAGAGCCAAAGTCTCTGGCATTTCTCATTTTTAATTTTTTTTTTTTCATGCAAAGCAAATCAGAATTTGAGTAAAATAATAGCATCCAGCTTTTGGCAATGCTTCCTATAAATTCATGTCTTTAGCCTGGACTCTCTCATGGCCAGACTGTAAATTTTCACATTCTAACTCCCTGTGACAAATCTCTAGCCCCAGTCATTGTTATTTCCTTCAGCTTTCACATCCTTCTGGCAAAAACCTCCAACTCTGGCATTCTTTTCCCAAAACAGAAATTCCTACCATAAGACCCATCACCCTGAGAACATTTTTAATAAACATGTTTGGAAAATGAAAATAAGATACATAAAATATATGAATGCAAGAAACATCAAATGAAAACTTGGAAAGGGCTTCAGTAGTATTACAAATAGGAAATAGCTTGCTAGAGATAAAAATACTCCATGTGTTTTGTTAACACCAACAGGCAGTTGGGCTTTATTCTCATGGTTTATTTGGAAGTTAAGGGACACCTTTGTCCTACTTGATGTACTTGTAACTGCTGGCTGAGCCAGGAGGTCAGAGACTTTAGCTTGTAATCAGTGGGTGACCGGCAACATCCTTGACAAATAATGTTGGCGTGACAGGATCAGGGCGACAGCCATTCTCACATGTCAACAGCTATAGCTCAGTAAGTAAAGGACTTGGGAAGGGATGTTTCATAGCACAGGTCACTTTTTTAGTCCTGGACCATGCACCTGAGATGCTGTTTAAAACTTCACCCCCTGATGCAGAGCAGAAACATTGGCTCCTACTGACAGGGGTGGTTTTATTTTATTTTGGTTTGGTTTTTTTTTTTTCACAACAAAAAGGGATATTAATTACCTCTAAGAGCGGTCTCATTGCTCATTAAGTGACAGTTGTAGGTTCTCAGGAACTTAGGGGGTGTTTCCTTTGAATTATCTAGGGCACAGGACATGTTGCATTTTTCTGTCTTCTGAACAGAAAGGCTTCTGAAACTGGAGCACAGCTCTAACAATTCTTTCCAGGACAATGGAGTACTTAATTCTTGTGATGGCCAGGCACTGCTATTTGAGACCACTCAAATTCCCTCTGGTAGAGCTGGCAGCTCTGGGGACATAAATAACACAGCTTGGGGACCCAAGCAAGCATTATTTACATGGAAATATTACGGACCTACACTGATCAGTGTAGTGTTCTCCTCCTTCTGCTGGAAGGAGCAAAAGCTGTGACATGCTTGTCTATCTGATGGGTCATGTATGCATATACATTAATCCCATCGGCTTACGATGGCATTTGAACAGGATGAGAACAACTCGACTCATACTGGAAGACAGCAGGAATGGAGCATGTGCCCACAGAACATGCTGAATCAGGACCAGGCTCCAAGGCTGAAGAGGAAGGACTGGGAACAGGTTCCCTTTTTTTGACCTTAGACAGGCTCATTTAATCTTGCATAGCTGGGCAAGGAAAATAACTGGAGGTTCTACAGTGCCTAGAAAAAAAAAATTCCCAACCAGAAAATACTTAATCTCTGGCCAGCGAAATCAATCAGCTGTTTGGAACCAGGGTATGTCTCATGTTTAGGGAAATAAATGAATTTAAAATGGAGAAAACCCTCTAAAGGAACTCTTTGAAGGCTTTTCATGGGGGAAGGAAGAGACCATGCTGCCCAGGCTATGACGACCATGGTGACCCTGTGTGGAGGTTGCAGGCATGAGCAGACACCATGCAGATGCATGTTAGAAACACGTTGCATTAGCAGTCACAGAGTGGTTCCTTTACTTCTTTTTTCTGTCTGGAGAAATGAAGCCAAAGAATGATTAAAAAGAAAAGATGAAACAGCTTGAAAAGAAGAAAACAGAACTTATTTCTGGTTCCTGTGAGATGTCCTCTGCACTGACTGTCACAAGAAGAAACCTCAATTGAATACAATGCCACTGAAACCAATGTGCTGTAATTAAGAAAAATCTGTATGCTCTCTAGGTCAGCTCAGGGGTGGTATGTTACAAGAGTGATAATTCTGAATCTAATTCATTGGTGATGTAACCCAAGTAATTTTGTTTTACTGATTTATTTTAGTGGCACATTTTCACTTTCTTAAAAGAAATCTAATTGAAATAAGCTTGCAGAGGGAAAATGGGCCAGCTAAATTGGTAGTCTTAATGTAGATTATATAAAGGTAATGAAGATACTCAGAATTTATTCTTTATTATTCTTCATGGCCTCTGATAAATTTCACTGCAAAATTTAGTTTACATGTATATACCAGCAGAGCGTGTGGAGTGTTGTGGGCAGAATGCCCATCCTGATCACCCCAGAGGATTACGAATGTCAGACTGTTACAAAGGAAAAAGCAGAGCCTAGAACAGGCCTCAAGAAATAATGCTCCAGTCCTGTCCTGACATTTTTTTTTCAACTGCAGGGTGCTTGAGAATGTACCTGCTCGAGGATTTGTTCTCAGTGCACTGAGGTCTCCCAGAGGTACAAAGAAATGCATCCCACTGTCCATTAGGAGATGTGTGATTTGAGGCTAGAAATATGAACTTCAGCCAAATGAGTAAAAAGTATAAAATCACAAAGAGCAGTTCTTGATATCTTGGCAAGAAATCCAAGACAGTATCCAACACTCATCTACACATAATGCTACAGCCTAGCACTGCTGAACTCCTAAAGGCGTGGCATCAGATATGCAATCCTGGCTCTGTGGCCTCTGTGATTAAACCACTGCCATGCAATCTGCTGTAGTAACTGGTGTTGGACACATGGTACCCCAAGGGGCTCTTGATGTTTTAGACTGTAGACAAGGGTTGCTGTTGACTGGAGGCACAATAGTAACCCTTCTTTCAGCTGCTTCCCACTCTCCCATATTCCTCTGTGAAGTGTTTATGGATGGGATGTCTCCATCTTCTTGAAGTGAACTCTTCTTACCAGGTCCTTCTGTGAGCAAACAATAAAACCCAAAATAAAAACAATAAAACCCTAAGGGAGCTGGTGGCTGAGTTAGGTTTGAGGCCCCAGCACCAAGAGGATGAGACAATTGCTGGATAATATGGGAGTGCAGAATGACCCTATCTTTTGCCTTTAGCAAAGAGGGTCAGACAGACACACCCTGTCACCTGGACCCTTCTACACAGAGAGCCCTTGGCCATGGTGTTACTGGCCCATCCTAAAATTTGGCAGGTTCTGAAGCTGACCCTAGCTAAAATAGGCTGAACAAATGCTGAACTCAGTGAAATGCAGGACACCAGCACTAGTTCGTGTTTCAGGCACATGGACAAGGTCAAGCCACTAAGATGGTGTCTAGACTGAAGGATCTGGGATGCTTCAAGACCTTCAGATCTAAGTGCATATTCTGGTCATCTAGACTGTTGTAATGCTTTAAGCAGTCAAAAATATGTTGAATAAGCCTATGTATTCTACCACAGAAAGGAAACCAGGCATACCACCAAGCTTAGAGGGAATTTCAGTGTGTTCTCATCAGGTCCTTGGTGTGTACCAAAGAAGATGGGCACCTGGAAGGTCCTGTGTAGTTCATATACCATGCAGACATTCTTTTTCAGCTGCCCTCCAAGTAACAATTGCCTAACTGGAACAACAATTGTCTCCCATGTGGTGTAAAGATAAAAGTGCATTGGTGTTTGTGAAATGCTCAGTTAACTTGGTAAGGAAGAGCATTTCAGCATATGGCTCACAAATTAAATCCCTGATTTTTACCTAGAAATGGGTACTTCCTATGCATAATGCACACTTTATTTTTTGTGGGTTTTTTAAAAATTATTTTTACTTTTAGTTTTTGTTATTGTTGTTATTGTTTGTTAATGCATAAGATTAGTGTTCCAACTCCATATCTTTTATTCTGGTGGAAAACATAATCTTCATAAAATTGTCTGGAGACAAAGTGTCTTGTTTTCCTATAAACTGGAAATAGACTACCTTCACTAAGGAACCACAAAAGGTTTCAATCAAAAAGACAGGCATAGCTACAGGAAAAACTACTCAGAATGAAGCAGCATTGCAACTGAAATATCATTAAGGAAAGACTTTAATAGACTGGGACAGATTTACATAATTAGTACAACTATCTCATTATCTGAGACAAGGCATCTACAGCATTTCTCTCTGTGAAATTATAGACAAGTGTGAGCTGATTACATTACATGTAAGTGGTGGGGTGAAGCAGCACATTTGGTCCAAATACATGCAAAAAGAGTACCTAATAGTTTACGTACTATGGCGCGAGTGATTTATACCTCTCTGCTTTGTCAAATCAAGTTGACCAAGTCAGAACTTTTCATTTGGTCTTCCCAAGGAAAAGTACAAAGCATTTTAGGGACTCGTCTCCAGAAAATGTGCCACAGTGATAGAGATGCCAACATTTCATTTTCCCAGTGGGTGGTCTGCTGCAAAATTCCCAAAAGGCAAAGGATCTAGAGCTAGACAGGGCCTCTCTTAAGCTAAAGTGTTTAAGAGATTTTTTTATGTGTAATTTAAGATATTTGCTGAGAAACAGAGACTCTGATTTAACTATTTGCAGCTTATGATTTTTTCCATTAGAAAATCTTACGGAACCATCGGCACATTCCATATTTGACTGACCACAAAATCACAATTTTTTCCCTCAAATCTGTTGCCCCATAGGAGTGGTCTTTGTTCTTCTTTCTCATCAGACCTTGTGCTTATTTGGAAATTGTCAGAGAAGACACTCAACTGCTGTCATTCACACTAAGCAATATGAGCCTCTAAAAATATTGCCACTAGCCTCTTTTGGGGCAATTTGCAAAACAAGGATGTCATCTGGAAGTCTGGACTCCCTGCTTAATATTTAATACAATCCTCCCAAACACCCAAAAGTTTCACTCACTCCTTTCTGTGCAGAGCGCTTTCTCTAACAGCCAGGAAGATAAAACTGTAGAGAAGGCGAGCAGGAGTCAGCATTCTTCACATATAAACTTCCAAGTCATCCCGAAGATGCTGGGACTGCATTGCAATAGGCAACTACATCTAATTGTCTTCCTTATTTAAGTATTATATTTTTTGTAGGAAATATATAACTTATGTTTGACAGTGCAACAGGGTGGTCCTCTTTAAGTAGCCAAAAGGACCTGGAGCCAGTTTTCCCTCCTGCTCACCGCAGTAAACTCTTTCTAAGGAAGTAGATGTGTGAAGGAACAGCAGGCAAGATAGAGGCTGGAGCCAGATGTTCCTCTGAGAGCTGCCTCCTGACTGGGATACAAATCCAGCTGCTTACTGGCTCGGGGATTTCAGGCAGAAAGCTCTGGGGTTTGCCATGTGTGTGCAAGAGAAAGGCACAGGCTTCACTCCCATATGCTTACTCTCCCCAGCCTGCAGATGGAGGGGGAAAGTGTCTGCTCGTCTGGGAAATCGATGCTGTGAGCATGATAAGCATGTGCCATACAAGCCTTTTGGGAGAAAGCTTCAGCTTCCCAAATTGTGCAGATGAGTTAGGCAGGCATATTTCTTCTCATACCTGTGTTAAGAAATCCTGTTCTCTGAAGTGAACTGCTGCCTTAGATAGTCTAGGCATTTGTCTAATTTATGGGAAGAATGCCGAGGAAACTGCTCTACTGTGGATGCACTGCCAGCTGACAACTTGCACCGAGCTTGTAAAATATATTAGATATTTCTGGACAAATTTACAAACAACTCCTAGTTAGGATAATAAACTGCTTTGCCAAAGTCAACATAGGCTGTAGCACATATTTTATCCCCACCAAAAACCACCTTTCCTCCAAAAATTATGGTTCAGCCCCAGACAACCTCTCTACTCTAAAAAGAACTTAATGCCACTGATTCTGGGGGACGAAGAGCTTCCCTGCACTACTGGTCTATAGGTTTAAGACTCTAACCAAAAGTCTGGTGGGATGTGATTCCACAGGTTGCACAGATTGCTTGCTTGGAGATGGCTAGGGATAATAAGCCACAAAAGATAAAGAAAAGTCCATTTAGGGTGTTTTTTTATTTTATACTTTTTTCAACGTTCAGGAACAGATGTCACACATGTAAACTAAGATACGTAAGGCTCTTGCTTACAAATTCTGGAGAGGTGCACCACAGGCTAGGACTCTGAAGCAGGCCTCTACCTGTTCTTATTCATGGTGTGCTTCATTATGAGGCAGTGCCAGTGACAATTATCCACACCGGAAAAAATAGTGCAGGCTGTGGCTTTTTGCTGCTGAGCAGTCATGTAATTCAGCTTCCTCTAAATTACCTCCCGAGGCACAGAGGTCTTGGTGGGCTGTGAACCACCTGGCTTATTTGTCCTCTGCCACTCCGCACTGTGTGTGCAGGTTAAAGGGAGAGAGCTTTGCAGACTTCAGTCTGTGTGGTTCAGCATGGCTGTGTTGCCTGTGAGCCCTGGAGCTGGCCATCAGTGGAGGTACCCAGCCCCTGGGATAATACACACTGCCAACACAGGGCTGTCAGCACGGGTGGCTGAGGTCCAGCACTGCAGCCAGAGCCTTGGCAGCTCTGCAAGCTCACTTTCACTCACAGCCAGGATTAGGAGCACCTCTCATCCTCCTTGATAAAACCCAGCATGGGAGGGGATTTGACCTGCTCCTAAGCCAAGTGCAGCTCAGCAGCCACAGCTTGGCCAGCTCTGCTTCACGCTGCTAGAGCCCACATCTTCATGGTCTTGAGGCTTGCCTCCAAAAACTTTGACTGTAAAGTGGCAGCATTGGTTGCTTCATCTTCTGGATATGAAGAACAGCAGAAGTGAAATAGTGGAGAAGGAGGGATCTGTTTCTCTGATCCCCTCTGGAAAAAATAGCTTATTAGTATTTTATTCTAGTGCTTTTAATTGGTGTTTACTTGCTGGCTTTGCAATACAATAATCCCAAGGAAGACGGGTTCACATTCAGCTAGGCACTGCTAGCTAGCACAAGGTGAGAAATTCCCTGCTCAGAAAGGCTGCCATTTAAATAGATAAGCCAAATTGTAGGAGGAGAAACAGAGCTAGAGGAAAGTGAAAAGACTTGCTCAAGGTCACATGGCATATCAGTGGCAGATCAACAAAACAGTCTGGTTGTCTGAAGTGCCAGTCTACTGATTGGGAAATCTTTGGAAAAAGGTTTCTAATAGCTGTAGCTATCCTCATGCCTATAGTGTCCCTCTGCAGGTGATATATCACAGCTCAAATTCTGACATCCCAGAAGTAAGAATTCCATACTTCATGCACTTAGAGCATTATCCCCTTATGTGACTAATTTGAAAGTGAAATGGTTTGTTACATCAGTAATTTATTTTTGAAAATTAAATTTTGTAAAGTGTAGGTGAACTGAAGTCTATGTTTTTCTGTGCTGAGAGGAACCTGCTGGTGATCATAATCTTGGCTAAAATATAGGATAAGCAACTTTTTGTCCTTCTCCCTCCCCCCCCCAATGTGCTATTTTGAGTTGGCATGTGTTTACAGAGATAACATTTGATGTCATAGTTGCCACATTTGACAGAGAAAAGCCTGAGAGAACCATTAACTATAGGACAAGTCAGCAATCTAAGGTATCTTTGTCCTTTGCTAAATGATTAGCTCAAAGCAATGTTCCATCTGAAGTTTCCAGCCCAAGAAAATCCCACAAACAAACATTCTAATAGCTATTATAAAATAAAGAATCCTTTATATGTAACAGAATTTTACAACTGTGCAAAATCATCTCATCTTTATTGCCCACTAGAAAAAAAATACTTGTTTGTATTCATTTCTAAATGCATTACAGCAATGTTAACTACAGATTTGAAAGCATCAGTGAAAGAGAGAATAGAAACTAGAGACAAATAGGAGTCAGGATGCCAGATGCCTGCTTCTACTCTACCACTTGGTTGCTTTGTAACCCTGGGTATGTTGTTTAAGCTCTCCACCTCAAAGCAAAGGCAACAATGATTTCTCATTCACAGAAAGATTCTACTTCTTTTGGCATAGATCCAGACCCTTGACCCTTCCAGGGATCTACTTGTGAAGATTCTGGGAGAAGTTTTTTCTCCCCAGTGAGCTGTGAATCCTACGGGATCATGTTAGTAGACTAGATGCTGCACTAAAAAGAAGTGCTGCATGGAAACTGCATTCCTAGGATACTGCTGGTTGTAGCTACTTTGAAAACCCTTGAGGGGGAGGATGTTGCTGGTCTATCATGAAGACCCAGACTGGACTTTATTCTCTTAGACACCTTCAAGCCATCAGAGCAGCCACTGATATTTTTGCCTGCAACTCAGTTGGTTTCTTGCAGCCATAGCTGCAAGGGAAAGATGGGAATAGGATAGGACAGCTTAATTTGCCTGTTTAGGGGAGAAGCACACAGGAGGTTCTTTGGGTAATGGGATCTCAGCAGCTGGGGGAAGATCCCCTTATGAAGCATATTTAAATTCACTGCTAATGCATTAAGAAAAGTGAGATAATTTTTAACACACTACTTGTGAAATATATTCCTTGAAGAAGTGCTTTATTAAAACATGTGACACAGGTGCCTGTGTTAGTAACTGCTGTTATTGGGAAATACAGCACTACATTGCGTCCATTAGAATGTAAAGTTGCCTCATGTAAATGACTATTTTAAATTTTTTCCATGTTTTCCTTCATAAGAAAAACATCCATGATGGTTGTCTATCTTTGGTTGCTGATTTATGTATATTTTGGTTAAAGATTCAACACAAATGGCTCATCCACTGTTTCCAGGGATAATGAAATTAATCTAATGAATTATTTTGGCTCATTTTCCAAAGAGAGAAAAGCACTCTTATCCTGCTGCAAGGCAATGGTTTGTATATGCTTAGGAGCAGGGATGTTAATTTGCTGAAAAGGTTCTGCTGGTGTGAGGAACATGCCCTTTCCTTTTCCAAATATTATCAGCCAAATTTCTGAAATTCTAGTTTGGATGTACTCTAGAAGGACCTCTTAGAGCTGGGCAGCTGTTTTATCTGAAGCTTACACATGTGGTACCCCCGCAGCTTGCATCAAACTGTGGCTGCTGCAGGAAACATGCACAGATGCGTTACAAAGCCAAGCTGTTGCAGTACGCCCCAGCCGGATCCCTGCACTGATGGCAAGACAGGGCTGCTGCTTGCTTCACTGCTTGGAGCCACCCAGGCATCTGTCAAACAGACCCGCAGGCTGTCCTTCTGAACGCCAGCTATCCAGCCCAGGCTCCACTGGGTTGGGCAGGCTTTTCCTTGGCCAGCTTGGAAGATCTTAAAGAGAGTTTGTGGTCAAGTGACAGCTGGAATCACCATGTTTTTTAAAGCAGAACTTGACAAAGAATTAATTTATCCAGGCCAGGCTGAAATTTAGGGAGGGCTGAGCACTTTTTCTGTAGAGATGGTGGGGTACTAAACACTGTTTGAATCAAAACACTCACAGCCCGAGACCATGACAGCACAGACATGGGCACCGTGGCATTAGGAAGAACTGTGATGGGTCATAATCCACTCTGGAGTTTGTAAGTGTGTGTAGTGGGCAATCAGCACAGATAATGAAGGCAACAATAGTGAGCTTGGTTAGATGAGATTTTCAATCATCATGGTGAAGAGCATGCTGGGGGAAGAGCTCAGCCTGGGTGGGCTCCATTGCCAGTGTCACCTCTGCCACAGCCATGCAAAGCCAGGCTGCTCTTTCCACCCAGGAAGGGCTCAGGGATGAGGTGGTAGCAGCTGTGGCTGGAGAGGAAGCGGGACTATCTATATATCTATAGTGTCACTATCAGTTGGTCTGGGAATGACATTATTCCATACCCAGGATTTTGCACACAGGAACCCAGTTCCAGCCCACCCCATTCCCTCTTCCCTCTGTGTGGCAAACTGGGTCACCTCTGTCTTTCTCTTCTTATCCCAGGAGAAGAAAACAGGGTTTTTCTACACAGGTGAGAAGTCTCAAGCTGAACGTTTACTCATGGGTAGGAACAGGGGGCCAAAGAGCAGTACTGGCATGCAGCCTTCAGCTCAAGGACGGTGCCCACATGTTTTAGGACTGAACAGCTCTTTAGACTCACACCATGCACATACATGTCCCAGCAATGTTCCCAGCCCATGTCACATCAGGACCTTGCTGTGCAATGCTTCCCATGCCTGGCATGGAGCTGCAATAGGCCCTGGGATGGAGACCTGAGGGCACACAGTGGCTCTGCCAGGAGTCAGCATTGGCTGTTAGAAGCTTGAATCTCTATACAGGAGCAGTGTTATAGCTGTGCATGGAGATTACAACTCATTGTTATGATGGCTAGAGAAGGGAGGGGTGGGGAGCTGGAGTTTGAGGATGTTTGTAATCAGTGACCCTCACATACTCATACAGAAGAGGAAGCTATCAAAATGTTGGTCCTAAGGTAACACCAAACAACACAATTTTCTCCAAACTTTTTTTGGAGAAAGAGTTTTCTACAAACTCTTTTTTGTCCAGTGAAAATAATTGCTAGACATGTTACTAGTGAATAATGCCAGTGGAATTTGTACCATGTAATGGTCAGTACCTAAAGAACACAATGTAACCTCTCTGGTATACCAATTTTGTGGAAAATTCTTGACTTTACCCTCTCTGTGCTTACTTCACCATGATAAAACAAAAGACAATACTCTTTGTCTTGCCTGGGAAAATTTTATTCATCCTCTAAGCTCAGGAAAGTAGAGAAAAGAACAAAAGAAAAAGAAGAAAAATCAAAATAAGCAAACAGCAAACAGAATTAGATTTTCTTTTCCTTAAAAACATTTGAATGTTTTAAACCCCAAACGTTTTTCAAAAAAAAAAAAAAAAAAAGCTCACATCTGTTACTTATAAAATTCCATTTTAATGTGTTTTTTTTTTTTTACTCGCTCCCAGTCAGATGACAAAAAAGCAAATTAGACACAAGCATTACATGTTGTACCAGTAAGTGCTAGAGTCTCTGAAAGAATATAGCAGTGATTACCTTTTTTCTAAAGATTTGGCAAGGGAGGTATGATTGGAAGAAGGATAGAAGGAACAGAGGTAGCTTGAGAACAAAGAGAAGGGTGATTAATAGAATACAACTCTCTTTATCTTCCCTGTTTCAAGATACCAAAAATATTCAGGTGAGTAACGAAAAAGGCAAGTACGCATTACATCCCTGATGAGAGCCTCAGTCAAATGAAACAAACTTCCAGATAAATCCATCTTCTTCTTTAGATTAATATATTCAAAAAGGCACAAGCTTGTCAGCTTGGGCACTAGACTTATTTTTAAACATTTATCTAGTCAGCATGACAAGCTCCTTGATATGCTCACAAGCAAAATTCTTAAGTCCAGCGCTTTATAGCTGCAGAAGGGCACTGCTGCCTTCCTTGGGAAGCACATTATTTCAGCTGTGTCTGCACACAGGAGCTGTGTCTCTTCTACCACTCGGGCATAAGAGCACAAACACAGCCATTCCCCTCTGCCCCATATCGTGACTGCCATTATACCAACATAAAGACCCCATACTGATGTTGTTATTCTTCACCAGGAAAAGGAATGAATTGCAAGTACCTTCCTGCCACTGTAAGTGCATTGATACCAGGAGCTGTAGATGAAGTTAAAAGACCCCCCTTGTGCTTCCCCATCTCCAGGTCTCTCACACAACTGACAGAGTTATATTTGTACAAAATCTAGCTATAGAGCAGGCTTTCATGGACCAGGAGTCTTTACTCTTTTTTAATCCACTTAGACTAACAGCAGTGTACTGCTAATTCACATGGCAGAGGGCAAAGGGCTTTTTGCAAAGAACAACTTTTCCTTGTAGCAAAAATAGATGAATCCACTTTCTTCCAAAGAATTGATTACTGGATGCCTTTGTGGATTTTGTACAGCAATCTGCTCATGTGAACTAGGTGTAGGTTGGTGGATGCAGAGGCTTAACCCCACTTCCTCCAACCAAATGTGGGAAAGGAAGAAATTTGTGCTTGAGGACTGCAAAAAAAATGCAACATCTCTATTTTTTTTTTTACACATAACATGTTTGGCTTTACATGTAATACCAAACATTTAAAAAGAATAGCAATACAGAGCCTGCTGATGTTTTCCTAAAATGCCTGTAATGTTAAGAATCTCATTCTCTATTAATTTGGCAACAGATTTTAATGGGAAACAAAATTATGAATTTGTTAAGAGCTAACTTCGTCCTGCTAACCCTGCTGCTAGTTCAAAGGAGCCTTGGTGCACAAAGAAGTTTTTTATGAAATGGACAACTAAATCTTACGGACTTATTAAATATTAAAGGATTATGTACACGTTAGTGCACTTTACATACATACTTGTTTAGATTGGGTTTTAAGCGACTCAGGATTTTCAATAGAAATCAAGCATTCCAGAAGCCAGGCTACTGTGGCTGCCTCAGTTGAGCTAAGATGCTAAAGGAATTTTTAGATATTACATGGTCTCCTATGCGCTACTTACCATTCAATTACATCAGTACTATCTGATCCAATGCAATAAAGATAGGTGCTGTGATAATTCTAAGAAAACAGAAATACATATGTATATATATACATGTACACACACACATTAGCAGGCACCACCAGAAATGATTGTAAACTGGAGGACAGGCATTTGAAGGCAATTTGTACCCATGTTTGTTCAATATTTTAAAATCTCCTTTAAGTATTCAGAATTTTCTTTCTGGAAATTTTCTTGGAGCAATGGGAGATCCCTCAGCAATTAAATGAATATGCAAATATTTTGAAATTTCTAACATTAGCTATACCTATAAAAGCTCAGTGATATTCACATAGTTAAGGTTAGATTTGTGCTTCAGTGCTTTGCTGAAAGAACCAAGCAGATTTTTGCCTGCTCTCTTAGGAAAGAAGTTACATCAATGTTAACAAAAAGACTTTCTGTATGAACTGGTTATTACTCATGTTCTGTCAGTATGTCAGATTTTGCTTCCTCCTTGCCTGACACAACATCTACTAAATCTCTATTCACCTGTAGACTAAAGCAAGTAGAATAAACCAGGAGTAGATGTTTTTATATAAAGCATTACCAGACAATTTCAGTCTGCAACAAGTAACCCCCAACCTTGTGGATTAGTAGAGATTAAAACTATAGAAAGTGATTTTCTTCCACTATTCAATCATATTTGAAGGTAGCCTTATAGCTGCACTCACTTGCACTTACCATTCTTTTAAAATTTTCCACTGAAAATTGAGATTTCATTTACTCAACACTAAAATGTCAGCAGCGGCTAAAGTGAGGCTTTTCTTGCAGGTTGTGACAGAGACGAAAATTGCACAGCCCTCCTTTTCCTCTTCCCTTCCTTGGGGTCAGTTTCTTATGCTGTGATAAATGGCACCTAGATCCAGGCGGATCCTGCTGTATCGCCAGCACGGCTTCCTTAAGCACACCATTGTGCTCTCTGTACCAGCACGGGGCCGGAGCCCGGGGGAGCGTGGAGCACATACCTCCATCCAGCCTCCTGAAATGCAGCGAGGGTATGGGCGTAAGCCATCTTTTGTGTGTGTGTCAGATCTGGAAAATAACTGATTTTTGTTTCAGTAAGGTACAGAGCCAGCAGCATCTCCAGTTAGTTAACTGTGATGCTTGTAATTTCTGCTCATAACAATAATTTCGGTCTAATACATCTGGGAGGTAGCAGTGATGTTATTTCACTTACTAACATACAATTTTCAGCTCTCATCCTGCAAATTGTATCACACAGTTGGTGCTCCATAGAAAGAAGGCTCCTCTTAAGTGGACCAGTAAGTTTAGGGCTTTTCTAAATCAAAAACCCAGCAGAGCAAACAGACTCGGTGATGTTGCATACAGAGATTGCTGAGCACATGAAACAAAGACCCAGCTCCTGCTCACACAGATGCACAAGCTGATCATTTGGGCTTTGTGAGGAGGCATTAAATCCCGGTAGCTGTGCCTTGCCTGTGGGACAGTGTGTTCCACGTTACTGTACCTCAGGGAGGTCACTCTGGCTCCCCGCTAGTCCACAGACCCCCTTTCCTCCCTCCAGACTGGGCAGGGGGCAAAGCACAGGGATCACATTCCCACATTTCACCCCAACACAGAGTCAAGACGTAGCTGAGCCAGACAGCAGAACCCAGGAGCTAAGCAGTACTCAGGGTCAGACTGCATAAACACAGTCAGTATTAAATCTGTATTATTTGCTTTCACTGCAGTGCCTTGAGTCTCTGAGAACCTTACTGTGCCAGGCACTGTATGAGTCCAGAACAAACTTACCCCAATATAGAATTTGAATAAGGACAGTATTGAACCGTGACAGATTTAGAACACAGCCTTTAAAGATATAATTTAAAATGTTTTAAACCTCTGTTTTTTTGGAACAACACCATCCCCCACCCCTTTAGAGAAGAGATCTTGTCAGGCACTAAATAAATGTTTACAGAAAGGTGTTTATGACTCTACATTAAATAATAGTTTTAGATGGAAATGTTGACAGAGTCTGAGTGCTAGCAATGCTTTTCAGAATCTCGATGCATCTGGGAATTTATTTCCTTTTACAGCCTATGATAAAAAAAGGGAATAGCTTATCCATGTTTTAAAATGTCACATCGAGGGCCAACCAAAATGATCTGTAATTCCTGAAAACAGGAATTTCTACTGGAATCAGGAACAGAACCTCTACTGTAGATTTTTCAGTAGGAAAAACATTCTAAAAATTATCTCCATATGTCACACAAAATCCTTTTTCTGTTTACAACTCATTGTTTCAGAAGCTGGGATTTTTAACTATCACTGTCTTTTCATTTCTCTATTCCCCTTGTTTGTCTTTGTATCTTAAAATGTGTATTTGCTTGAGAAAAGTCTTCTTAATTTTGACCCACTGGTGGCCCAGCTAAGCGCTGAGCTAATATTGACTAATATTTCAAAATAAATTGCTCCCTCTAGTGAGATCACGGCAGTACTGATGCCTAGCAGATGTGCCTGAAAACTGCTTGAACGTGTTTCTCTGTACCACTCGATTAAGCAGCTGGGTCATTATGGACTTGATTCTGTGCTTCTTACATAAAACTCCAAGATGATCCCAAGAGGAGACTTGTCTGAGCAAGGAGTGCACAATAAGGCCTTCTGCATTTAAGATAATATTATTTACAAAGGCTTATGCCTCCTACACCATTAAAATCTTCCCTTAAACAACACACCAATTAACTAGCAGACCTTTCGAGGAGCACACTAGCTTGCCGAATGCTAAAGACTTTGCTATGAATAAGTTTCATACAAATAATACTGTTATCATCATCTCCTTCTTTCAGCTCCAAGTTGCTTGAAAAAAACCCAAACAAACATCCAATTTAAAGTAAACAGCATTAGCATTCTTTTTGTTGCCTTCTAGCCTGTCAGCATGATTGTATCAGAAATAAAGCATTTCATAAGGAAAAGGGTACCCTTTCTGTCTTTGATAAATACTCGGGAAACACTTGGGAATAAATCCCAGAGAGGCCAGGACTAGGGCACTGGGACGCCTCTCTGCTCATTTGTGGGAGGCATTCATTAGCAGCATTACCCCGAAGCTGGCTGTGCCGCGGCCCCGAGTGCTGCAGACAGCAGCTGCCCCCCAGAGCATCCGTGCCACATGGTCTGGGGAGGCATGTGGCACCTGAGGAGGGCTCCGCCGAGGCGGTGTCACCTCCCAGGACACGTGGAAAGCAGCTCCCCGAGCAAACCCACGCTCGCAGGGAAGTAAAAGCAGAAACCGGTGTCTGTTCGGAGCCATCCTTCTCTCTGCTCCCTTCTGCCTGCTGGCAGGACGGGGCCCGCTGTGGCAGAGGCCTGGAGCCCGTGCTGCCGGGGCAGCCCCGGGGGCTCTGGGCAGAGGGTGCCCACCAGCACGGCCGAGCTGCTGCTGAGAGCAGCAGCGCCGTGAAGCCCTGCTGGCTGCTGCAGGGTGATTTCATTAGCGGCACAGCCTGATTTCATTAGCGGGGTGATTGGATTAGCGTCCAATGAGTGGCTGTAGGGAGAGCAGCCGGCCACCCACCCCTGCCCTCCCGGGTGCACCAGCGGTGCGGAGGGCTCGACCCGCCCAAGGTTTGGGTGCTGCCCAGACTCGTGCAGGTCAAAGCGCGCTGCAGATCGTGCAAGATGGTGGCAGGGCCTTCCTTCTCCCTCCCATGGACCTGCCTGCTATGTGGAGACACAAACTCTTGGCAGGCTCCTGGATTCCTGAGGGAGATTATCTCCCTCATGATGATGACCTTAGGAGAGCCAGGGACAGGAGATGAAGCCAGAGCCACCCCGGTGCTGGTGGGGTGCAGCTGCCAGGAATGCCAGGCCACAGAACCCCACTTAGCTGTGGCCCAGTGACAGGGCCTCTCCTGCACTCTCAGGAGAGGCTTTATACTTCAAAACAGTGAACCAGCAGCTTAACTGGTGTGAGGTGAGAGTGTGGAAGAGGCCTCAGCCCCTTCAGACTGCATAAGAGCAAGGCCACCCTGCCGTGGGAGGTGGGTGTAGAGGAGGCAGCAGACATGCCTGAATACTGGGATCTGATGTTCAAACCCTCGTGCCTGCAAGGGCGAGCACTGTCCCACCACTGGGTTTAAGGTTTTGCTCTCCATAGCCCATGGGAAGCCAGCCATGAGAAGAAGCTCATCCCTCTGGCAGCTTCTCCTTCCAACCTGCCTGGCTGGCTGGCTGAGGGAGAGGGGCTGCACTGCTTGTGCCAGGTGCTGCCCTGTGGTGCTGAGAGTACAGGTGCCTAATGCCTTGCTGCTGTCCTGCCTGGGACAACATTCCTGAGCTCCCTTTGTAATGCTGCAAAAGTATTGCTGAAATGCTGAGGCTACAGATGCTATCATGACTGTGAACCTGGGTTCATTTTCTATAAGCAAAGCTTAGCTGACTGTAGCAATTCTTCAGAGTTCTGGGCAGGGCCATGTCTGCAGGAGAGCAGCCGCCATGGGCAGTGGTAGATGAGTCCTGCTTCTGTAAATGAAGAAATGACTTAAAGGCAGGTGTTCAGGCTCCTTAAACAAATATTTCCTAACTTCTTTTCAGTAAGGAATAAAAGAACATATGACTCCCCAAAGCAATGGATTAAAAAAAAACAAACATAAACCTGTTTTGGAAATGCTAAGGGCATTGTTGTGGGCTACTGGCAGCAATGTGAGAGGACACTGCCTGTCTTTGCCATTCCCAGCCACACCTCAGGCAGCCAGAGCATGTATGGGTCCTGCCATGACCCCTCAGCATTTTGCTGAGCATGGGAACCCCACACAATCACAGGTGCTTGTTTCCACATTCCCTCAAAGCACAAGTGTGTGTGTGTGTTGTGTGTGTATGTCCAAAAAAAGAGACAAGTTTGCAAGATTAAATATCTTCTCAATGTCTCAGTTGCCATCAGTGAAAAAAGCTAAAAAATACCTAATTCAGAATGATGTTACGGAGTTTATGGGCATTTATGATTGTTGCAAATTACACATGCCTGGTTTTGCTAGGAAGCCTTTTTTTAATTGCAAACAACTGCTTGAGGTAAAATAACCATCGTGCCACAATCCAGCACACCTTCTGTATACAGATGTGTATGCAAGTTCATTGTGACTGTCTTGTGTTCTGAGTGTTTGGCCTTTTGATTCATCATGGCAGTGCCCACTGCTTTTTGAAACATATCTTGCATTTTCACTAGTTTCTAATGACGAGTGGCATTCCACAGAAGTTGTTATTGGGACCACGCTGTTTAACATCTTCGTTGGCAACATGGACAGTGGGATTGAGTGCACTCTCAGGCAGTTTGCCAATCACACTAAGCTGTGTGGTGTGGTCAACACACTGGAGGGAAGGGATGCCATGCAGTGGGACCTTGAAAGGCTTGAGAGGTGGTCTTGGGTGAACATTATGAAGTTCAGTGAGGACATGTGCCAAGGTCCTGCATCTGGGTCATGGCAATCTCAAGCACAAATACAGGCTGAACAGAGAATGGATTGAGAGTGGCCCTGAGGAGAAGGACTTGGGAATGTTGGTGGATGAGAAGCTAAACATAACCAAGGAATGTGTGTTTGCAGCCCAGAGAGCCAAACTGTGTTCTGGGCTGCATCCGAAGCAGTGTGGCCAGCAGGGTGAGGGAGGGGATTCTCCCCTTCTACTCTGTTCTCAGGATACCCCACCAGGAACACTGTGTTCAGCTTTGGGCCCCCTGTATAAGAAGGGTGTGGACCTGTTGGACCAAAACTGGTGTAGGGTCAAAAAGATGTCAGAGGACAGGAGCACCTCTCCTGTAAAGACAGATTGAAAGAGTTGGGGTTATTCAATCTGGAGAAGAGAAGGCTCTGGGGTCACCTTACAGCAGCCTTCCAGTAGGAAGACTCTAGGAGGAGCCTACAAAAGAGATGGAGAAGAGCATTATACAAGGGCATGTAGGGATAGGACGAGGGGGAATGGCTTTAAGCAGAAGGAGGGTAGGTTTAAATTGGATTTTAGGAAGAAATTATTTATTGCAAGGGTGGTGAGGCACTGGCACAGGCTGCCTAGAGAAGCTGTTAGTGTCCCATCCCTGCAAGTGTTCAAGGACCTTTGAGCAACCTGGTCTAGTGGAAGGTGTCTCCACCTGCAGCAAAGGGATTGAACTAGACGATCTTTAAGGCTCCTTCCAACCCAGGCCATGTTATGATTAAAATGTGAAATAGAATTAAATAAAATTAAAAAGTGACATAGAAGCTTATTATACAGGTTGGTTGTTAGTTTTTTTATACATATAAATTTTAGCCTTTATGATTACCATTTATTCTAGGTTAAGTAGTTTTATGCAATGTTACTTAGAAGCCCCTGTGTGCCTAGTGACTGGTCTCTAAGACTAGGTGGGGCTGATTCGTTTATTTTTTGAAGATGTATTATAAATAGTTAAGGAGGTGTTTCTGCACGCTGTGTTAAAGCCAATATAATTAAATGTAATGGCTACCAACTGTCACTAGAGGCTGCTCTTAATACACTGTGAAGAAATAAAAATAGGGAAAAATTCACTACACGTCCTCTATCTCCCATAAAGTAGGTTTTTTTCTTTCTTGAACAAGAGGAAATGAAGTTCATCACCATGATGCATCTTCATGATTATCCTATTTATTTCCATTACTAAAGATTTGTTCAACCATAAAATCAATCTAGCTATTACAATCCAATGCAAGGACAAACCATATTTCCCAGACCACCAATTCTCATTGTTTTTCTAGTGAACACAGCAAATAGATCAAATTTTTTGTATTGCATTTTAAGAAATATTTTAGCAATAACTCCTAAAATTATACTCAGAAATTTATGTTTTGCTTTGACATATGTTTTTGGGATATTTCCCATAGTAAAAACTTAATGATACTTCACTAATATGTTTTCTGATGCTTGTTTTTTTTCCTGTCCCTAATCTTTCCCACCTGATTTGTCTTGGACAGATAGCATTAATCTCCTATGCAAGGAGTCCCGACTAAAGAATAAAAATACCTTCAATATTTTGCAAAGAACTCCTAAATATTTTCTGCAGAAATGTTAGCCCCTAAGCCAAGAGTGTTTAAATAAACAAAACACAAGCTCTGTGTGTGTCACTAGGACATGGGTGTCAGCTTGCTTTGGTAACTTAACTGCCTCTCTGATTCCCTGTCCTGCACACTGTTTCCATGTTCACCTCGGCAGCCCAGCAGGCACCCCAAAAATATCTTTTTCCTGAGTAAACCCACCCACCCATTAGAGTGGAAGGGGCAGTTTTGGCTAAATGAGTTGTTCTCCATTCATTCAAAATGCAAAGATGGCCAAACCTTTCTTGCTCTGCCCAGTTTTCTCCTAGCTGTGCATCTGCAGCATGAGTAGGGGACATGAGGCGGGGTCTGTCCGGGATGCAGCACAGAAGGCACCATATTTGTGTGTTAGTCATGTTATTTTGGGGCATTTAGTGGAGGAACACATTTTTGTTTGTTTTTCTCCTGAACTAAGGAGAAGGAGTATGTTTCTATGCAGCTTGAAGGAAGCTTTGTTTTTTGCTGAAGAAATGGAAACCTGAAGTCTTGTCTCACCTGGCATAGAAATATTCCCTTGCAAGGACTGAGCCTTTTGGTTTGGAGTCCTTGAGGTGGTAGGGTAAAATAAGGGCTGCATTTAAAAAAGCATTGGAGGACAGGAATGCCTCTTACATGCAGTGATTGGAGATCTTGTGCAGGAAGTGGACTTCATGAATTATTGTTTCTGCTGGAGAGAATTTTAAACCACATGCCTGCCCTTTCAGGCTGTTACTCAAACCACTGTACTACAGAATGGTGCTCCTCTACATTTCTAATTACTTGAGGCCTACTGATACAGATCTGAGCTTATTAGCAGCCTCTGTCGAAGGTATCCATATTTATTTAAAGTAATGATAAAAATACTCTGTAATAAAATACTAATAAAAATGTCTGACAATCCTGTGTTCTCAGGTGCTCATGTGAAGCAACAAACTAGGAAGTTACTAATTACTTTTGATTCTGGCTATTATTTAAGTACCATGGGAAAATTTGAAAGACCAGGCCCAGTAGAGTCGTGTGGAAGAGTTCATGTGCATTTCTTTGGAGGAGGCAGAACTGAGTCTTGATCTGTTTGCTTTCTTTGCAAGTGCTCCAGCCCAAGAAAAAGCGTGTGTGATGACTTTTCATCAGGGTTTATGTAACTTCAGGTCCATAGTGTTTTCTCCAGTTGAATTTGCTTAAGGAACCTGGGTGGGCCATAATTTCAGTTTGCTGAAAGTGACTATTTGCTAAAATAAATGAATCCAATCAGTTTTTGGCTGCCCACCAGACACCTGGAAAATCTTCCTCTTAGGCAGTTACAGTAACTCCTTTGGCTTATGAGAACTTGACCTACAGCTTAACGCCTTTTTTGGCATGAGGTACCTCAACTTTTGCTCTGGCTAATAGCTATGTTAGCAACCCTCCAAAATGCATCCTGCAGTTTTTTGGTTTCAGGATTCTTCTTTGAGAAAGACATAAAAACCAGCCCTAAGTTGCAGAGCTGCTACAGATACGACCTCTGTGGCTCAGGGGTTTGCAGTTCCTGGTTGGAGAGGCTTCCTTGCTGACCTGTGGTGTACAAATGCATTTGACAGTAGGCAAAACAGTATGGGAGCTCTGGAATGGCAGAACCTCATCACCCACATCTGGCCTTGCACTCCTTGGAAGAAATCATATCAGTGACCAGTCCCTCATTCACTGCAAACAGTTAAAGAAAATATTGGGAAGGATATTTAGAAGTCAGCTGGCCATCTCACCCATCTCCAATGAACCTCAGTGGTTTAAGCTGGGTGAAGGTTGTGTGGCGGATATAAAATAACTGCAACATCTATTTCACAGTAACTTTTGCTTTTTACTAAAATAATGACCGTGTGCCTTCCTTTTGAAGAGTTAGGCTCCAGTCCTCTCTCATGCCTGGATATCTTCCTTTCCCTGGGTACCTGTTTCTACATCCATGTGTATTGTTTCAGCATCATTAAACCATCAGCAAGCAGATGTCAGCTTGGTAGCAGTCTCTGGATATCAGTTTGTGAAGAATAGAGGGTCGATATGGAAAGGTTTTCTGCAAGTGATGGATTACTGAAACTACTTACTGGATTACTAAAACTACTGAGTGCTACTTACTAATGGTATTTGTAGATTTTAGGTGTTGTTACAAGCACAATAGACATTTCTGCAGCAACAGAAGTTGTGTCATTTTCTTTCACACTATATTGTGGTCATATTTTTCAGGATTTGCTCTTTCCTCATGACTCTTTGGAATGTACACTGGGAAGCTAGAAACTCTCAGACTTACCTGAACCATATACGTTTCAGATGCTTTATAAATATATCTGTAGTTTTTTTTTTTTTTCTTTTTTTTTCCAAAGCACATTTTGGAAAAATTCAGGTATCTGGGCAGCCTTGTGAACCACTGTAGTCCCTGTGAGCTAGAGAATATTTCCTTAGTGTCATACACCTATATCTTTCTGTACTAGTTTTCCACATACAGGCATACATTAACTGCAATAGGTGTGGATGTGAAGTTGAAATACCTCCAGCACAACTGACTTCTAATGGAATACTGGATTCTGTGTAAACATTTAGGAAAACAAACTCAACTTGTTTGACTAATTTTCGTATTGTTGTTGCTAGCAACAGGGTAAGTTCCTGTCCTTCAGACCCTGTTTATCTAGGTGTTCCTTGTGCCCAGCACAGGCTAGCTTTTTCCCTCTCACCTTGAGTCCCCAAAGCTGCTGGAAGATGCCATCACACAAAATGCCAAGAAATGGTACTGGTTTTGTGGGAAAACTTGAGGGATACTTCCCAGTCACGTTCTATTTCAACAGACATACCAGGTGGTGTGTCCCCAGGTGGGGGTCTTTTTTTTTTATGTCTGCATACTCATAGTGATCTTAACTGCTGGTTTAGAAACTGGCTGAGTTGGGGAGTTGTAGACGCCTTGGTGTTCTCATTGTTGCTATTCATTTTTTGGCTCTGTGCAGTAATACAATGTCTTCAGTTGTTTCTTTACCTGAATTATCAAGACAAAGCATTTTCATGCTCCTATCAGGCTTACAGCCTCCTGGGGCCCATGGGCTCAGGCTCTATAGGGCACACAGCTGTAGCTGATATGAGACAGATTTGCAGAGCTGGTGTAAGGCAACACTGCAAAAGTTGTAAGTGGCCCCTCTTTAACTCCACCACATTGCACTTCAATTACTCAAGACGTTTCTCTGCCTCACTGCCTGCAATAGCTTTTGGTGTGGTACAATAGGAACAGCAGAGTCTCAAAAAACTGTGTGGATCTAAGGGGCCAGCTGGTTCTGCACTCCCTCACTCGGCTTTATCAGTAGAAATTCCTTCCTTGCTGATCAAATGACCGAGGGAAAATTATCTCTTTTTAAAACAGTTCACATTTCTTTGGATTCAGTTTCAAATTGGCATTCTTAAGCTTATCACAGACCATTTATAAATGCACCAGTTCCTGACTGAAAGATTTAGCATGTACCAGATTTGTTATCCATCTCGGACAAACAGTCTGAAAGAGGCAAATGCCATAGAGTACATTCTCCATGAGCCATTTAAAGGTAGCAATAGCGCTGCATAATCTAGAGAACATTATTTAAAATTGACAGAACCTTTACCCTATTATAAAAACAGCTGCCTTCTGGGGCTTTTGGACTTTCTTCCATGTTCCTTGACCCACTTAAGATCAGTGTAGAAATCCAGCTAACCTTTCTGTAACATCAAAAGTGTCCAGGCACTAGTTAAAACTCTCTCTGATCCAGTGTGGCTCAGGCACAAAAGCTGCAATTGGTCACAACTTCCTGAACAGAATGAGAATCAAATGACAGGTGAAAATTGCTTGGTTCACTCTAAATCTCCTTCACCCGGGTCCATGAGCTCAGTAGTTGTTCAAGCTTGTCCTTCTCTTTCTCTCTGTGCTTCAGTGATATGTTTCTGTTCTCTCTCTCTGACCTTTTTTATGCTTTCTACTACAGTGATGCACAGTGCTACCAATATGTGTCTTGTCTGAAACAGTGGTATTGTCTGACTTGGATGAAGGCTGCTTTCACTGTAGCTTTCCAGCATCATAGAAAGTCTTCATTACTCCCTGTGTTTTCCTTGATTAAAGCCTACTACTGTAGCTGACAAAGTTGGCCAGCCTAGTCCTACTTGGTGGTAGTAGAGGCTACATGTAACAAGGGATAAAAATATCTTAAAGTAACTTCTTAATCTTGTACCATTCCCATAATAGTCATACTTCTCTTTCTACAGCAGCTTGTGGCAGAAATGTATGAATAATAAAATCAATTCTTTTTACCAAAATTTCATTAAATCATCTCTGAAAGGGAAAATGACCGAGCTGTGTGCTTGGATATCTTCAAATTGGTTTTGCAATGTTGCACATCATGGACATCTGAAATTAAAAACCTTCAATCAAAATATACCGTACACAGAAAAATTTTCAGAGACAAGTGTACTGTTGATAGTCACGGTGATACAATGCACTGATGGCATTACTGTATGATGCTATCAAACCTGTTTGTGACCTTGAAACCAAAAGAGTTTTTGTTTGTTTTCCACTCCTTCAGTTCATCAAAAGTGTAAAATAGTGAAGGTGAGTTGTCATATGTTGTACTGAGCTGGCAGCTGCCCAAGGACAATCTGCTCCCTGTCTGCTGCTGGTAGTTTTGGATGTGGGCAGCTGCTTCACTTTCACTGTTCTCTATGTGTGAATCTGAGCAACAAGAAAAACTGGAAGGAATTGCCTGGCCCTTTGCCACCTCCTCACCTTGAAGAGCAGCTGGTGTCTCTAGCAAGTTATAACCACTGTTAGTCAAAATCCTGCCATGTTTTGTTTGCAGGAGGCAAATGACTGACATTTTCTTTTGACAGGTCTTGTGTTTTAACCCCAGCTGGCATCTCAGCCTCACACAACCACTGGCTCACTCCTTCTCGGTGGGATGGGGGAGAGCATTGAGCGCGTAAAACCAAGAAAACTCATGAGTTGAGATAAAGATAGTTTAATAATTAACAAGCTAATTAAAGAAAAAGCTGTGGATGCAACTAAAGCAAAACAAGGAATGCCTTCACCACTTCCCATGAGCCAGCAGGTGTTCAGCCATCTCCATGAAAGCAGGACTCCATCACACATGATGTTTACTTGCTAACACAAACACCGTCAGTCTGAATGTTTGTCCCTTCCTTTTGCTCCCCTCCATCTCTGTATGATGCATGATGAGCATGCTGCACTATGGTATGGAAAATCCTGTGGGCAAGTTGGGATCAGCTATCTCAGCTGTGTCCCCTCCCACTTTATGCACATTCAGTCTCTTTGTTGGTGGGGTGGTGTGAGAGGCAGAAAAGGCCCTGGCACTGTAAGCACAGCTCAGCAGTAATGAAAACATCTCTGTTTTATCAACACTGTTTCCAGTACAAATGAAAAACATAGCCCACACCAGCTACTGTGAAGAAAATTAACTCTATCCCAGCCAAAACCAGCACAACAGGACAACTGACTTTGTCACCAGATTTGTTTGGGCTTGTCACAGCTATTTGGGTGTCTAGAGAGAGGCACAAAACAGTACTAGCCTTGAGTGAAGTGTTTCCATCTCAGACTATATAAGTTGTTCTGGAGTTCTCTGTGCTGTACCAAGGCCCAGAGGCAAGCACGTAGCCTGTACTGAAATTTCTGTACCTTACAGTCATCTCATCTTCCCTTTGAATAGCATTGCAGAATGAAGGTAAGAGAAGTGCTTTTCCATGCTTCTGTCCTCTGATCCAACTGCAGAGTTTCCTGACAGATGTGCATGAAATCTCCCTGGGCTACGTACTATGAGGTGCTCTGTGATCCTGGTCCCAGGACATCTGGACAGACATTTGCTCTGGCTGATTGTGGTCTCTGCTCAGGAGACCAGGGAGAAGGCAAGGAGGTGCTCACATTTACTGTTTGTCCAGTGTCAGGACAAGTGCACATGGAAATCTGGGAACTCCAAACCCCCCCAGCTTCCAGCTTGGAAGAGACAGACTGAGTAGCCCTGATGCTTTCTCCAGCATCACAAGGGCAGAGGGGCTTGGGACTGAGAATTCTTTCTTTGCCGTCTGTAGTCCTGCAATAGACTCAGTTGCAGCAGTCAGACTCATCTGATCCCTCTGGGTGCATTTCCTATTTTTTCTGTGTTTTCTCAGAGGAGTTAATAGATTTCTGCCCCCTCAGAAGTCACTGAAGCTATTATGTACAGCACAGCTGAGCCATGTAACAGCTGTTCTTCTATAACCCATGAAGTTTCATAATTTCATTAGAAAGAGACTGAGATTTCATGTAGATTTTTAAATTTTATTTTTCTATAAGAAAAGAAACAGTAAGTAAAGCATGTCTTGTTTGCAGTATCTGCTGCTACAAATTATCTTTTTTTGGTTTTTTTAAGATTTAGAAATAAGACAAAAGTAACCAAGTCAACCCTTACTCTAAGCTACAGAATCCCAAGTAATAACATTGAAAAAGAAGTTGATAGTATTGATCCCTTGTGTACTAGTAGTTAAACTTCAAAAATCAATTGAGAAGAAAGCTTAACTGGCCTTTCTGTAGTATCAGAAAGCAAACCTAAATCCCAGACATAGTATTTTTACAGCTATGAATATGGGAGATGATTTTCAGACAATGTCAAAACTACTGTTTAATTCCCTTTCCTTCAGGAGAAAGCTCCTATGAGGTGCACTTGGAAAGGAATCCCTGAGTATACTAGACATACTTCTGTGCGAACCAAGAAGTAGCTTTGCAGAGTGGCGTGCATAAGGAGTGAGACCAGAGTGATCAGCAAGGACACCAGTTCTGCCATCACTTCTGCTTTGAATGACTTTAAGTCTTTGTCCTGTTTGTTCAGGCAAATTCAGCTCTCAACATATAAAGCTATTCCTGCTAAGCAACTACACTAACATTGCTCTGGCAGTGGTCTCCTGAGTGTAGGAAAAAATATTAGGTCTTAGTCCTCTAAGGTACCTAGGTGAGAAATCCACATTGCTAAACATCATTGAAGATTTGAGTGCCTGATCCTTTTCACAAAATAAGACCTTGAAGCCTTACTGTGCTTTTCAGCCATGATTGTATTTCTTCCTTATTTTCTTTTAGCCATTTGATGTTGCTCTTCACTTGCTCCAGTGTCTGACTCCTGGGCATTTCTCCTGCCCCAGCATTAGGGTATTTTTCAAAGAAATTTTCCATCTGGAAAAAAGAAAAGAAATTGATGTGAAGTAAATAATGCTGCTATTGGGCAAGTGGCTTTTTACAAAGCCACAGTCGGGTAATTCTGACTGGGAGAGATCTATAAGCTCATGCTAGTAGCACTGGAATAGTTTCACAGTTAACTCCTGCTGCTTTAAGCATTTAGAGGACAAAAAAAAAAAAGTTTCCTGTCCAGAAGATAGTTAAATATATTGACTTAAATTCAAGAGAATTGATGTCATCGTACCTGCCAAAGCTGGAGCTCAGTGTTGAAGGTTTGGGCAATAGTTACTATTCGACCAAGGTTTCTGTCATTTATAGTGAATCTAGAAAAACAATTTAATAAATTATGTTTAATGCAAAACCATAATTATCTGAAGCTTAAACTTCTAATTGTGTTACAATAAAGCAGGTACACTCAAATTATAGCATTTTTCGAAATAGTTGAAAAATAATACTCCTACATAATATCTGAGCTGTTCTTAAATGTGTTTACTAATGGAGTGATCTCTTATGGTGGAATAATTTTTTTCAAGTGAGTACTGATTGTCTCAGGCTGGAAGTTAGGAATATTGCTGCTTAGCAATACAAAAACTGTCCACATCACAGCTCTAGGCTTGCAGGTGTGCTTTCCTTCTGTGCCCTCACCAAGCACTCAGAAAGGAGATGGAAAAAGAGACAGGTCACTTAAATATTGAGGAGAAAAGTTAAAAGGTTTGCAATTACTTCCACTGCTCATCTGTATGTCTGCCGCTTGCTGTTAACCATTAGAATAAAATTTTTAAAAAGCCATAATTTATACTCTTGTCTTCTTGATATGAAATCAGTCACAAGAGTGGAGATTTGATTCACTAATTTCCATGCAATAACCAGATTTCTGTAGCCTTGGTAAAACTTTTTCTCCTTGATGACCATTTACCTTTCATTTAGGGAAAGAATGGTTTTCAAGTTAGCAACAAAGTACTTTTTCCACAAATGGATGTAATTGTGTTGAATAAGCTTTCAGTTTTCATTTTGCAAAGGCCAGTGATTATAACTGTACAATGAAAACACAGAACAACATGGCATGTAACAAGATTTACAGGTGGATGTCGTTTCCCATGAGTTCATTAGAGTACCTGTCAACTAAGTACTGCCAGTTCAGTCGTATCCAGTCCCAGGCCATTGTTTTCCCATAGGTGTTATATGAGATGTATTTCAGGACCGTGAACACATCTTGGCTTTTGATGAGGCTGGTGTTGTAAATATATTTCAGATATCTAAGGGAAATGCCATAGGAATCAATGAGAGCCATTTCCAAACAGGAATATTATTTTTTTTCCTAGAGCATTTTATAGGTAAGTACACAGATCTAAAATGTAACTTGTGTCAAGACATAATTGTATTGAAAGAAATCTTGGTTAGGAATCTCTTTAGCAAAGTAGGTAGAGTTTATGTCTCTACTTGAAAATAGCCAAACCCCATTATTATTTCTATATTTTAATGCAGTAGAGAAAACAAGACTGGATCAGTTAGTAGTTCAGCCTGTTAAGCCAAGCACCAAAAAAAGTAGTAGTCCAGACTTTAAAGATCTTACAGGGACCATGAATACATGCACAGGTGGCTTGCTCACACTGACATCTGTGCTGTTTGTTTGGAAACTTTTATCCATACAAAATTAAAATTCATTTGGGCAGAGCATGGCTGCAAGTGCTGCAGTTATACTTCCAGTTATGGCACAGATGGTTTTGACTGATGGGGTGAAGCACACATGTTTGCAGGGAGATGAGTAGCATGGTCATGGATTCACAGCAGCAGCTGCAGAAGAACACCCTTTCAAGCTGTTGTGTGTCGGGATTAAGGATTGTCTTCTTTTTCCCTATATGTAATGGACAATTTTATTCAATCTGTTTGCTCTTCCATCCTTGTTTGTTATTTTAATAGTAAATTAAGAGACAAGCTTTCCCTGCTTTAGGAGGGATTTTTTGTTTTCTGCAAATATAGTCTGATCTAGCTAATTAATTCATGTCTTAATAATGTCAGCCATTAGCTATTTAATGGCTTTAGATTATGGCTGTTGCAGTTACAAGAATTTAGGAATGCAGCTGCTTCCTACCGTTATTTCAATTACTCTAATTCTTATATTTACTCTTTCTGAATCTCCTATACTTCCTTGTTTCCTCTCCTTTAAACTTGGAACTCTTTCAAGCATACCATGTTATGATATTTAGATAGGGCTCCAATACAGTGGTGTAGATGTTTGCTTGCATAAGTGGTACATGATACAACAACATGCAAAGTTATCAGATAAGCCTAAAGTAGCCAGTGTGCCTATGCAGGGTGACAGCCTGCCAAGTCAGTCAGTCTGCTGGACCACTCTGGGGCAAACTCATCATTGCCATGGCAGCATGAATTCAACATTTTTGGTTCTAGCTTGAGCACTTCTGCACAGCACCTTAGGGAGCATTGCAAGTTCACATGGATGCCTTCATAGGACTGTTAATAACAATTGCTTAAGGCTGTTTGCCTAATTTTAGCTAGTTAGAAAGTAGACATCCAGGCTAAGCAAACTGGAGGTAATGGAGGATGACTGACAACACCCCAAAGCAATTCTTTCTATTGATTTTAAGCCCCTTTCCTGGTCTGGGATAAGCAGTGCATTGTAGGTTTGGCCTCTCTTCACTGATTAAAGAGGAAATGGATGACTAATTTACTCTTGATAATTAACTATTAAGCAACTAAAATTGCACAGGGTGAACACACTGTAGGAAGAGCTGAAGGTTGTTGATTGTATGCAGCAACTACCATGTCTTCAATATCTTCCGCTAAAAGAACAAGGCTTTTTTCCTGCCATAGCACAATCTTAGAGAGGCATGTTAGATAACTGGTCTTGAAAATGTGTTGTATTCCTCATGGTGTAATCTGACCAAAATGACATCACAGAAGAAAAGAAGAGGGGAATGAGCAACCAGCAATCAGTTGCTTCTGTAGGAAAAGAGAAATCTGTGTGTGTTTAAATCACCTGTCCAAAAGGGTGATGTTCCTCACTGATGCCAGGCCATATAGCAGCTTTTCTTTTTCTTGGGCTAATGAAGTTTCTTGGTATTTGTTGAACATGTAATTCCATGATGTCTCATTGGCTGAGTTCTGCATCCCATAGCGATATACTATGAGTCGGAGATTTGCAGCAATACTAAAATAAAGAAACAGTACTTAAATATTCTTCCCCCTTTCCTACTTGAGATCAGTGCTGTGTTCTCACAAACCACAAAAGATGTGAGCACTCACGTTTCTCCTCGTAACCACCTATCGAAGAGCTGAGAAGCACTGCTCAAAGATTCTGTGTCATTCATACTGCAGGCAAAGTCTAGAACAGATGTACGAAGAAGCCTTGGAAAGAGAGAGAAAGAGAGTGAGACAGATATTTTCCTACAGCTAACTATTGTTTGAATGCATCAATAACATGAGAAGGAACAAATAAAGATTGTCCCACCTCTGCAAATGGTCTCCAGAATCCTCCCAGCCCAGTTTATTCACAGTTGGTTTTACCAGATTGCGAAAATATTCCTGAGGTAGAAAATTGGTGTTGGTTACATGTGTAGATTTCTTTAAATAATATATTTAATTTCATAGTTTGTTCTCCTTAATTTTTTTCCCAGAGCTAGCATCTCTTGAATGAGAAGTAACATGAACAGGCACACACACAATCTTTTCAGATCCCCACAGCATTCCAAGTCTGAATGCTTGCAATACTGGTGTGCAGATGGGACAAAGCCAACCTGCTTCTCTCCAGCCTTGTCTGTGCTCCCAGATGAAGGCTGGGGTACAGCAAGGACACACTGCCACAACTGCTTTCCAGAGATGATAGTTCAGGACATACTTTAGTGACAATTAAATCATGTTCAGTATTTTAGGTCAACTAACAAACCTACTCACTGCCACATAGAGATATAGCTATCCTTTGTGCTGAGGACAGGTGTTTGAGATTTTGCTGTCCCCTATACATACTTCTTTATTGAATGCAGGACAGCCTTGACTAATAAATACCTGTAACATGCCTTAGGATGACAGATTATAAGAATAATTAGGCATAATGTCTTTTCTCCAAGTGCATAGTCCTGAATGCAGAATCCAAGTAATTCAGATAACTACGAAGCAGTGTTTAGAGGGTTTTTTTTAAGAGAACAGTAATGAAAAGTAAATGTTAATAGTTCAGCAACACTGAAAATCACTTGAACTTCACTATTATTCTTGTGAGAGATTCTGAATTATCAGATTCATTGATTCCAAGCCAGATTGGCTTTTATTTTGCTTCATCACCTGAAACAGGGGATAGAGATCTTTATCATCTTTGAGCATGTCTGCAAGGTAAGTTACAGCTGATACAGCTCTATTCCAAGGTAAATACTCTGTTTCGCTTCTTAGGTATTTTGTGAGTTCCAGGGGAACAGAGTAACTCACAAGTCCAGGTCTGTGGAAGGAGAAAACATAACTTCTGTTATTTTAATGAATTTGAAGAACTTGCTTCTTCAAAGATATTAGATTTACTATTTACTTTAGAAGGCCTGAAATAGTAAAGTTTGTGAGGGAGAAACTAGTCTGGAATGTAACTTGGAAAGTGTTTTCCAAAGAGATAACCAAGGATTGCTGTTGATCAATGCCTAATTGTAGGAGTTGTGCTGTTGTGAGAAGACTGCTAGCATTGTGCAGCAGCTCAGTGTGCCTAGAAGTGGGCAGTCCTTAACTGACTGACATTAATATCACAAAAAAAGAAAGGAACTGCTGGTTGGTGACATCCTGAAAGGCTGAGTAGACATAGTCTTAGAGGCTGTTACAGATTGCCTAAATTTTATCTGTGTCAGCATGGCTGGGCTCAAGATCTAGAAGTTTCCAATCAAGTTTCTAAACAAACTACTAGCTGAGGTGGTAGCTACTCAATGCCTTGGTATGCATTGTAGGTATGCCTCTACTTTTCTGGGTACCTAACCTCTTCTGGAGTGCTTCCATTATTGCTAATTATATGGAGAAAACACCCCTTTCTAAGACCTGTGCAATTAAAGCCTGCTTTTTCCTTGCCATAGTACTGAAAGGCAGCATTTCTCATGATTGCAATGGTAATGCAAGTTGACAATGCATACTTAAATGCACCCCTTTTGGAGGACAAGATAAAGCAACAAAGAATTAAAGCTCATACCAAAGTCAGAAAATTTCTTTCAACCACCTGGGTTGCGCGAATTCTAATTATTAGGCAACAGAAACTGAAAAACTTGTATTGAAATCGCTAGATTTTTGTAGAGAATTAATTTACCTTGCTAAAGAAAAAGCATCATCCAAAATCCCTGCGCGATCAGCAGCTGAAAAACTCTGTATGAAAAGAGGAAAAGAGGGATCAAGAATATACAGATTATTTGCAGAAAATCCCCAGCCTCTACAGACCTCTTATAAAAGATCCACCAGACAGGTTAGACATTACATCACTCACTGTGTGGTTTTGGAGCAGAAGAAGGCTTAAGGTGGCCCAGTTTTGACTATCATAATTCACCCGAAAGAATCCAATGTGGTCTGGATTAATGTTCAGAAAAGTATCAGGAGAAGCTGATATTCTAATTCCTACAAAACAAACAGTCATCAGTTTGTGCACCTTATATGATGCAGATTTCACTGGAGATTCCTTGATTCCAAAAGTGTTATTTGGTTTTAATGGATATCAAAATAAGGTCCAACCCTTAATTTCATTTATTTCTTTATTTATTTTTAAATGGCTCTGAGTAGAGATGAATTATTATGGATTTTGATGAATGCCAGCACTTGTCTTAAAACAATGAATTGCAGTAATTACTAGGGGTAGCTAGTTTGTTAAATTTGAAATGGAGGTCATTGTAAGTAGGATGAGGATGGTGAGATTTTGTATCATTTTAAGAAGTAAAAAATTGCAAAGAAGCAATTCTTGCAAATATATACTTTTAAACTTTTTTCATCCTCATGTGCACTATTAAAGTTCTCATATTTTATCCTCCATTAGTTTCATTTTTCAGTTTGTTTCAACTAACTTCAACTTTTCTTTCCTGTACTCTTCTTTGATTCTATTTTCATAGCTGTTGATAAAAGATTTACAAAATGGGCTGAGACTTCATGCAAGCACTCATGTTTAAGGATTTTCCCATTTAAAATGAATGCTTGAAAAATGTTTTTTCTCAGAAGTTTGGCCTGGTCCAGTTGGTGATGCTAGTTATGAAAATTTTTCTATTTCCCATTGAAAACAATGGTTTTGAATCTGTGTTTTGAGGGTGGCTGTAGTTAAAAGCATGTTTCTGTTTGGATGTTACATACAAGATATTTCTAAACGGATTTTTCCCTACAGTTGCTGTTTCCCCTGCAAGACAGAAATTTTGTGAATGTAAGAAAGAAGCACTTAATCAAGAATTTGCATGATCTGTGAAGTTAATAGTCCCTTGAAGCCTTCAGATCATGTGGAAATCAGAGAAAGAAAATTTCTTTGTGTTAACTTCTGACTTGTATCATGACATAAGATATTTTTGTTCGCTTTTGCATGGATACTAAAAGCAATCAGGTTAAAAAAAAAAACCTAGAACAAAAGACAAATTTCATTTAAAATAAGTAACAAACAAGTACAAGAAAAGATGAGCCAACTGTAATGTTTATGAAATTCAATGGGATGTAATTTAAAATCTGAAAAAAGTCAGTAATTTTTCCCCACAATTTTGTCCACTGGAGGTGTAGTACAAGAAATTCAGATTTGACTGCATAATAGAACAATGATAAAAAAGAACCACATAGGAATTTTCTCAATTCTGAAATCAGCATAAGAACAGGTGATTAATCATTTTTACTTCTTTTTCTTTAATTGAACTCAAGTTGCCAGTTTACCATGCCACACAAGCATTCATCAGCCTCTGACTTCTCTTTTCTTAGACTGGACAATTGCCATATCTAAGCCAAATTGATTTTAGTGCATTATAACTACGAGTATGCATGGATGTTTCCTTGAATAGGACTGTATTTAAACAGATGCTTAAGCACTATACTGAAACTGAACCTAAATTTACATAATTTTTGTACAGGGGAAATAGTAATCTTATCACTGAAATTATTGCAGTACAACCAAGCTGTGTGCTAGCTTCCACATCTGAAAACTGGGAAGTGTGAAAGTTCATTCTGTGCTCTGTTTTTTTGCAAATGATTTAAGTTTCATCCATTCATTATCTTTAAAAGAGAAGAAATTTACCTGTAGAATCTGATGCATTGTAGAACGTATAACCTGATGAATCACCAAGCTTAAATTTGACTGGTATATTCCATTTGTAACTGAAATTATTTAATGGGAAAGAAAATCAAATTACATTTGAAGCCAAATGGTAAAAAAACCCTCCAATATGTCTTTCTTTGTTTGTTTATTTTAATGCTTACATCTTGTTTTATGAAGCTGACTTGTGCTTATGAACATATACACTTACTAAATAATGTCAGGACATATACATTTACTAAATAATGTCAGGCAATGTTCTAGCAGGATACAAAGCAATTGATTTAATAAAACATGATTATATGTCAATAATTGGTGTCAAGGTTAATGCTGATGTGTCTAGGGCTTTGTGCAGACACTAGTTAATCTTTGCAATACTGACTTGAAATAAATGGTTAAGTGTTACAAAAGTTTTTTTTACAGATGGAAAACCTGAAAGAGTTTAAACAACACTGTGATATAGTTAAGAGGGCCTCTTGCCTTTTCCAGCCTATTTTTCTTCTCCAAGACAGCCCTAATTCCTTCACTAAAAAAGAGTGGGAGGCAAATGCAGCCTTACCTCTTGCTCCTCAGCTCCTTGTATACCTTTATTGGGTAGGTGCAGATTCCTCACTCCAGGGCATGCCCAGGACAAAGATGAGAAATTTGGGCAGGAATGGAGCCACAGCACAGCCTGACCAGGACTGTGACCAGGCAATCAGGGATGTGGGACAGCAGAGCATGCTGTGAGCCTAATGTCAGCCACCTGCATAGGGCTGCTAAAATTATTAATTTTAATTATTACTGCCCTTTTGAGTAGTCAGCTTCTCTTCCATATTAGTATATTATACTTCATCCCAGGGAGATTTCCCCTTGGTGACAAATGCTATGGGAAATACATGTCATCTTTATAACCCTGGGTTAAGTAAATGGTCACTAACTTCCAGGAAAAAAAAAAAAAAATTAAGGTTATGGTATCTCCTCCTACCTCCAGGAAGAAAGATTTATTGTTTTGTATCTCCTAAATAAAATATCTTAACAGATATTCTGGTTTTACTATTTTTTTATGGAGCTTACTATGATGGAATTTGAAGAATTCAAATTTGAAGAGAGGTATTGTGTTTCCCAAGAGAAAACCTGTATAGTTTTTTGGGGTTTTGTTTGTTTATTTGTGGTTTTTAGTGGGGATGTTTGTTTGTTTGTTTGGGGCTTTGTTTGAGTTCTTTTTTTTTTTTACTTGTTTTTGTAAATGCATTTAATGAGGCACATCTTACTTAGTTTCTACCTGGTTTGTATCTACATTTGCAGTAGGAACTTACCCAAGATCAGAAGGGGGATGAGAAGCATTTGCATTGGGATCCAAAAGAAAACGTTTCTGTGTGAATACTGAATTATTTCCCATCTCCAAAACAGGGTAGCCCATCTGCCTAGTCCATGTGTCCATGACTTCCTTCACAGGTTTATTACTTGCCTATGAATGATGGAAGAAGGTTGCAGTGAAAATGGAAAATCAGTCCTAAAAGAAAAGAAAGTCTCTGGTATTAAGAAGAAGAAAGAGGCAGATTCAGGACAAAAAATATCCTCCATTAAATCCTTTTATGGTGCCTTTTATTTATTTGGAAATATATATATATATATATATATATATATATATATATATATATATATATATTTCCAAATAAATAAATTATTTGGAAACTTGAACACCCACAGAAGAAATGAGAAATGTGTAGGCAGGACACTGGCCAGTAACATGGACAAGAAATACTGAGGAACCTTTGAGGGCCCTTGAATGCTCAAAGATCTCTCAATTTTTTTCTGACAGAAAATCTGAATAGGACAGAAAGGACACAGTGGGATTTTTAAAGCCAGAAGCCTCCTTGCAGTGTGTCCTGTTTGGAGTGTGAAGGAAGAGCCAGTATTAACCACCAGCACCTGCACTAATGTAAAATTTGATTCATTCTGCGAACCCTGAACATCCGTCCTAGGAACTGGAGCTGGAGAAAGCTGTCACTACCTTCCCAGAATGCCACCTGTGAGAGAAGTGAGCTAGGGTCACTTCTAGTGTTTCCTTCTCCAGGTGAGGTAGATGATGTGAAGATGCAAAGCACTAGAGAGAGACAGTAAGAAGTTCTGCTGAGTAGGAAGAAGTCTAGGACCAAAGAGAAGACTGGAACTAGAAAAGAGACACAAAAGCACAATTTAGGCTGTGTGCACGTGTACAGGGCTGGAAGAAAAGGAAATAATATCAGGGAAGAACCTGGCAGTATGCCAGTGTAATGGGCGGGTTAATGAGATAGATGGAATAGGCCAGCCTCAAGGAACAGGAAAGATCAGAAAATGGTGGCATAGATGATGACCCAACTGGGATTCAGAAGCTAGAGAGGGATATAAGCACCAAAATTACTTGGGAATTGATACTACTGAGGGCTTTCAAACACCTGAATCTGGAGAGAGAAAAGAGACAGTATGGGGTGCATGATGATGGACGAGAGGTGTTTACACAGGTGAAATGAGTTTGAGTTGCAGGGGGAATGTTTCAGTAGCAGGTTGTTTGTTAGCAAGGGCCCCGTTCTCAGTTCTTATTCCACTCCCACAGCCTTATGCAAAAAATAAAAAAAGAAGAAAGAAAAAAAGAAAAAAAGAGAACTATACTGGGAGGCTGCCTAGCTTGTGATCTCTCATTGACAGAAGAGCTACAGATCATTACAAGTTTGAGAAACTGAAATCAGTGGGTGAGATATGAAACATTTAGTAGCAAGGATTTGGGTGGATGCAAAACATACCTCTTCCAGAGCTTCCCAAAACTGTTGTGTCTTGGCATTCTGGAAATGGTATTTCTTCAAATATGCCTAGAAAAAGATGGAAAACCCTGAAAATACTATGGCGCAAATAGTGTTTCTTGTTTGCCTATGGAAACAATACACATATTCAGTTGTACAGGGATACAGAGAGTACCTCTCAGTTGCACAGAGTATCCACACATGGGTGGTAGTACCTGAGAGTGGGAGATTAAATGGTTCAGTATTCAGCTGATGAAATTCCTTTGCTGTCCAATGCATCCCATAACACCAAAAGTCAGCATTTTCCAGAGTGACTTGTTAGTAAGAAATAAATTTGTATTTGAAGAGTTCTCTGTGTTTTGTTTAAATGGACACCACTATACCCTGTTGCAATTTTTTACTAATGCAAGAGGCTGTTTAGCAGGAGGAAGATATTTGATGAGATTTCACTACCTGTGGACTAAGAGTGGAATTAGCAAAGTCAAGTCACCTCTAAGTTTTGATCAAAATGATTGTTACACGGAGTAATGGTGTTCAGCAAAGAGTTTGCAATGCTTAAACCTTATTCCCATCCTCTGTCTTCCCTGGATGCTTGGCGGGTGTTTTCCTACCCTGTCACCTGCTCCCGGTGGTGTTCAGTCAGTAGATGGTGCTGTTTGTTTCGTAGTTGGCCACAGCTGCCTACCTTCGTGCTCCTGAAGGCTCTGAGCAGAAGGGAAGGGCTAGGCTCTTGGAAACAAGGTGGCTGTATTTTCCCATATTAGGTAACTGTTCTGATTGAATATGTGAAAGGGGAAGTACAGGAAAGTACAACAATCTTGTAGCAGCCCATAAATAGCAGCTCTTCCTGAGAGAGGGAAGTAAGAGCAAATGTGGTAAGCCTGCCCTGCAATGCCTGTTACCAATGTCTGTTCAGAATAAAGGACAGACAACCTTTCTCCTTCTGGGATGGCTCCTTTCTCCCGTTTTGTCATTTTGCAGCACCACGTATTTCCTCCATAAGAAAGGACTATGAACTGTGCAATATATCCCTTTTCTTCTTCCTATTGATGTTCTAGGGCTGGGTGTCCCTGCATCAGGGCACGGATGAGCTTATACCTCTAAGAGTGTTTCTACATAGCAGCCTTGGGTGGGTTGGAGGATTGTGGCCATAGGAAGCCACAGACACACTTTACAGGAGATTGAGTGGATCCCAGTTGACAACAGGATAACAGTGGGTTAGAGGAGGTTTTTCCACTAAAAGCTGTCAGGAATTTACGTCCTCACTGTCTGGTTATCAAATCTTTATGCAGTTCACATTCCTGCTTCTGTGGGAGCATGGAACTTCTTCCCCTCCATGTTGTCCACTCAGTATTGAAATTCACTAAGTACTTCTGCTACCAATACCAGGATCTCTGATATTCACTTTTTGACTACTGGCTTTGCTATTGTCACATGAAGATGGGCTGTATGTCTGATGGGTTTGGTGCCACCTTTACCTGACAGCCTTTCTGGAAGAGCTCTGGTGTAATCCAGTCTTGAATCATTCTGAGGATCGATGCACCCTGAGGACAAAGGGAAAGGGGAGAAGGTCAATCCACACTGCTCTAACTCTGATTTCCATTCATCTAAAAGGCAACATGGGAATGAGTATTTTATAAGTCAAAAATAGAAACCGTCCATCAGACTAAGGACGTGCTTTTTCTACTTCCTTTGTGGGATAGCATGCCTCCCTGGTGGAGCTTAAATCTGGTCTTTAGTTGTGATCAGACACTTGTTCCTATGTTTAGCTCTTGAGCCCTGCTGCTGCAGCTTACTGTCCTGCCACTCTACCAGTTTGTGTGAGCAGGGCTCCCTGTTTCGTGTTGAACAGGACAGGGGTGAGGGCACCTGGGGACTAGCCCTGTCAGGGGAACAGCCTGAGAGGGGTAGTGACTTCAGATGAACACACAGAAGGAAGGGAACTCTAAAAATGCTGCAAGTCTGTGGCTTTAGAGGTTAGGTATGCCATCTGAAGATAAGGAATGAAATTTGCTGAGGACTAGTGTAAGAACTCTGGCCTCTGAAGTGGGGGAGAATTGGGATCAGAGGAGTTACTAACTTGGGCATCACAGGGAAAAAACCAAACAATTAGGACCTTGAAAGAAGAAAGAAACAAAAGACAGGAGAGAGAAGTAGAAGAGCCATGTGGAACAAAGAACAGAGTGTACACAAAATGATGAAAAAAAAAAAAAGGAGTGCAAACTCCATCTAAGATGCAAAATGCAATTTTAGGATTAGCATGTTTTCATTTTCTGAGCTAAATCAAGGGGCAGTTAAGAGCCTAATGCTATGAATGGTTTAAAAATCCAGTTGTCCCATAAAACCAAGAATATTATCTGAATTCTCAGTAAATCCTGTTTCCTCTATTTATGTGTCTGAGAATAACGACTAGATGAGTCATGGCAGAGGGACTGTTTGAACAGATATGCCTCAAACTGCTTTCCAGTCTATTGTTGGAGAGTCAAAGTGGTCAGCAGATGACTGTTTTTTGATACAGAAATCTGATGTGTTTGCCGTGGAATATGTTCACAACCAATTCAGTAACATTTAGAGCAGATATCCATTAGTGGTAATCCTAAAGCTGCTTAATGATCAACGGTGATCATAAGGCCACCAGTATGCACTAGGGAACCTCAGTTCCTCAGCTTTGTCTCTCAGCCACTTCTTATCTGGTATCACCTCTCAGAAACCATCCCCTCCCATTTATATTAAAAGCCAAAGTACAAATACATACTTACACATGCATTTGGTAACAGTGGAGACTTCTTTTGCTTTAAATTGTAGTGTATAGTTAGTCACTTGCACTGTCTACTATTATTTTTCAGTCTTTTTCCCCCTCTCTTGTCATTCCTCTGTAGTCCATGATGGAGTGTGTTTGAGAAAAACTCATCCTAACAAAAATCACTGATTATAGGAACACCAGTATCTTAATAACTTTTCTTTCTTACAACTATTTGGGGAGGCTCAGGAAAGTGACCTTAATTTGACTAGCTGATGTTCTCTGATGGGGGTATAGCAGGGAGTCTTTTATCAACACCCACATTATTTCATAGTAATTGCCAAGTATGTGACAAGATTTGTTTGTGGCAGAAATGTGGAAGATTAATCCTAAACTTCTGTAGCTGGGAAGTTCCAAAAATGTGGGGGTCCAAAACCAAATTTCTAACAGTACTTATTTAAGACAAAAAAACTTATTTAAGTTTTTTTACTAAGTATTTTACTTATTTAAGTAAGTATTTTACTTATTTAAGACAAAATCACTGTTACTTTAATAAAACCTTTCAAAATAAGGGAGAGGATTAAACTGGGAAAGAGATGAGGTGCAAATACTTTTTAAAAGCAGATTAAAACAATTATATACATTAATTATTTACTTACCAGCTCTACTCTAGTAGAGCTTTCCTAGGCATATAATGCCCTATGAATCCCACAGCACTTAGAGGATCTTGTACAGAATACGCTGCAATGACTCCATAAACCCTTAGGCAATTCATCAGGGTCTTAGGATTGGATTGGTCTGGTAAGACTAACAGAGAGCACTCCAAATTATGCTTTATTTGTTTACTGATGAATATTATCATGAGAAGATGGTTTTAAAAAGAAAAATACAAAAGAGAAGCCAAAGTAAAGCCAAAAAGAAACAAGCTAATTTTGTCACGCATTTATATATAAATATCAACAGTAATTTGAGCTAAATCTACGCAAAGACTTTCTCTTTCAAGCCAAATTATAACCTAAGCCAAATTATATCCCAAGCAAACTGTTCCCAAACAATGCACAAGTCCTCAAGTGTTTTTGCTTAAAAAAAATGAGTTCATGTAGTAATTATCTAGGCACAAAGAGATGAGTAAAAGCTAGGATTTTTTTTCTCCATTGTTTTTACAGACCCTGCAAAAGTATGTCTGTTGCTTAGCTCACCACTAAAATACATTTTGATCCAGAGTATTTGATTTAGCTCTGTATATTTCATGACTTTTGTTAGTTTGATTTAAAAACAGTGTTACACAATGCAGGTTTTTACATGGTTTATGGTTTGACTGTGAGGCATTTATGCTGCAATAAATACTGGTTGTATTGTTGGATAGAGGACTTAACAATTGAAAACAGAAAACTGATGGAAATGGATGGATCAAGTCTAGCTAATAAAAGTAGTATCTATAGTTACAGATTGTAGCACAGCTGAAGCTAAAGTCAATGTAATATATACTATATGTTTAGCTGATAATGGGAGCTTGGAGGGAAAGCAACAAGCAGTATTTAATAATGCTGGATTTTGCGTTTTCAGTGGAAGCATGTTACGGCATCAGATAGGGAACACTGACAGAGTCATATAGGAAGCTGCCAATAAAAATATGGTGTATCAGGTTCACAAGCATGGGAGATGGCTGGTTGAGGAGAAGAGTGACAGGGGTGTTTTCTCCTGTGTTTGTTTGGGCTTGTCTCTTGATGCACTGCAGAAAACAACTGGAGGGAACAATGTTGTTGGGGCCCTTGAGTCAAGAGACTCCTTGGTTAGATATGGGGGGATACCTGCTTTGTTCCATGTCTAAGGCTTGTCTAAGGACAAAGTGGCTTTGGCTACATCCTATATGGAGGGAGACAAGCTGGCCTCAGCCCCCTAGGCTGGGTCTTTAAAGTGATGATCCTCAGCATGGCTGCTGGTGTCCCTCAGGCTCTGGACCTCACAGCACTTTCCCACAAGCGCTGATGTCCAGGCTGCCACCCCACATGGCAAGTACTACAGAGACCATGGGCTCCTGAAGGCCTCTGTGTGCCCTGGTCACAACTGTGGTTGATGACTCCAGCATTCCAGTGTCTCTCTGCTCAAGCAGACCCAAGGTATCCTTCCAGGTAGCTCCTTAGGGACTCTTTATAGGCACAGGTCCTCACTGCCACACTCTGGGATGGGATGAGCAAAAATCTTATCAAATACTTAATGGAGTGTCTACCACCTCCTGGGCTACAGACTACTGTACCCCACTGCACTCCTGAGCTCCACAACTTTCAGTGAAATGTGGAGCTAACTTATTTCCCAATTTAAGCCAATGCCAGTAGAGGCTGGTGTAACCCATTTTGGTTAAGGTTTTTTGGGTGGCTGGGATACTGCAAGCAACTTGACATAAGAAGTCACTTTCCTGTTTTCATTGCTTGGTTCCCTGCCTTGCTTCATCAAAACAGAAGTTATACTGGCCTGCAAGTGTGATGGGGAAGTGACAGAAAGGATACCTGGACATCTGCCCTTGCCTCCTCTGCCCTTGTGTTAGATTATGAGACTTGACATAATGGGGCTGCATCAGGACAAGGTGATGGGAGAGAGCTGTGATTAGTACCCGGTTTAGTTTAATTTTAAACCCAGCACTCTAGTGGCAGAGGCTGGTGAGACTGTGCTTTGCCTGCATCACTGCATGCTGTGAGCAGGCCTGCATGGTGCGCAGTGGCTGACAAGGCTCTGCCTGCACTGCTCCTCTCACAGCTCAAGTGAGTTGGGAGTCCTGATTATGAACCCCTGACTTTTATCTCCTCTCCAAAGTTGCCCCTTCCTTTGCATCCAAAGTCACAACAGAAGGATATCCTACCTTACTGTAGGATATCCCGTCAAACACAGAGGTGATTTCAGCTGGAGATGACACATCGGCTACAATTGGGTGGGAAGACAGCAAAGAGTCATCCTTCAGTACAGGAAGCACATCCTCAATTAAAACCTGTTCAAGCTGAGAAAGAGAAGACATTAGAATAGAGACAAAGGGCAGGAGTATATGCCTACTTCTCAAATAAGTAGCTTGGACTTCAACTTCTCTAGGCAATTTGAAATAGAACAAAGTTTCATGCCTCTAAAGAAGGACTTGCAAACTCTTGCTTTTCATCTGAGAGGGGAGGGATACAGTTTTTCCTTAAGTAAGATAAATTGCCTTTTTCAGATCCTGTTTTCCTGTGTGTATCATAACACAGATACACCCATACCACCATCCCTTGCCCCCAGCAGGCAAAAAGAGTAGTCTGTGTTACCAATCTCAGAAGTGTGACAATATTTACAAAGCATTACAGTCTCCTCTTGCAAAAGAGGAGCTGGGTAGGAAGGGAGGGAGGGAAGAAGGAGGCAGGGGTTCCCCATCCCAAGGCTTATATTGATTTTTTAAATTGATTTGAATTTTTTTAAAAAAAGTATTAGGTAGCCAGCAGTTAAAAACCCCTTATTTCCTAATCAACATTGACCAAAAAAAGACTACAACTCAATTTAGCTTTCCTCTTCTAATACTCACTAGGATAACATTGAAATGTCTTAGATCTTAAATTAACATAGTATCTCGGTAAAAAAAGGTCTTTAATATTTTAAACTCAGTAATTAGAACATTTCTTAGTTAGGACCACAGATCTTCTGCTTTAAAGTGTAGAAGTGACCCGGGGAATTATTTTATTCTTAGCCTCTCTGCAGGGAGAGAGGCAGGGAAAGCAGCAAGTAGGCACTGTCTGTTTCTAAAGTCACTAGGTTCAGGAGATAGTAGATTTCAACAGGTTCAATGTATGCAAAACCTACTCTGCTTCCTTCCACTGGCATATGTTGTGTATGTCTTAGCACCCAGAACCTCATTACACCTGGACAGCTGGGGAAAATATGTATGCTCCGGGCCATCACATCTGTTTGGGAGGAGAGGAAGGAAGGAGCAAGAAAACTCCCTTTATTCACAGAATATAATGCATATTTAAGGCTAACTTCTTTGCAACACCCATAAAGCGCCTGGAGTTGGCACAGTTGGCACTTTGGCTATCCACTGTCACTACCTATTTTTGCACTGTACAGAATAGAGGTTGTCTGAATTGGAGCATTTGAAAGGACACTTACAATGCTGGCAGAAGCTGAATGGGAGTCCACTGTTTTCCTTGATAATAGCCCAAGCTGTGGAGACAGGCCCAGGTTCCCAACCCCTTACCAGATCAGATAACGATCCTAAGTCCCATGAAGAGAGTACAGCCCAAGTAAATAAATACAGAAAAATCTCCATCTTTCAGTGTTAGACCTTTAAGCAGCCCTGCAAAACTGTTAAGGCTCTGTCCAGAACACATCTTAGGTGTTATTTGCCATAATAACCAAACACCTGACACACTTGTTAAAAAAGAATAACTCTTCCCTGCAGACTGAAGCTTCATAAAGTTTACTTTGACTAGCTTCAGACCATAACATAGGTAGGTGAAAAACTTAAACCAACTTTTTTTTATGTTGCACCACACTATGTTAGTTTCCTATAAATATACTTTAAGTCTTCATCATCCTTGTCTAAATTTTACTCCCTTCCAAAATGTCCCTCCCAGCCCTGCCAACCCTCCACAAGGCAGAAATAATTACCATTTCCCAATCTGGTTCTGTTGCATTTGCTCCCAGGAACTCAAAATAACTGGCAAATCCTTCATTTAACCACAAGTCATCCCACCAGTCCATGGTTACAATATTTCCAAACCACTACAATTATAAACATAAAGATGTAAGTTTAGATAAATAGTACATGTACATTTCAGTATCTCACATCTGCATACAGAACATTGATTTGCTTACTTTTCTTCCTGCTGCCAGATGAAAATAATCATAATTCTGGGGTTTGAATAGGAATGAAGGCCTTGCCTTGTGTTAAAACATCATTTTTATTATAAAATTACATATTACTCGGCAGATTGCTAATGATTCATGTGCTACTGAAAATATTTTTAGTTTCTTCCTCTTGATTTGATGATTTCTGCTTTTAAGGATATGTTTTCAGACAGCCTCCACAGTGTATAACTGTTCTTGTTTGCCTGCCCAAAAGAGACATCTGCACATGTAAATTAGTTTCTCTAAGACATTTTAGACAGATTTTCATAAACTGGCTGACAGTCTGGGGCCAAGCATCTAACTTCCTGAGAAAAATTCCAAGGCAGTAGTCATGATATTTTAAAGCTCTAACAGGGATCTGTTTTGACATGATATTTTGCAATCAGATTTTGAGCACATGTAGAAGATCCTGAGATGAAGTTAATGACAGTATTTTCAGGATTACTATATATTTGAAACACTGTAAAAGTGACTCATGTCCTAACATATACCTGATGAACGAGCTCATGGGCTATCACAGCAGCTACCCTCTGTTTGTTGGATGTGGCTGAGTGCTCAGGATCATAGAGCAGGTTTGTTTCTCGGTATGTGATCAGCCCCCAGTTCTCCATAGCACCTGTCCCAAAATCTGGAATAGCTATTTTATCTGCATTAAAAGAAAGAGACAACGATTACCACTGTATCCTTTAATTCAGTTAGCTTTTCCTCTCTCTGTGTATTTACAGCCTGTTTTGCTTACCATTTATGATTCTGGCTTACTACTGTGGACTGCAGGCTATGATCTGTGTTCAAGAAGAGAACTGGCCTAAAGCAAGCGCCCTGGATCTGCTGAGATTAACAGAGGTAGGATCAGTTGCACTTGCTGAGGATCTGTCCTGGGAGGTGATGCTATGCCATCTCCCGGGAATGTGCATATCATACATTACTTAATTTTGGTTCCAGAAATTAATACTATTGTCTGGGGATGTGCTGTAGGCAGTAAACCTCCTGAAACTATTTGTAAAATAATGAGGCATGACATTGTTTGTCACACTGTTGTATTAAAAATATTTATTGACATGTTAACTGAAGTAAATCCCCTCTGCAGTGAACAACATCTGCTTCTACGCCTGGCAATTTGTGGGGGGTCACTCATTTATGGTCAGTAATCAATACAGGTTTAAATGAGAATTGCAGAGTCAACTGAACTGGCATTTTCTTCTGAAATAATGACCACAGGCTTTCTTTGTGGGTTAGTGAAAAAGTACAGATGGATTTAAAATTGAATAGAATGAAAACTCCTCACCCCACTCCAACAGAAGATAGGAATGACTTATTTTAAATTAAACAACTTGATTACAGAATCAAAGCTGATAGTTTGGCAAGGGCTTCAACGACAGTCAAAAGGAGGATACAAGGAGAAAGGTAATGACATAAGGCATAAATCAATGTGAAATACAATATTTAAATAAACCATTATGCAGAAACATATCTAATTCATCAGGTCTGAAGTGGATAACTTCTAATAATGAGGGAACAACATGGCAAGTCAAGGTTAGCAATCCAACAAATAGGCATTCTGGGGAAAAGAGTATATAATCTACAAAAGTATCTATTCTGTGACACTGCTGAGCTGAAGATACCAGTCCATCCTGTCACACAGACAGGCCTTTATCCAGTTGCTGCCATGGTAAAGTCATCAGGCTTTCATGGCAGTGAAAGTCTGAATATAAAGCACAGGTGAGATATAGTACCTATTATTACTGGGGACCAGTGTGTGAAAGAACAACATATTGTACTGGTTTCCCTAATTCAGTTGTCATTGAAATGCAAACATATTTACAGTAAACTTAGGTGCTATTTTGAAAGGAGGAGGTAAAAGTCTTTTGTTAGAGTAATATAGGTTGGCATGATAGGTACAGGTACAAATAGCCAACAAAAGGTTTGCACAGCATTATTAGTTGTCTTCGAAGTTTTGGGGATTCCCCCGTATTGTCTTGACTTGTTTGCAGCTAGTATTTTTCCATCCTTTTAAGTTCATGAACTAACTGAATTACCTCTTTGAAGGTCTTAGGAGGGAGAATTTACAAAACTCTGATTGCACTTCCAGCTTGATTATTATGCATGTTAAACTGTGTGAATCAGATGCAGAGTGCAAATATTCCAAGCTGAAGGATGCCCACTACCTTCTCTTTACTTGTTTTGTAACCATGGGCAAAATTTGAGAGCGTGCCCGCTCTTATTTAGTCCAAGATCTTTATTTAGCCCAGCTGTAGAAACTACAAAAGTGGACCACATTCTTCTTTGTAAGAAGTGGATATACACCCACTTTGCACTAAGGTTAATAAATAATATGACATACTCTCTGGCAGTTTACATCTTCACTTATCTCACTGCTGACTTTTGTCCAGAAGTTCATATGGAAGTGGTACATATTTTTCCTGAAACTTCTGGTTCTGTTTTAACTCATGATGGTCCTTTGCTGATGACACCAATGCTTGCCTTGATTTTCCACAAGATGCTTTAAAATAAACATGGCAGGACCAGTTCTTCAGTTCAGCAAAATGAACTGTGAGAACTGGTAATAAAACAGTGACTGAGACCAACTCATCCATCATGACATTTAGAAACATCTTGAACTACACTGTTACAGTTTTAAAACATCCTGACATAATATCAGCAGTTAGCAACCAAATGCTTTCATGCTGTTTTCCACCAAAGCACAGAGACCTGTAGAAGCAACATAACCATAAAATTAACAAAATTAACAAAATGAAAAATATAAATGTTAATAGTTACCCAATTTTGGAAGAGAGTAGCTCAAATTAAAGTACTGTTCAAAGAAGTCGAATGCAAGTTTTGTTACATTTGCTGCATATTCTGCTGTGTGTATTTGCTGTGGCTGGGCATAAACTCTCAGCTGTAAAATACAGAGAGACAATTAGAAAAGTTTTCAATTAAAAGGAATCAGGTGTCTAACATTGAAAAGGCATTTAGCATGCATATCAATAACAGTGCAGGTTTTCTCTGAGACTGGTCTGAACACTGGATTCTGTTCCCTATCACATTTATTTAACAAAGTTTTTCAAGTGTTGTACCTAAGAGAGACCAAACCAACATGTGCACACTTTCCACTGTTTGTCTGAATTGTAAAACTGGCAAGACCCATGTCCAGAAGCTCACAGTGGCCAAGCCTCAAGCAGGGCCTGGTTACATACCAGCCTGTACTTCCCCATGGCCTGGTTTTCCGAAGAAGGAAACCTGGGCAAGCACAGTCAAAGGGGATCCACTTGTTCTGAGCAGTTCACTGATCTTTACTGATCCCATCAGATCAATCTTCAGGAGCACATCTGTATTGAAGTGTGTCAGAAGCCCATAACACCTTATTTTATTCAACTTCTTCGTACCTTTCCTGTGCACTATCATCATGGTTTCTTCTTGTCCTTGTATGTTTGAAGATCTCAAACCCACTGAAGACCGTGCATTTACTAGATCTGTGACCCTTCCCAGATATGCTGTCCCATGCAGGTTGAGTGGCTGTTTGACCAGGACCTTGGGCCACACAGCCACTCAGTCACAAGCTTTGGTGCCTTCTGGACTGCTGCGCCCCAGGAAATCAGAGGCAAAAATCAGTTCTCTCTTTTATGACCAGGCAAGTTTCAGAAAACTGGCATGTTTGGTAGCCCTGGCATGTTCGGGGCGATGAGTGACCATTCCTGTGCTCCTCCTGTATATATGAATGCAAAAAATGGTGCGTTGAATGTTGACCTTTCTATCCCTGAAGCCTGGTGCCTGGGACCACTTTGGCTATGGCTGTCAAGCAGTAGGAAACGAGCTCTGGAGGACTAGAATCTTTATGGAACCCACGTCCATGATGAGGAGGCCTGTAACTTGAAAAAACCTTTTGAGAAGTTATCTTCACACTGTGAAGACTGAGTTCAGAATTCAAGGAGCCTTTTGAAGATCTTTCCCTCAATGTCTTTGTCCCAAAGCCTGTTGGAGCTGTATGTAGTCTGTTCTCTTCCCCGCCCCTGAAAATCTCCAGTCTGGATAAGAGATTTTCTATATGGAGTGAAGTTTCTGGTTTTAGGAAAACAGATCTATCTCATTTTGTCAGCTCTATGACTCTTATGAATGGGACACATTCATCTGCTACACTGATATGGCTATTTATTCCTTCAGTGCTGTCTTACAGCCAGGAGTTTAGGGCCCAAGCTGAGTAAAGGAGCTGGTCTATTCCAGGAACTCTTTTGGAGTCTGAAAACACACTGATTTCAATACTATAAATTACACTTCTTCCAATGAGAGAGGAGGACAGGAAAGTGTTCAGCAATAAAGCTGGAACAAAAACAAAACAAAACAAAACAAAACCTCCAAACAAAACAAAAACAAAACCAAAAAAAGCTTATGAAATTCAATCAGGAATACATTCCAGCTAGGGGATTTCCCCTAGGGTCAGTTTGCAATTACAGTCTGCAATTTCCACTTCTGTAAGCTCTTTACTCAATTTAGCAGTCTTCAGTCCCCTAGCTGATCCATATTAATGGTTTCCAAAACTTTCAGCCTGCACTAGAACTGACTTTGGGTTTCATTTGTATAATCTCCTCTGTGATTTTTCAATCCAGACATTTGGTACCTGACAGGTAATCAGCTCAGAAGCATTGTTTCCAGCTGTAGACACAGTTCCCACCACTCATTTCATTAATGTCTTTGTTAGGGCTTTCAGAGTGAATGGCAGAGTTTTAAAATAATTTACTATGCCATGTGAGTTGTATGCTCTTGCATATGTTTATGAAAGTAATTTATGGATCAAGCAGATACTTTTTTTTTGAATGAGGGATTTATTGTTAGAAATTTACACAGCAAACTATGGAATGTTCTTTTCAGTAGTTGGTGAATCTAAATATCTTTGTTCAGCTGGTCTTCAAAGTTATTGGACAGGAAGCCTTGGAAAGGCTAGAAGAATAAATTTCTATATATATGATTAAAACCCCTAAAGACAGTCTAGTTTCCCTGGGGAAAAGATAATTTTTAGTGATGGATCTTACGCATGCATTTTATATTGGTAAAACTATGTCCATGTTAAGAGAAAGGAAAGTTATGATTTTAACCTCACTTAAACCCCAAGTTTTCTAGTGCAGGCAAGTCCTCAGACATTGTTTAGTGAACAGCGTTAATAAAATATGTAGTAAGGTAGGCCTGAATTAGAAGATATTTCTTCAGGCAACCTCTGTACTGACACGAATACCCCTGCTTCTACACACATGCACTTTAATTACCCTGTTTCAGTGGACACTCCCTTCTATTTAGAAAAGCTACAACCAGTCAGGAACATTGTGGGCTGTACTGTTTTGCTTGGGGAAAAAAAATTAGTGACCTCAGGGCCATACTCCAGAGTGTGGCATGGACAAGTAGTGAATGTTTAACTTCTGTATGTGGAAAACAGTGTTACACACTTCTTCAGTACATTTTTTTCCCTACTGCACTATGTTCTGCACAAAAATCTAGACAAAAATTCTGATTTTTAAAGGAACTGAATTCCCAAGTCTATCTATTGAGACCAAGTAGTCAAAGTTCTGTCCCTGATAATGAGTGGACCAGCTACACTGAAGAGCAGTTGGTTAACAAAATTGTGTGACTGGGTGGCCTAAAAATGTACTCCTGTGAATTACTTAGCCAAACAGCAGAGAACTAAGAATATTACATCTGTTTCTCACACCAGGCTCCATTTGCTTGTCTAAGTGTAATTTAGCTTCAGTTATTTGTCAAGTAATATAAGCATACAGCATGATGCTAGCAAGGGCACAGAGGGAGGCCTCAGCACAGTCCTGTGACAGGAAGTCTTTGCTAAGAGCTGAATCAGAACTTTGGAGATTTCTACAAGACAGATTTTTAACATCAGTGAACAGCTTTCAGTAGGGAAGGATTTGATGAGCTTTTTTTGGGTAAAGAAACTAAGGAAGAGCTAACTTGCTAAGGAAACAGTAGAATGGGTGGGTTTTTATTCTAGATTCCCTGTCCATTTGTGACATTATCTCCAGAAAACGACGAAACCACTGCCAGCTCATGTGAACGACAAGACCCTGTGTTACATAAGGGGAAAGGAAGGGGAAGAAGCAAGGGCATACAGTCCTAGGGATCACTCTCTGTATCAGATGTCTTGTGATCTCTTTATGCCTGATCAGCTACACCTTCAGGAGGTTTGAATCTAAGCAAGAAATAGATTGGCCTGCCTACTGCATCTAAATGAAGGAGCTATTTTAATTTAACAAACCTATTTGTTTCATTAGAGGATCTACCAAATATCCACCTGTTCAGGCAGACACTATCAATCACTTCTATACATATTTTTACAAAACACACATTGCCTGTTGCCCCTGTGGTAAAATAAAGCAAGCCAGTACATAATGGCACATAGCAGTGTAGTCCTATGTCTCAATGGCTGTAACAACATCATGTGCAATTTTAACTCACAGAAAACTCTAAGTATTGGTGTTCATGGCCTGTGACTCTCCTGTACCCCCTAACTTGTACATTACTTCAGTCACTGGGCTTCAAGTCAGGGATGAGTTTGGAAAGAGTGTTCCTTCCTCACCTGTGTGCTTATATGGAAGGTACTAACTGGGATCTCACAAAGATGGGAGACAGGGAAGGACTGCAAAACACTGTATGTAGTCAAGGTCAAAGGGACCACTGTGAACACATAATCCGATAAAATAGGCTGCATAAAATAAGCTACAGGAAAAGGAAGAATATGTCCCTGTTTGTATAAAAAGAGATTTTAAAGAAAAAATGCAAATCAAGGCACATCTGTCATCTGAACCATATTCAGGCTGCAGAAGTACTTACAGGTTTTCCACTTTTGGATTTTCTCTCTACCCAGGTAAACTGGTGCACTGCGAAGCATACCAAGTAAGAGCTCATGGGGACTGATTTCTCAAAAGTTGTTCGATTCCAGCCATCACCGAGCTGTACAGATTGCTGCAGAAATGCAAAAATAATCAAATTGATTTTTGAAATTGCAAACACATGCATAAGAGTACAATATTTGTATGAAGACTGCAACTGCATAGAAGCAACAAATCACCTCCCCAGGTCCACCTCTTCTGACATTTCATTGCTGAAGGCATGAGAACAGACAAGGTATTTTTCTTCTGCAATACACGAAATGGTACTTTGCATTTTTGGCACTAAAGAGGTTTACCTTGCCCTAATTTTCATCAGGGATTTGAAATCGTTCACATGAACAAAAATTTTGCCAACAGGAGTTTTCTGTGTATGCCGTGCTTTGTTCTTGCAATAGTTGCATAAAATAACATCACTTTAGATAGAGAAGGGAAGAGACTGAATTCTCCCCTCTCTTAAATACCTGCATCATGTATTTAAGTCATGATGCAGGGATGCTACCTGGGATATAGACCAGTCTAATGAATTTATCCTGAACTAATTAAAATACAAATGAATGGTGGGTTAGGTTATTAGGTGGGTTGCCTAAATATACATAAAATTTAGTGCTGATCATAACTTTTATTTTCCAAATCAATTTTTAAAAATCCTGACTTTCCCAGATGGTTTCTCCTCTAAGTTCGTTGTCAATACTAAATAGGAAGGGGTAGACACCGATCTCTTCTTTCCCATGACCAGTGACAGAACTCAAGGAAATGGCAAGAAGTTGAGTCAGGGGAGGTTTAGGTTTGATTTTAGGAAAAGGTTTTTCACCCAGAGGGTGAAAACTGGAACAGGGTCCTCAGGAAAGTTGTCACAACACCAAACCTGACAAAGTTCCACATGCATTTGGACAATGCTCTTAGGGACATAGTGTGACTCTTGGGGTGTCCTGCACAGGGCCAGGAGATTGACTTGATGATCTTGATGGGTCCATTAAAACCCAGCTTATTCTATGATTCTATTCTAAACATATATTTCTTCTGTCCTTTTTCTGCTATAGTGTGAAAATTTTTGTGCTTCTGACTGGATGACTAACTTAAATAGAACAAAAGCCAAAAGCATATAAAAGACATTAGCCTTCTAGAGATACAGTGGTTCATGAGATTTGTTTGTTATAAACAAAATACAAATAAACCACAGACAGTTAATGTTACAGGTAATATGATTCCATGAGCACCTATTCACAGACATTCACAGCCCCTTTTCAAAAAGGTATTCACAATCTAAATTTCCATTATTTTACCCATTTTGACTCTGTCTTGATATCTTTTGTTATTTCAACAAAGTCAGGACTTGAGTGGAAAAAAAGTTAAAGAAACTAGTGAAAAATGTAAATGAAATGTACAAGATTCTGATTTTGCTGATCTGATTTTGCCATGCTGATTATAAAGCTCCACACCACCCAAATTACAGGACATTTAACATACAACGTGCCTTGCCTTTACAAGTCTTATATTTCCATATGTGGAAAAGATCTTTCCCAAAGTTCTTCCACTACTAAGACCAGAGCTACTGACCTTGACCAGATGAAAAGTGTCCTGCTATAATCCCTTAGTCAAACCTCAAGATGAATACAGCATAATTTACATTTTCTTATTGGTATTTATATTTTAGCAAATCAATTAAGAAGCAGTAGTTAGCCCTTTGCAAGCTTATTATTGTAGGCCCATAACAGAGGCAAAGTCCAGATGTCAAGGTGTAAAGTATTTCTCAAAATGCAATAAATCTTGATAACATATGGTATTATCCCCTTTCTTGCTTGTATTCTCACTTATCTGAGGTCTGTGAGGAAAGGTACAGCAATCTCCTTTCATGTGTTGTTCATCAAAGTGCCTGGTGGTCTTCTAGGTATCATAGAAATATTTTTAATAACAATGGGTCAGAGCTTTGAATGTGCAAAGGGTATGGATGCATCTGCATCATCCTGGTAGTAGATATCTCAGCTGCCTTGCTAGGAGAATAAGTTTGGGGGACTCGAAATAAAAGCAGACCTTTGTTTTCTGCGTGGGGGAGTGATTGGAAAAATGCAAATGCCAACAGCCTGGAGGCTGGAAGCTCTTTTTTTTTTTTTTTTTTTTTTTTTTTTTTTTTTTTTTTAACTTGGCCCTTTATCTCCCACTTCAGAACTTATTAGTAGAAATTATACAATAGACTACACATTCAGTTGAACTATTCAGTAGAAACTGTCTCGTCTGAAAGCCATTCAGCCTTCTTCCAGAAGGCCCAGAGGTAGATAATTGATGCCATTGAATTTCATGCAAAATTTGGAATTTGACAGTAGGTCTAGAAATGGATTATTTAGGAAATTATAGGCATGGTGGAATGACAAATATCCACACCCATGAGCTGACAGATGCAGTTTCAGATCCTCCATTATTAAAAAGAATAATCCTAGTCTTTCTGGCTAGGATGATTCTTTGCCATTATGTTGTGATCAGCCGACCCTTGTTCTGGACCATTATGCAGTTTTAGTGATTATTTTAGACTTTCCATCTGGGAAGCAGCTGTCTTTCGGAGTACTCATTCTCTGAGCCTACCCAATTTGACTGAAGAACCTGCCAATATCCATTTATAGTCAGCAGGGGATACTCACCTAGAATATCTGAACAGAGGGTCAGCTGGCTAACAACAGAAGAGGTGTTTCATTTTTGCTTTGGATTTGACTCCGTGCTGCCATGTTGTGTGCTAGTGGACCACTTCAAGTCCTAGCCAGCCAATCAGTTCTGTTCATGGAATGTTTATTAAGCATGAGTTTTCCAGTGCCTGAGTGGTAGAGTCTGTGACCATGACAGAACCTGGCAACCCACATTACCTTTCAGTGGCTCTACAGAGCCATTCCACTTAGGCAGCAGTTGGGAAATACAGACCTGTACTGGCATATTTGAAAGCGCTTGGTACGTATCTTGATGGATGATGGATATGGTGTAAGTTGCCTTTTTGTTTGGCTCGTCAAAGCAGGGAAATGATTTCCGCGCATCTGTTGGCTCATGATCAGTAGCTGCAATGCTCCTGAAACAAACAACACATTGGCAAGGCTTCATTATATGGTTTTGAAATCTTGTCTGCAATTTCTAGGCTTTTTTTTTTTTTTATGATTTCACAAACAAAATTCAACTATAAATATTTGTGCATATTTATCCATTCATAAAAGTAGGGGATATCAGAAATGCACGAGCTGACATAGTCAGTCTGTCATCGACATCTTCTAGGTTTCAGAGCAAAAACTAATGCAAATTGCTTATCATCAAATATTTTTAGGAACCAGGCAATAAGAGAGGCATGACCTCTCATGCATAGTGAAAACTTTGCTCTCCCCCAGCTGAGCTTTCCCATTGATTTATGCACCTAAAATAAAGAACTGATGATATCACGTAAAAGGAATAAGTAACTCCAAGACTTGTTTACCCACTACAGCATATCTTGGGATTAGGGTCTTGAACATCTCCTGAAGCGACACCTTGAAACTGTGCAAATGCCAATAAATCTCATCTTGCTTGTGTATTTCTTTTTCTGCATTTATCACATACAGTTTTTTTCCTGGTGCTCTTATGCTCCCCTGACTCCATTAGTGAAACTGCTGGAGAAAGCATGGAAAGTTACATCCAAGTACATAACTGATGCTATGCAAGCTGTGTTGGGGGGGTCAGAAAGTCATCTCAGTTATGCACAACCAGCTGAAGGAGCTAGACAATAGGGGTCATGGAAAAACATAAGGTGAAGGTTGTGAGCGTTCATGTTGTGCTTGCTTCTCTCAGTGACATCGGGCTCCCACATCAGTGACCCACACCAGTGGCAGAGCATATTCTCCAGTGATTGATGGTGAAAGGGATCACAGATGCTACTTCAATTAATCTGGAATGTTGAGTATTTTCTGACAGCACTTCTACAGCTGCTTCAACTATATTAAAGTAGTTTTTCTTTCCAAAAAGTAATTAAAAGTGTACATCATAAATTACAGTTCTGCAGCAATCCTACAAGCTCACTTGACAACCAATTTTTCAATGTTTCTGTTGCCCTTGGCATTTCTCTGTGATGGTTAAATACTAAACTGGTCATTAGGAACTTGTAGCAGCAAGGGTCATTTACAAGCCTGACAGAGGTAATATGTCTGAGTTCTCTCCATTCATATTCCTTGGGATAGTAGCTCAAAGGTTCATGGGCAGGAAGCATAATGAACATTCACTTTAACATCATTTCAGACTCCATAGAGTTTCTTTTGCTTGGTGCATTCTTTGTTGTCACTCTCTACTTTTCATGGGATTTGAGAGCTATTTCACAATTAAGTTAACTCCAAGCCTCCAGGGCAATGCTTCACAGCTATTGGATAAAAACTTGGCCATATATTTTGACACATTTATGTCTTGTTCCTACAGACTGATAACATTGTGATACATCTGTTGATTTATAAGGTGATAATCCATCTATCCTCATATGTTTGCAGAGGCAGACAGACTTTAGGAGTGAAAAACTTCAGCACTACCCTTCCTATACGCTAGATGATGAGAACTCCAGACTATGGCATGCATAGAAGTGACAATAGAAACATGAAATGTCATCATTCACTTTCAAATTACATAATGTAGTTTTTAGATAAGATTTTCTTCACTGCTTGGTGGCTTCTGCTCTTGATGTCCAGACCTTTAAATATGAACTAGAGTTGACAGTTGTAAACATCATAGTAATAAGAAGATCTGGCTGAGACTGCATCCAGCTGTTCTCAAAATAAAACAGTGATGCATTTAGAACCATGATGAGTTTTCCATTTTTTCCCCCTCCCCTGAAGTACAAGTCGTTCATGTCAAACGACTTCCTTCCTCCCTGACTAATTAAAGCATTTTTCTCCTAGTCTTAAAATTCCAACTTCTTCTGAGAAAACTTTCTCCTTCAGGAAGAAAATCAGAAGTGTTACTTTTCTACACAGAAGAAAATTCTTCCCTTGTCTATTCAATAAAATTCTAAATACATCTCTGTTAGACATGTGCCAGCCTCTTGTTCTCTTACAGACAACAGAAGGAATTCCTAAAAAAGGGAAGCCATACCTTGTCACTAATAAAAGTGCAAAATCAAAGGCAGCTGCTGTGACATGTTTGTATTATTTTTAATGTTAATGAAAAAATACAAGGGGGCTTTAGCACATTCCTTGAGAGAAACTAATGCCCTGAATAACCTAGCACACCAGCCAAGGACTCTTCTTTTCCTCCTCTCCATAAGATCTGAAAACAATACAAGTGTAATGTAGTTATGCTCACTGCATCATGCAAAGTAGGGAAGGACTGCTATTCCTTTTTCATCAATGGGGAAATGAAACGTGCAGACAGGGGAACAATTTTACCAAAGGACTTAAGTGTTTACAGCTAGATTTGGGAACCCACAGAAGCATCTAGGCAGGCCTATGTCCAAAATCTACATTTCCAAAGTTTCTGCTTTCCTGCACCCTACCTGCATGTGCACATCAAGTTAAATAGTCATGATTCAAGGTATCTCACGATCTGCTTCAGGGCATGTCCAAAAGCACCTTCTTCCTGATGGGGATTGTGTGATCTGTCTGAACAGGATTCCCAAATGAGGTACTCTTCTCCCTAAGCCTCTCAAGGATCCCAGACTTAGAGGTGTGTTCAGCACATCTCTACCTGTTTTCCACAAAGTGTGCTGGGAGATTTGAATCTAAGCAACAGCAGAGCCTGGATACGTGCCCAGTTTGTAAACCAAAGGCCTTATAGCAATGCTTTGGCAAACCTTTGCCTTCACAGATAAACATCTGGGGAACAGCTTAGCCCTAGGAGCTGACTTTCAGTGTTATTAAGTCTCTCTAAAGGTGCCACTGCTACTAACACTACACAGAAGGGATAATAGAGTTGGTTAATTAAATATTGGATCTCCTTCTTGCCTCAGCCCCCTTCTCTTTAACATCCACTATTAACAGACTTGTTTGATCATTGCTGTTACCTGATCTGATTTGTATTTACTTGCAACATGACAACAACAGAACTACTTGGGTTGAAATTTTCCAAGGGTGGTGTGTATCTCAGGCTAAAAATGCTAATTCCAGTCACCATTGTTTTTAAGTAGAAAGCTGGTGGAAAATGCATTTTTAATAAGTAATAAAACCCTTCCCTCACTGTCCTTCCTCACCCCATCCTATCCCCTACCCTCTGCTGCATAGCAACAACTTGGCTGTTGGTTGCTTTACTTTCAAAGCTTTACTTACCACTATCATGTACATCACCTCTGCCACTCCACAAGCAATCTGCCCAAACTCAATCACATGAAAAATATTTCAGAATTTACCATTCACTCCTTGTTATTAAAGCCCTTCTCAAGCCTAACACACTCACATCCGCAAGCTCCTTTCTGCATTGAGAGTTTTCAGACTGCTACCTAGGATCATCCTTGCAATTGTAGTTTCCAGCATCCAATTCAAGAAGTAGGAACAGTCAAAGTGAGCTCACATTTTATACTTTCTTTAGCTTTAGAGTTCTCCTTTCTTCCTGGTATCAAATGCTTGGCCCTTACCTACCTATACTGTCTGGATTTGAGGGACAGGCACTCACCTCTCCTGCTCTGCAACTCAGAAGACCTGTGTTCTGATCCTGCTGTTCTGGGGTTGTGACAGACCTGGGGCTACAAATTTAATATCTAGATATCCTTCACCAGTGAAAAGTAACACACCTCAACTTAGAAGTATGCTAGGAGGTTGCACTTTAAAACTGACTTGGAGATGTCAGATGCTCAAAGTATGAAACAAAAGCTGCTTAAAGTATAAAACCAAAGCACCTTTTAAGTCAGAGCAATGCTGAGGTCATAGATGGAGGAAAACAAGAGGAAAAGAGCTGCCTGGTGTTCAAGCTGTTCCCTACATGACTTCTCCACAGGAAAAATCAATGCTTGCTTTATCCTCTACCTCTTGGATCCACTGCTGCTGCTGGTGCCTGTCACTGCTGCTACTCCTGTCAGTGCCTGAATGGAGCTCATGAGACTCTCACTCACGACACCATTGTCCCAGGAGGGCAAAGAAATGCCATGAAAACAATCAGTGTTTGTCTCCATGTTCCTGCTACAGGGCCTTGTAAAAGTCTAGCCAAGTTTATCTCCCAGCTGTAAAGGCCGGAATAAATAATTTCAGAAATGTAAATATCAGAAAATGGGTGAGCGTCTTCTCCATGCAAGAACTGTGAAGAGAAGCATTTGAGCAGTGGGCAATGGCATTTTCAAGCTTCCACCTTGAAGCAGTATAAACCTGGTAAGTGGAATGGGTTAGCTGAACTGGTAGAGGCTTCGTAATCTTTCAATAACTGTTGATATATTAATAAGGATGAGATGGAGCACAAAAAAAAAAGAGTAAAAGATGACCCTAATTTAGACTTTCCTACATATAATTGTAACCAGCTGCAAGAGAGACAGGGAAGTCTGGTTTGAATATTCCTCAGGCTTAAAACATCAAGGAGGTATGCTATCAGGAAAACTATCAGAAGAACATTTTACACCACAACTGTTACCTTGGGGATAACAGGAGAGAGTGGTGATAGTTGTATGCTATTTATTGTACTACAGAGGTAAAAACAGGCCTTGATCCCTCCAACTCCTTAAGGGAGCCATTCAGTTCAAAGGTAAGCTCAGACCAGTAGAGTTTGAAAAGGTTTTTCAGAATAATAATAATAACAAAACCCTCATCTCTTCAGCCCACATTCACTAGTCAGAAGCCAAAGGGCTTTGAATACAGCATCTTCCTTAGGGGAATGAAAAAACTAAAGAACAGCCCAGAAATGTCAGTAAGTTGGTGAGAGACAAGACTGGAAAGCTGAAACAGGAATAGAGCAGGCCTGAGCAAGTAAAAATAGAGAAGAAAGCTTAATAAATAAAACTGCTTTACTTGATCTGTCCATTCTCAGTATAGGTGGTCCTATAAAACCCAACCAGCGAACCATTCAGCCAGCCTTGAAACTTCAGGGTGAGCACATAGGGATCACTTTCATCAGTGACAGGGAGCTCTGCTGCTGCCTTCATCACAATGTATTCTTGTGGCTTGTACTCAAAGCAGTCATTCACAGCAATCTGCTGTCCTGAAGATTTCCGGAGTGTGGGTATTTCTGTAACCTTGGTGTCTCGCAGGTGAAGCCACAGGGAGCTGGTTGGTTTTTCCAAAGCAATAGATATACTGACTGTCCCACTGTAAGTGTCTTGCTCCATTTCAGGCTTGATTTCCAGGTCATAGTGGACAGGCTTGACATAAGTGGGCAGCCTAAAATCTCTCCAGTCTCCAGTGTCATCATTCTTGGAAGGACAGGGACCCAAATCCACTGTGGGAGGAGGCTGTTCCGTTGTTGTCGTCTGATCTGTTGTTGGTTGCTCTGTTGCCTCTGGAGCTTTAGGTCTGCTCAATCCCACACCAAGCCCCACAGCAAGTCCTACAACAACCACGACTCCACAGATGATAGCCACATGCTTTGTCTTCATGCAGTACCTCTTGGACTTCTCATACTCAAAATCCATGCCCTCCATCTCTGTTCCTGGATCTGTTCTCAGAGCAAAACATTAACAACAAAAAAGCTTATTAGTCACTTCAGCACTTGCATTCAGTAAACTCAGCAGTCTTGGTTTGTATTTTAATTGTGTAGCTATAGCTGTTCTCTGCCCATCTCCCGCACCTCGCTTTCCACGAGACACTCAATTAATTAAAGACAACATGCATTTGGAGGAAACGTGAATGATCAAAGTGCAGCTGGGCTGGGAGACAGAGGGAACTGACACAGAAGAACATTGTTTCAGCCGTGCTCCCCTTATAAGCAGTGCAACCCCACCCCCCAGCCCCTCCTGTTCTGGCCTGAGTTAAATATAAAACAGTGCTATGTTAATCAGCAGTCAGGAGATGATCAGATGCCAAAGCTCTGTCAGCAGCTTTCAGAAGGAGTTTGCAGATGGAGGTGTAACTGCTCCAAAACCTCAACCTTCACCACTACCTCTTCCTTTTTTTCCTCTGCTGTGTCTTGTTTAGGTTTTTGAGGTTTGGGCTGTTGTTTTTTTTTTTTTTTTTTTTCCGCTTACTAACAAAGATTTCCTTGAATTTCCACCCTATAGTTTGTGAAATGACATCTCAAAACTTGCAAAAATCACATATATCTTTCAGCTGTTTCCCCCCTTTTCTGGGCTCATTTACTTTTGCCAAGTAACTCAAGGCAGTCACAGACAGATAAATGCACAGTGGAACAATAAATTTTGATCACTGCTTCAAACTTTAAAATGTGTCTAATTCCTCTCCCCCTCACAGGGCCAGTTTTCCAGGAGATTGACCATAGCCAATGCATGCAAGCTGGTAGCCTGAGACAGCATTGCTTTGTCAGTCAGCACAATTAGAGTGCTGCTAGTGAACCCTTGCTGTGAGGGACACTTCTAAGTATGATTTATGCACTAAAGATCTAATTTGCCATTTATTGCTTGTCATCACAATGTGGCACTTCATTGAAGCAAATTAATTGAATAGAGCCTGATTCTGCTTGAGGGAACTTATTGTAAGTAAGGTCTTGCTAAGCCTGCAAGCAAGATGTTGCTAATGCAGTATGAAACAGAGCACAGTGGTCGTCTTGACGTTGTTTGAAACTGGACTAAAGGAAAATAGTGTAGAACAAAAATGTCTGTCCCTGCATCTCTTAACCCTATTTCTCCACTTACGTAGTCCACTTGAGCAGATTTTTTAATCAGGCATATCAGCTTGGCTTTATGCCTCCTGATTTAGTTTATTAGGAGACATACTATTAGGATTATTATCACTTTTATTAATATTAGGATTATTTTATTAATATTAGGATTACAATAATATGATTTAATATTAGGATTATTATCATATTAGGATTATTTTCACTTTTTACATCAGTTACAACTCTCTGAGTACTTAGCCTTGCTCTTCTCCCTTCCCTTCCCTTCCCTTCCCTTCCCTTCCCTTCCCTTCCCTTCCCTTCCCTTCCCTTCCCTTCCCTTCCCTTCCCTTCCCTTCCCTTCCCTTCCCTTCCCTTCCCTTCCCTTCCCTTCCCTTCCCTTCCCTTCCCTTCCCTTCCCTTCCCTTCCCTTCCCTTCCCTTCCCTTCCCTTCCCTTCCCTTCCCTTCCCTTCCCTTCCCTTCCCTTCCCTTCCTTTTTTTTTCAGATGGATGAAGTTTCACCTCAACGAATTGACTTAGGTTTTAGAATCAGTTGACACACGCTTCAAGTGAGATGCACTAAGTTGGGGAATTTCACCCAGTCTGTTTAGAAATTGATTTGTTCATAAACCACACCCACACTTCTAAATACTATCAGTAACCCCAGGGAACTTTACACACCCACTTTGCATCAGCACACTGCTGTTTATATATCATCTAGTTTTAAAGGCAAGGGTTTCCTACAGAAATGAAACGGTTTGGGGTTTTTTGTTTTGGTTTGTTTTTTTTTTGTTTGTTTCTTTTTTTGTGTTTTTTGGTGGTTTTTTTTTGTTTGTTTTTGTTTTTTTGTTTTTTTTTTTTTTTTGCAGATCATCACATTAACTCTTACTCACTTATTTTCAAAAGTGAGAGGCTGATGCAAAAAAAAATGAAGCAGAAAGCTAAAATCTGTTTCACATTATGCCTGTTTTTATTGTTTCCCATTTCTTTGCTGTGATCAAAACTAGATATGACATGGGAAACCAATGCCCTTTAATGGATTGAGTAAGAATTCAACTTTTAGCATCAGGGCCAGCACTGAAGATCATAGTCTTAACATTTAAAACAATTTTATCTTTTCTTTTGTTCTGATTGGGCAGGACAAGGAAAAAGAGTTACAACAGATTTTAAAGAAGGCATCTTTAGCCAGAGCAGGCTATATATGATAAGAAAACAAATTGTCTTAGTTTCAGACATGGCTTTTACATCACTCCCGTTTATATTTTCCTAAGCCACGAGCTTTTCTCTTACATTTTTACCCTGAAGATGAAAAATGCTGTTTGAATGTACAGATTGCAGAGCAAGTTAATTACTGTAGTTTTGAAGACACTTGAAGATTTCTTCACCGGAAGAAAGGAAGAGCAAGAAAACAAAGGTGGAAGAGCTAGTTCGAAGCAGCAAATATATATGTATTTCTTATCCTGAGCCTTGAAGACAATATTAGCACTAAAGTCCATTACAAGCTGTCAGTCAAGAGCAGTAGTGTAGTTATACACAAGTTGTAGCACTGATCTTCTCGTTGTAATAACTGAGATTCCAACCTAGTTGCAGCCAAAACTAGATATATTTGTGGTATGTGTGGCTATGAGCAGGCTTACTCCTCCCACATCCAAAACGTGCTTTGTTGCTGACACTCCTGCAGCCACCCAGCAGTGCTACAAGCTCCCTCTGCCAGTGACCCAATATACATGTCCAAGGATAAACAGGGCCCAAAGCGTTAATTCCTCACACAGGAGCAGTGCAGGAGGGCAGAGCTCCCAAAAGCAGCGCTAGCATTCCCCCTGTTTGGCTGTCTCCAGGCAGAAGGGGGCAGGGAGCAGGATCTACCCCAACAGGGAGGAGAACACAGTGGCCTTCATGAACAAGGTATAGATACTTTGTTTACCCTCTCCCCACCCACATAAGATGAAAAGTCAAAGAAAGCTTCCCGCAAACTGTTCCAACACAAGCTATAAGCACGACTGCAGGCAAGTGTTGGCCAAGCTTGGATTGCTTCAATTGCTTTACTTCTAGAAATGAGATTTAAACAGTCTTTGTAGTCACCTGGGCAATGCTAACACCTGTTATAATTTGTTTGGTGTTGATTTTTTTTATCCAATCAATTTTACTTTAAGCTAGGATTTAGTTCCCAGTTTGCACCAGAATTACGACAACTAGCTTAACGCTGTCCCTTTGGATATCAAAAATGCAGGGAGTATGGAATCACCCTGCTCTGCCATGACATTGCTGGTGTGAACATGTAGATGCTTGTAGGAACAATACACAGATAACTTTTCAGACAACTACCAGGAATGTAATGAATGCTAATTTTTATCCACAAATTGTCAGCCATTCATTCCCAATGCAATTTCCAATTTTAAGTATGGAAAGTGGAATAAGATTTCTGCAAGTGACAGCCAGGATCAACACTAGGAAAGGCCTGCTCCAGGCCTGCAGGGAGATGTCAGATACTCCGAAGATATCCTTAATTGAAGCTGACAATGAGAAAAGAGCTGCTCTGGAAAGCATCAAAGACATGAAAATAAATGAAATATATTAAAAAAAAAAAAAAAAAAAGGAAAAACTCCACTGCACTGCAACTCACAACAAATGAAAGTCCTCTGAGCCAAGTCATCCTTGGAATAACATGAAAGACTTACTGGGCCAATGCCAAGGAGCTCTTTGTCTCCCTGTGTCCAGGGACTTAAAGGCAACATGAGGGCAGCAGAGTCTAAGGACCTCTGATTCCCTCTGCTCTCTGAGGTGCCCTTACTGCAAGATTTTGGAGTAATAAATGGATCCTTTCTGCCTCCAACAGGAGGATTTTGTCTCTCTTCTTGCTAAAATAACACTCCTTCAATTTTTCATTGCAAAATAAGAAGACATGAAGCAATCTGCTGTTGTGACTGCTTTCTGGCACAGCTGCACTTGTAGATTTCTCCCCTGTGGCCCCCTACCAAAAAATTCTTTGGGACATTAATTTGAGAAATATGAAACTGGTTAGAGTGTTGTTCCACCAGGTCAGAAACAAATATTGTCAGAAATTATTCCCTTGTCTAGTGTTTTCCTGTGTCTGTAATGACTGATTTTGTCTCTATCTTTTGGCTTTGACTCCTCCATTAGTCATTAATCCCCTAGAGTTCACAAGTCTTAGTAATTACTGGCTTGCAGTGATACTTGTTCCACTCACAATCTTTTCTATGACAGTTTTTATCTCCAAAACAAGTTCTTTTGGTTTCCTGTTGTTTTGAAGTGCAAATATTTTGAACTGACTTGAGAAAGTCAGGATTTGTTTGGCCATAATTGTTTTCCCATTCAGATCTTTAAAATCTGGACTCAGTTTGTGGGATGCTGTTGGATGCAGTGCTTTGGGAGGACTGCATTATTTCCTGCTGCAGACTGGCAAGTTCTGTCTGTAACACACCAGTTGAAGTGCAGTGCAGCCCCACAGTGCTAGAAGTATTTATCACTAGGGTTGAAGCTAAGGGGAGTTACCTCAAAGCCTGTTCTCAGTGAAGTACTATGAGTTACTGTTAGCAGAGGCTCTGCCTCCTTCCTCTCTTCTTTTCATGTTTCAAGTTCCTGGATGCAGATTCTATGCCTTGAAATGTGAATGCTGTCTCTTATACTATTTATGTAAATAAAGCAAGTCAAATTGCAATCACTTGGTTTGCTCTATCATATGTTCATGATAAGATATCATGTATCTTACTAAACGAACTTACCATAAAATCATAGGATGGCTTGGGTTAGAGGGGACCTTAAGGATTATTCCCAACCCTCCTGCCACGACCAGGGACATTTTCCACTATGTCAGGTTGCTCAAAGCCCCATCCCACCTGGCCTTGAACACTCCCAGGGACAGGGCATGTCTCACCAACCTCACAGTGAAGAGTTTCTAATATCTAGTCTCAGCCTACACTGCCAGTTCAAAGCCATTACCTCTTATCCTATCCCTACCTGCCCTTTTAAGAAGTTCTTCTGCAACTTAATCATGGTTATATGGTTTGATGTGTTATTTTATCATATTCTATTATACAACTTCATTTTCCACTGCATTGCTACCAAGATGAGATTCCTTGTGTTCTTCCATTCTAATCATTAGCCTTTAATAAAAAACCAGAATAGTCTGGATGCGGTGAATACAGTTCCAACTTCCCAATTCTACCATGTTTTGTGATTTTTACAATTTTGTACCCTTTTTCTTGTCAACATTAGCCATTAAAATAGTTACAGTTCACGGCTGTGCACTCTTCACCTTCCAATATCTTTAAAAACATACCTGAGGAGAATTCTACTGTATCAACAAAATATGATTTAAATCATACAGACAATTTTTCCAAATCACTCAACACATATCTTGTTTGACAAATTCCTAAACAAAAGTGAGAAACAAGCTATTACAGTGTAACTTCCAGGATACGTTGGCATACCAGCAGATCCATGGGAAAATGAAATACTGCATTTTAGAAATTCCTTCATGAACTTTTGGAGGCATTTTATCCTCTAGAATGAGAAACCTGCTTTCCACTCTCTTCACTTTATTTTGTGAGTGAGGGTGATGTCTTACAAGACCTCCTCTCTCCACTTGCAATTCAAGACACTACTTTTAATTTCCCTCATATGAGCTGCAGTTCCTTGAGATGCCGCCTCTGCCTTCAAGCACGGCTGTGTCACTCAGTATGCACTTGTATTGATGCATTTCTATGTCTAGAAAGCAGAGCAGAAGAAGGAAAGCATTTTGATGGAGGAGACGTTTAAGATTTCCTTCCTACCTTGACTGGCCCCAGCCTGAAACCGTTAACCTTCAGAGCAAACTTATTTGTACTTGCTTTCTCCTTTGAAAGTCAGGGGAAGATCAGAGCCAAAGGAGTGAAAACGAATCATCAGTCAGCCCAGTAGTGGTGTCTGCTCAGCATGGAACAGTCAGTACTAAATCCAAGTGTGATACTGTCTTCATTGAGCAGGTAATGGAGATTACTGTGGAAAAGTGTTTTCAGTTGAATGCATGTTTTCACTTACAGTAAATTGTGGGTTTCTCATCTTACTAGAAAAGACACAGTGGAAATAAGAGACATCATCAAACTAACTGGTAAGACAGAATAGAAGAATCAATCATCCTTTTAATCACTAAAAGAGATTAAAAGACTGAACCTTTTACTCTTACAACTGTATGCACCAGGGGCAAGTCCATAACAGTCAATAGCAAACTATTTGAGAAACTGAAAAAGAGCAGTAGTATATTCTAACAGTGTAAAAATAATGTGTAGTTTAGGTTAAGATAGCTTGACTAGTAAATTTGGCACAAATTAGAAGGAAACCTTTCAAGTTATTCTGACATCTATCTCATTCATGGTAGCATTCATAGTGAAGGGTCATAGATGCTGTTATGAAGCATCTTATGCCAGCCACTTAGAAGCAGAACAGCAGACTGAGAAGATTTCTGATCTCTTCTGCTGTGTAAATTCACGTGATCCTTTGCTGCCGAAGCTGCACCAGAGGTTATTCCAATTTGCAGAATAAATAATTGCTCATGTGATTTCCAGCACTAGGAAAGTCTCTTAAATGAAACCAAGTTAGTGAAAGAGGATACAACAGTTTAACATTTTTGCTTGATTGGAGATGTAATCTAAGGAGAATTGTCTGCCAACATATATTTACTTCCAAGTCTGTTACCTGTTTCATTTTCTTGGCCAGGGTGATGAAGCTGATGAAAAAGAAAACAATTGCAGTTGCATAAACTGTTTAATTTACTATTATATTTAAAAAATCCTCTTTTCCCCATTTTACAACAGGATTGTGGTTGTATTAAGGCATTTCAAAATAAATCAAGAGATTGGAGGATTAAAGAAAGTCAAAAATTATAGATATGGCTCTCTTCCCTTCCTCCGTCCCAGTTGAATCTCTTTGAATGCAAAATGGAAATAGAACAAGCTATGTCTTTGGGACTTCCACCACATTTTCTTCATCTGTTTTGCCCTACATACAGTATGTCTCCCTCTCTTGGACTAGCTCTATTTTCATCAGTCCTTACCTCCCCATACCCACCAGCAACAGGTGCTGCAGTGGCTGGGGAGAGCAGGAGATAGACAGAGATCAGTGGACTGATTCCCAGGCAAGTTCCTAAATTGCTCCTCACACACGCTTTCACAAACGGGTGTATATGAGGCATGGTGAGGTGTATGCACTGGGAGTGCCAGATAGCACGTTTGCCTGAAAGAGGTGTCACATGAGGAAGAGGGCTCTGAAATGAACAATATTTATTTGATGTAATTTGGGAGTCATATCCTTCACTGCAGGGCTGTCTAATGCTTCTTTTCTGTTTTAGCAAACCCAAGCTGATCTGGGAGTACATTTTTTTGGCCAACAGTAAGTCCTCATATTTAAATTATTTTTTTTTATGACCAGCAGCATTTAAAATAGGTGTTCCTACACAAAGATAAGGTCATCTTTACTCTTCAGGTATATAACTGATTACCTTGAGCTTGTGTGCAGCAGAGAAGGTTGCCAAGGACATAAATAAACAGACCAGCAAACATTAGCACTTGACCAAGATTGCACTGAAGAAAAAGAGGCACAGCAAAATCAAAGAAACACAGGAATCTGAGATCTTACAGATGATGAGTATTTAGTCTTCTTTCTAAAACCAAATAAGGACTTGCATCCTTTATATCCAAAACCAAGTGAAGCGAAGGAAGCTTACCATTGAGGAAATTATTAGTGTCTTGGGCTATCTGGATTCTATTTGAGGTTTTAACCTCTTGTACAAGACCTTCTCCACTGATAATTCAGATGCCAAATGAGATTGGATCATATGCACCAATTCACTTTTAATTATGGAGGATTGCTGCCTCTGCTGTCCATGGAGAAGTTTAAATGCTGGTGTTTTACAGGATAAACTACAGGATGTACAGCCAGGTATTTCCTGCAGAACCTTCTTTCCTTTCTTACTATAACTTATGGTTTTATTTTCCTTTTCCTCAAATGCCAAAGATAGACTTTAACAGGAACCTACCTTTACTTCCTTCCAAGATCTTCTGGCAATACAAACCGCAAAAAAATAGCAAGAAACAGAAATGATACATCAAAATAATAGAAATTGTGGATACATGTCCATCATTTATATCCATGGTATATATGAATAACGCCATATTTTCAGCCTTTGTCCTAATGTCTTTTACAAACACAGAACACAGTTTGTATATGCTGTTTTTAGGCTGTTTCTGATTCTTTCTGAAGTTGAGAATATAATTTCTATTCACTGCAGAGAGACCAAGAAGTAAAGCAGAGAATTGCAGGCCTCCATTTATTACTAGATTTAAGGGCTACGTTTAGACATAGAATGTTTGATGCTTCTTCCTCACAGAACTTTTTATGTATGTACATTCAAGAGCAGCCTAATGGTTTTAGACAGAGCAGAGGCTTGGTCCTTGCCCAGAGACTGTATCTGCTGGTTTTAGAGAAAAGTAGGACACTGAAAAATGAAAGGGGGAGTATGAAATGAAGTGTAAGGACACTTACATCAGCATAGCCATGTGGGCAGGTAGGTATGTGCTATTCATCGTGCTTATTTGTAATCCAATACATGTAATTTGGATTACACATAATTCATATTACTTGACAGATTCTCATTCTGTTGGCTTCCTTCTCATAATGACACAACTTTAAATGAAGTTCTTTTAAATTAAATAATTCCATTAAAATGTCTGCTGAGCCGAGAAGAGTGCTTCTTGGACTCTCAGACAAAGCAGTCGCCAACTGAACTATCAGAACTCATATCTATGCAGTCGACAATGTTTTTCAATATTGAAGAATCTGTCTAAAGATTAAAAAGTCAAGGGACAAACAGTTCAGCATAGTTTTACAATGACCATATCTTACTTCTCCAAGATTAGAAGATTATTTCTGAAGCATTTACTTAGGATAACAGTAAAGCAAAGTGCAATCTATTGAAAGCCTTCTCACACCTTTAAGTTCAACATGACTTTTAAAATTGGAAATAAGTTTTTTGAGGAAGATACACTACTGCAGTGGTATATGTCAACAAAAACCTATCTCAGAGAAAAAACTGTAATAATTTTCTTAATTTTATATAAAATTTGTACATCAAGTTGACTATAAGGGCATCTCTGTACAAGATCTGAGTCTGTCTACTCCAGTTGGAGGGTCAACTATTTTCTTCCTAAAGCTATGCCACCCTCTTCTTTTCATGTATTTTGGTCTGTAATATCTCTGTTACTGACTTGGATGTTCATATCTTCACATGTGGACCATAGGAGAGAAAAATGGGAGAAGAAAGTAAAGCTAACTACAAGTTATGTAGTGGCTCAAAACAAAGCTGTCTTTGTACTGTCTTTGTAACAAAGTTGTTAATGTAAAGGAACAGTGAAGTTTATTTTCATTCCCTAGTCCTTCCTTTTTAATTTTCCAATTGTCCATTGTCTCAGTGCATCTGAATTGTCGATATTCTGGGAATATTTTACCTAGATTGCAAAGGCATGCTGCTGACTATGTTGAACATTTTAATAGTGCTGTTTTATCTATACCAGGTAAAAACCTCTCGATGTTCTAGATGGAGAAATAGAAAGGCCTTTTTCTGCTTTGCCAAAATGGAGTTTGGCTTTCTTATCTTCCTGTAACAGACAGCGGCACATTTAGTACTGCAGAGAAAGCAGAGTTCAGAGCTTTGCCTTCAGGCAGGCTCACTGGAGTTTAACATGCTGCACAAGCTGTTCCCTATTGTCCTGTGGCACTATTTTGGCACACACTCATCTGAGACTCCCAGATTCACATGAACCATTTTAACAAGCAGCCCTGTTTTTCAAGTGCTTCCTAGTGAACTCAAGCATCCAATTCAGCACTGAATCTCCAGAAAAAAAAAAAAATTAAATAATGACTCCCCCAACAAACAAACAAACAAACAAAAAAAAAAAAAAACCCAAACCCCCAAAAAAACCCCAAAAAACCAACCAAAACCAAAACCTCCAACCATCAAAATAATGAAATTGTAATTTAATTTACAAGAAAATGTAAGTAGTGGAAAGAAAAATCAGTACATGCTGATTCCAGTAGATACATTTCAGGGTTATCCTGAAGGCTTGTATGTAGTACATGTTGCAGCTTTGCACTCCTGGAATCCTATGAAACACAGTGTTGCTCCCTTGACTAGATCTAGGCTTACAGCCTTGCAGCCTCATTTTAACAGAAATACTCTGGTTATGCTTCTCTGATCATTTGGATTACTGCCATTGCCACATTTAGCTAGGTGTCTGCATTCACCTTGTGTCAGTCCTTTACTGCAGTATAGTAAGGCTCAGGACTTTTTGTCTCCTGAGATATACTGAAATAGTCCTGAAGAAAAAGAGTTGTTATTTTACTTTAGGTCATGCACGTGACCAGCAGTGGTGTCCAAGCAAATTCTCTCGATGCCCGTGTGCCTTTTACCTGATGACTGTAAATGCGGGGCTCCATCATTCCTCCAGAAAATAAAATTTAGCACTAATCCCACAGCCTCACCCAGGGCAGAGCAGCCAGTGTAGCAGGGATTAGAGCAGTTCTTTCAGGCAGTGCTGATTCTACATTCAGCCCTGTATCCCAGGCCCTCTGATTAGCTAAATGGGGTACTGTCTGTGCCAGTAAGCAATACTGTCTGGTCATACTCTTTGCTAATCAAGTGCTTGGGAACTAGCTCAATTCAGACAGACCATTGTTTCTACTATCTCTGATTTGTTTCTGCAACACTAAATATAATGTCTTCTCAAAGCATTTGCATTCCTCTTTTGTGGTCAGTAAAGCCCCTCACACATCAGTGCCTTTATTAGGGGAAAATTTATAAAATTCACCCTCTCAGGTGTTTTCCAGCACAGGTTCACAGCTTCAGTAGTGTCAGAAATCACTGTAGCAAGGGAAAGAAAGTGCTTTTATTCAGCAAATCACTAAAGCCCCCTTCCGCCTGGGAACAGCATGAACTAGTCTCTTAAATGCAGTTCTAAATCCCTTGATCTGCTAGGATTTACAGAAAGAAAGAGGTGAAGTCAGGCAATGACCAGGGAGCAGAGGAAATGGCCTCAACTGCTCTGAATAAAAGTGCTGGGAAGAGAGTGGTCAAAGGAGGTGATGGCTAAAGGAACTTGCTTTCTAAGGTCACTAAGATTTCTATATATATGCACTGGATGATGGATATATGTAAAAATACTTCCCTGTTTAGGCAGTTAATGAAGAAATCTGGTTGGTTTTGGTTAGTTTATTTTTGGCAACTTCATGACTCAATGACAGATGTGTAACACTTCTGATTCAATTTCCTCTTGCACGTGCAGCCTCTCATGTCCATCTCCCATTAACGTAAGAGCAGCCAGGACCAGACCTGTGTTTATGCCTGTCCCAGAGCTGTGTGATTATTTCTACGCCTTATATCAAATTCCAAAAGTTGTGAATTAAGTAAGCAGCATTGGAAATATGGCTCTGAGGGATTTTTATATCAGATTATGATTTACCTTCCTGTTCCAGAATGTGGCATTCCATGCTGCTTTTGTGAGCTGCCTATCTTGTAAAGGTACTTTTACTATTCTCATGAGGACAAACTTCCATTGTCTTACTTTGTGGCAGCTTCATTGCTCATTTATAAATAGGAACAGATGTTTCACTTTCATGCCAATGAAGAACAGGTGTGGAGAACAAAATTATTTCCTCCTGATTTAGTATAATTTCTCTTTCTTCACACTAGCTTCACAGTGAATATAATCTGCTCCACTGTTGGCCAATCACTCAGACTGGAGTGGAAAAGCCAGGCTGTGCTCCTCCCATCCATGCTGCCTGAGGACAGATGGACTTAACTCTCCCGTTCTCTTCTCCTGCCCAGAAGTATGGAACAAATGAGTTTGCAGCTGTATGAAGGTGGCAGTGAGGGAATCCTAATCAATGTGCCTAGTTATGCAAATTATGTCAAGGTACTGTCCTGTTTTAGACTTGGGCTGATAGATTTGCTGTATTTTGCTGGCTCTAAGTGCAGAACATTGCTTAAATGGAAACTGTGTATTCATTTTCAAGGGGGTGTCTGTACTATAATATTGCAAGTAGTTTTCCAGATAAACAGGTTAATAGTTTACTCAGGATTCAGCAGTACATTTTGAAATGTTAGAAATGGTTCTATCATATTACATCTAGTTGGACTTTATTCTTTCATGAGGAGTGGCTTTAATGGTTGTTAAATTGCACAGAAAGAGCATTAGTGTTCTCACATATGGAAAAGGGAGCTACAATAAAAAATAGACTAATATAAATGTTTATTACCACAAAAAGATTTTGAAAAGTGTCCTTAAGCTAAATAACCTCAAAGTTGTAGGAATGAGGCCCCAAGTTTCAAATGCTGTTTTGTTTGGGAGATTGCCCAGCACGTGCCTGATAACTTCTGTGGGTTTAGGTACATCCTTCAGTGCTGTTTTTTTGGGGTTTTTTTGGTTTTTTTTTTTTTTTTGTTTTTTGTTTTTTAAAAAAAAAAAAAAAAAAAAGCAGCACCAACAGGCTAAAATGACAAGCTCTTTCAATACATCTATGTGACCTCTCCTGTTCATATGAGAACTTGTGTTCTCATATGAACAGCAGAATGATGATGTTTCCCTGCCATCCCATTCTGAATTTAGGTGTTTTAATGGTGCTAATACTTAAGTGCACTCAGCTCAGTCATTCTGGTCCCCAAATGTACTTTTGTATGAATTGATCTATGGTGCTTCTTTTTACGTAGCTGTTTTTAGAGCCAGACTGCAACATTTCATTACTACATAACTTGAACTGTGCCACTGCTTGTGCCTGATATCAGTAAGTTACTTCTCTGTAATTTAAAAGGGCACATGTCTATTGTTCACAAAAACCTGATGTACAGAGAGATCATTTACAAGACTATATATAGGCACCCAAAGTTTAGCTGTTCAGGGCCTCACTATTTATTCTGGTGCTCTCTAAGAGAAGAGCTGCACTATCCAGTACAGGACTGTAAGGTTCCATTTCACCCTTTGCTGACTCTGCTCATTTTTCTCACCGCAGTGAGACTTACACTTACTCAGTTGCTTTCTTACATCATCTGAAGCTGTTTTCCTCAATTCTGTTATGCCATGACTGCCTTTGTTCAATCTCTGAGCCCTCATCAACAATATACCTGTACAGGACTTATTGTCAAAGCCTTAATTTTGTCTTATTTTTTGTGTTTTCCAGTGGGCAGTGTTAATGCTTCTTACATGAGCTTTCAGGAAGGAGCACTTGCAGAAGCAAGTTGTTTAGTGGAGATGCTTAGAAGCATTTGTCCATGCCCAGGGCTAAAGTATTGTCTTTAGTGGCAGCTTCTGGCTGGTGGGCAGTACAATGATTAAACTCTCATTCATTTGGGAGCAGTTAATAGGAAGAGCCTGCAGGCTTTTTTTGTCAGACAACACATAAGGTAGTACAGCTTGCCCTGTCATGAAATGCTGGGTTCCAAGCTGGCAAAGCATGCTGTTCCTCCGGGTTAGCAAATCAGAAATATTGTAAGTAGATTAATTTTCTACTGGAAGAAGATGGATTTCAAATAAAAAAAGATTCATGTTCAAACTGACCAGCTAAGAGGGTACTGAATGAGAGTATAGCCTGAGCAATGAGCAGAAGGAAGGAGTGCCATGAATAATGGCAATGTACATTTTATAGAAGCAACATGTCTTGCACTCTTTCAAAGAAGTAATGAAATGACTTGATGAGCCATTTTTTTTTCTAAAATCATGCTAATGGTGGTTAGAACAGTGCTTATTTTTCATATTCTTGAAAAATATTCTTCAGTGAAAAAAAGAATCAGTTTGCCATAAGTTTATTGACAGTTATTAGAAAAACATTCACAATTCAGGAGACCTGGATACTGTAACCTCTTAACAAAAATTAAATCCAGTGCTCCCATAAGATATTCTCCTGTTATTGCTATGCTTGGGTGCAAGGCAGATGTTACAAGGCTTCATTTTCCATGACCAGAAAGTTACTGGATTAGTATTTAACCTCATCTCAATATCCTTCACTGGATAACTCTCTGTCAAAAAGGGCATGAGAGCTCCCATTAATATTATAAACAGAGGAATCAACATCCTTTGAGCCATTTGTAAAATTGGTGCAGCATGTGACTTTTGAATTACTATGTTCTTCCATGGTATGTATGTGGCAGCCTCACTGTTACTGGCATCTTACAGCTCAGAATATGAAAGCTTGTGCTGAGATTAGGTACTTCTATGCAAGGCACTTAAAAACAAGCAAGCCAATGAGAACTTCAAATTCTTAAGTAGTGTCAACTGAAGACGAGGCATTAAAATGTTATATTGTGGAATAAAACAGAGCATAGCCTTGGAGTTTGACTACATGTTAAATATTCCTGGAAATATTTCTTCATCCTGGAAGCATCTTAGATTTAAGATTGAAATCTCGGTCCCTACTCCATCTCTAATGGAAGGTTTGCAAAACTTTGTGTGGCCACAGAACAGATATTTAGCACACTTCAGGACTAGCAGTTTTTCCTCAAACCCTAATTATTTCCTTTGCCACAGTTTTGTACTTCAGAGTAGGCTGGTTTTGATGTCAAGGAAGAAGCTGCCATTCCTCAAAAGGAAAGTCATAGACTTCCTGGTTATAGGGCTAAAAACTTATCATCCCTTGAGGAATGTCCCCACCCTTAAAAGGGAGATTTCTGAGAGAGCACCAGAATACCACCTGGGTGCTAACAGTAGTGAGGCAGGGCTAAGATCTGGCTGGGAAGTCCATCCAGAGTTTGAGAGTCCTTGGCCAGGGACAGGCTATGACAGAGCTTGAAGAAGGGAATAGGGGAAAAGCCCAACCTGACCCTAAATAGGGCCCCAAGAGATGTGGATGGGGATCTGAGGTGGGCTGGTCAGGGCCTCAAAGGCCAGGTAGTACACTCAAGGCCTGACACAGAGGTGGAGAAAAGGTTTTTGTTTCTTGCAGAGTATTGAAATGGCTAATGTGTGTTATAGCATGTCATGGTGATGCAGGTGAGATTCAACATTTCTAACATTGCTAAGAGGTCTTGAATGAGAATTGTATTTGAGGAGCAATAAAAAGAGAAGCTTTGCTAAAATGCTGATTACTATGATCAGCAACAATGATTTCAAAGCAAGGATGGTAAAAATGAAGTTGCAAATAGAAATGTGCTTAGCAAGAGATTCCCTTAAGGAAGTCAAAGTACCTTTAGCCTGGCAGCACCTGCGAAGATCTAAATTACAGATGAGACACACACCAAAGATAAGAAAAAGCAAGGACAGTAAAAGATGTGATATGCAAATTACTTAGATAAGCGTTTGAAAAAGATATGATAGTTATAGCATGGTTATTGCATATATGGAACAGCATAGCAAGAGAATTGAACTCATTACCGATACCAATACCGTAGCTTGGGAACCAGCACTCCCCCTTTAGTGATAATTTGTGGGGGGTTGGACACAGCTGCATTGGGACACTCAAGCCAGTTCTGAATAATGTGGTGGTCAAAGTCACCTACTTAGTATGCTTTACTAGTTAACCATTATATTATTATTATTATTATTATTATTATTACGGAATTCATTAAAACATAAATATCTTTCAAATTAACTACTCTATCATGGCATAACAATGCAGCCAGGAGAGAGATGTCCGAGTGAGAATAAGAATTCAGAATTCCTGCTTTGTAGCCTTGTGATCTTCGTAGATCTAGAAATCAATATGAAGTGTGCTTTGGCTTTGATTCTGTAAGAAAGTTCAAAGAGTTGGATACAGCAGCTGAGCAACTGACTTGCCAGCTTTGGTACCCAGCTCTGCTTTTCCTATCAGTGAAGCTGAAAGAGTGTGTGAATTCACAGTGCAGTTTCTGTTGGGGTGCAGAAGTGGCTCAATTGGCTCACAGGAATAGCTGCTCATCAGGGAGCCTTGGAAGCTGCAAGGATGTTGAAAGCATGTGGAAGACATAGCTACTGCAGAGCTTCTGCGAGTACACCACATAACTAGAGACATCTGTTCTGGGGAGGAAAACACTTTTTAATCTCTAGGGTATGTTAAAACCTCAAGGCCACAGGAAGAAAAGCTGCACAGGTGCAGTAGGACCTGTTGAATTCTATGTGTGGGGGACATCTTTGGGGGAACTGTGCTGCACACACTGTGTTAGCAACATGACTTGGAGAAGAGGGAATTACTCAGCTCTTGGTATGTGCAGGAAGAAATGACTATATGGATCATTTGTTTCAAAGGAGCTCTCTGAGGGCTGTGATTCTGACACCCAAATGCAGTAGCCGAGGGAAGAAGAGGAAAACAGATCCTGCATGATCCTAAGGGTATTTATTTGACCTCTGCTGTCTGCCTAAGAGTTGAATTCACTGAAAATCTGAGCACTCAGAAGAGTGCTGAGTTTGTGTGGCTGGGAAGGGGCTGAGGAGACTCTTTGCTGGTGCAGGTCACTATCCAAATGGGAAGATGATCTCTGAACAGAGGTGAGTGCCACAGAGATACAGGAGCTTTTTGCTTCTTGCCGACAAAACTGAGCTGCTGATTATTTAGTATGGCTGTGGAGTAGCACTGAATGTGCTCCTTTGGAAAAGGTAAAACTGGGGGTCCCTCAAGAGATCAGAATAACCCATTGCCCTTGTCTATATGTTGTGTTCCTCTTGAATGCTACCCTCTCTCTTACACTAGACCAGCTGAGGGAAGTGTTAACCCTGAATCCAAATGGGTAGCAAGAAAATCTGTGGAGTCACAGCTTTGAATTTTTACAGTTGTTGCCATACTAAGGCTTATCGTTAGATTCTTTAGACACAGCACAATAAATACAGAGATATTTGCAGATGCAGAAGGATATTTTCTGTATGGTAGGAGGTTAGATATATACTCATAGCATCAAGTAAATTTTTCCGTACTGTCTAAACCAAGATGTATTCTAGGCTGAGAGGATGCAGTGATGTTTGATTCAGATAGAATATGTCCTGTTTCTTAGATATTCTTGTGTTAAAGATCATTATTATTGGTAATACAGGTTAGTCTTACAAAATTTAAATGCAGTTATAAAAACTTTAACAGAAGTGCAGGAAGTTCATCTTAGGAATAGCCTGTACTATTGTAAAACTATGAAATAAAGAGGGAATGTTGAGACCAGATCAGAAATTAGAGATTTCATCTGTAGTGTAATTTGCTGCTGACATCAACTGGCAGGGAGGTAATCATTGACAGGATGAATGCAGTAAAGATTATATGATTTATATGATATTTTATTGCTCTTCCTGTAGTGTGACAACCTTTGACCAACTTCCCCTGGTGAAAACCAATTTAGATAAAAGAGGATTGCAGCAAAGTTTCTGAGGCAAGTGTCTATTTCTTTTTCAATCCACTTTCTTCTTTTCAGTCTCTGATTTTGCAGCCTAAGGGCTTGCACAAGTTTCATTCACATCACTCATTTTATAGCCACTTTCTTTGTGGTCATGGCCTGGTGTAGAGGCCAGCCTTTTTATCATCAGTCATGGGTTAATCTAAAAACCTGGAATCCTGATAACAGTGGTATGAAAGGGTCAGAAAAGGAATTACAGGTATATTTTTGCTTTTGTTTCCACAGACCTCAATAAAAATTATTCTCCTTATATTCAGAGGGGTTATTAGCACCTCCTAGGCTTCCACATCTTTAGTAGGTATTCCAGATGGACTCATAGGGGTATCTCCCTAAAATAGGCAGCACTGTGACCTTGTTAAGAGATCCAGGTCCTTTAAATACTGAAGAGGAGCCAACAACTGATGGTGCATTGTCAAGAAGCTACATTTTAAAATTGTCGAAATGCCAGGAATTCTTCATTCTGCCAAGAGTCCCTTGTCACAAAGGACTGAGCAGAAATCTTGTGTATCCCCAGATACTGCCAGTTGAAGATACTGGGTTTCCCAGCAGTGCAGAGACAGAAGTGGTTAATGCTGTACCCGGTGCCAGTCTAGACCTGGCGGTCATGTAAGATATGAACTTCTAAAAGAGTGAGGCTAAAGGCCTACTGTTACAATAGCAAAAATGTTACAATTCTAATACTGGACGGAATGGATTTCATCACCCTCCATAGCGAAACTTTATATATGGAATTCCCTTGCTGCTAATCTGCAGACATATAAATGAGGTGAGAATTTCCCCGAGAACTCTGAAAGACCCAGTAAAAAGAAAAATGCTTTTGTCACAGATAATGCCTCTTCCATCAGGTTATGACAGCAAGCATGTCCTAAAGCAACCTCTATGGCATACAGTGGTCCGGACATAATGGCATATTCTGGCAGTCTACGCGGCAGTGCATACTTAGCTGTTGGATCTCTTGTGGGTGGACTACACAGCCATACCACTGGAGGCAGACTAACAAGAATGATTCGTAATACTTATTGTGACCACAAGTATGTAGGGTGGCACTGAACATTCCTTACTGTTCATGAAGAATAGAGCTATCATAGTCATTTGTTGGTCAGTACACTTTGAATATTATGTATCTCCTATAATAAGAAATATTCCCACATGAATATTTTAAGAAACTGTTTTCCTTTGGTATTGTATGACATTTGCATAATTTTCACTGAAATTTGTGGCAGATTCAAACTGTCAAGCCTATTTACATTGCAGTGGAAAAGTATTTACTGATCCATACAAATGTTACATTTGCATCTGTAACAGAAAATGCATACCTCTTCAATTTGCTAATGAGAAGAATTATACATCTGGTTAAAACTTTGTCAGAGGCAGTACCAGAATTTTCCATATCCCATTAATGTATGGGAACACTTTTTTTTTCACTTGGAATTTCAGCTAACTCTGAGAACATGTTGTTGAGAAAATTGAGTGGTGCCAGGATTTATATGAAGTATTAAACCCCAGGCTTCCGAGCCGTTGACTTATAATAGTCACGGTCTTATTTGGCTGGCCAAGTAACAAGTACAGCATTAATACAGGATTTAAAACTAGAGGAACAAAATAAATGGGACACTGTCCTGTTCTTTAAAGAGCTAAACATTTGAGGCCTCAAAAACAGTGTCTGAGAGAGGAGGTGCTGAGTACCTGACTGAATTTAGTACCAGGACACTCAGCTCTCCATTGCAGTTGCTAAACCTGTGACTGATAAATGAGATGCAAACCTGCACAGAGCATCTCAGGTCCTGTCAGGCATATTAGCTGAGCCTCAACAGAGATCAAATGAAGCAGCATTGGTGCAAAGCTGGCTTTGAGGGACCATAATCTCAAACCTGGAGGAGCATGGTGGAGCTATACCCAAAGGGCTCTTCAGAAGCCTGAAAAAGTCCGGATAGATTTGGTACATGTAGGTTGGAGCTAGGATGCCAGCTGTCAGCAGAGAGATTCAGCCTTTGGCTTGTGCTCTTGTGCTAACTGCACAGGAGAAGAAATCCGAGGACTTAGTTCCCTGTCAGTCCAAAGAGAGAAGCAGTGGGACACTAGCTGCAAATGAGTCCTTGGTTCTGCTGGCTGCAGAATGAAAACAATCCATTCTGTAATTTAAAAAAGAGACTGAATTACAAGAATTAGCCTGAAGAGGCAAATGTTCAAATCTCAGGGTTCAAGTTGCAACCAACATGGGTCTGGCTTAGAAAAGATTAGTGTTTTGAGGTATGTTAGGTTCTCTTTGTCTTTGGAAACTTCCAGGTGTACTTGAATTCCAGACTCACTCCTTAAACTAGGAAGGCTAAAGGTTCAGTCATACAACTGAACTTGACATTCTTGTTATCAGGAACTGGTGTGCTAAGTAATGCATCAGTATCTATGAGACTTGAAATAAAACCAACACCACATCCTTCTGAACTGACAGCCCTGCATAGTCCTAGACTTCATGCTCTGCTTCATGCTCTGGTTGCCTTTAAATGTCTATATGATGCCTTTAACTGGATAGGTCAAAGATAGTTATCAAAATGCCCTCGTCAATTAATAAAAAAGTTGTGATATAATCAGAAATACTTCTTTGGTATTAAACTACTTCAGAAAATATTCTTGTTAAGGAGTTTTATTTTGTACCAACCTCTATGCTAAACTGAGATGTTTGATCATTTCACCTTAGCTCTCTTAACATTTAAAATTACACCTTAGGTATTTTCCTTAGTGGTCTTCAAAGTAAAAATTAACTCAAAATGTCCAAGAAGTAGATAACTAAATTGTGGAAAATGTCTTTGTAATAAATACATAGAAGGATGAAGCTACTTCTTGGCCCCAAACACCTAATAAGCTCCTTTCTTTCATTACTCTTATTTTTTAATAAATGCAGCTACATCATTCTAGCCTTTCTAGCCAAGTCCAAGTGAAGCATTAGTTTTTTTCTATACAAGAATATATACTCAAACAGTTATTTCTGTTACCTGTGAAAAATCCTAAAATTTCATTCTTTCTCTCATGGCTAATAGGGCTTTTAAGTGTTCTTGTCACTTGCACACTACACCACTATATTTTTATCTTTAAATGGTGCCTATAAAATTGCATATCATTCATAAAAATTAGAACCATAGGGTCTGGGTTGTAAGGGATGTTAAAGATCATCTAGTTCCAAGCCCCCTGCCACGGGCAGGTAACATTTCACTAGAACCAGGTTACTGAGAGTCCCAAGCTCCAGCCTGTTCCTGAAATGGATGATTCCTGGGTCCAAGTTTTCATCTCTTTCATGTCCCAGACAAGAATCTTGAGCAGTTGGAACAGATCAGTGTTTCTATAGATGTCCAAAGGAGGCTATGTGACAACTGTGACTTGAACATGAATGAAGAAATATCAATATTTCTGGGGGTTCAGCTTATTTTTACAGCAATGTGCCTTAGGCCTTCAGGAAAGGCTTCTGACAAAACCTGTCTAATAAATAAATTACTTTGTGCAGAGACTTTTCTTCAGATTCTTTAGTCAGTAGCAGCTCTCCCCTCATGGCCCAAAAATTCAGTGAAACTTAAACTCACAAAAAGAACCTCTGGCTTCTCTGGCCTTCAGGGTGTTGGGCCACTGAAGCAGAATTATAACACACATAATGCAGCATGCTAAGCTACAGATGAAGAATGAATGGCATGAAAGAAGAAAGTGTGAGGATGAGCTATGCACAGTGGGCCACGAAGGTTAACAATGGACTCTTGCACAGTGGGGGTGTGCAACTGAGAGTGTGACCTGAGCATGTATGAAATGGGACAGGACACTGTCTTAGGTGCCTACAGTACCCTTTTCAAAAAGGTGTGGTAACTGCTGTCCAAAACCAGAAGGAAGTCTCCTATGATTCAATTGTGCTTTTATTTGTATTAGCAACCAAAGGGCCTGACTGAAGAATTCCAGGTGTTTAGAGCTTTTCTGATTATCCTAAAACTTCCTCAATAGCTTTTTATTGTAGGGGTCAAAATCCTTGATTTTTTTTTTTTTTTTTTTTCTTGGAAAGTATTTCTTTTGGTTCATTTCTAGGGTCAGTATTAAAGCCACCAAATATGTAGACCCTAAACCAGAAGATATGGAAAGGAGCTAGCTTCTGCAACAATGCAAGTGGAAAGCTATTTCATCAAATGTAGGTTCTAGAGAATTAAATGGTTCAGCCATGCTCTGAGAAAGCAAATTTATGGTCAGGTTGCAGAACAAGGTTTGGTTTAATTGACTGTTGTGATTTTCCCACACCCTTTGGTCACCAAAATCAGACACGGTTCTCTGATGCCTGTGACATCACACCAGACATGGTCTGAGCTATCTGAGAGCAGTTGAAGCTCATTAGTGGAACTTTGTGGTGTGCTTGTGTTGCCTATATCCCTCTTAACCAAAGAGTTACATTTAGCACTTCAGGAGAAATGCTGAGGGTGTGGCTTATCTCTCCAAATTGCCTGAGTGACAGGTGTCTATACTTTGAGGACCTGACTGACCTGGAAGCTGAAGCAAGGTTAGCTTGAAAACATACAGATTTTTAAATTCAAATATCCTTTTCCTCTATGCTTGCAGGACTTTTTAAGAAATAGTTAAATACATTTATTGCAAGTAGACATCAAGTTTGTATTTGTTCTGGGAAGTCTAAAGGTAGAAAATGAGGAAGTGCCCAAATACAGAATATTAGTACACTTTTAGTTTTCCTAGGATGCTGCTGTGTTTGTTCTAATATAGACTTGCCAAAATTTGACATTTAAATGCTGTACTACAGTCATAATAGACAAACAAAATAAATCTGGAGGTACACAATGCTTAATGTTTTATGCATGTACTTGTTGCACATTTTCTTTTTAAAAGTAATTTCAGACCTTTTCAGCAGAATTTTAACTCATGTTATAAATCAGCAAGTTTCTACCAAAATTTTTCAGGGAGAATCCTATACAAATATATAGTATATGTATATTTTAAACTGCTATAGAATGCTTAAAACAAAATATTGCAAAAATGTAAACATCTGAAAATAGTAAATAATTAGTTTGAACTTAGGTTCTATGATTATTATCTATCTGTCAATGAAATGTTTATAATCTACCACTAAAATAGAGCAATTAAATTTCCCATCAAGAAGTATGTTCCATTAACTCCACAGCATTTTTTTTTTACTTCCACTTAATTTGATGGATACCATTATTTAATTTTCCCTTCTAAGCAAAGCTTCTCATCTATTGCTAATGCTTCATGGAAACAGTTCAGTAAACTGACCTTGCACCTAAAAACCAAACCCAAGAAGGTTCAGTCACCTTTTCAACAAGATCAAAAAATTCTCTTGCCCACTTGTCTGAGCGGGTCAGAGTCCAGCAGCGTATGAGCCAGAGCACAAATCCCAGGTTGTCTTCTCTTGCTGAACTGCTCCATCACCCTACTGACTGGAAAGTGATCAGTATTTCCATAATCTCTCACTTCTTTCTACTTTTGCTTTTTGTATCAGCCCAGCTTGTGGCTAGGAAGTTACTGTAATGATATCATGCAGGCACAATAAGGATGTGCCAGAATATGATATTTAGGGTATAATTGCAGTGCCTTTGGCAAATCACTGATTTTAAATGTCAGCAGGAATGTATCTCTGCTGTGAGATGAGGCCCACCTCTTACATATGTGTTGAACTCATTTTTCTCCACTTCCTGCCTTCTCCAAGCTCAACAGAAAATCTTTGAATCCCCTTCCCTTCAAATGCAAATTAAGATGTAGACCCAGAGGCCAACATTCCTGTATTTCATTTTTCAAAACTTGCAGAGCACAGGTGCCCTGGAGGGGGTGCTGCTCAAATGCAGAGAGCAGCTTTAAAGTGCCACCTGAGGTGGAATTGTACTGGACCTCAGCCTGGGGAGCTTGCCAAGTGGAACACACTGAACTAGTGTCACCCTGACTGTGCTGCCCTCCAGCCCTTCTGCCTGCTTCCGAGGCTCCAGGAACCATGGTGTGCAGGGAATGGCAGGTCTGCTGCCCTCCATCCCCTCCTGACTCTTGGTTCTCCCTTGATTCCTCTGTACATGGTGTCTGGACAGTTCTGCAGCCTGAACTGCTATTTTTTTTCTCCAGTTGAGGAGTCAAGCCCTGTCATGAGTAGCCTCACAGGCATCTTTTTTTACAGAAAAGTAACTCATGGCCACAGAAACCTAAATGATCAAATCTACACTTCTCTCGCAGCAAAGGGGAAGAATAGGGCACAACCCCTTGCCAGCAGAGCCACCCCACAGGGAATGATGCTTCAGTGCAGTGAAGACCTGTCCCAGGTCAGCATGGACTGGCATCAGGGGCCAGAGGAACCCTGAGGAGCAATTAAGATGGTTTAAAAGCACGAGTGTCTTTCCCCAAGGCCAGGACTCACCCTAGTACAGTCCTAAGCTGACCACATCATTTCTGTCGTCCAAGAGCATTTACTCAACATGCTGATGTTTCTGTACACTTATGTCTGTGTTGGGAAAACCAGGACATCCTGCTGTGCTGCCAGTCACCTGAACATGCAATCCTGGTTCCTCTCAGATAAATGCCTGCTGCTAAGATCTTTCTCCTTGGTGACAAAGCCAACATTGTTCAAACTTGCCCTCTCCCAAGAATGTCAAATAAATTCTTCCAGAGCGCCTCTACCAAATCTCTCACTGAAGCTCTGTATTACAAGGAATTTGGGTGCTTCTATCCTTGCTTTATATAGCTGTCATAGACTCTGTTTGACCTGTAAGTGGCAGTGTGTGGCTTAAAATGCTTCCTTCTTCTATGGCTCTTTATCATCCAGCTCAGTGACTTTGAGAGGGAAGGATAATTGAAGAGCTGACTGAATTCCCCTGACTAGGAGCTTACTTAAAACAGTCTGCTTGTCTGAATGGTGTCACACTGCTTCCTATTATTCCTAATACTGCTCAAGCATAGGAAAAGATTTTGAATTGCTTACTTTTCTCAAGCTTTTAAAGCTGCTTTTTACAGTAGTCAAAAGATTTCTTTCCCTGTGCGTTTTGAAAGCTTATATTTCCTATGTTAATTTTAGAATAGCCCTGCGTGGCTCATTTCTACATAATATTTGGGTGTCATCTTAAGTATATGTAGAGAAATAAGTTCATTCAGTCAAAAAGAAAACTTAACTTGTACACACGATTTCCTTTGCAAAGCTGGTGTTAAAATTCTCAGCAGGGATCAATTCTGCTAAAGGTTTCCTGGGTTTTATGCCAATAAAGTGGTTCAAGCTTAACCGATCAAGAAGAGAAAAATAGACTCCTCTGCTTTCTTTTGAGAGTCATCAGCCTGATTTGTTTATTTTTGGTTGTCACCTAAACTTGAAAATAATATGAGTGACACCTTGCAAACCTCTGTTGTGCAGATGGAGTAAGAAAGCAGAATTTATACATTCTGGGTTTTATTCTGCAATCTCAGCCATGAGTCAGCCCTCTTGAGGACTTGAATGATAATCATAAATGATGCTCTTCTCTCTGCTTCCCATCCTCCCTCTGCTTTATGCGTAAAGGTGCTATGCTTATGCCTTGTCAGCTGCAAGTCTGGTGCTTTTTCACAGGCTTTAAAAATGAATCTTAAAAGAAACTATTCTGTTCTGTTTGGCTATAAAGGACACTGAAAGTTTCATATATAGCATATCAAGCATAAAAATAATTGCTGGAAGTGCAATGTACAAGTACTTATTGTTCCCAAGTAAAATCAAGAAATGCCACAACTAAAAAATATTACTCTGGAAAAAAAAGTCCTTGCTTTAAAAAGTAGAGAAAAACAGCTGTATCAGGGGAAATACAGAACACAGAGAGGGTTTTGTTTATAAGTCAGCCCTTTTATGGTACTCATCAGAATCCCTTTAGTACCTCATAAATATTAGTTAATTTATGCTCATAACTCTTCTATGAAACAAGGAAATACTCTTTTCTTCAGTTTAGAGAAGGGAAAATGGGCCAAGGAACAATTAAATGCATAGCCCAACATCATAAGGATCACCTGTAGTAGAGCAGAATACAAATGCAAATGCAGGTTTCCAGAGTCCAGGCCACACTTTTAACCATTGAACAAGCTTTCTCTCAAAGATGGTTTTTGGTATCTATCACGGGGGAAAAATATCAGCCCCACTTTCAGGAAAATAAAAATATGGGGACATAGATGAAGTGTTTTATCTGGAAGTCTCTTGAGATTCAGAAGCATTTAAATGCTAGTTAAGTTTCCAAAGACTGACTTTAGATTCAGCTATGCTCATAAGATTTATAAAAATAAATTAAAACAGTCCGTAAACAATGGGAATTACAGATCAAGAGGGGAAATCATGAGCTCAGCTATTTTTTGGCTTTTCAAATGTACATGAATATCCTATTTTTAACACCATGGATTTCCCTCTCCTGTCAGTTTCATAATCCTCGGTTTCAGAGATGATGTAAAACACACTCTTCACTAAGTACACTGATGGTTTCATTCCCCTGCTAGGGCCGCCTAAACCCCAGTGTTGTGAACTCAGCAAAACCAGACCTGAAGTCTGGAGAATTATACATATTTCTGGTTCATTTTCTCCAGTAATACCAGGAGTTCTCAAGTAAGAAAAGGCCTGCATCATGCTGGATAGAAAGCAGCTGACGCGAGACAAAGTCATGGATCCTTTTCCTCAGTGCTCTCTGGCTGCAATTAGACAGTTGTGACATTAGGAAAGGTACAGGGAGGCGTCAGGGGTAACACTGTGACAACTTCAAAGACAGCAGAACATCCCAGAACTTTACCTCACTTAATAGATCATGACTGCATTGCACTGTAAATACTGCTAATGTGTTTTGTTTGTCTTTAACGACAAGTAACCACCTGGCAACAGCATGCAAAGAGTTTGGAAGGAGTTAGGTGTGCCTCCATCTGCATGACACTATATCTAGTAACATATATCTCAGTATGCCTAAGGTGGGAATGGCTTTAAAACAGGAAGATGTATTTTCTGGCCTGTGCCCTGAGCTCTTCTTTCACTTTTAACTTTTCCTGCCCTTTCCCTGCACAATATTGTTTTCAACTCTTGGACTTTTGCAGTTGCCTACTGACTTGAAAGTTTGGTTTGAGACGCTACATAGGACTTTTAGACTGGTTACTTTCATCTCAGTGGTTTAATATTGGACATAACAAAATTTTAGCTTTAAGACGACTTCTGCACCTGAAATATGAGGAATGACTATGAATCGGAAGTCTCCACATTGATATTAGTGGGGAAATTAAGTAGAATGCAAGGTGGAAGAGAACACGTAAAATCTACATAAAAAGCAGCCAGTGATGTATGTGATGGAAGCAGAGGGGGAGAATGTTATACCAGAAGAGTTGCATTGCCACTAACAAAATGCTTCCTGCTATGCATTGCATGGGATGTGGTGGCTGTCCCTTGCTGAGTGCTGCAGGAATTTGCCTGACTGACCAATCACAGGGGTCACCAGTAATCTCTGCAGCTACATCTAACTGCATTGCTCTGCTGACCTCTCTGCTCTGCCACTTCAACTGAAACGAGTTTCAATACCAAAACGTTCCTTACTCTAATCTCTTATCCCAGGCATGTGTATGGTGTCACAATGTCCAACAGTCCAAGCATAAATTTGCCTTTGTGTTACCAGGAATGATGGCAGCCTACAGATATTTCTCATGTGTGTCTGTGTGTGGCAAGAGAGACTAATAGATTAGGAAGTCTGTTCAAAAAAAGCTGTTTGTTCTTTCACAACAGCTCAGTACAAAGCCACTCAATGCCTGCTTGTTTTGCTTGTTTCTGCACCTACCTCTGCAAAATGCTGTTACCTGACAGTCTAGGAGGCAGAAAAGGGACTTTTAAAGTATTTTATTCCTCTGAAACCTGACAAGTCAGACTCCTGCTTGAAGATGAAGTTGTGCTCAGCACTCAAGCGGAAACTCTTTTGGAAGCAAAAGACTCTTTTGGAGGCAAGAGGTCATGTGGCTGATTTCTTGCAGCACCAACTGCTCAAATCTTAAAATAATTAAGTAAGAAGCAGTAGATTTAATCCTACTGTGGTTTGTTTTTTTTCCCCTCTGACCATCTGTGAACCGAAGTGTTTCTTCCTCAATGCTGGAACAAGGGAAGATTTACCAGCAGTAGAGACTACAAAAGGAATGACAAGGACTTGGGTCCTGCTGGGATGCTCATCACTTCGGGAGAAGCAGAGGTATCTGAAGAAACACAAGCAGTACCTGTTAGCTCACGCTCTCTCTTTCAAAAAAGAGTCAACCTGTATTGCCTCTCCTCTGAAGGGGAATAAGAAAAGAGCCACAATGTTCTGCACCTGTGGGGAAAGTGGGAGGATAAGAAAATGCATCTTGTCTTAGAGAAGAATGATCACAGACACTTTGAACTGCCAGGTCTAACACAGCAGCCTGGAAGAATAAACCCGCAAGGAGTCTTAAGGACATTTAAAAATGCAAGCACAAAGTGGAAATAAAAGAATAAAAACTAGATTAATAATAAGGGGAAATTATGTCGAATAATAGGGGGAAATGATATAAAATCATATGGGGCTTAGCAGTAAAATTAATGGTGGAAAGAGGTAATTACTGAAAGACATGCAAATAAGCAAGAAAGAAGAGATTCATTATAAGCCTTGAAAGAAGATTAGGAACAGAAAGTCAGTGTCTCCCACAAATATTTTTGGAAGCTTTTTTCCTTAATTCAGTTCCATATCCTAAGACCTGACCCCATCTTTAGAGTTGATGGGTTATGCCTTTTTATCAAGCATATTTTCTCAGCTGTGCTAACAAGTTTTTGAGCAGGAATGCAGTGCTGTGTTTAAGATGGAAAATAGAAAAGCCTGCTTTAAGACTTTTAAGCTTCCTGAAACTCCTGCTTTTTGAAAAGCCATTTGTTCCCAGATACAATCTCTTGAAGAATAAACTAAGGCCAATTGCTTGCTGTTCCTCACTGTTTTTATAGTCAGGAGTTGTGTATGGGCCTATTTGCTGAGAAGTGTTAAATGTTGCTCAGACTCTTTTTTTGGCAAAAATAGGACTTCTTGCAATTTGTGCATTAGCACTTCAATGCCAAAAGCATAAATAAAAACCACGTAGTAATATATAAAATCTATATATTTGAAAGCAATGATCTTAGACTCTGCTTTAAAGCAGCTCTGAGAACCTGTTACAGCAAAGCAGATTTCTCCAAATTGATACCTCTCTCACCACAGGTAATATTCTTTAAAAGGGTCTTCAGCAAGTTATTCCCAGTGCATTTGCAAAAGAGAATTTGCAGTTCATATCCACTGCTGTTCAGAGAACTTTTAGGGCATGAGGTGTACAGGGATGATAAGCAGCATTAGCTGTCACCAGAAAACTGACTACAAGAAACCCAAGACTTCAGCTTTATCACAGATATAGATGTGGGTATTTTTGCAAGTGATAGGATGAATATTGCATCACTGCAGCGAGCTCTGTTCCCAGTTAGCAGGTGTTGAAGCTGACAGTGTGTGCCTTGCTCGCTCCCATGCTCAGGGAGCAGGAGCTCTGCCAGCTGCACTATCCTGCCAGCTCGCCAGATCACAGCCTGCAGGGACTGGAGGGATGGCACAGCACAAGAAACTCATTTACAAATGCCTGAGTTTCAGCTGCCTGGCTGAGGAATCAAGAACTTCTCAAGATATTTCAGGGTCTTTTCTGAACTGGGGACTCAGACAACCTTTACAAATAGAAGGGAAGCACTTTAAATGCAACATACTAAAGTGAGCTGCAACTAGGGCTGACATCAGATTTAAGTTGGTACCTTCTAATTCAGAATATTTTATGATTCTAAAATATATTATAGCAGCATGTCTGCTGCCAATTTTGCATGTGCTGATGTATTTTTCTCTGATTTTTCCTTTCTTATTATGAGCTCACAGCCATTTCTCCTCCACATTGAGACAGCTTCAACGAACACAGAGGATTCTGTCTGTGCTCCTCAGGAAGCAAAGGCCTTGTTCATAGAATCATGAAATATTATAGAATATCCTGAGGTGGAAGATTCATCAAGTCAGCTCCTAGCCCTGTGCAGGACAACCCCCAAAAATCCCACCACCATTTCCAAAAGCTTCTTGAACTCTGTCAGATTCAGTGCTGTGACCACTTCCCTGGGGAACCTGCTCCAGTGCCCAGTCCCCCTTTGGGTGAAGAGCTTTTTCCTAATCTGCAGTTTAAGCCTCCCCTGACACAGCTTCAGGCCATTCCCTCAGGTCCTGTCGCTGGTCACCAGAGAGAAGAGATCAGTGCCTGTCTCTTCAGTAGCTCCCAGAATATTCTCTATAATTTTGCCAGTCACTGAAATGAGACTGACAGGCCTGTAGTTTCCAGGGCCATCCCTTCTGGCTTTCTTGAAAATTGGGAAAATGTTTGCTAGGTTCCAGTCCACTGGGATGTGTCCAGATTCCTAAGACTTCAAAAATCATTGAGAAAGGTCTTGTGATGACATCAGCCTGCTCTTTGCATACCCTTGGATGAATCTGATCAGGCCCCAGAGACTTACAGAGAGGCAACTGGAGTTGCAGATCCCACACAAGTTTGGGATTGACTAGGAGTTGATAATTTCACAATGTGTTTCTTTCTGTATTGTTGCTAAGTTCAGTGGGATATATTTCAGAAGAGGATAGCTCTTGCAGCTGCAGACTGCAATCTGACTCCATGAAAAGCTTTGGTATCAAACCTGATCTCAGTGAACTATGAGCAACCTGAGTACCTGAGTTACTGGGTGACTTTGGCTCTGAGAGTGCAGGGTGGGATTATTGGCTGGTTGGATATAAGCATATGAGTTTTCAAAGAAGCAGATGAAAGTGTGATGTAAAGAAAAAAAAACAGTCTGGCAAGTCAGCTGTTTTGCAGTGTTTAGGGTTAAATCCTCCTATCCTTGCTTCTGCTGAGTAGTTAATTAGCTTCCTTAATATGCCTCCAGGAGTATTTAAATAATAGGAGAATATAAAGATGTCAAAAACCCTTCTCTGGGTTTTTGCATTGTCTTGCACCAGGAGTGCTTGTTCAACACCAAAGGTGATTGCAAGTTATAAAATCTTGTGTCCCTTCTGACGCTGGGAACCTCGAGACAGACGTGGCTTCAGAGTGACCTATGGTCAGGGCATGGCTCCCTGTGCAGACTTCCCTTCAGGTGTGAGACTCACTGGCATGGAGGTCTTCAGGTTTTGATAGGACTTTCTTAGAAGTAAAATAAGCTGCTTCCTTTCAAGATAAAGACAAGGACATGTTGAGGCATCATGACTGGTTCCAGGTGATAGTGACCATCAAGCTTTTCCATTATGATTAACCAGTTGAGTTTAGGTTTATGGGATATGTAGAGCACAGCACAATCCAGAAGGCAAAGAAATATGTGTAGCACAGTGTGGCACAGCTCAGCATGTGCCTGTGCATGCTCTGGCTAACCAGTGCATGGAACACAAGCTCCTCAGAATACAATAGTCTAGTCAGAATAACTACATATTTTCTATAGCCTTAAAGTGGATGTGACATGTCCTAGGAGGAGAACACACAGAGTTCTGGCAAAATTTGTAAATGGCTTAGTTTTCATGGCTGATTTTTCCTGGGGGGAAATGTATGAGTAGTATCAGCTTTTCCAGTGCTTTCTGTGTGGAAGTGCTTATATCACAGTAATTAAAAGGCCTGTAATTGCATGGGGAGGAGCATTTCCACATCATTTACACGAGTTGTGTGTTGGTGAGAAGTCACAAACAGGAACAGGACTCAGGCAGCTGTGCTGGTAATTCCCAAAAGAAACTACATGAGATCCATCTTCTCTGCATTGCTTAACCCTAGCAGAGCAGAAACAGCTTTCAGGGATGAGAGGACTGTTTTCCCTGTTCACTTCAGTGATCTTAATCAGTATGGACACTGCCAAGGAACAACACTCAACTGGTGCCAAATCTGGGCTGTGAGAAACAGACCTCAGCCCACTTGGAAAGCTCCACAGCCTGCCACTTCTAGGCTTGTAGATGCCTGGGATGAACTGTCTGGTCTGACAATGCCTCCTTTCTCCCACTTTTGGTAGAGTGTACTGCCCTCTTCACACCCTGAAGGGGCCCTTGCAGCAGCTGCTCCCAGGAAGGCAATGCTTTTCCTACGCTGCTGGAGCTTTCCTGAGCTACAGAGGATCTCCCTTTGTAGCCCAAGCCACAGGGGACCAAACTAGGCCAGACTGAAAAACTGGCAGTGTCTAATAGAGGCTTCTTCTTCAAGTTCTGACCATTTCAGCCAAGAGTATGAAAAAAAAAAATATATGGATGCCTATTTTGCCTCTTTTTCTCTGCTGTGCAAGCCCACATCATAAGGAAAAGTCTGGGCTGTGCAGAAGCAGGTGGTAAAATTCCTATTGATTTCAAGAGAGCCTAGGTTTTACTTCAGCAATAAACTGCAGAGCTGTGCAATAAATTAATTCAGCATCCCAGATGCAAACTCATACATTTTACTGTTTAAATTGTGCTACTCTGAGTGTATAGTGGTGCTATGGGAGTGTAAATTATTCCAGTGCTTGCCACGTGTTATTGAAAATCAGATGCCAGACTTAATCTGCCTAAACTCCCAAACTAGTGACACATAATTCAACTACAAATTGTGTGCAAAAATGTGCAAGCTGACTGAAAGTAGGTTCAATCAAATACATGCCTGGGGGCTCAGTAATGGATACCACGTTACACTTGCTAGTTCATTGCTGTCTGTGCTTTCTCCATGCATACATCCTTGACTTACATTTTAACCTAATGGTAGGCCCATTCCTTTCTTCCCAAAATACTGAGAAGGGAACTGAAATGAAAAATTAAAATCATTGTCTAATTTTGTACCGGCAGGAGGTTCTTTGGCACAGATTTGCAGTGAAACAGGCATTATTGACAGCTTTGTCAAGTTTCCCATATGGACAGTTTATGCTGATTTCCAGGCAGTTACAAATAATCGAAGTTAAAGATCTCTGTAGCTTGTCTGACAAGGCTGAAACAAGAAACATGTATATGTTTGATTTTGGAAAGTTTATCATTTATGGTACTGCTGGTTTGCTTCTCCAAGGAGCTAGCAGGTTATCTTCCATCACCAAACAGCAGAGACTTATTTGGCACTGCCAGAAATGATCACAAAGTGACTTTCATAAAAAATCAGACAGTGCAGCCTGAAGAAAGCTGGGAATGTCAGGAAAAATGGAGCAAACCCTTCTGTTCAGTATGTGTTGAGCAAGAGTCCATTTCACCTGTCTTTGCTGGCTATGATCACATTTTCAATATGCAATAAAAACAGTTGTAATGAAAGAAAAGCTTGCCAGCCTGACAGCTAGACATCTTTTTTTTATGGTGAAGATGTCTGTGGCAGTAAAAATCCATTTATTAAAGTCTCTGAATATGTGTAATTATAGGGTACTGTGTGATAAATAAAGATGAAGTTAGGCATGAAATAAATGGTATTTTAGATGCTTGTGGTAGTTGTTAGATGCCTTGAAAGCATCTTAGATCTTGATGACAAAAATTGGCAAAATTACCAATGATCAAATCCAACAAGCAGAATCACCAGAGTCATTATTCCTGAATTTTTGTGTGTATGACAAGATTTGCATTGTATATTTTATATGTTTGCCCTACTAAAACAGTCAATAGGGGCAGGACCAAGAATCTACTGATAACTGGTGTGTGTTGTAATTATGCTGGGTCTGGTTTATGTCTAGTGATAAGATTCCTGTGTTTATATAATTTAGACACCTGAAAAGAAAAATGGGAGTTTGGAACCTCAGGAACCGAGGGAGTTTCTCTTTCTGCTGATTCATGGAAAATAATAGTGCTGAAGGTTGAGAGGTTATCTAGTCCATCCTCCTAAATCAGTGTAAGCCAGTGCCTTTTGTGAAGCCTCTGAGGAACCAGGAGCTGATGAGGAGCATTTACATATTCCGAGGCTACTCTCATGCCCATTCTTCAGTGCTCTTTTTTTAGATTGCTGCTCTAGTCTTTTCTACACCAGTGCTCCTGACCTTTTCTTCTTCCTCCATAAGGTTTATTAGAGGAGAAATAAAACTCCAGAAGCACCTACTGTTCTTGAAAAAAAAGAACTCACAGTTGATCTTTTCAGTGAAAATGAACACAGAATCTTGGGTTTATTCACCTTCAGTCAATAGGTTTGCCCACACGTCACAATGATGCATTTATGGAATGTCATAACTTGTTGCCCTTGTTAGAGGCCTTTAGGATTAGCTGGTTTTCTGCAAGAAATAGGAACTTTTCATCTTCATTGATCTATATAAGCAGTCAGTGAAGTTCAGGCTCATACCTCACAGGAAAATTTTAATGGGAGTCCATACTAGAAAAGTCCACCTCCCAGTTGTACCAGTATGGTGCATTTGCTGACTTTGGGAATGTTCTATCTGAAAGAAAATCTCTGAAGTATTTATGGTTGCTGCTTAACTTCAGGAAGATGTAGAACAATGTGTAGGTCAGGTATTGAAAAATGTGATGGGATATTCTTCTGCATTTCTATCTAGCTAGAGACATGTTACCTTTTGTTTGTTCTGTTTGTTCTGATAGAAACACTGAAAATCATGAAACTGAGAAAAATACTATGCCATTTGCCAGGTTTCTGTTTCCCTTCTCAACCCCTTACTATTGTACTGACTCAATTGAGCTGATGTAATTTAAGAAGTTGAAATTACCTCTGAGTTTTGATACTGCTCGGTTCTTTGCTTCATTAAAAAAAAAAAAAAGTTGGAGTTTAATGAATGTGTTACAGATGTATGGTACCTCCAGCAGGAATTGCTTCAACTAGCACTACGTAGGATTTACTTTGGACAGGAAATTCTAAGAGATTCTGTACAATCTAAGACTAGGTGTAGTAAATAATAGTAATATTTCTTTTTATGCCTACAGTCAGGATCTCCCTCCCCTTCTTGTTGCAAACCTTGGCCTGGAGATTTTCTTCCAGCAAATTTTGATCATGACTTACTGAAACCAGGGAAAAGTTTATTTCAATGACACAGCAAAGATGTGGTACAATTGTCTTTAAACTACTCTTGTTTTGTGTCTCCTTGTTGTTGTGCTTAGCATTCTCAGTGTCACCTCCTAAGCTTACATAGAGTTCTCTTTTGGCAACAAAAGTACTGATTTCCACTAGGATTCCCAGGGCTGAATTTGGCCCATTACTTCAGAGTGTTCTGAGAGTGAGAGTGATTTCCTTCTGAAAATTTTGATTGTCCTAAAAATATTGTTCAATTATCTACAAGCCTATTTGTCAGACTCTTAAAAGACAAGCAGTGATGTAGATCTCCAGAGTTCATCCACTGGTTGCTGCCTGAGTTCAACACCCAAACACCCTGATCAGCTGTACCAGATTGATGTTTGTATGTGGACATTTGTATGTGGACATTTATAGCACCAGCACACAAAATATCACACTGCATCTTTTCCTCTTCCTCACAAGTACAAATAGTTTAGAATATTTTAAAAGTATTAAAGATGCAGAGAACTAACAGACCCAGTTTTAATTTTAAAAATAATGGTCATTTTAAAAAGTTCCCTTTGCAAATCTATTAGCTCAAATCCTCCAGTCTCACACTTCTGCATCCCAACATTTCATCTTAGTGTCATCACTTTCCACATAAATAGCTACAACCAAGTGTGTAATCCTTAATAGTTATGAGGAATTTCTCCCTTTCTGACTCTGAATTTTACTTGTGAGGAGCTGGAATTAAATTCTCATCCACCAAGTGTTCTGTCTTTCAAAATAACTACGTTTTCATTTACCCACAGATTACCTCCATGAGTATATCATCCTCAGGACAGATAAGTCTTTGATGTCAAAGAATTAAAACATTAATCTCTCGTGCAAAGTCAGTGCGCATTTCTAGAACTCTTTGGGGTTTTCCTAATTTTTTATCAATTTATGTCTGCATTTTACATTTAATGTGTCCTTTTTTTTCTCTTCTCTAAAACTTTGTACTTCTTTGTCTGCTGAGTGTAATTTCTTTCTTGTCTTTTCTTCACTTTTTGCTTCTTTGAGGAAATCAATTCTCAAATTTTTAATTAATTACCCTAGAACTGTCTTTATATTGGGCATGACCTTTGAGATTTTACAGTTTTGGCTGATTTAATTGGCCAAGTGACACCCTCCTCCTGTTTACTGAATTCCTCTCCTTGCTGTAGAATCCCATTTGTTACATCTGGGTGACAGAGTTCTCTCAGCTGCAACACTTGAAACTATGTCAGAAGAGCTTTTTCTTTCTTATCATTCTGTTCTTTCTTTCAAAATAAATTCTATTAATTAGTTTTTAAATCATAAGTTTGAGGATCTCTGTGTAGTCTCATTCTTATCTCTCAGTCCTTTACAGTGAGGCTGTCCTCAATTAGGTTGTGATGGCTATTTATATCACTCCGGAATGTTCATCTCCAATTATAAATCTGTACAAAAGGCCAAGTCTGAATTTACACGGAGCATACTTCACCAGTTCTCATAATATAACTGACTGAAGTGTGATCAAAGAAACTAAGAGAGACTTGTGAAGACAATTTAAGGTTCTCTTGGAGTCATTTAAGTTACTGAGGCCTCTTAAAGTGATGAAATCAGGATTTGATGCCAGAATGGAAATTTTACATTAGATTTGGTATCCTATCTGTCAAGCTGTGAATTTCTTTTCTATTATACAGAACAGAAATAAAAGCAGATCTCTTAACATCATTGCAACTAGTTTACAAAAATATTTTTGTTCCTCTATACAGATATAAATTTTAATATTTGTCTTGGGATTGTTTTTTTTTTATAGCTATCTAAGCTGGAAAAAAAAAAAAAAAACCACCTTTCTCTTTTGTCCCAGCTGAATATCCATTAACTTCAGGTGAATTTCATATAGTCTGTCTTTCTCATAAAACATTTATTTTTAATTGTAAATCTTGTTTTTAAATACAGTACAAGGGAATGGCATACTACATTTAGTGTAATAAGCCTCTGGGTAAAAGGTAGATGCAATCAATAGATTGAACACATGTGAAATCTAGGTAAAGACATGTGGGGATATTTTTCTACTGTTATCCTTTCTTTGTCTTTCCTTCTTCCTCTCTGTCTTCTTCTAACTTCTCCTCCAAATATATTGTAAGCCAGACTAAAAGATCCCAGTCAATGCCTCAGTAAGTGCCTTGTGTATGAATAAGTTAAAGTTAGATAAGTTTACATTTGCTAAGTTAAAGTTCATGAAGTACCTTACTTTGTCTATATGTTGTTTTAAAACTTGCCAAGTATATCATTCTACCGTAGTGTTCTAAAGTTTGCAAGTAAAAATTTGTCACTGAAGCTTCTGAGAATATTGTTGTTTCTCCCACACATCACCCAGAGTGAATCAAACAACCTTCCCTTAAACCCACTGAACAGACCAGGGCATAACAAGTTGTTCAAAGCCTGTCATTCACCTCTATGATCCACCCACAGATGCTTTTTTCCTGCTCTTTTAATGGGTTGGAATATATTCTTCAGTCAGATTCTGTTATGAAGGCTGATTTTAGGATTTCTACAGCAATCTAGAAATATCTACTGCACTGAATTTTAGCTAGAAAACTGCTTATTCCTGAACCCTTATTTCACTTGGGCACTCTGTAGAGTTGGTTTTCTCATCTGTGTCAAGACCAGGGGTGAAATATCTATGCAAAAGCAGTGCCTCCAACACTAAGTCCATTTTATCCATTCTTTTCCCTCTTTGAGACCTGTGTGCTTCCTTGATTAGTCTCAGGGTGAGGAAATTAGTCTAACTTAAGTTGTAGTAACTGGAAAGCCCCAAGCAGTGGTTGATTTTAGTGCCTAATGTCATTGGGATTACACCACTGATGAATTTAATGCAAGTTTAACAAACACAGTCCAACTATAAAAATGTCTTGTATAAAGCTGAAAATCCCTTCACCCAGTTCATTAAACAACCTTCGTATTGGAGAGTAGTTCAGTGACACTTTTTTCCCGTTTGTAAACATTTGCTTCTTGCTTTAAAATTCCCAGTTATAATGCATCCAGTTGTAGATCTTATCTACAGTCTAGGGAGAACTGTACAATAACACCCTTTAAACACTGCAGTGTCTTCCGTCTAAGCACTACTCTCTGGACTGGTTCTATTGTGAAAGCTCCTGCAAGGGCTGGGACTGTTTTCTTCAATACTTTTCACTAGATCACAGAATCTCTCTCCTGCTTTCCTGCTCACCAGGACCCTGTCTGGGCTAGCATTGGCACGGAAGATAACTGATTCCTGCTAATGAGGGATCATAAATTTGTGTAGAATTCTTCCAACAGCAAAACTCTCTGGGAGTTCAGGCTTCTTCATAGTAGCCCCAAAAATATTTGACTTTCTAAAGGCTTATTGTTCTTGAAATTATAGACTTCATGTGAAAAATATTGTTCTATGAATGGCAGAAAAAAAAAACCAGCAGCTGCACTAATAACCCTCCTATTTCTTATTTTCCAAGTCAATATTTTTCAGGCAGTATGTTGTGGTCACTGGGGATCAAAGAAGAGGAGTCAGAAATCTTCACAATTGAGTCTAATATCCACCTTGGTGTGACTGATGTCCTGTCAGCAGTTAAAAGTAGCTCTTATCCTGCCTTGTGTAAACTGCAAAAGGAGATGCATCTTCAAAGGGTTTAAGGAATACTGCTTTAGAGTTTGTATAGAAAATGACTGTTTCCTGAAAACTGGTGAAGTGTTCACAGTCTAAACTTAAAGTCTCAAATAGGATTCATGGAGATGAAGAATCTGATGTTAATTGTGAATCCTCAGGTTCTATCTGAAACATCCTGTTTGAAAATGTCTATTTTGAAGGAACTACACATGTATTTTCCTTTTCTCTGTGAAGACCTATAATATTTTGACTCAGTATAGTTGACTAGATCGACACACTCTTGCAAGTTGCCTTGCAAGCTTTTCATGTCTTTTCATCCTTTCACTAGTTTACAAATCAAGCAGGAAACTTTCATCAATAGTTGCCAGCATTTTAATTCTGATTCCCACATCAAAACTAATGACAAAACCCTTTGTTTTCCTGTCAGCAGATAGGACAACAGAGCTGAGGGAAATAAATTTAAACAGACCTGAGGGAAAGAAGTTCAGTGTGAGTGATTATTATGTCTTTCTTTCCATTGTCCTTGTTTCTGTCCTTTGCATGGAAAAGCAAATGGATTGTGAGACTGGGAGGAACTGAGAAGAAAAGTTGTCCCTTTTTGCTTGGTGAAGGACAGAGTAGCAGGTGTGAAGCAAGATATATCCAGCCTACTGATAGCAGTTCCCATTTACCAGCACACTTTGGCTTGGAATGCACTGTGTTCATTTTGTACTTACATCTGCAATTGATGCACAGATCCTGTAGAGCACTGCCTTGAGAAAATAAATCATCCTATATTCCTTTAATGGTGTATTTGATTTCCTTTATTTGGGCTCTGTTTATTTAAAGCTTTCTGAGCATTGAATCTCTAGTATGTAAATAACCTCAGGCAGTCCAATCTATTGGGAAGAACATCTCCAGTTATTTATTGTTTTTCTAAAATGGCACATATGCAAAAGCAGACTGTGAAAAATATCACTGCATAATAACATTATATAGTTTTGTATATCATAAAGAGGGCAATGTGCTATCTACTCTTAATTGCCACTTCCACTGTAGTATTTTGAGGCACAGATCTCTTCTTTTAGTAGTATACTTATTTATGGAAGCAGTAACTCCCTGCTGGATAAATGGTGCTGTCATCATTATAACAACTTCATAGTCACGTCCTATGTGCAGTATTGGGGCAGGATTTCAAATTGCTTTGTTTATCCACATGTGTTTCCCTTGTTGTGGATATCTGTGTTTCTGGGAATAGCTAATTGAAAGTGATTGGCAGCATTTTGATAGTTTTTGCACTGACCTCCCTTCAGTTTTGCAGAGGTCTGCCTATGGGTGGCTCAGTGCAAAGTAAAAGCTGACCATAGGTGTTAAATATTACTTACTCTGTATTTTTAGTAGTATATGCACAGTGTGATCATCTGACTGAAAGAGGCAAAAGAAAAATGAATTCCAAGGAAGCAAAGAGCAAACTGTGCCATGTAGGAGGCCATTCCAAATCAATTTTCTCTAAAGACAAATACAGTAAAATTCTTCTTTTCGTACTTGTGTGAAACAGAAGGTGAGCCTGCATACTGCTGAGCTTTTTTGCTTTTCCACATCCAGCTCTCTATTGGCAAATATAGTTTAAGTGTTTGGTGCAGTGGACTAAGCTCTGTCAGTACCTCTCAACAGAATCACAGAATTACTAAGGTTGGAAGAGACCTCTATGCTCATGAAGTCCAGCCATTAATCTAGTACCACTATGTTCACCATTAAAGCATATTGAGTGCTACATAGAGCCAAGCTGCCCTGTCCCAAAGGCAACAAATTTCAAGCATACCTAGAGTTTCAAGGGGTCCCAGGGAGTGCTGATAGTGTGTTGTCTTCCCTCTGTAGATGTTATGTTTGCAGGGAAGTTTGATTTTCTTTACCTACTTACCTCCTTTTGGTACCTAGTGAAGTGTATTGGGAGGCTGAAACAAGACCCCAGAAAAAAATCATTCTATTAGCTGAGCACCCTAGCTCTGTTGAGGAGGAAAAGATGTTTTGAATGAAGATTCCTACATGAGACAGGTCAGAAGCAGAGAAGATAGAAGATCAGGTAGAATCTGCAGGATGGGCAGCTATAGCCCTGAGCACTGAGATCTTAGTTTTGTCTGACCTGTATTCCATTAAGAGAAGTTTTGAGGCATTTCAGAGTTCATAGCTGATCCTAGCCATGGGGACAACTGAGAGGGAGGAGGTCATTGCTGTTGTGCAGAAGGATATTGGCAGGGATAGCTCCTGCTTGTTTAGTGAGAACATCTGTGTCTGCTTCAACTCTCAGCCTGTATTTATAGGAGAGGTACTTCAGCCATCTGATCAGCTCTCTGGCCTCCTCAGAACTCCCTCCAACAGGTCCATGTCCTCCCTGTGCTGGGCACCCCAGAGCTGATGCAGCCCTGCAAGTGGGGTCTCACCAGAGCAGAGCAGAGCAGAGGAGCAGAATCCCCTCTCTGTCCCTGCTGCCCACGCTGCTCTGGAGGCAGCCCAGGACAGGTTTGGCTCCCTGAGTGCCCACTGCTGGGTCATGTCCATCCTGTCACCACCAGCAGCCCAAATCCTTCTCGGCAGGGCTGCTCTGATCTGTTCCTCCCCCAGCCTGGGTTGGTACTGGGGGTTGCCTCAGCCCAGGGGCAGCACCTTGCTCTTGGCCTTGTTGAATCTCACGAAGTTCGTATGGGTCCAGGTCCCTCTGGATGATATCTCATCCTTCAGGCATGTCAACCATACCAGTAAACTTGTTGCTGGGAATTTTAATTTAATTCCGTTTCTTGAATAGTAATTTATTCAGCTGAGACTAGATCTCATTAAAATACCTAAAAAGATATTGACTGTACTTTTGCCCATAAAGAACTGTTATATTTCTCTTAAAATTTGACAGTACAGTGCATGTTTTCAAATGGAATTTAAGCTTCTTTCTAAGCTGGATTCTTTTGGACAGACACAGAGAGATTTGGGATTTCTTCAAATGGAATAAAACTGTACATGAAAATATCATCTCATGCTAGAACACAAGTTGAGTTAGAAAAATAGTATATTTTACAAATAGTGGGAATTAAACTTTAATTGAATAAAACAAAGAAGGACTTGCCAAGTGTAATATACGTCATTAAATTCGCAATATGTCTGGCAAGGATACAGTATATTCTGGAATATCTTTGCAATTGTCAACTATTTTCATTGTTGTTTCATTAGCAGCAAGGTCAAGAGAAGTAACATTTGATCAAAGAGTAAGGGTGAAAAGAGGTAGGAGAAAAAAGTGAGTTATGCAGCAGCAAAAGAAAGGAAGGAGGCTTCCACCCATTCAGCTGATTACACAGCAGCTTGAAAAAATAAATTCAAGCTGTGAAAGGCCGCCTGTTACTGGCATCATCAGTGGCCTTTGAAGACATGAGGGAGAAAGCAGAAAAGCTGTTGTTCATCATCCTGTGCTGTACCAATTCATATCTGCTGCTGAGGACAACCCAGCTGGCAGTGGCAGCTGCCTTGGTGGTGAGGAGGTGCTGCTGTGCCTTATGCCTCTGCCCCTCAAGGCTGGCAAAAGGAGCTGTACAACAGTATCTGTGTGACCCTGGGTGTGCTGGAACAAGGAACTTCCTTTTCACTGAGTGCAAAGTTACCTTCTCATGCGTTTAACCAGGCTCATGCCGGGGGGGCTTTTGAAGCTTGTGGCAAAAATAGGTCATTGTAGAAAACAGCTACTATGTCAATTCTGTGATACTATTTTTGGATACCAAAACTCTCAGAGTTACTTTTCAAAAAGGAGATGAGAGAAGAAGAGCATCCTGCTCCTGCAGGATATGATCAATTTTGCCATCACACAACTTTTTTCTTATTAATGTTTTTGATAAACTCATTTACAAAGTAGTAGTAAAAGTGAATGTTCAATGTATGGTTTGAATTGCAGTACAGTCAAACCACTACTTTTTTTAGCAGACTTGCAGCTACTTTTCAAGTGTTAGCATCAAAAGTTCAAGTCAAGTGCCAGAAAGCAGATATTCAAAACATGTATTGGGGTCTTTTGTAGGCTCTGCAAAAGCAGATGTAGCAATATCAGGCAGAGGTGACCAGAGAAGCTCCTGCTAGCATGCTCTGAAGCCTTTCTTGAGCAGGTCTGCCAGCTGGACTTCCCATCCACTCTGTCCTGCCTCCTTTGGGGAAGTGTCTGTCCTTTGTCATGTGCTTCTGGTGTCCTGTGGCATCCCAGAATCACAGAGGCTTAGAATATCCTGAGTTGGAAGGGACCCACAAGGATCATTGAGTCCAGCTCCTGGCCCTGCACAGGACACGCCAAGAGTCACACCATATGTCTGAGTGTATTGTCCAAGAGCTTCTTGAACTCTGTCAGCCTTGCTGCTGTGACCACTTCCCTGGGGAGCCTGTTCCAGTGCCTAAAGAGCCTCTGGGGGAAGCACCTTTTTCTGCTATCCAATAACATTTTTTCTAATTTTCTAATTTTCAATTTCAATTTTCTGGTATCTAATAACCTAAACCTCTCCTGACGCAACTTCAGGCCATTCCCTCAGGTCCTGTCACTGGTCAGCACAGAGAAGAGATCAGTGTCTGCTCCCCTTCTTCCCCTCATGAGGGAATTGTAGACTGCAATGAGGTCTCCCCTCCGTCTCCTCTTCTTCAGTCTGAACAAACCAAGTGACCTCAGCTGTTCTTCATACAGCTTCCCCTCAAGGCCCTTCATCATCTTCACTGCCATCCTTTGAATGCTCTGTAACAGCTCAGTGTCTTTTTTTTATACTGTGGTGCCCAAAACTGCCCCCAGCACTCGAGGTGAGGCCACTGCAGAGCAGGGGGGACAATCCCCTCCCTTGCCCAGCTGGCCGTGCTGTGCCTGATGTCCTCCAGGACAGGGCATCCTGGCACCCAGGGCACTGCTGACTCATATTCAATTTGGCATCCAGCAGGACCCCCAGATCCCTTTCCACAGTGCTGCCTTCTATCATCTCATTGTCCAGTCTGTCCATACACTCAGGGTTGCCCCATCCCAGGATGCAGAATCCAGCACTTTCCCTTGTTGAACTTCATACCATGGGGTATAGAGATATAACTGTGCTTCATCTGGAGTTTTGGAGGAAGTCAGGGTAGGTAAGCAAACTTCAACTCCAGCACTTTCATTTAGGGGTATTATCACCTCTTATCTCTAAACTATATTAAATCTAAGGGCCCCTCTGCGTTATCTGCTACCAAATAAAAAGGGAGTCCAGATATTCTGACAAGGTTTATAGGCAGGCTGTCGGATAAAATCTGAAGAAATACAGGCATAAAAAGACTACAGACATCATATTACTAGCCCTTCTTTTTATTAAGTGGCTTTACTGGAGAAAATGGTTTCTTTTAGGTAATAGACCATCTTTTCTCTGTCTCTGTATACTGCAGGCAGACAGTGGTAGCTGTAAATGCCATCCTCTTCCTTCCAGTGACTTAGCAGAATGGCAGCATGTCTGCCAGGCAAGTACAACAGAAGAAATTGCTAAGATGGTTTTAAAACATTGAGTGAGGTTGCAGAACCTCAATCAATGCTGGAATGTCAATGCTTCTGCAGGTCCTTTAGCACTACCTTCCTGCTTCACTCAAATAAATTCATACATTCAAGTCTGCTCCTGTATACTGTGCCCAGTGATTGTACCAGAAAGTCTTTGCTACCTGCCTACATCCATTTTTAGCAGGAGTACCTTTCTATTTTGGGTTGGTTTTTCAAGTGGGAAACAGTCTCATGAGAAGCTACAGCAATGTGAAAGAGCAGTAAGTTAGTTAGCAGTCATGAGATGCTGCTGGGAAGAAATGTAATCCCCACAATTTAAATATGCAAAACACAGCCCTGCCTTTTTGATCAGAAAATAATCTTTCAATTCTGATTATGCTCCATTCAGACAGCAGGTCTCCAGGCAGAGCTGCAGTTTTGTGTTAGCAGAAGGCAGAAAGAAACAAAGCCGAATATTTTACCACACTATTCCCATTGCTTTTTTAACAGGTCTCCATAGGTTTGCTATAGTATGGTTGCTGGAGCCACCCATGCATTTAAGCCAGTCCTATAAACCTGTTCAAGGAAACAGAGTAGACCAGATGTATTTTTTCATACCTTTTGCACTTAGTTGCCTAATAGCAAATAGGATTTGCCACCTATTTTTATCTGATTGTATAAACTGAGCTTGGTAGTACTGCTAGGCACTGATTTAAAGCTGAGATAGTCAAGGTCACAAATCCACCATTTACTTGTGAGGTCTGTCAAGTGTTGAGGCATATTTATGGGAAAGTGTGGGAGGAAGTTTGTGCATTTCCAGTGACTTGCTCAGACTGTCGGTCAAGGTGCTTTGAGCACAAAATTAATTTTATGTTACTTTTTATCCCATTCATTTCTGCCACGGCAGAAGGGTTTGTTTCTCAGATAAGGTTTTGAAACAAGCAGTTATACCAAGGGGAAAACATGTGAGGTGTTTGCATTTTTTCTGAGACCATTGACCTCCCAGGCTCCCTGTCAGTCACACCAATGGAAGTGTGCAAGGAATTAACCCTGGTTCAAATTTCCATCATACTTTGTCGACTTTTTTTTTTTTAATGAAACCTGGAAGCTGCTTAGCCTCAAATATCTTAATGACCTGGAAAAAGAAAATGCACCTTCTAACTGATTATGGATAAAATGTTATGATAAGCATCTCTGGGTTTTTTTTTTTTTTTTTTTTAAAGAGTAAGATTGATGGTCAACTTTTAAATGGAAAGAGTTGGCTGAGTCAGACCAGCTTTGATGCCAAGTTCTATAATGGAAAGAGAAGATACTCTCAGTTCCAAAGTATTACTACTTTATTCCTAAATTGACAACACCATGCACATGGGTGAAATCCATGTTTCCCATCAGGACTATATAATAGGAGTCAAGATGTGGTTTTGTCAGGACAGTGGAGTAGGAATTATAGGAGCAAAAGGGTTCTTTGCACACTTGAATAAATAGTAAATATACAACTGACCTAAAGCAAAGAAGGTACTCACTCATACCACAGAGCATGTTCACTCTGGGAGAAGAAGTGTAATTGATTTAATTTCAACTAAAAATATTTAACTAACCAATAGTTAATAGTTAATTACAGCCCACTTAAAACACTGTAGAAGACATTGGCATGAAACTGCATTTAGCTATACTTGATCTAATGTACAGTGATCTAATACAATATCCTTCAGCTGTATACAGCATCCAGCCACAAATTGGGATTTTTTAATTTCAGTGTTCAGTTTGGTAGGAGAAAAGTGGTCAGCAATTTTAGAAATGTAATTTCCCTTTCATTACATGAAAAGGAGTCAGGCATAACCAGTACTAGCACTCTCAGAGACAGATATGAGCAGCTAATTCCATTCCAGCCCCAGTTCTGACTGTTAAGTTCAGCTGTCAGCATTAACTGGGAAAAAAACCCATAATTTTGGAGTGGAAGTTGGAGCACAATATACACCCTTTGATATTAATTTTAATTTTTTTTCCAGAAATTGGAATCAATCTGGGCCAATAACAGCAAAAATCAGCTTTTTGTTTAAGAAATTGCTATAAATGGAGGTGTAAAGTATTGGGTATATACATTTTTAAATAGATAAGGAGCTGTGCTTGAAAGAGCATGTAAGAAGGGGCTGGGATCTCCCTTGGCATACTGCTCTTGGCAAAGCACAGATGGAGCTCCATGACTCAGCTTCCTTGTTCTGCTGAAAAGATAGGACAAATCCTTGGTAGATCCAAGGTGTTATCCTTCCTGTGCCTAGACAGCTCCAAAGACAAATTCAGTTTGGTGGTACATGCAGCCTTCTGCCCAGACTACAGTTCTCTCTCCCTACCTGCTAGCACAGCAGATGGAATGCTGTTGGCATTATGTTGTATAACTGTCAACATATTTTTCCCATACAGCTACTGCCAAGGTAAAATTGCGTCTTATCCAGAGGCTAAAACTCTAACTCATAGATCTTCATGTCCCTTAAACTCCTTAAACTGCTTGCTGAAAATGAAATATACAGTCTGTATGGACACAGGCATTTATGACTGTCTGGTGATACCAAGTCTTCAGAGAGAAACATTATGCAAGCAGATGGTAGCTGCTTTCAGCTGCCTTTAACCAGGAGACGAAGGGACCAGCTGGAGTCCTACTAGTGCTTGAAAAGCAAAGGCAGCCACTCATTGACATTTCCCTCAGCCACCCAGTTTCCAGAAAAATGATTTTTAATGTCTTTTCTGCAGTGCAGTGCAGAGTTCTAGCCAAGAGTTACAGCTCAGCAAGTAGAAAAGGAAGAAGAGGTTTTATCAGCTGGGACTGATACTGATGTTGTCACTGGCTGTGAGAGCAGAAGTTGATTGCCATGCAGGCATATGAGAGGGAGCCATCTAAATCAGGAATGAATTCTTAGCCAGGCAACCCACTGACAATGGTAAAGTGCTAATGGGGTTTCTACACTGAAATGTGCAGTAGTTTAAATGTGGACAGCATGTGCACCCTGAAATCTAAATTTCCCTAGTGTATGATTGCTTTCTGGTTTTTCAGACTGAAAACTGGAATCAGCCTGTTTATTTTATATGTTACTCAGGAGTTTCAAAATTTCTCTGATATAAATGTTTAGTGCTGATTGCAAACTATGCTATGCTGCATATAAATGGCTGGTTACCATATGAAAAAAATACAAGGAAACTTGGATTGCTTGGAATTAAACCACACAGGTTATTTCAATTATACATACATATATATATATATATATATAGAGAGAGAGAGAGAGAGAGAGAGAGAGAGAGAGAGTGTGTTTTTCTCCTTTCAATTTGGACAGTCCTCTCTCTTATCCAAGCATCATGGATGCCAGGGCCAGCCTAGGAGCAAATCCCAGGCCCTTTCCTTTCTGCTTGCAATCCTTCGAATGACTGCAGGCAGGATTTTGGCTTCCGTTGAAGCACAAATTTTCAAGTAATAGAATGGATAATTTTGGAAAACAGCTGACTGAAGTTCATATGTATGCATGCAAGGGCAGTGAGCAGATATTGCTGGTTTGGAAATATTGCCAGCATCCTCTTCACTGCTGCCTGGGGAGCAGACTTCTGCTCTACTCTCTCAGAAGCTGTGTAGCAGGGGCTGGAGGAGCTCTGCTGAAATGCTGTGCTTGTCTCAAAAGCCTGTAGTGTGTGCACTTCATCACTTGCATAACCAGTGCCCAGTTGACCACCAGATGGCCTTTGCAGAAACACGAAGTTAAGGTCAAGATTTTTATTTCTGATTTGCGGGTAGACGCTGTTTCCAGACATGCATAATCAGATTCTCTGTGCACCAGCTAATTTCCTAAGGCATAATGTATTTAGATGGGTAGAAAATTGCTTACATTTTCCCAAAGCACTACAAAGGTAAGCAACAATCCTCAGTATCCTTCTTGCAGGGAGGCAGGATAGAGACATGAATTGTTAATCACACATGTTCTCCATTCACTCCCAACAGGTATTGCAGGGTTGTGGTGCCTCCAGCTGGCTCAGGAGGGCCTAGTTTGCAACAGAGTGGGTAACATCTGTCTGTTGAAAATGTTGAAATGTCTGCAGAAAATGTTCAAAATGGGTTGGAGAAACTGAATGAGCAGTAGGGTGGGTGTTTCAACACTGAGTTTTACAGCTGCAGCAGTAGCTAAGGAGTTTTTAACCTAGGTACATCTGCTGTATTCTGTCATTGTGGCAGCAGAGTCACTGTCAGGAAGCTAAACACTGAGCTGTGCATTGGTAACGATAATGAATCTGCACCTCAACCTTTACCTCTGGCGTAAATGGAAAATAGGAGTGTATACAGGACTGCACTGGAAGAAGTGATGTCTGTTTTCTGGGAATTGGATGCTGAAAAGCATTTCCAGGTGATTTCAGTCCCAGTTAGAAATTGCCCTTCCTGTGCCAAACTGACACAAAGCTCCCACTCCTCCTTCCACATGTCCCCTCAGATCTACGGAATCCCAAATCATGCTCTATTCCCATCTCACTTTTGCTTCTGCTGCAGCTCCAAGCCATCAGTCTGTGTGTGTCTGTGTGTATGGTGTGTGAGTGTGCAGTATTGCCTCTCACAGCAGTCCAAGGTAGTCTAGATGAATAGGTGGGCTATTTCATTATTCAGTTTTCTCAAGGACTGTTTCCTTCTTTCTCATTCCAGGTGAGGCAAAGGATGCTTGTGACTCTGTGTTTGTATTGCACCGGGTGCTGCTGAGGGAGGGACATGGCATTTCTGGTTAGGAAAAAATGAGGATGCCTAGAGTTCCCAGAACTATCTCCCCCTTGTTTGTCTTTTTCCTCAATGCTGATGGGTTAGCAGTCACCTTAAAGTCTTCAGAGATCCATAGCAAAGGGTGGGCTTGAAAATACACTAAGGAATTAGATTCAATTGTTGTTTTTAAATTAGATGGCTGGAATAGTCTTCATATCCTCTTTCAGGTTCAAGGAAAAGTCCAGCCAAAATACTGATGAATTTGCCTTTCACCATCAATATAGATTTATGAAATGCTCTTGTATGTCCTGTGACTGTGAATTTATTGAAGTAAATCACCACCTATTTCTTGTCATTACCAGACATATGCCACGAAGTGTGAATGATTAGGACTGCTTGTGAACTTCTACATATAGAATCATGGAAGCATTAGGGTTGGAAAAGATATCCAAGACCAAGTCTTGGCCTAAATACCACCATATCAATCAGACCATAGCACTAAATGCCATATCCAGATGTTTCTTGAACAGTTCCAGTGGTGATCAGTCCCACATTTCCCTAGGCAATTTCCGTTCCAAAACTTAACCACCCTTTCAGGGGAAAAAATTCTTTCTGACATCCAGTATGAACCTCCCCTGGTGCAGCTTGAGGCCATTTCCTCTCATCCTATCACTGGTTGCCTGGGAGAAGAGACCAACACCCACCTGGCCACAACATCCTCTCAGGCAGTTGTAGAGAACAATAAGGTCTCCCCTGAGCCTCCTTTTCTCCAGGCTGAACAACTCCAACTCCCTCAGCTGCTCCTCATGTAAGTTATTCTCTAGATCCTTCACCAGCTCCATTGCCCTTCCCTGGACATACTCCAGCACCCCAATGTTTTTCTTGTTGTGAGGGGCCCAGAACTGAACAGAGCATTCGAGGTGTGGCCTCACCAGTGCCCAGAACAGGGGGACAATCACTGCCCTGGTCCTGCTGGCCACACTATTGGTGTGGGATACAGGGTGGGATGGCATTGGCCTTCTTGGTCACCTGGGCACAGCTGGCTCCTGTTCAGCCACTGTCAGCCTGCAATCCCTTTTCCTCTAGGCAGATTTCCAGCTACTCTGTTCCCAGCCTGTAGCACTGCCTGGGGTTGTTGTGACTCAAGTGTAGGATAGGGCACTTTGCCTTATTGAACCACAAACTGCTGGCCTCAGCCCATGGATCCAGCCTGTTCAGATCCCTCTGCAGAGCCTTACTAGCCTTCAGCAGATCAACACTCCCACACAACTTGGTGTCATCTGTGAACTGACTGAGGATGCCCTCAATCCCTTTGTCCAAATCATTGATAAAGATTAAACAGAACTGGCCCCAGCACTTAGACCTGAGGAAGCCCCCTAGTCACCAGCCACCAACTGCATGAAATCCATTCTCCCCCACTCTGGTTGCAACCATTTGGCCAGTTTTTAACTCAGAAAAGAGTGCACCTGTGTAAGCCATGGCCTGCCAGCTCCTACAGGAAAATGCCATGAGAGACAGTATCAAAGGCTTTTCTAAGTCCAGCTAGATACATCCACAGCCTTTCCCTCATTTACTAGGTGGGTCACCTGGTCACAAAAGAGCAGGTTGGCCAAGCAGGACCTGCCTTTTCTAAACCTCTGCTGGCTGAGCTCAATCCCCCGGTTGTCCAGTACCTGCTGTATGATCCCACTCAAGATGATCTGTTCCATAACTTTTACTGGCACTGAGGTCAGGCTGACAAACCCATAGTTCTCCAGATCCTCTTTCTGACCATTCTTGTAGCTGGGTGTCACCTGGTCAACCTCCAGTCATCTGGCACTGCCACAGTTGGCCAGGACTGATGATAAATGATGGAGAGTGGCCTGGCCAGCTCTTCCACCAGCTCCCTCAGTACTTTCATGTGAACCCCGTCTGGCCCCAGAGATGTGTGAGTTTCTAAGTGGCACAGCAGATCAAGTAAGGATGTCATGGGTAGTGTTCTCATTGAATATACCCTCCAAAAAAAAGGGAGGGCAGAAGGCTATGGAGGAGTTGCCAGTGGACTCCCACAGAACCAGGAAGAGTGCAAGAAATTCTTCTCCTAGATATACCACTGTCACAGAAAAGGAGAGGATTGTGGTGCATCTTTTGAGTGAAAGTGTTTTTACAGTTTTCCTTACCACAGAGGTTAAGATGTCAAACCAAAATCACAACTATTAAATGGATAAAAGTGGGAATCCAGAGCAGAAGCTATTATAATGGCTGAATTCAAAGATCAAATCTGCTTAATTCTGTGCCATCACTAATTGTTGCTTCATAGGGTGCAATCAAGCTTTGGATGAACAAAGCCACGAACAGGGGTCTTACTTGTATAAGCTATTCATGTGCTTTTTGCTGGGTGGCAGACGAAAACTGTGGGAGATGTTTACATTTTTCTCCAGCTCAACTTGGAGCTCTGTTTTGGCACAAAACCAGGACATACCTCATTCAGCCAGAAAAATTCACCTTTTTGGCCAGCCAGGAAAATTCACCTTTGGTTTCTGACCTGCCACAGTTCTCATTTCGTTTCCTTCTCAAAGCCAAGTTTCAATTAGTGCATTGAGAGCAAAGACTCAGGCCCCACATGACAGTGTTTACCTCAGTGTGGAAACCACAGGAGATTGCTGAGCAACCAGGACTGCTAAATAGTTCTTGGGAACTAGTGCAGAAAGAATAATTGAGGAGCAGATGAGGAGTTTGTGTGGAGCCCGTTCACACAGGCATACACAAGCCTGCTCTCAGTTGCAGTAGCTGAAGTTGTGCCTACTAACAAGTCTCAGCTGAAACCATCGGTTTTATACTTGACAAAGGGTGTTTGTGCAGTGTCAAATAGTTGAAACATAACAGGTTTGGGGTTTTTCTCCCCCATTTTTATTGTACTATATGTTTTGTGAAAGCAATCACTTAGAAATCTCCATTATGTAAGGCTGTTTTAAAATGTTCTTAAGCTACATGAAAAAAAAATCTCTTTTAATTACATGATCAATTTCTTCCTTTAGCGTGCCTTTTCTGCATGCTACATGCCTTTCTTTCTACCACATTATCTTCATGGGAGGATAAAGAATAGCACTATTTACTGTTCTAGGATTACATTTTCATAAATAAAACATATTGTGAGAATTACCACATCTAAATAGGATTAGTATTATTTTTCTACTTATTTTTAGGTGGATTATTTTTATACAATTTATTCACATCCATCTTTTGTGTAGCAAAACAGCTTTAAGTGTCTAACTCTCTTCTTCCCTTCTTCTGCCTGCTGAATGTTTTCTTAACATAGAAGTTGCTGAATAAAGCTGGAGGCCAGGTCATGTATGAAACAGGATCTGAACCCTTTTTTTTTTTTTTTCTTAACTGGAGATATAAACTTAGAAATCTATATCTGTCTTTCATCGTTCACTTCTCAACAGAAAGCATCTACTAAATGGGGCAGTTCAGGAGGGGAAATGTACCTTCCCTGACGTTGAATTTCTAAGAGGTGTTTTATGGGTTCTGCCTAGAGAATGCTGCTGGCAGGGCTCCACACACCCTTAGCTGTGGGGACAGCTGGGTCATAAGCAACTCCTGGAAGAGTGTCCTTGCTAGACCTTGGCCCCAGCTGTGTGGACAAATGCTTTAAGGAGTGTTGCTTGAAGCCTTCACCTCATTTTAAATCCAGGCTGGTGGTAATCTGCTAGGGACACTCCAAGTAGGAATGTCCTCTGAGGATAAGGGCAACAGCTAGCTCCCATCTCCTCAAATCAAACTGAAAAGCCCCCAGGAGCAGGTGTCTCTGCCTTTCACCCTGCAAGTCACCTCCTGGAAAGGGCATATGGGAGCTCAGAGTCCCCACTGAGCTTTGTGCAAGAAGCAGGCTCAAGGGGCTGCTAGGAGATGCCTGGAGTGTTTACCAAGATGACACCTGTGAGAGCTGCTTTTGCAAGTATGATACCCAAGCAAAAGTACCAGTTTGACTGTTCAGAAGGGATTCGTAGGGATTCAGAAGGGATAGTAGTGCTTACAGGGGTAGGTGGCAACTGAGAGAAATCTTGAGGGCACCTGCCTGAAACATGGAGCCATCACTGATAGTTTTGTTAGACAGTCTGACTGTGTTCTCAGAGAAGTCTGGGACGCATTGGACAAAAACTTTGTTGAAATATCAATTAAAATGAGAGAAAGAGAGTATTTTGCTTTCTCAACAGCCAGGAGTTTTAAATGAGCTGGTTGAGGACCTCAGTATTTCTAGGATGAATTTAAATAACTATTTAGAGACAGAGGCATCTTCAGCTCTATGCCAATGTTTACAGTCAGAAGATGGCATGATTCAGATGCTTTTAACTGCTATTTCTCATTCTAACATTAATTTTGTGTAAAATATTTTAAATGGGATGTAATAATAAAATAGAGGAGAGAATTAATGAGTTTATAATTATTACTTCTTGCTATTTATTAAAGAGCTTAAATGGATGCTTCATATTTGAAATAGATTGCTAGATAAAAGGATAAATTTGGCTAGCATTGGGGGATATAATGTGCTCAAACATCTGGTAAGAGTTTGAGTAGATCTTACATAATATTTTGATACTAAATAAGACTGCCACAAAACTACCAAAGCATATCTTAAAAAATAAGATGGGTGACAAGTCTTCAGTACATATAAGCAGGTAACCATGAGCAAGCATATGTTCTTCCAGAGTGGTCAGCTGGTGGCTGCTTCTTGATCATTGACTAACTGCCAGAAACCAAAGAGGTTTACAATGATAGCAATGCTGAGCTAAAAAGCCACACAGAATAACCTGGTACTCTGAATAAACTGAGAATAAGCGAAACAGTGTAGGTCTTAAACTGAAGTTTTTTGCTCAAATACATGGTCTGGGTGCAATTTATAATAATAAAAATCAGGGAGGAAATCTTCCTGCATCCCAAAGAGCAGCATCTCTGTAAAGGATGGGAAGGGTAATTCGAGCTGCTGGGGTAATAAGCTTCTCCTTGACAGGATAGGGTCTAATGCAGCCCTTGGGTGTATAAGCAGAGGTAGTTCAAATAGCAATGGAGCAATGATATTTGTGTTTGGCACTGGAGAGAGCACTAATGGAATCTGTGTCCAGTTCTGTCATTTAAGAAGAATATTGGCAAACTGATATGGGTTCAGAGAAGAGTTAGAGAACAATTAAGAAGCTGGAAAATACTTATTATGGGCAGAAAAGTCACAAACCAGGAGCTATTTTATGTGTATTTTATAAAAAGAAAGTTAAAGGGTGCCTGATCCGCAATCCATGAGTTTACAAAGCTTTGGTGATGGTTTCCTGCAGCCTTGAAGCCAGAAAAAATGGGACTAGAAGCATGGCACAGGATCTAACAGTAAGGCTCTCATTAAAAGTTATGGTAGAAATTGTAAAACTTTTTCTTGTTTTTTTTTCTTACAGCTACACTTTAATGAGAGTCAACACAGGGCTTCAAGAGTCATCCCTGTTGGCTTTGGGAGCCACAAATCTAAGAAAACTACTGAGAGTATCTCAAACAATAAGTGAATTTAAATTGCATGAGCATCCACATAGAGCCATAAATACAAGCATGAGGTCAGGGTCTTACCTGAAACCAAATGCTTTGAATATTGAGAAAATTGTTCCAGACTGTTCACATGTACAAAGAAAACAATCACCTTATGTCACACTGGCTGTCAAGAGAGAGGTAAGAAAGTTCCAGTGTTTGAGGCTGAAAAAGGAATCCAATATTGCAAGGGAAAAGGGTTGGTTGGGCAAATAACATGCGTAAGGTGTGGAGCAATGAGAGCAGCAGAGAAGCCAAGTAACTCCCTGCCATGAAAGGAGGTCTGAGAAGAGTGGGGTTTTATACAAACACATGAGGGTGAAATTAATCCTGAAAGGTATTATGGATGAGGTAGGGATTTGTGTTAGGCTCAGTTTTTATGCCGGTGTTCTCATTAATGTGAGAGTAAGAGGTACTGCAGATGATGTGAAAGAACAAGTAACTGCCCTGGAGGAAATATAAAAGATACAAAAAAGTGGTAGAGGATAATAACACAGGCACAGAATAACAGTGTGAGATTCAGAGTGAAAATATGTAAATTAACTCATTGAGGCAGAGGAAAAGATGGAATTAATCCAAGGGAAGGGAAAACTGTACAGAGCAGCTATGCTGAAAGATAAGAAATGTGCAAAGATGGAAATACAGAGCCAGTGAAATGAGTCTGCAGTGTGATATGGTAGCTTAAAAGACAGCATTAGTTCTGGATTTCACATGTAAAAACACAAATTCAGAGTGTAGACCTGTAGGAAGATCTGCTGCCAGGCCCTAAGCACAGCACAAGGTGAAGATGTCTTCCTAATGTTGCTTTCTTGGGAAGAAAAATACCATGCTGTGAGTGGAAATATCAATAATACAGGGCAATTTTGGAGTAACTGAAAATAGCTCAAGCAGGATCCAGACATGGGTCAAAGGGCATTTGGATCAAAATTTAGCTGAGGTATTTTGATATTGACAGGCTCTAGCCAAACTCCCATTTTCACACTGAAAAGTGACACCGATTGGATTGAGGTATGTTGCTCAGGAAGCTACAGGCTGAAACTTGGAGAAAATTAGTTCTGAAACTGACCTGGAAATCTGAGTCTTCCTGGGTTGTCAGACAGGGCATTTCCGTAGAAAACTTCTATCAACATTTTCACCATCTTAAATACAGCACTTGCAAAACTGTTCCATAAAGAAAAATGTTTCAGAGGCAAGGAGATGGATTAGAATGCCCACTGGGTTTTTCCCACCTTTGTGATGACTTTATGAAAGCACTTTGCCAGCTCTTCACTAACTACTGTGTACTTAGCTCTGTCCTGTCAGTCTATGGTTTGGGAAGTTAGATTTAGCTATAAATTCCAATCTGTCTCTCTGAAATCTAAAAATAGAATAGTTGAGAATGTATGGGCTGAATTATGGATCAAATGTGTCACTGCAGAAATCAAGGACAAAATGTGTGGCATTAAACTGATGTAAAAGAAAAACTCTTTACTTGACTATTTCTGTACTCATAGAGTACATTTTTCATACACAGAGCTCTGTGAAGACATTAGCTAATTAATCTTCACAAGATGTCAGGGATCATTACTCACACTTTCATTTTTTAGGCAGAAGATAAAGTTTAGAGAATCTTTCCATCTTCCAACTGGAATCAGCAATATGAATATCTTGCCCGTTGCCCCATGCTGAAGCCTCCAGCCCATGCTGCCACCTAATGCCTGTCTAATACATGTGAGAAAATGCAGCCTTGACAAAACAAATTAAGTAGACATTTTCAAACTATTCACAATTTTTAGTATTTAAAAAAAATTATATGATACACAAATTGGCTCGAAGGAGGGAAAAGCAGGAGAATTTGAAATATGAGGCTGAGGGTAACTGCACAGGGAAGCATTGTTTCCTCTTGTGAGAGGTTGCAGGCTACCTTCCTGTGCTGGTTTGGTACAAATGGGATCCATAGCAGCACAGGCACAGCTTCTGAACATCACTAGTGTATCACTCTGATAACTCCTGGCTGGGGCCAGCAGTGACTGGAAGGTGTTTCCTCATCACTTATGGGGCTTCAGGATGGATATAACCTTCTATTGCTGAGGCAAGCCTTGCTGTATGAATTCCACCTTTCTGGTAGAGGGAGAAACTAGGCCAGTCTGTGATTGCAAGTCTTCCAGAGACCTCAGGAGCTCAGGAATCCCCAGCCATCATTTGTGATTACAGCAGCTGCTTTGCCCTACATACTGATGAGGCCAAAACTTATCATGGGACCACAACGCTGAATTGCTGCTCCCTCCACAGCAGTAACATCTACCACATCATCAGTCACAATTTCTTCAGTTTTCAGATCTGCCATTATTATTCACAGATCCATCCCCAGCACAGTAATATTCATAGCCACACAGGCCTCTGTGTGCTGCCCCTGGATTGTTTTTAGCTGCTGAGGCACACATGGACACGTCCGCCCTGGCACTGGACCAGGGCCACGCCGTTTACGCAGCCATCCACTGCAAGATGCCATCGTCCTTGAAACAGAAAGAGGTGGCACACTTGTTGTGCTGAGTTAACATTCCTGATGTACCTTGCTAAAAAGATATGCTTGTCACTACAGCATGCAAGTAGCCATAGCCCAGAGGCAGTATCAAGCAATTGTAAATCTTCTTTCTCAAATTCTCCAACAGTTAGAATGTTCCATTAACAATAATATTTGCATGGTCTTTCTACTCACTGAGCAATTTTCCTGTAACTATTAGGTTTAGTACTGGTTTAATGAACCCTGATGTTTTATTGTCCCAGCAATGCTGACAGCATTGCCACCGGAAGACAATAACAAGACAAGCAAGGGAAGCATTCATAGTGAAAGCCAAGCTTTTTCCATTGGAGAACATTTCTGTCTTTCTGACCATCATTCAGAAATCCCTTTTTAATCTAATGAGTGACTTGTCCAAAGGTACAAACCTATGCACAGAAATGTAATGCTATGCCTTTGAGGATTTAGAGATTACACTGTTTGCTTTTGTCCTAATTCAAGTGGAAAAGCAAAATGTTTTGAGTCCTTTATGGCAGCACTTGAAGGCATCCTTACTCTTGACTTATGTTGACTGCATAGCAGACATTGCTAGAGCCTTCAGTGCTAAAAGTACCCAAAATTTGTGCCTGCCAGAGATCTGTGCACCAGGCAGACTAGATTACCTGGCATATTTTCCTTTTGAAGAGAGCTGCCAACTGACTGGGAAATGGGACAGGCAAGAAACCTGCTGAAGAGACCTTGTTTGTTTTCTTTCTCTCTAGATTTCACTGGCACAGACACACATTTGCAAAGCATTTCAGGTTCAGTTAATTCAGCAACTTGTAGTGAAAAGAGAGTTTTCTCTGTTCTGCCCTCCCCACAGTGGTTCAAATCTTACCAGAAGATAGCTAAAATTACTAAGTATTAACTTTCATTAGAAACTGTCAAAGAGAAAAATTCATAGACTGATTTTTAAAAGGTAATGACTGCAAACTTTTCCACTGGAGTGCACGTGCTTGAAGAAATTAGGTTATTTTCCTGTTTCACTATCTTTCAAAATAAGCCAAATTCACCTTGGGAGGAAGTAATTTTATTTATTACAGGAGAACTCAGTTTTCTGGGAAGTCAGTGGTTTTTGTCCAGGAAAACTTCTGTTGTTGTTACTATTATTGGCAGTGGTGTTTTTTCTGTTAATTCTGTATGGCAGTCCCGTTATGTTATGTAATATAAAAGAAAAAATACTCCCTACCTCAAAGAAAATAGATCTCAGGAAGAAAAGAGCAAAGCAAGGAAAAGAAAGGAAAGGAGAGAGGAAAATTGCAGTTTCCCCATAGGATCACATGTATAGGCCTTACTGTTTCTTATCATTTTCTAACTTTCCCCCACTGCCACTAGAGTTTAAAAAGGAAATGTTTTTGATGGCACCCACCCCCATCTCAGCACCACAGTGTCAGTGCTCTGTGCTGGGCTTCCAAGTGCATTCCCAAGCAGCCAATTAAAGCAGACAAGATAGGTACCAAAGGAAAAAATAAATATTCGTCAGCTGCCACCTCGTTATGGAATGCAAGTGCCTGTCTCCTGTCAGAATCACTGGAAGGTTTTTGCAAATGCATAAGTGCATAAATTGTGTCTGGGAAATTGCAGCTACCATTGCTCCCGGAGAAGTGCATCTTGTTAGCTTGCTTTTTAGATAATATAATTAAAGACATAAGTGAGGCTTCTGCAAAATTCAGACATCCTGAACATGGACTTTTGCAATATTAATAGGGCTTCCATTCTCCACATACCTTGGCAGATATCCTCCTTTGCCAAATATTTCCATTCTGCTGTTTACTAGACATGGGACAGGCTGAATTCAGGAAGATGCAAAGCCCTGGTTTTGCCTAAGAGGGCAGACACAATTTCTTGCCTGCAGTCAGGTACATGTAGTAGCCACTCAAATGTTGAGACTTAGTATGTTAAGATACACAGAATTATCCTTCAGAAGAATAATATGCCTAAGAGGCAGCAGACATCAATTTAGATTATTTATCATGGATCAGCCATAATTAGCCTAAGGAGCATATGCTAGGCTTGAGCATTTTAGTGCCAAAGTTATGTGGGTACAGTATTTGTATAACAGGAATGCTATGATTTTTGTTTTGTTGTTGCTAAAATCAGCACATTACAGTGTTATAGGTACTGAAATAGTGGCTGTGGAGAGTAGACCTCCCCTCTTCCCTTTGAGCAGAGGGTGGGACAGAGGGCATTTTGGACTGTGAATTCTACCTTTAATTGCTACTGTTTTGTCCTTAGAGGTAGGTTAGATAGAATATGTATTTCTGAGCCTGATAAAAGAAGCTGAGATCAAAGTGTTGATCTTTTTCTTCTTAGTGGATTGCTGTAACTAACTAAATTACTTGGGAATGGAAAGATAATGAATACAGAAAATGGATTGGAAATTTTACCAGAATATCTTAATGAATTAAAATTTTAAAAAAGCAATTCAGCAACACACTGATTGTCCCTTACAAAGTCACACATAACAGTTAGTGCACAGTGCAAAGTACAGGAGGAGGAATGGCCTCCCTCACTGACCAGCTTCCATTAAGTAATAACATCTAATGATGAAGGTTTTGTCCTTGACTTCACCTTTGATGAGCCTTGGTATTCTCCCTGACTTAACTTATGAAACTTTAGGTTTTTCAGGTCATTTTAGGGGACAACAGGAGTGAAAATCTTGCCATTGTAAGTTGTTGGTTTAAATATAATCCCAGTTGCTAGTGTCCAGAATTCATCACTGTGTGACAGCTGCTTGCTGGCACACATGACCATTGCTGGCATCCAGGCTCTGGTAAGATAAATGTCCAGGTCCCAGAAATCACCATGACTGGCTTTACTTGCATTTGCAAGGAAGGGATGTAGCTGGAAATAGATCTGCATTTCCACTTCTGGAGGCCACCATGATCATGCATACTATACTGCTTTTGATATTTCTTTTCTGGAGGCAGATGATTTGCCTTCAGTCCTATTTGAGGCTCTCAAAGACACCTCACTGCCTTGCTGGAAGGGAATGGCTCATGCAATAGAAAAGCATGTTTTCCCACCCACACTTTTAACTGTCTGACTCCACATAAACATAACCCTTACAGACTGAGTACCTCGTAATAATGCAGTAGGAGTAGAACAGGACTTCAACTCTGTCAGTTCCCAGGTGTGTTCAAGTAGCTCTTAAAAGCCTGGCACCTTCAGAAATAAAACCCTGCTTTGTAAAATCTGAGTTGCTGTGTTTCTGGTGGAGCTGAGGAAGTTGCTGGCATCCAAGCTGCACAGAACACCTTATTGTTCTGCTTGTCAGCTACGATGCCGGGATCATTGCCTGCACGCTTCAGTGCACATCTCACAAATTATAGCTGTACCTGTATGCAGGCTCAATTAGGTTCGTTTGTGTACAGGGGAGCTGAGACATTTCAGTGCTGGCTCTGCCAGTGCCTATTCCCAACACTCTGATGTGGAAAGAAAGAATAAAAAGACTCCTTTTCACGAGAGAGCAGAAAAAACAGAAAGGAGACCTGCAGTAACACCAGTCACTGCTTCCCATTGTCTATTATCTACAGAACAGGCTGAAAGATCCAGGGTAGTAGCAAGGGCCTGAGATGTGCACAGGCAACTGGGAAAGCAGGGAAGGAGCACCAGTGATATTGTGGGGAACCCAGGCCAGACCTTTAGAGCCAGAGAGAGATCGGGAATAGAAGCAATAAGCTTGAAGTTGATTTATAATCATCTGTCTGGGTTTTTTTTTTTTCCTTACCTCTCCTCCCCAGTTAAAGAATGGGACACCAAATTAATATTTATCTAGTTTTCTGGTAACTGAGGTGTTTAATTTTGCTCATAAGCTGAAAAAACAATTAAAAAAAATAATTTTCAGAATGAAAATTTGAACCTTTAGGTTTCAAAAGCATTGAGATGAAGTTTTGGCTTATCCTAAAATATGTTATCGGGGCAGAGGAAAACATGGGATCCAACCTAATTCAGCTGAATTCGTATGTGATCATCTGAGACTGAATTCTCTATTACACTTAGCTGTATTTGCTAATAAAGTTTAATCCAGTCTTGTTTTTTCTTTTTTGTTTAATAATTAAAGTTTATGGTACAACTATGCTCATGCTGTAACCTAGAGAGTTTCCACATGTGGATGTCTGGCTGTAATGCTATTTCTAATAAATTTGGACTCCTTTTTATTTTTTGTTTCTTACTATTTAAATTAAAATTATTTCTGATATGAAATAGTTCTAGATGTTAAAGAAAAGGTGCTAAAAATGACATATTGAATGTTTGAAGATTTGATTTCAGTAAATACATGTGGCTTTGGACAAATTAAACATATCTTGCCAGAAGATCCATGAAATATTTTTTATCTAGGTGGTGAGAGATGCTTATAATTTATATAGTAGGACTTGCCCTTAAAATGTCTTTTACAGTTAAGGTTCTTATGTCACCTGTATTTATGAATTATTTGAATGAAAGGGAAATCAGCCAGTTCCTTAACATGTGACTGAGGGGAGGATTTGTCCGCCAGGCTCTGAAAATGTGAAGATAGTGAAGAAACAGATGTTGGAGCAAGGAGGTGATTATTATGGCCAGCAGGAGGACAGGGGCCACAGATGTGCTACTAGGCCTGAAACCTGCATTTTCATCATCATGCTTGTACTTTGACTCATTCTTCCCTGCTGCTTGAGCTACAGTGCAGCTTTTTGCAGACAGAGTTTGTTCTGTTAGAAAAAGAGGGTGGTGACCTTCCAGGCTGGAATTACAGATGAATGCCTTTGAAAAGGCAGCAGGAAAACTGTCCTTAGTTTCAGCTGTCAAAAACAAAAGGCATGTATATGTCAGTCATGCTACATATAGGCACACACGGTTCTGACTTGATCTCTGGTCCTACTTAAAAGTTACAAACAGGTTAAAATACACAACATGCTATTTTGTTGCATGTTACATTGCATTTTACAAAATACCTAGGAGATATTTTACATTGGGGGTTAATGTTGTTTACCTTCAATAATGTGTATGGTAAAGAAAGGTGCATAGTAGCTTAAAACACAGGCATAAAAAAGAAATTTATTTTTGCATTATTTCTATAAAAAAAAAAAAAAAAAACAGTGCTGACAAAGTTGAATGTGTATAATTATCTAACACTTTCCCAAAAATAGTTCCCCTTCTACTTCAGTTTCCTTTCTCCCCACTCTTTGTAGACCCTCAGTAGTTTTTGTCCCTGCTATTTTTCTTCTAGTTCAAAGCATGGCTTCCCTGCAGAGAAAACAAATGAAAGGAGTTTTGCCATTGATTTGAAAAGGGACTTGATTTGACTCCAGATCGTCTTCCTGGCCCTCACAAAAAAGAGTGAGAGCTGAAACACACAGCCTAGGAGCTTTGATGGAAATTCAGGGGTTTATTCTGAATGCACTCAGGTGCAGCGTTTCACAGGAAATTTCCAAAGGTTCAGCCAGATGATAGAAATCAAAAGTACAGTCTCACAGCCAGTCTGACCACTTTGCCTGAGACTGAAAATCATGAGGATCTCCTTTGAGCAGCACTGATCCCAAAAAGTGCATCAGGCCTTTGAGGTTAAATGTATTGAAAGGCAGTCATTAATGTCACTGGAGTTAAAGCAGGGATGTATTTATCCTGAGAGAAATCTGTGGTGTAGAAGTACAAAATGCCAAGCTCAGTTGAAAGGTTTTGGGGCATGTGTGTGCAGATGGGTAGAAAGATGTGATTTCTTTCTGCTCTGCTTGGTATTTGGTTTTTTATTTTATTAAATTTTTTGAGTAGTAATTTATTCTATGCAGCATGTAGTGCTATTTGTTATCCTTATTCCTTCAACTATTCAAAAATCAAGGCTTACTAGTTTTAGGTGGCACATTTCAGGTCACTAAATCGGGAAATGAAATGAAACTGGAAAGCCTGTAGAAGTAATCCACCAGGAAAAACTCCTAAAGGACTGCTATTAACAGAGCACTGAAGAACAAATATGGAAAAAACATGCCTGTGTTTCCTATTTATCTGAGCAAAACAGTGACTGTGACCTACATAAGTTGTGGACAGGACAAGGTCTGTTTGTCTAGACCCCAGCCACAACATGGACACATACAGCACTTTCTTCAGGGCTCCTGAGGGAACACCTTAGCCTGTCCACAGCAAGTCTGTCTAGAAGCTTTCATTTATAGATGCCAGAATGACAGCAATGTGGGAAGGTTTTCCAGTTTTGCTCTGCAATTGGAGAAAATCTCTCCCATCACTATGCAGAGACTATAGTGACTCTGTGGGTGCATGAATATTAGCTTTATTGGAGCACAATCTCCCTACCAAGGAGTGCTTCAAAAATGCCTTATTATTCTAAGGTAAATTACAGGTGAACCCACAACCCTTCTTGAATGTGAGGGCAGAAACTATCTCCAAAATGCAGATCAATGAAAGTGTCAATGAAGGCATCTCAGAAAGAATAAGTTGCATTTTATCATTCATTTTGATCTCTCAGGGGTCTTTGCAAAATAATTTAATGAAAATGTGATTTGGGATGTTTGCACTGGAGGCTATATAGAGTCCTTCTCTACATTGCTGCTGGCAGAGGAAAAAGCTGTGATGGAATACATAGTAGACTTGAACCAGCTGATGTCAACAGCCCTACCTCCACTGACTTCTACACAGCTAAAACGGTTGACCCTCATTAAAAATCTGCCCCAGTAATTCTGGTCCTTCTCTAAATCTGTCTCTTATTAGCAAATGAGTTTCCTGAAGTACCTTCATCCATCTTGTGCCCCTCTTCCTATCTAGTATTTTCCAGAGTAAGACATCCTTCGATAGAATACATTTCACTAGGTTAATTCCCCTGAGGTTTATAAATAATAAGTCACATAAGCACAGCATCTTATTTGCTGTATCTGCTTCATTTATTTCAATACAATTCAGTTGTATTTCCCTACATGGAAACAGCAGGAAATAGCCTGCAAGTACCTAACAATACACAGGACAGTACAAAAGATGGTACTGAGTAACAAGCTCAGCACAGCTCAAACATCCAGTGAAGCTGTGACAAAAGCCTCTCACAGACCACAACTTACAAAGCCAACCTCCAAATTACCTCTTGGTGCAAGAGTCTTGATTCTCCCTGCAAAATAGAGAAGGAAGCAACACTAAAAGCTAGTTCAGCAGCTGGACCCACTTATCAGGGTTTCTCAGTCCTAAGGCTGGTGCTTGCCATCCCTCATTCAGTGGAGAGAAATGGAGCTGGCAGTGGGGAAGAAAGCCTGCTAACATGCTGGAAATTGCTGTATAGACTGCAGGAATTAATTAAACTTCCACTGGAGCAGAGAGGAACCAATAGTGTGAGCTCTTGTGCTCTGCAACCAAAATTTACCTGGGAGCAGAACACCAGAGCTCAGGTGCCTGGCTCTAGGGTTTATTCGGTGTCTATCCCAAATCCAAGGGACACCATTGCAACCAACAGGACTTTAAAACCAACAGGGGAGAACTGTTACTGGCCCCATCCCTTGAATCAGCAGCCTGGGAAAGCCATCAGGGGCACATGCTGCTGGGAGGGGGGGCTGTGGAGGGCTTACTTGGATTTTAGCACTGACTGACCCTTTTGCCCAAGCCTGGTCATTACCCAGTAGTGTCCAAAACGCAGGCTCCAGCAGAGGGCACAGCCACCCAGCAGAAGCAGGGAGCTGGGCCAGCAGCAGAGGCAGCACCAGCAGCAGGATGTTCCTGGGAGCAGATATCACAGAATCACAGTATCTGCTGAGTTGGAAGACACCCACAAGGATCATTGAGACCAACTCCCAGCTCTGCACAGGGCCATCCCCAAGAATCACACCATGTGCCTAAGAGCATTGTCCAAACACTTCTTGAACTCTGTCAGGCTTGGTGCTGTGGCCACTTCCCTGGGGAGTCTCTTCCAGTGCCCAAACACCCTCTGGGTGAAGAACATTTTCCTAGCATCCAACATAAACCTCTCCTGACACAACTTCAGGCCATTCCCTCAGGCCCTGTCATTGGTCACCACAGAGAAGACATCACTGCCTGCCCCTGCTCTTCCCCTCATGACGAAGCCGGAGACTGCAATGAGGTCTCCCCTCACTGTCCTTTTCTCCAGGCTGAACAGACCAAGTCTGTTCCTTCTAAGGCTTCCCCTGAAGGTCCCACACCATTTCCATTGCCATCCTCTAGACACTCTCTAACAGCTAAATGTCTTCCTTATGTTGTGGCACCCAGAACTGCCCCCAGCACTCGAGGTGAGGCTGCCCCAGTGCAGAGCAGAGCAGGACAATCCCCTCCCTTGTCTGGCTGTGCCTGATGTCCCCCAGGACAGGGTTGGCCCTCCTGGCTGCCAGGGCAATAACTCACATTCAATTGCCATGGACCAGGACCCCCATCTTCCTTTCTAGTAGTAGCAGTGCTGCTCCCCAGCCTCTCGTTCCCCTGCCTGTATGTGCATCCCAAGTGTCAAATCCGGCACTTTCCCTTGTTGAATTTCATATGGCTGGTGAAATCTCAATGCTTAGCAGAACTGTCTCCTGCTGACTCCACATGCACCCTAAGAGGACAGCATCTGCTTTTAGCACCAGAGCATAGTGCACTTGGTCTGGGCAGGTTAAAGGTTAAAAGAAGGTATCACAGCCAGAAAAGAAAGGGGTTTTTTTGGTTGTTTTTTTTTTGTTTTTTTTTGGTTTTTTTTTTTTTGTTTGTTTGTTTTTTGTTTTGTTTTGTTTTTGTTTTGTTTTGTTTTTTTTTGAGGTTTTTTTTTTTTTTTTTGGATATGTACATCAGGTAGGCTTCCTAAGCTGGCAGCTGAGGTTTACCATTTCTAGATTCAGGGGTATTTGACAGTTACCTGGTTAGAAATGTACTTATCTTGCAAGAAACAGAAAACCCACCAGCTCTAACCTGTAACTAGCTTTTCTGCCTAGTTCAACAGGGAGCCATGGGCCTGAGGTGAAGTGGGATATGGAGACCCTTCCTCTCTGAGCTGGGACAACTCTGCTTCCTTTCCCCTCTATTAACCTGTTCAGCATTTCAAAGGGACCAAAGCAAAGGGAGGGCATTCCTCCTTTTCAGCCAATATGTGAGGAGAAAGTGATAAAGGTGCTTCAGGGAGTTACAAATCAGAAGATGTGCCTTCCTTGTTCAAGGGAGAGCTCAGGGACCACTTCTTCCTGTGATGCCTCCCAGTGCTCATTTTAGCTCTGTATTCTCCCCAGTCAGGGCTCTCCCTCTGCGGCATGATTAAAAGCACACTTGAGTTTTCTGTTTGTCTCAGTAGAGCATCATGGCAAGTGCAATTGTCATATTATACAACATGGCAGCAATTAACACCTAGCTACAGCACTATGGCATCTAGGTCTTTCTTCACTGATGACCACAAATCACAGCCAAGCATTTACACTATGAACAGTATGAATAGGGTACATTTTAATTATGTGAACAATGTATGTAACAGATATGCAATGTAACATTTATGCTTTGTACATAAAATAACACTTTCCTTCTAAGGCTCTCCCTACATTTAAAACTCGGTAATGAATTTAGCCTTCTGTATCAGCTGTGATGGGAGGGTTTTGCTCTTTAGGAAGAAAATGAAGCACAGAAGTGACTTGTCAGAAGCATCTTGGAAACTCTGCCATTGACCCATTTAGTCTTAGTGAATAAAACCCATCAAGTTCACAGGTTTGGAGTGTAACCATAAATTGTGTTTGCACTTGCCTGCTTCTGCAGCCTGACTGAAGCCCAACAAATATTCTGTTGATTCCTGTAATAAAAATCAGCTTTTTGACCTTCAGAGATCATGCCATGACACAAGTTATAAGAAACAAGTGATGAAATTTCCGGTCTTCTGGGTGTTCATTTGAGCAGATGAGGGGTTCAGATAGGAATTACATTGATTTGCTGTCCATCCTAAGGAAGCTAGTGAAGAGCCCCATATGGAAATGCAAAGAATCTTCCTCTGGTCAGTTCCTTGTGCTGATCAGTGCTCATATCAGATGTATCCGTATTCAAACCTTCATCCAATAGTCATACAAACATGTTGGAAAATCCATCTCTCTTCTTTGGACTGTCCTGGACAAGGTAGAGAAAAATGACAGGAAAAAGGATCTTGGGATCAAAGATAGTGATATATTTCTGTATCTTCCTATGCAAAGGCAATTCTTATCCCTGGAAGGATCTTTCCCAATATCTGTATTTTTGAAAATGCTGGAGAAAAATCCCATTGCTGTAAGCTTGCAATGCTGTGGGCTTATCCTTGGACAGCACCTGGCTGTAGCAATACGCATTTCCCAGTTTACAGATAGGTAGAAAGATGACCACTGAAGCAGTAAAACAAGTTTAAAACAAGCAGATAGCTGGAACTGAAGAACAACCTGTCTGCTCAGTAATGTATAAAACCCAGAGACAACTGACACTTCACACTTTAGCACCCTTGCCATACTTAGCAGGTGGTCTTTCTTCCCTGCCCATCCCACAGCCCCTGGAGATGTTTCGAGGGTTGGCCACTACAACTTGCTGGCTCACTCGGCCCCTTTAGAAGAGTGCAAGGGAGCATCCCAATTCCAGCTGCACCACCAAGCACAGTACTCACCTTTTCTATGGGCCAGACCTGACCTTTCAGGGAGCCAACGCAATTCATTGCACAAGCTATTTACCTTTCTTTTTTTAGATGAATTACCCACCCACTGTAGTGAGCAGCATCAGCTGATGGAGGGGCCAAGGGAATGCCAGGGTTGCAGAAGCAGGGGGAATGCATGACCAACAGGAGAGCAAGGAGCAGAAACTCCCCTTCTGTGGCAACCAGGCTGGTTCAGCCCTTCCACCCAGGCCTTCCTGCCAGTGTGGCAATCGGTTGGAGTGCAGAGAGCAAGATGACATGTTATTTTGGAACACTCACCAAATAGCATTCATCCTCCAAACAACTGTAATTCCTGTGGCTCTTCTGTTGGAATGCAAACAGCTTGAGGCACACAGGCCTGGTTATGTGCCCAACTGCAGGTGATTGTGTCCACAGGTAGGTAGGCTAGGGTATCTAGCACATTTCTGGGGCTGGTACAGAGGACATGAAATTTAGGGGAACAGCTGCTGGAGCCCAAGGAGAATACTGGAGAATATCTCAAATAGCAGTACCAGACACCTATCTCTCTGAAAATGAGTTGAGACTGAAGCAACTTATGTTAAGGGTCCTCAGCTATAATGTAACATAGCTCCAGCTATACTGATGAAACTGCTGGGATATAGGATACTCCAAGGTTTGAGTAGCAGGGGCAGAGCCTGCCCACAGACTTCCCCAAACCTCTGAAATAATGACAGCAGATTTAACATACAGCTGGGTACAAAAACTTACCCTTGACCCCACTGACTTCCTACAAAAATCCTTGTAGTTTTATTAGCATCATAATTTGTTCTTCTTTCTTGATGTAATCAATTTAATGCTATCATAGACCACTTTTTTAAAGACAAGAAAAAGCACTTATGGATCAAAAAATACATGTGCAGAAGATGTTCAAAGATGTGTTTAAAAATTAAAAGAAGTCCTTTAAAAACAGCTTATCTGTGCAACTGTGCAACTGTTTCTATAAAGCTTTTCTTTCTTGTACTTTAAAGTGCATGCATCTCTAAAATGCAAGTAAAGTTCTTTTCTATACTATTTTTGCACAGATTCCAGATGGCACAGAGCAAGTGACTTTGCTATTGAGAACTAAAGGTTTTAGAGGAGGTGACTATAAAGATTTCTTCATCTTTTGCACCCCCTTCCTCATTGACTGCAGGGTTTAGTCTGACTGATGACATTGAAAGAACAAGACAAAAGCTCAGCAATCATTTCCCATTTTCAGTCTTGAAGATTCAGCCTAAGCATTATTTGAGGCACCATTACTTTTTTGATAATTCCCTAAAAGTGAATATGATCAAATATTTGTATGGTTAAATGTCTCATTATTACATGGAAGAACGAGACCTTCTTTTTCCTCTTTCTAATCAGTGGGCCTTTGTGCATACCTGTATGATCTCATCAGCAGCAGGAAGGTTATGCAGCATACCTATGATTTAGTTCTGTCCTTCATTTTGGTAATCTCTACATGGCACTTGTGTAGCACATTCACATTTGAGCTAATAACAGCAGTAAGTAATCATGACCTTAACAGTTAAGCAATAATTAATAGGAATTAATCCTGTTCCTGCTGTGAAGGAGCCCGAGTGATAATTTTCATCTTCAAATAGGAAGCAAGTGGGCACCGTTTCCAAATCCCAGCAAGTGTGCCACCACATCTAATCCCTGCTGAGACCAGCAGGTCTTTCCAGAGCCACTGCAAGATACAGCACAAAACTCTGCAGCAGAATTGCAATCTGTTTGTACTGCAAGCTGAAACAGTTGGGATAGAGCCTGTAAGCCATTTGGCAATGCCACTGTTGCATTATCAGGGTTTTTTTACGGAAGGGAGTGAACTGATTTGTTCAGGAGTGATAGCAGTATCAGTTGTGTTGGCTCTGGAAGCGGTTAAACCTGAACAGAGCAGAAGCAGGTGAAAAGTCCAGGCCTGTTTGATGACACTTTCCTAATCACAGCTGGCAGGCAATCTCACTGCTTGAGGGTGAAATCATGAAGGAAAAAACCCAACCACAAGATTTTCAGGGTGCCCACTATTTTGCTCTGTGGCCACTTTATCAAAGCACCTGTCAGCTTTTTGCTCACTTTCCAAGATCGTGAAATATGCAGAAACAGGCTTTCAAGAAATCCAAACTATAAAAAAGCATGGAAAGTAAAGGTTGAAGTACACATACTTGTTGCTACGTTTACATCTTTTCACTCTTTACCCAAAATACAGGTGTACCTACCCAGACACCCGTAATAACAGCACTAGGAATCTGAAGCCATATTTTCTGCTTCTATCTCTTTTGTACTGTAATGTAAAATTAAAATAGTCTGTAGAATGTGATTGCACAGACCCCATTACTTCAACCATATTTCCCATTTTAAATTTAGTTCAATTAAAAAGTAATACATAGGAATGTCAAGAAAATACATGGATTAACATCAAATACCATAAGTCAGTTCCTATTCCAGTCTCTGCCATAGACCTTTATCATGGCCTTAGCATGGAAACAGGTAGTTCAGCACAGCCATCCAGCTCCAAAATTATGTGCCCATATTTGAACTTTTTCTCCTTTTGTTTCTGCATCTTGCCTCCCTGCCTTACAAAACAGATTCTTTTTGTGAGTTCTGCACAATGAAAGTCAATTTATTTTCTCTCCCATTTACTGATACCATCCTACCCAAGGTTGAAGGGAAGGAAGGACACTGTTGGTGTTGTGCTTTCCCCAGCTTGTATGGATGAAGCACTCCACAGGTCTGCAGATGTACTGGCAGATAATGCAGAAAAAGACTCGTGTCTTTTGCCTATGAATGAATACCATCTGGGATATGCTGAGAACTGCTACTAGTGTGTGCAAAGATAGCGAATACAAATTTGGTGATTTATATGGAAATGGCTGTAAGGAGGGAGATCTTGCTGTTGGATTGTGTTTTATATACAAGTTGTCATGTGATCTAAACCCACAGATATTTTCCACTTCTTGCCACAAACCACGGGCTAGAGCTTCAGCTCAAACTGAAGAATGCTTCTGGTTCTTATGGCTGTGAAGGAAATACTGAGAGGGGCTGAGGAGGTGAACCATGTGAAGACAAAGATAAAATTACCTCACTTTCAACAGTAAGCTTTTATCGAGCCAGTCTAAACCATAGTCCTGACAATGAGGAGGGGCAGATTTCCCTCTGAGCTACCCACAAGGCCTGCACCCTGGAGCTGCTGTCCAGGCCTAGCACGCACTCTGCAGCTTGTTCCTGCCCATCATCTTGTCTGTGGTAACTGGCATGAGCTGCACTAAAAATATTTCAGAAGAGTTCAGATCTAGGTGGCTTCTAAGCCACCTTAGAAGGCTTCTAAGCCTTAGAAGTCACACAGGTGACTATAAAAAAGCATGGAAGTCACACAGGTGACTTCTAAGCATGTGATCAAGCTGAAGTCCGTGGGTTCTGTAGCATGACAGAAGGGAGTATATTGAGACATAGGCTATTTTACAGACCTTAAAGATGACACAATAACCGTAACATTTTAATTTAAATTTCCTTGTAACATTGTAATTCAGGTTAATGTTTACTATTAATTTATTATGTGCTAACTCTTCCTGTGTACAACAGCTGGTTCATAGGGTTACTTAGACTTAGCATGGAATCCATTCAAGCACCTTCCCAGTTGCCCATGGTTGAGATCAGGAGAAATGTACTGGCACAAACAATTTGCAGGCCTGAGTTGCCAGGTAGACTTGGGCTGGACATACATGCCCTTTGTCCATTTTTGGTTCATTGCCTGGCACTTGATGAAATCTTTCTCTTTGTTAGGACCATTCATTCTTGATGTTAACTCCCATAACCTTATCCAAGAGCATCACCGAGTTGTTTTTAAATTATGGGGTATATAGAAGAACCCAGTTTTCCATGGCCTCCATTATTGCATGTCAAATCACAGACAGAGAGATTAAATCCTTTGATGCATTAATTGATACAGCTGGAAATAAGCTCTTGAGCACACAGGCCTCCTTCAAGTCTTTGTGTGTTTTAGTAATTGATGTCACATTTAAATCACAATGTCAACTCTCATTGCCACTTACTATACCTTATGTTGACTTGTCATCAGTATAGCATCTCATTTCCCAGCAGCTGCTAAGAGTTTAGTTGAGACCTAGCAAGACAAACTATTCAAAATTACTTCTCACAGCAATAGAAGCCTAATGGTTTTTGCAATAAATTAACTCTATGACACAGAGGGAAAAGTATTTGCTTAGTAGCAGAAATTATAATGGTAAGGTGCCCAACCTGATTAGAGAGTTATCTGTAAATCCTGAATGAAACTGCTTGCATTATTCAACCAAAAGGTCTTGGGTAAACGGAAATGGTATAAACATATATCATGTAGAAAATGTATCTTTTACCTGCTATGCCTTCTAGACAGCCTTAAGAGACACACTAAATAAAGGGAATAAAAAGTATTGCTCAATAACTATCCACTTGCTGAACGAGATGAGCATCCCATGAAAAAACACGAGATGGGCACATAAATAAGCACAGAGGGATTAACGTTGTTCTCCCTATCTCTTGAGACCACATCATTCTCCCCACATCGCTTCCCCTGAGAGACATTTCCTACTTTCACTTCAAGTTTGTCCTTTTGTGTGAGAACTAATTAAAATACCTCAAAAATGGTTACATAAAAGTTATTTTCCTTTAAAATGGACTATATGCTCTATATGTTTTTGTTCACTGTTCTTGACTGTGATCAGTATAATCAACCAGAAGCAGGTCTTACAAACTTCTCAAGGCTAAGAAGGCTTTTATGCTCTTCTTCCCCTGTTCACACAGATTTTGCAAGTGACCCCAAGCTTGAGGATTAACTTGTAGAGAGTAACATGCTGGGGGAAATTTTCAGGTTGAGCAGGACAGGAAAGGAAGTAAGATTCACTACAGATTGTTTGACCTATGCAGAAGTGCTGAGAGCTACAGAAAACTTGTAAAAGTCCCCAGTGAGTTTTTGAGACTCACATGAATCTCAGTAAGGTTTAGTATTTCTGTGCTGTTAATGTATTTCCTGAAACTGTTACAGTAAATTTTCAAGTGTTGCAGTGATTTTACCTGATATCTTGCACTCTGCAGTGAAGGCTGAATGCCACACGAATGTTTTGCAAGATCAGCTGGCAGCTGAGCTCTCAGGTAGACAGAAACCCTGTGGGGGCAATAGTCAACCTCATCTGAAGCCCCATGGCCATCCTAACCATAAAGGAGCCCTTGTGATAACATTTCGTAACCTTCAGCTTCATCCTGTGCACTCCACCAGCTCTGACACCAACTTTAGGGAGCTGCCAGTGTAAGGGAGCAGGTCTTCAGACCTTTGGGCTAATGTGCTGAAAAACATGACTCTGAAGAGCATGGTAGTCCAATTGCAAGCAGGATAATCAGACTGGTTAGCTGTTGATGTCTCATTACTTGAGGGGTCTCTTTTTTCATTTTCTCAGTGCTTGGGTTTAATGATACTATAGACTTCCAATGTCAATGAGAACTGAAGTCCAGGGAAGTCAAGAGCGTGCTGACCTTGCTGGACCTGCTTGCTTATGTTGGCTTCTTTGACCCTGTTTTCCTTCTGCCTTAAGACTGCAAGTTCAGTGGGGGCTGGGACCACTCTTTTAGCTCGACTCATACTGTGATGCACATCCAGGATGCTGCTGGAGTTGGAAGAGCTCAGCTGGAAACATCAGCAAGTGGCAGATGAGACGGGAAGGAAAATTAAGGCTACATAAACACCGTGTGACCCCACTGCGAGAGCAGCTCAGCAGGTGATGGTTAGACTTAGGGTCTCTGCCTCATGCTCCATCAACCCCATGCATACTGTAACACCCAAAAGCGTGTCTGTGCACAGCAGGGAGCTCGGGGCAGCCTGACTGCAGGACGGTGCCCCTGCATGGGGTCACCCAGCTGCAGCCCCTGTTCCCGCAGCAAGCTGGACCCGCTGGGCAGGGGGGCAGAGAGCCCACTGCCGCGGGATGGAGGCACTCGCAGCAGGTGCGCTGGGATCTAAATGTAAAAAAGGACATGTAGGGGGTCTGTAGGCTTCTTCTGGGGGAGGGTACGTTTCTGCCCTTCTGGCTAAATCCTAGCTTGTGCTTTTTAGTTCCCGGCTGGCCGGCAAGGGCACGCAGGGCGCTGCGGCATGGATTCAGCACAGGGGTGGGGGCTTCCTATTTTTGTAGCTATTTTTGACAGCCTGTGGTGTGTGGGGGGGTTCCTCCCTGCCAAGATCGCAGCCCCAGCGCGGTCCACCGAGGAGCGCCAGGGCTGTGCGAGGGGCGGCGGGGGGCGGGTGTCCCGGGCGGCGGCGGCGGGCGGGCACTAAGACCGCGCCGCCCCCGGGCGCTGCGCGGCGGCCGCAGAAGAGGAGGAGACCGGCGGGCCCGGGAGGAGAGGCGCGGAGGGGAGCGGAGCTATGTTAAACCCGGGGTACCGCTGAGGCGGGGCGGGCCAGGCCAGAGGCGGGGGCTCTCCGGCGGCGGGCGCGCAGGGCCCCGGCTCCCGAGGCGGCGGCAGGCAGCATCTCGGCGCGGGGAGCGGCTCCGCAGCCACCGGGCCAATGAACATGTCAGTGTTGACTTTGCAGGAATACGAATTCGAGAAGCAGTTCAACGAGCATGCGGCCATCCAGTGGATGCAGGAAAACTGGTGAGTGCCGCGCTCGGGCCCCGCCGCCCGCCCGGAGCGGGGAGGTGCTGAGCCCATCCGGGTGCGCGGGTTGCGCCCGGCCGGCGCGGTGCGGCTCGGCTCGGCTTGCCTCGGCTCTGCGCCGCCGTGCACGGGCACACGGGCGCTGCCGCCGGGGCTACCTGCGCGCCCGGGCGGGGTCCAGCCCCCCGGGTTACACAAGGCCGGAGCATCCCGCCGCGGGCGCGGTGCGGTGCGCTGCGGGGCCCGAGCCCCGCCGCGCCCCGGCCCTCCGGCTGGCCCGGCAGCACAGAGCCGCACACGTGCCCCGGCTCTGCCCTCGGCCTTCCTTGCCTCCATCCTTGCCCGACCCTACCGCTCCCCGCGCTGCAGCCTCGTTCAAACAAGTTGCGCGTTTGCCCGCGCTCCCCGCGGAGCCCATTTGCCTTCCCCCTCCCCTCCCCCAGCTCGTATTAAACTTCGTTTGCAGCCATGCGGTTATTAACTTCGCCGACGTGTGCGTGCGGCCGGGGAGCCGGGGCGAGCCGAGCCGCGGCGGGACCGGGGCTGCGCATGGACCCGTCGGGGCTTCCCGGATCGCGGCGAGCCGGAGCCTGACGGCCCCGCAAAGGCACACACGCTCACAGCCTGGCCCGCCGAAGGGGAGTGGCTGTGCCGGGAGGCTGCTCTCTGCCAGGCACTGCCCGGGGGCATCCCTGGGCCTTGGCCGGTAGCAGGGAGACGAGGATGGAGAGAGCGCCCCAGCTGCCCTTCCCCCCTCCGCGGGGCCCTCTAAGCTGTCCTCGGGGCCGGGATCCCTCTCTCGATGACACTTGCCCACCATGCCCCAGCCCTTGTCCTGGCTTTGTCCATCTGCACGGGCCTTGTGTTCACAGTCTGCCCCTACTCACCTGTGCCTTGCTGGTGCACTGTCCCTGACCACCCTCTCCCAGTGCCCAGTCTTGCCCTTTCTGCTGTTCCTGTGGTCTCTCTCTCCAGCTAGCCCCCAGCTTTCACATTGCCTGCATGCCCTCCCGTGGCTGTGTGCCCTTTTGAGCTCCTGAGTGAAGACTTTCTCCATGCTACCCTCATGGGACAGTGGTAGTGTAGGACTGCCTCTGGGCCCAGGCTTTGGTGTCTACATTTGTACGGCAGAATGGTCCAGGATCCTAGGTGGATCTCAGCCAAGGATTTGCTAGAAGCCTTTAGTGATTTGTCTAGGGAATTTTAAGGGCAGTATAATTAAAATGACCATTTAAGTGCATGTATGTCTCCCTCTGTTCTGCAGGTGAGCTCATCACCTCTTGAAGGGTGCCTGGTGTCACTCATGTTTCAGGAGAAGGGAGACCACATAGATGTTCTTGGGCTGGGAGTATTGGATGCTTCCCATTCTGTCCATGTTCCAGGAGAAAATTGGCATCAGAATAGGATATGCTGCTGAAAGAGGATAGAGGGGGTGATACATGAGTATATATAATAATCAAATAACCCAGGAGAGATACAGTTTATTTTAAAGAACATGCCTAGCAACTAGCACTCCTGCATCTTCTTCTTGACTCTCCTGTGCTTCATGATGTGACCTTGGGAACATTACATAACCCCTCCTAGGCCTCAGTTTCCCCAGCAAAGAAAGACCAGGGGAGTGGGGCAAAGTAATGCTGAAATGTTCCTAAGAGGTGCTGTAATGACTTAAGTAATGTTTACCGCGTGCCTTGAAGATGTCAGGTACTGCATAAATACTGAGCAGTGTTATTGAAATCTCTCTGGCAGTTTCATGTGCTGCAGAGGTCGTCAGCTGGGATTCTGTAACGCTGGGCTCCCACTTGCCAGGTTCAGAGGAGGAGACTGTCGGCGTTACACTGCTGCTGTACAGCTAAAGAGGCACAGTCATACAGGTCCACATGCTTTTCAGTCTAGTTTCACCTTCTCTGAGGAAACTGATGAATTAATGTCTTTGATGATCTTCCTGTGCCCTGGGAATGTTTTTTTGAAATTAAGTAGAGCTGTGGCCTCTGAGGTATCTGCTGTGGCAGGCTTTTCCTAAAAATGCTATGAAGACTCTTCCAAGTTTCAGGTTAAATTGTGCATTTTTATCTTGAAGAAACACTCTTGCTTAATGAAACAGGTCCTGTTCAAGTGTTTGGGTTTTGCAGGGAGCTGAACTGGTAAAATATAGCAGCTTTTTTTACTTCCTATCAGGATGACTCAATAGATTTGTGTATGCAGACATCAATGGCAGAGTACATGGCTCCTGCACTTTGTAGGTGTAGCCTTAATGTACACATCCTTAACATAAAAGCCATCCAAGATGAAGTCGTCAAGTAGTAGTATGTAAGGATAAACATGTTCCTTCTCTCTTTGAGCAGGAAGACAGACTAGGGGGACTTGCTTAAGCAAAGATTGTGCCAGGATTTTATACTGTAATTGTTATTTAAATTAGGGTGTGATACTATTACAATGTCTAACATGAAGGTAAACAAATTCTATAGGTGTGGCATTTACTATTTTACCTCATCTCAGAACTATGTCTTGTTGCCTTACAACATGCACACACAAAATAAAGGCTGTAGGGTGTTAGGGTGCATGAATTGGCTCTAAGGAGTTGACTCTGACTTTTGGATTTTGAAATGTCTGACTAGGTTGTATATGAAGGTGTAGCCTAGTTTGAGGATGGATGTGAATCCTTTTACATATCCTTTAAGTTCTGAGCTGGTTAAAGCACCATCATGCCCTTTTAATTAAAACTGTGTAAGCCTAAAGCTGGAAAAGCTTGAACACAAAGCCTAGGGGTAGTGGCATACACCCCTAGGTACTGGTATGGTTGGTTGGGAAGGATCATGGTGCAAGGTCTGGTTCTGTTCAGCTGTGGCTTGCTCCTCTTTGCCTTGGTCCTTTGAGCCTGCTCCAAGCTTCATCACTCCCTGGGCATGTCCTCTGCTCTTACCAGCAGCTGGCACCCAGTCTTTTCTTTCCCATCCCAGGGCTTGTTTCCTTACTGCCATTTGCCCCTGAAAATCCCATCTGAGGGCATATTGGTCTAATGGCAGTGAATGAGCTCTTCCTTGCTTCATTCCAGATGTTCCTGCTTCACTATATGGAGGACCCCATCCTGAAACATGCATGGCACTGAGACCTCTTTAAAGCTTGGGCCTGGATTAGCAGTGCTGTAAAGATGGTGCTGTCTTTGAGGAGAAATGAATAGTCTGTTGCCTGATACTTATGAGGGGATGGGTTTCCTGCCTCCCAGGATGCCTGGTGCTATATTTATGCACACCTTTATGGTATAGCCCCCAGACTGCCTGGTTCTCCTTCAGGGAGGCAGGAGTGGCAGAGCAAGGTTGGAAACTGCAAAGATGGACCTGCAGTCTGCTGGTCTCTGATGATAAGAGCTGCCAATTAGTGGACTTCCCTAAAATAACAATGGCAGGATTTCAGGAGGTTAAAGAACAGCAGGTCCATTTACTCTCATGAAACTCCTTACACTTTATGTTGTGAAAAGCTGTTGTTGATACATGTTTAAGTATAGTGCCATCGAGTAGCTTTGTGTATAAAATACAGTATCACTTTAAGATACTGTCATGTTGTGCTCAAATCATGAGAGGTGTGATTTCAGTATGTTCAGGATTAAGTCAAATGTTTATTAAAATAATTGCTTAAAATGATTTCTCAAATCAAACTCTCTCAGCAGCCCCCCCAAACTTCTTCAAAGAGGGAAGTGATATGAAGTAAATAGTCTGCAAAGGATTTTTTTTTCTGTAAACTGCTGCGTGAGAATTAATGCAACTCTAATCCTTTATTTCTTATGGGTATGTATATTAATATTTGTGGAGAAAATTCACAAATGTTCTGCCAGACAGGCAGCAAAAAGTGTTGTAGCACTGAGATCCTGATTCCCAGCTGCCGCCAGTGAGGCAGCAAAAAGCTGGCCGGTGCTCAGGAAAGGCAAAGTGACAGAAATGCCTGGATGGAGTAATGACCACCAGAGTCCTTCTCCATCATGCTGCAGAGCACCAGGTTCAGGCATCAGCACGAAGTGACAGTCGTTCCTGTTATAATTGTCTGGCCAATAATAATTATCTTCAGATGTCTGCTGACGAGGGGCTCGCCAATGGGGAGGCAGGACGCCTGTGCTGACTGCGCTGAGATTATCTGGGAGAGCTGACGTCACACCAGGGCTTGCCTAAAATCACAGAAACTTTTCCTCTGCTGCTCCGCCGGCTGCTGCAGCGCTCCGGACATCCCTGCACCAGTCTGATGCCCCTCTGCCAGCTGCTGCCCTGCACAGGCTCTCCTCACTCCTCTCACTCTCATTCCTCTCCTGTTTTGCTTCCTAAAAAGCCAAGGTTTAACCCTTGACATGCTCTCAGGTAGTACTGGGAGGAGGACGAGCAGGATGAAAATGAAACTCGCTATTCCCTAAGTATGCTGTTGGGTTCTGCCGCAGAAACTGGCTAGTTTTGTTATTGTTACCTGAAGGAATGATTCAGTAAAGAGAGAGGGACTGCATAAGGACTGCTGGGAATTTTTTGGTTTTAAGGGGATCTGACAACTCAATTCTGAAATCAACTTAGTGGACCTTAGATGAGGATAACTGTTTATGTATTTGAAAGAAAACATCTGTGCAGGAAGTTATTTTTAACCTTTTGTTACCAAAACTTTTATGTGACAGAGGCAGAAAATGGAGCCATTGCTGGGAGAAATTTGTCCTTTGGTGCGATTTTTTTTCGAGTCAAAACTAGAGATAAATGTGGAAGGGCAGAGGGTCAGCTAATTTGGATTTGTAAATGCACTTGCCTTTTAATAATTCACACAAGCACCATTGTCCTAGACAGGTTTGTTTCCTAAATGCAGAACAAGCTCTCCTCATCCACTTAAGCTACACTTACCTCATGCAGAAATCAAGAGTGAGAGGCTGTGAGTGTATCTCTCCAGGCATATGTGCGTAGCAGCCAAAAACTGATGTAAATTACTCACCCCCACCCCCCTCCAAGCTCTTGCTAGATGCCAAGTGAAGGGTGTAGAGAGGGATGCTGCAGTCACCCTTTACTTTCCTCTGTGCTGCAGCAAGGACTCAAAGGGAAGATGTGAACTGGTTCTTTTCAACAGAGAGACTGTTTTACTTGAGCAGAATTCAGTTGGCCCAAAAATTTAGCCTACCTCCTCCACATGTCATTCTCCAGATGGGATTTTTCCTGCTCTCTTGTGCAAACTGGCCATAAAGCTGACAGGGCCACCAGTGCATGGCAGAGATTTCAAGGATCCCACTTTTTTGCCTTTCTTTCATCCTGCAGGCCTTTCTGAGCCAAAGACTGAGGCTTTGGAGGGTTTTAAACTCTTTGAAAATAAAAGGATGGAATCTATGAGGAATAACAGTAGATGTCCTTTCAGAGTTCAGGTGTTTTCTGTCTGTGTGGGTCTGGGGAAGAAAAATTTTTAAAATATGGTAGACACCAAAATGTCATCCTGAAGGTAAAAACATCAGTGTCTTCTTGATTCAGCCTACCACTGAAACATAGGCATTGGCCTTTTGTTTACTCTTGTTACTTTTGTTCCTAGAGTATGAATGTATCAGTCATCATGTTGCTTCCGTGATTTTAAACCTCTTGAGAGTGACGGCTTCTCTTCTACTTTGTGAAACACCACATACTTCTGAGAATACTGAGCTTATAGGAGTGGAGCAAGGAGTAATTTAGGAGCTTGCCATCATCTTCAGAAGTGAATATGACATTTGGGATCGTGGACATTCCAAAACACTTTTTGGAAAGCTTTGTTAAGAATTTAAGTGCTTTTTCTTTTAATGGAAAAGAGCAGAGATTAAAACACTATTTGTAACTGTAAATTCGTCTGAAATATAAAATTAATTTTTCACTGGCTTAGGCTATACCAACATGTGAGATGTTTGTGTAACCACATTACCTGTGTAAGCTACCCAGTAAATTTTTTCTTGCCAACAGTTTTGTCAGCCCACTTGGGCCTTACCCTGGGTTGGAATGGTAGGGTTTTGTCTTCAGCTGTGCTGCCCCATCATTGACCAAGGTGTCCCAGACTGCTGCTACTACAAGCCTTGCTGTTCCTGTGTGCATCCCAGCATCACGTCTCCTGGGGCTTCCTGGATTCACTGGGGAAGGCTGGCGCAGCCCCATGGGGAGCTCTGCAGGGGCAGCCAGGTTAACATTTCGCAAGCTGTCAACAGAGCAGGAAACAGTGAGGCTGTGGCTGCACCCAGGGTAATAGAAGGAGAAAATTGTATCAGTTTGTGTGCAAGGTTTGCAAATATTATGATTGCTTTCAGAGCCAAAGTAGCAATAGTACCTGATACTGCCCTTCACGGTGTGCCTTGTACTATGTGCTCTGTTGCAAACTGTCAGTTGCAATACTTATTGACTTTTGTGAGGACACAATTTTTATTTTTGCTGTGAATTTTGTTTACATACTAGGAGCAAGGTGGAAGGACTCCAAAACCAACATGACCTCAGTTTGCCTAGAGAAGGGACACAGGTCCCACAGAGCAGACATGCCATGAAATGATGGGCAGAGCTTGCATCTGCTGAGCAGTCTTTGACCTCCTGTGGGAAGAGTTGATATTCAGAGTGGGGAGGAAGAGGGGGAGATGCAAGTCAGTGGTTTAGCTCATGCCAGGGGAGTTGGGACCTTGCAGAGCACATTCAGTGGTTTATGGGGTGCATGGCATGCAGGAGAATGATATCTCTGAGGATGTAGGGAGCCTGATTTCAAACTGAAGGTAGCCATAGCCACTTTTTAAAATTTGGACATCAGTCAGGTGCCCATCATTTCTATGGAAATCAAGGACCTGTGTCATGTCTGAAAATTTCTCTTTGTGCCTTAGTTCCTCTGCTGTAAAATAGGGAACAGTTCCTTTCTGGGCGTATTCAAAGTTGGTTTTCTGCTGTGTCGCAAAGGTGATCCTGAGGTAGTAAGACCTGTATATACAGTGTAAGACCATTATGTTTTCTGTACTGTACAGAAAACATAGTGGTCTTACACTATTGCTGTGCACCTTTACACTTGTACTAGCAGCAAAGAATACTTCATTCTTGCCAAGAATGTGGGGCAAAGTTTGTCTCCTTGATTGTGGTAACCAAGGACTGAGAAGAGCTGCTGTAATATTAGAGGCAAGACAGTTTAGTGTTGGTGTCATGGAATTAAACTGCAAAAATCCAGACCATTTTTAATTGCAAATTTATGAAAGGAATTGTCCTTCAAATAGTCCAATAAAACTTCAGACATCAACATCTGATGATAACTTTTAAATATAATTTTTAAAATTTGTTGATAATTAGTTTCAGTATGTGAAGTCTGCAAACTGAGTAAAAAATGAATTGTATGTCATCCAGGTTGGAGCTCGTCAGATTGAATGTGTTGATTTTGATATCTGATGGCCTCAGCTACCCCTGGACATAAAACTTAAGGTCAGTCAAGAGTGTTATTAAGGCCAAATGTCTGCTCTATATGTCTTGAGCCATAAGTAATATAAATACATCTGGAAAGAGCAATCCCAGGGAGTGCCAATTAAGGGTAAGAAACAATGGGCCAAGTTAATTTTTGAAAAAAGAGGAGTCTTATCTTCTGACTAATAAAATTTCCTGGGTTTTAGTTTTTTTCTGAAAAAGAGTTTTTTCCTTTTTTAAAAAATTTATTTAGAGCCATTAAGAGCTACTTAAGATAGCAGTAAAATCCCCTAAGTATAAACACAAGTGGGATGCCAAAGTTGTTGCACTGTGCCATTCAGATAGTGGGTTTATTAACAAATGCTTAGAAAGTCTGTCTTTTTCCTTATGTGATTTTCCTTTTAGCTTTAATTTGGAATTTACCCTCTAGATCTCCTCATGTGATTCTTCGGAATGCGGGTCTTCTGTAAACAAAATTGGGAATTTTGTTGTTGCCAACATACATCATCTCCAGTAAGCTGAAAGCTGTGGCTTTTCTTCCTTTTTGTTCTCCCTGGAGGAGCTGGCTGTCCAGCTCCTTTTCCATGTCTTTGCAGGTCACAAGCAGAATAAATGTTAGTTATTAGCAGGAAATTATGTAGATACCTTGCATTTCAATTCCTTCTTGTTTCCTCACTCACCTTGGCTTGACAGCCAAGCAGAAAACTCCAAGCTGTTTTGTCCACCACATGGATGTCTAGATGCCCTTGTCTAACTCAAGTTTCACAAAGACTTTTGCTCTGCTGGCACATTAGCTCTGGGGCTGCCAGCTGCCCTGGACCCTGTTGCACCTCAGCCCCGGTCCCGGCTGTGGATAAGGATCCATCCTGTTCCATGCTCACGAGCATCCAGCCCAAACCCAGCCAAACCCGTGGGTGATTTCACTGCCTTTCCTAGGTAAAAGCAGGAGCTGTGCTAAGTGGAACTCCTGATGAGAGTGTGCAGCAGACATTTCAGACTCATGATGAAACATGTTGTTCAGCAGGTAGAATTATTTCAGGATGCATAATGTTGTCTTTGCATTATTTTGTGAGTGCATTTAGTTTTTCATAAAATATTGCTGTTGGCATTGTCTGAAATAAGATGCTGCCTAATTCAACCTTTGGTTTGACCTGGCTGCTCCTCTGTGCTTAAATATCCTATTTTGATCACATGCCTGATAAAGAAAATACTATTTTTGGTCACACGACAACTGTCTGGAAGTGACATTGCCTCTTGAAATGGCAGTGTACACAGACGATCAGATTATTTTATTACGCCATTATTTGTTGTTTTAGAACTCTGTAAATACTGTGGAGTTAAATACACTTTATTTAAAATCTTGCTTGGGAATCTCACACTAGGCAAGATTCCTTCTGGGCAAGGCACTGCCCATGGATTCAAATGAAAAACTCTTGTCTTGCTCCTTTGGGTTTAGTTTAAGACTAGTACCCCAAGCAGACAAAACTCACTATTTTTTAAAAGTTAGGTAAATTATTGCTTGGACTATGACAGCCAGATCTGTGCAGCTACATTGCCACTATCTCTGTGACCCAGTGGGGAGTTTTGCTTCTGTTCCATTGGAGAGAGAATGGCTCCAAACAGCCAAAAACCATGAAGAAAAGTAATGTTATAGCGCTGAAAGGAATCCTCAGTGTCCTTGCTCGCTAACTTCTAAAATCAGGACTGAAATGCATATTTTTCATTTTTAAGAAATTCACATAAGCTTTCCAGCATTTTCCAAGAGCTCCTCTCCTATATCAGTGCTTAGATCATGGACAAATTTCAAAATTTTGTTTGAAAGATAGGATCAATACCAGCTATTCCTATTGCAACACTTGGAGCCTGATTGTCTCAAGGCTGTTGTACCCAGGATGCTCACACTTGTTAGGAAATAAAGGAAAACATTCCTGGTTTTTGTGAGAGGTGGTCCTTTTGTAATGGTGCCCCTACATAAAGATGGTAGTTACAGTGGATGCACTTCCCAGATCCTTCCACATGTGACATCTTTTGATCCTGCTCGGGATGTTCACTCAGGATATTTTTATTACTGTCCGAGATTCTGGTATTTGATGATTACAGACAGTTTATATTACTGTTCAGTCAGTCAGGTCCTAGGAGAACCTTGCAGGCACTGGTGATGGCATTTGTCTGACCACAGATGCATGCTGTGTAAGATGTCTGAGTCATCAGGAAGTGGGCAACTGAGAGAAGTAAGTTTTGTTGTAAAAGCGCTCCCTCTCTTACCAAATGTAGAGACTCAGGGAACAAACTAGACCATCATTATTTCTCCTGATCCTTCTTCCTTCTTCTCCCTCATAATGCATTTTTTTCTTTTTTCAGGTACCTATTTGGTTTTTACTTTCTCCTACTCTTTTCTCATTCCTCTTTCATTTTCTGTATATCTTTTTTCCCCTTTAGGAGCAGTTAAGTCAGCAGCACAGGTGGCTGGGGAAGCCCTGGATGTTTCTGTAGAACACCCTCCATGGTGGGAAACCGGTGGCGCATATTTTGGTGTTGGGCTGGTGGAGCTGGGCAGCACAGGCCTGGCCTGGAGCTGTCTCTGGCTGAACAGAAAAAGCCCTGCATCAGGGTAGTCCCACTGCCATCTTCTGATAAAATCACTTGGTTTCTGGAATAAGGCAATAGTAACCAAGGAGGAGTGCTTGCTTGTACCTTTCCACAGCCCCATTGTATACTGATGTAAAAGGGCTCTCTCTTTTAAAAGCCACTTCCCAGTCACTAAGTGGAAAAATCCTAAAGTCAGTCCACGGTAAAACGGCAGTTGGCTTCAGTGTAAAAGATTTAGTTCCTAAACTTATGTGTGTTGGCTAAATGTAATGTAGCATCTGGTATGTAAAACAATTATGACAATTCACATATTTTGAAATGGTCATTACTGTAAATGGAATAATTAGAAAAGATGTTAGTAGAAAATGAAGAGAAAAGAAGTTGTGCCTACATTTAGAAAAAAATACACCAGGCTGATAATATGGGCAATCCGGAGATTAGAGAGAAATCGTAACTGGAAGAGCTACCACAGTTTTTTATTGTGGGGTGAACCAGCAGAGCCCCTTCCTCTGCTTTCTTTAGTGACATGCCATTGATAGAGAGGAAAATGGGACAAGGGTAACAAAACAGGATCTGTTCACATCTCTCATGTATCGGCATTAAAGCTGGGAATGCAGATTTTGACCTCAGGCTTTCCGTATGTTCTTGGCTTAGCAGTCCTTGTGACTTCAGCTCTTGGGGTGCCATGGAGCATTTTCCCATATGAATTCTGGTGGCTCCAGGGTAGGCATGCTAAGTGTGTAAGATACTGAGGATGGTCCTTTGATGTGCCTCAGTGAACTGTTGCAACTACTGTGAGCAGTTTTCATTGCTTCCAATAAAATTGCATATACGATTGAGGGACATTTTTGACCGACCACAGGTATCTTGCCTGTGCTTTTATGACTGTGGTCCAGCATTTTGTCTTTACAGGCTGTGTCCTGATGACCTTAGTTACAATCCATATTTATTGCTGGCAGAGTTAGACTCCTTTCCATTAAACTAGATAGTGTTGTATCTGTTTACAGGGGATACGAATTTGGCTTCAGACGTCTTTAACCCGCTTACCTTGTTTAAATTTTCAAGAATGAGTCTTGACTCGATGGAGTTTCAGGTAGTCTTGTGTTGTAAAATAGCTGTACATCTTGAAAGAGGGACACTTGTGTTCACTGTATTGCCATGAAGAGTTATGGTATTTTAAGATTCCATTTTCCCTTTGCTAAGATCAAGACAGAATCCCACAGTCACATTCCTGGTGAGTTAGTTGCTTTAATGACAGAAGGTTCTATAATGTAGCATTTCTAAGAACAGGAAGGATGCCTTGAAAGTGGTGGATCGGCACAGCCATGAGGGCTGCTCTGAGAGCTGCCTGAAGCTATTGCAGCTGGAAGTCTTACCAAATGAAAACGACCATTTCCACTGCCTTTCAGCAGAGGTCTCTCATCTTAGCTCCCAAGTCCTGTGTGACATTAGAAGAAAGCAAGACTTTGGTTCCCAAAACTTTGGAGAGTCTCCCATTGCATGTACAGACATAAACTTGGTACCATCATGCATTTTGCCTGGCTGCTGGATCAAATGCTCCCTCTTGAATGTCAACCAGTCTGTGAGGCAACAGGGACAGTGTCCCAGTCAGCCAGGTTGCGCAAGGGGATGATATCAGGGTGGGGTGCCTTGGGTTTGCTGGCAGTGGAGTAGCTTCCCAGGGCTGAACTTTGGCCCCATGCTGCACACGTGGAAGCACTGCCACAGCTGGGTAAACTGAGCTGCCTTTCATGGCTCCTTCTGGGACTGTGATCTCCTGTGGCAGAGTGGAAGGGACCAGCAGAGGCAGTAAAGTATCACACTGCTCCAGCTGCCTTGCCTGGAGGCTGCCTGTGTAGCTGTTCTGAAAGCAGTCCTGGAGGAAGCACAGCATGGAGGTGATGTGTCCTAGGTAGTACCCATGGTGGCATCTCTGCTCAGATGCTCATGTGCCCAAACGTTGCACCCATGCAGTCTGATTTGTTTCGTTATGGCTGCATGAGTGGGGGTAAGCACTCTTAGGTTGTGAACTGAACAAACATCCCTCTCTAACTGAATCCCATGGTCTGCTGTGATAATGCCCTGTGGTGTGGTTCCTAGACTATCCTGCTCGACCTGCTTCATTCAAAGAGTGGGTAAGGCACCCTTCTGGAGACCTAGAGACTGCCAAGGACCTTCATTATTTAAAACTGGGGCCTGGGATTCATCCAGGTCAGTGGGAGACATATCCATGATGGGAATGGGAAGAGGATGTAAATTTTTGTGGATGAGTAATGACATGACTCTACCATTACCTGTAGCTTTGGTGCAGACAGAAATCTGAGTGCTGCTGAAGTTGGACTAAGCCACCACCCCACTACAGGCTTCCTGCAAAAATACCAATGAAGAGTTTTAAATGCAGGATCTGGCTGTGAAGTAAATGGTTACATATGGGAGATCACTAGGAAGCATGAAGACTAAACTGAAAAGGGCTTGTTTCCCAGAGACAGGCTTAGATACAATCCTCTCTGTGCAAGTGCTCCTCCTCCAGCTCCTCCAAAACTACCCAGTGTTGAACGAGTTAATATGTGCAGTGGCTTAGGCTGTCTTCTGCTGTGCTGTGGGGTAGTGGCTATACACTGCAGAAAGCCTTACAGAACAGAAAGGGGAAAGATGTCGTTTTAAGTCAGGCTGTGTTGACTCATAGGAGACATTCTGAAGGTTATGGATATATGTTAAGCAGGTATTAAATAGCTCTTGCTTTATAAATATCATTTACAAAAGCAAGTATCCTTCAGGCACCAGAGTATATAAGCATGTGAGTTAATTAGAGCCTGCATTTTCAAAGTGGCAGAACAGAAGGATTTAGATCAGAAAAACTGCAAGTAAGTTTGCTGATGATGTGAAATCCAGTGACTTCTGTAAAACTTCCTGGCTTTGTGCCTTACTTTTTCTTCTCCCTCACTGCTTTCTGCAGCTGTGTCCCTTGGACTCTGTGCAGTGGGTTGTGATGTGTATAGCCCCAGAGAGGAGCAGTGCAGTCCCATTCCCCATGGCTGTTGCACAGGTTCAGTGCTGATGGGGACGTCTCAGCAGTACTCTGAAGAACTCAGTCACTTTTTTGCAGAGAAAGCAGGCTGGCAGGAGGAAGAGCCAAGCCACAGGCTAAACAGGCTCAGTGGAGCATTTCATGGCCTGCAAAGTGACCTGGCTAATCCTGGAAACCTGCAGCCTTTATCACGACACCTGATACAGCAGCACAGCCAGCCTCCTCTGCTTTACCAGATTTCCATGCTCACATCTCTGTCTTTCTAAACATGGCACAGATTTTTTTCCTTTCTCAGGCTTAAGGATGGAGGGAGGGTGGGGGCAATGGAAAAAATTTACATTAAAGCCTTCCCAAAACCAGTATGAAAATTTAGAGGTCCCCCTGCAAAAGGATGGGGGCCCTCACACCAGGATGGTCTTCCAGGTTATCAGGGATGTGACTTTGCAGCGTGAGCAGCCTGGTGGTGCATTCAGAAATGCTTGCCTGACTAACATATTGCTTACATTTGCTGACTCACTCTTGCACTGCCTTTTCTTTCTTGTTCCCTGGATGTGTTGATTTTTATCTCTGTTACTAGGGCTGTGTCCCAGACACTGTATAATTATCGTGTTTGTGTTTGGCTCCTGTGTCGGTGGGAGGTATTTACTTTTGGATACAAACGTTAATATCATTCACCCACAAGTGAATAACAGCAATGAAATACAGGGGTCTGAAGACCCCTGGAATGGGAAGGAGGGCAGGGACATTCTGCTTTTGGGCAGGGCCATCCTCAGCATCACTGTCTGGCATTTCACACCACTAGCTGCATTTGGTTTTGCTGTCTCTTCAAGCCCTGCTTGCCCAAACTGTTTTGGACAATGAATTTAAATTCAGAATCACAGAATATTCTGGGCTGGAATGGAACCACAAGAGTCATCAAGTCCAACTCTTCAGTGAATGGCCTATAGGCAGCTTTGTGTTTTCACCTGCAGGGGACTCTAACACAGGCAGCCTGTGTCTGAAAGCACTTTCTAAGTGGGAGCTGTACACGGGCATGGCTAAGAACCTCGGCAGAGCTTCTGGGTCCCTACTGTTCTGCTTTTCTAGGATAAGTATGGGTGATCAGAGGCCCTTCCCTGGTTGTAGCTTGCCCCTGAAATGGCTTCATCTGGCTGCTCTTCACCAGCTGTGCTGCAGCAGCCCTGCATCCTCACAGCCCAGCATGCTTTCCCACTTTGATCTCTTACCCAGTGCCATTAAGTGTCCTTGTCTCTTGCCACTTCAAAGAATGCCTGTTCTTGATATGCAGTGTCCATATGCTTCTGGAGGTACAGCTCATTTCTGACATGTCTTTTCAAATACTAGTGATCCTAAGTGATGATCCTAAAATATTTGAGGGTCCAGGTTAGTATGCAAGGACATTATGTCTTCAAGTTCTTTCCCTTTAAATCCCAGGCTCCTAAACTTTTTGTTTGAGTAGCACAGACGATTGCAACTATCTTGTCTTCTCAATGGCTTCTAATCAAGCCACTATTTATTTTTCTTGTCCAGTTTGTTTAGGTCTAGTTTGAAGCCCATGTCATTAAGTTGCCATCACATGATGCTCCTTTCTCTTGTTTTAATCAGATGATGTCCGGTGTATTCACAGTAGTCCTCATGCAAGGACACTGCATGGCCAATTACCAGGGAACTAATTAGCAGCTTCTTCCTCATGCTTCAAAGAGCATTATGTATGCATTCCCGTGAGATCATACCACACAGCATCACCTTGCAGCAGCATTGCTGTAAACAAAACATGCTGTTTCCTTCTGTGCCTTCTCCTTCCTGCTCACCACTTTTGTGTCAGTCTAGGTGCAGACAGACAGCGCTCTCCAACATCACCAAGAGGAATCCAGCTTCCATGGTGCCTTTGAAACCCTCCCTGAGTTGAAACTACAGCCTCTCTGTGTTGGTTCTGCACATCAGTAGCTGAACAGAACCAGGCTTCGGAGTGCCTGGACACTTTGAGGAGCTTTAGCCTGGACAGGGCTGCCTTTTTGTTTTTTCTTAGGCATGATTGTTTTTCTCAAGTTAAACAGTATTTATAGGATTTCTTATTGCAGGTTTCAGTATTCCAGATTCAGTGACATCAGTGATATTTAGCATTTGCAAACAGAAACTTCAGAAAAATCTTGGCATTTTTGACTGTGACTTTTGTAAGTGCTGGAGGGAGTTAAACACGCAGCTTCTCTGGTGTCTTCTGTTATCTCTTTATTCATAGTGGAAATGATTCTCAGCTTCTTGAATCAAGCTCTGAAAGCCCTCTAGGCATTTCAGTGGCAATGCT